>NC_057794.1:144695419-145391393 GCF_018294505.1 Triticum aestivum | reverse complement strand
ATATATATATATATATATATATATATATATATATATATATATATATATATATATATATATTAATGATTTTTTATGCAGGCTATGCAAGGAAAGGCAAGTTATAATACAAAGGCAAATTTTATTATCGTGGCACATGCACGCATGGCAAATGCCCACGTACTCAGCGCATAGCATATGCATGCACGTTAAAAAAAGAGGGTGTTGTATTGCACGTGACAAGCTTTGCTTTGGACTTGGCATTTATACACTATATGTGCGTATTCGGGTGTCTCGGCCGGCTAGCAAGCGCACATATACGTACCCGAATACCCGCCAGCTGAAGTGTACGTGTACATGAAATATAGCATGTGTTGGCATCAGATGGAATATACTTGGGCGTGAAGAAGAACAACAGAAAGGAAAGAAATATACAAACCGACTTGGACATGAAGAAGAATAGCAGAAGGAAAGAAATCCACGGCCGTGTCCCAGGTTGTCTAACTTGCCATCCATCGACACCCCGGGGTGGCTATATAAAGTCATTAGGAGGAGGTGCAGCAAAGGGGACCTCAGGTAGCCGAGCCCAAGAGAGATACAACACACATATCAAGACCCAGGAGGCATCTTCGGAAGGACTTGAAGATGGTGGCCGCTGTGTGCAGGTTACAAGCAGCACGCGCCTGAAGGCGGCGGGCGGTGCCGGTACATGAGGAGATCAAGACGCGCTGTGCACCCAGGAGGACGCGCCCATGGCAGCGGGTGTGCACCGAGAAGGACGCAATGACGACTATGGAAACGGCGTCACAATCATCTTTCTTTTTCTATGTGTTGTCAGCTATTTTGCAGGAAGAACGAACGCACGCACAAATAGAAGAGGCTACGCCCAGGCAAAGGAGACGCGCCGGCAACGGCAGCGTCCAGATAACCCAGGCAGCAAAGGAGAGGAGGAGGCAGCGCCGGTGTATGACGATGCGCCATGGTGCCGAACACGCCGCCGAGATAACGGCTCTGCGGAGATACGGTCGTGGGAGACATCTACATGCATGCAATCACAAGCATCGTGCAACAGCTAGCACGCCATCTGGTACGTAGAAGTGGTTTTGTTTGCAGGTTTCACTGCGGTAGGCACCAGATCGCATCAAGACAACGAGGCTACTTCCGCACTTCACCAAAACGCTGAAGACAGGCACCAGATCGCATCAAGACAACGAGGCTACTTCCGCACTTCACCAAAACGCTGAAGACGACAGTGTACCAATGGGGCTGCCGGCGCGCAGCCCGTTGGACTCCTTTGTGGTGGCCGTCCTTGATGATGAGGCCGACAACGTTTACTTCGTCAAGCTGGAGCCCTGAAGGCGCGAGGTTCGTGAGGATGCCGCCGTGGATGGCGACATGGAGCTCTCTAGGACGACGCCCTCGTTTTCTTCATCAAGCTGGCGTAATGGAGGACGAAGGTGGGGAGGCTTGCGAGGATGTCGCCGACGTGCCGCGGTGGATCACGGCGCGAAGTTCGTCAAGACGACACCAGTGTAAACTTCATCAAGCCGGCGCCATGGAGGACGAAGGCGTGGAGGCTCTGGAGGATGCCTTCGTCGTGCCGCGGTGGATGGTGCTACGGAGTTCGCCAAGATGACGCCAATATCAATCAACCCAGTGCCGCAAGGATCGTGATGGGGAGCTCGCAAGAAGGACGCCCGCCATCCACTTTGTCAAGCTGGAGCTAAAGGACGGAGGCGTGGCACCCGTCGAGGATGCCGCCAACGTCTACGTCGTCAAGCTGGGGCCCGGAGGCGTGGAGCTCGCAGGGACTCCGCCGTGTGCCGTGGAGGAAGGCGAGACGGAGCTCGCTAGGAGACGCCCGTCTTTTTCTTCATCTAGCCGGTGTCATGGAGGACAAAGTCGTGGAGGCTCGCAATGATGGCGCCGCCGTGTCGCGGTGGATAGCGGCGCGGAGCTCGCCAAGACGACACCAACGCCAATATAACCAAGCCGGTGCCGTGGTGGATGGCGACACGGAGCTCGCCAAGACGACGCCCATCGCCAACATCAACCCGGTACCGCGAAGGATCGTGGTGTGGAACTCGCAAGGAGGACACCACCAATGTCTACCTTGTCAAGATGGAGCCCGCGACCCGGAGCCATGAAGATGACACACGCCCTCGGTGCTGCCAGCAACACGGAGCCCGCGATGCGAAGAAGATGGTGCTACGCAATGATGTGGCTTCACCAACCCTTACCACTACATGGTGCTATTTGTGACACGAAGCCCATAAAGACGAGGCGTGATGGCGAGGAGGCGACTTGACTTCACCAACACTAACTCCCGATGGCCCCGTGAGGCGGTGTCTTTGTCTTGGAGGACCGCCGTAAACACGGCGTCCATCCGAGACGAGGCGCCAACCACACTGGCATTGCCGATCCGAGCGAGCGTTGGTTTTTCACCGACGCCGGTTTTCATAAGAATACTCCCGCGAGGCGAACCCCTTGCATACCCGATGAAGCCGCAACATCGTCAAGAAGTCCGAGCAGAGCAGGACCCATGCAACTTCAACACCAACTACAGCAACGTTGTCAAGACCGACGAGGCGCGACAGCGAGGGCGAACATGGCCAGCACAAAGCCATGTTTTGAGCGGCACGTGTACCGATGAGGACACGGGCTTTGCCGCCGCCCACACCACACACACACCAGCATCATCATGCATGGAGAACGCGAAGCGAAGATGACGAAGGCGACCACATGGCTTAATCGGAGGTATCTCGCGAAGCAACCCGCGGGAGTAATTAACCGGGAACTTTTCGAGGCCCCGGGAACCAGGAGACCGCACATCGCCATAGTCAGGCAGGCCGCGCTAGTAGGCCAAGGAGCGCAACCATTTTTTATGGGATCTTGTAATTTTGTTTATCCAAAAAGATAAATGAAATACTTGTTTCCCGTATCACTTTTCTTTGTGTACTACGGTACACTGGCACGCCCGCATTTTTCTTTTTCCCCGGCGCATGAGAGAAATCAAACTCCCCCTCTTCCTTTTTAACGGAGTGCCATAAGATTTTTCTCGTGTCAAACAGATAGCTTTCGCGGCAGAGCTGAACAAGGTCACTTCTGTCGCTGTGGAAGATATTGCCCTGGATATTTCGGCGGTGCCGCACACCAGCCGCCTCCGATACAACGAACTTGTTGCTGCGCTGGTGGGTGCCGCGCAGAAGTTGCTTCCGTGGGGCTCCGACGTCAATATCAGAAACCTTCAGTTAAGTGCCCCCATCCTGCTGCAGCTCATGCAGATGCAGTCACAGTCCGGCCAGTCGGAACAGTTTCAAGAGTGCTTTCGTCCAGACATTGCCAGCACTGTGAAGGAGTACTCATCTGTTGACTTGGACGAATCCAAGTACTTCCAGATTGACCCCCTTGATGTTGATGATTTCGATTTCAAGAATTATGGGCAAGAGTTGAAGGAACCAGAGGATTTGAAGATCTTAGAGGGATGCATGTCAGATACTTACCAGAATATCTTGAAGAGGATTGCTCAGCTAAAGGAACTTGGGAACTTTGGTAAAGTTCCTAGCAGGAGGAAGCGGTGGAAGAGAGAGTTGGAGCTGGAACCATGGGATAATGCCCAGACCAAGAACAAACCCCTCGAGGAGGAAGCAGATATTGACATTGGCTATGATGCACCTCCTCCATCCTTTACTGCTGGAGTGGATTTGCAGAAGCAGAGGCGAGCACGGATTGAAGCTGCTAAGTGTCGGATCAATGAAATTATGAAGGCTCCTGCTACTCGTATTGCAAATGCAATTGATTCACCGTCTGCTCTTGGACAAGAAGATGTCTGTCCACCACAAAAAAATATCAGGAAAAATCAATGGCGAAAGAGACGAAATGAAAAGGATCATCTGACAGAGATTTCAAATGCTCCGGACTGTGTGAATTAGAGAAAGAAAAGAGACTCATGTAATGTTATTGACTGGGAAGGTTGTGTCATTGAGCTCCTGTTATTACATGGTACAAATGAAGCAGAGATAGAACAAGGCCAGTACAAAAGATTGTTGGAGCTGCGTGTCTTCAGTGCATAAGTGGAGAGCGATGAAAACTTGGCGATGCAGACTCTCCAGTCATTAGTATTTGATTACTGGCTTGCTTTCTGAACATAGGTTGTCATTACTCTGAATCATGCATAGTTTTTGTTAGAGAAATTCCTCGCTGTTTGCATTATTCACATGATTGCATCCCGATTTGTCTACCGTATTTACTATGTTCACCGCCGTGTATTTATCCTACCATAGTGCCTGAAGCACATTACTTTGTTTGAACTGTAAGAGCATCTCCACTCGCAGCCCCCATATAGCATCCGGATTACAACTTTGGAGAGGGCTTTGGGGGGCGTCCGGACAAAACACGTCGTATGGGGATAGCTGTTTCCCACTCGTTGACCCCAAACCACCCCCAAATTATCTCAGTGCATTAGCACAAACACCTTGGAGGCATGGAGGTCGGCGCTGCCCAGGCCGCTGGCCGCCTCCACGCGCTTCCCGTTCGCCGCGTGGGCGAGCTGCCCAGGCCGCCGGCTTCACGCCCTGCCCCGTCGGCGCGCTGCAGCAGCCAGCGGTCGAGGTTGATCTACTCGAGGTCGCCGGCGTCAGGTACAGGACAGCAACGAAGAGGAAGAGCTGCATGTATCTCTGCTTGTTCGTGTAGACGGCGGTCTGCACCCTTCCTGGAGCAAGTATTCTTGAGCATCAAGTAGATCCTGAAAATCCCGTCGCCATTCAAGATCAGAAAGATGTACAGCATGTGCATCTAGACAACGAACTGAATAAGATTAGGAAAAAAACAAGAAACAATTGGGGATTTTGGAGAGACCGTCATGGAGCCCAGCTCCGGCTGCAACAGGATGCAGAGCTGCTCAAGATGCAGACGGGAGAGAGCACGCACGCCGGTGCCTCCGCCTCGCCCACGTGTCCGGTGAACCACATCCCAAAGCTCCATGAGCAGGCCGAGCTGCTGGACGGCATCCTCGGCGGCACCCATTGCGCGCCACCACGGCACGAGCTCGAGGACGGCCACCACGGCACGAGCTCGAGGACGGCGACTACGGCGCGAGGACGGCCACCACGGCGCGAGGACGGCCACCACGGCCTCGCACTCCGCCTCGCGGAGCTGCGCGCAGAGCCGACGATGCAGAGATTGGAGAAAGGGGAGGGGCTCCTGACCATCTCCTGGGCGAGCGGGTTGACGACGAGGCGCTGGAGCTGGTCCACCTGCGCGTGCAGCGTGGCCTGCTGCGCCGCAACCATGGCGGGGATCGAGCCCGCCTCGACGAGGGCTCCGGCTTCGGCCGCGAGCGGCGGCGGGGAGAGGCGCCGGAGGCGGGGGCGCGACGGCGACCATGGGCAGTTTGGTGTGGACTTATGTCTGTAAGTATTACTTGGCTTTTTAAATGTACCACACTATTCACCGACGCCGAGGTTTGGCTCTCGGGCACCGTGACACTTGATATCTTGTGTGAAAATACTAGACAGACTACACTCCATGCATGATGATGCATGATTTACAATCAGATAAATGTGAAGCACTTTATTCCCTGATTCAATGGCTGGATGTGAAGCGTCGTTCATGCATCGTCCAATCGTTCAAAAACGTCGTGTGTATAGCAGCTCTCTATCTTATGCGTCCATGCGGTGCTGCGGTCCATCGGTTGAGCAGTATTCGTACGTGTATAAGAGCCTTAATTGATTCGCTGCAGCCTTAATTGCTGAATGTTCTTGGCACAGATTGTCATTCCCTTGCACTTTGTAATTTTCAGAAATTCATACTTCTCACTTCTGTTATGGACTTAGACTGGTTGTAATGAGGAGTATCATATACTAGTATCATGCATATGATACTGGTGTATGATACTACCTCCCTAATGCATAGTACTTCCTCCGTTTTTATTTATTCCGCATATTAGCTTTGGTCAAAGTTAAACTTTATAAACTTTGACAAAGTTTGTAGACAAAAATATTAACATATACAATAAGAAATCAACATCATTAGATTCATTATCAAATGTACTTCCACATAGTATAAATTTGTTATGGTAAATATTTATATTTTCTTCTATAAACTTGGTCAAACTTTAGGAAGTTTGACTTCAGTCAACTCTAATATGTGAAGTAAATAAAAACAGAGGGAGTATCATATATTAGTATGATGTAGTACTTTATTTATTGCCACGCATAACACAAAGTAGCATATCATTTATTATGATACGGTATCATGATATGATACTACACCCTCTCTTTCTTCATTTAATGCTATGACACCTCATCAAAATTGTCTAGTTAGCATGCATGATACTATCTATAATACTACCATTACGACCAGCTTTTTCCTTCACGTTTAGATTTGAAGTTTTTGTTACTGTCTCAGTAGTCAGTACTATATTTATAGACCTTTTGCTGGTAGGAAATAGGTTATATTAATTGTTGCGTGCAGACTGTAGTTCCGTTTAGCATGGTCCTAAGTTTATGTCTTCCATTCTTACAGAGGTATCCTTAGCATACCAATTAAGCTCATGTTTGTCTCTAGATCATAGCTATACATCACAGAAAATCTTGTTATAACAAGTGGTCCAACCTTACAGCTCTTGTAAATACTAACTAGCCATTCTCTGCTTGGTTCATCTGTCAAACCTGCATTGTATCATTGTAAGGAATTATTAGGACTACTTTGACACTAAACATGGGTTGCACTGAACATGGTCAGTTCATGAAAAAGCTCACTGTGTTAGTAGGATACTTCAAGGATGGTTCCTCTGTAACCCGTTAAAGCTGTTGTGGAGGCCTGTCGAAAGCCTGTACATGGTGCAGTTCACAAGATACAACATTGTGGGGAAAAACCTGGCATGGAGGAGGATATTCCCTTCTGTACCTACAGCCTAACTTCACTGGCGGATCTGCCAAGGCCCAGTGCGACGCCTACATGGTTCATTGGTCAGTTATATTGTGTTCTTTGTAGATACATATACCATATTATGTTGCTTTTTTTTAGCTCCTCTACCTGATCCTTGTTGCCTGCCTTGTTTTTCTACAGATGTCATTGGTAGGATAACCATGGTCTCGGATATCATCCTTATCCATCCATGCATCATAGTGGCTTCGAAAACAAGGCCAGTTATGCTCAAGTATCTGCTATAAGTTATTTGGTTTGTTCACTATGTTCCTTTGTGCCCGCTGTTTTTTCTGATGGTTTCTATGACTGACTGCTTGCTTATGTATAAATGTGTAGGGCCAGGAGATCCAGATTACCATGTGATGGTGCTGTTGAATTTGACGTAGACATGGTCCATGCAGTGTGTGAAAAGGAGCCTCTTATTCCTATATTTGTAGGAACCTTACCCAAGACTGTTCATTCTTTTTTAGAAAAGGAGGATGACCCCCGGCCTCTGCATCTGGGAGATGCATACGGCCACTTTATTGATTATTCTCGAGGACCTTACAAAGTATTACAACAATGTGCCTGAATCCACCATCTTGGCAACATATGTCGCTACTCCTATCCAATAGCAACATATGCCGCTACTCCTATCCAATATGATGAAGGGGTGCTAGCTGGGCCACTACCCAAACCACTCACCTAAGCCTAACATCAAAAGCCGGAAGCCGAAACTCATTCGGAAGCCCCAGCCGAGCCACATACCGGGTCTGGGACACAATCCGGTCAGACGCACTCGCGTGTCGTCGTCGCCATCTTCCACAGGTCTTCAGATCATATTGAGGCTTCTACCTTGTCTGGCCACTCTGCCATCGACGTCACCATGATGCCAGACAGCAACCTCCTCCTGCTCGAGTCCAGCACCGCGCATCGGGCGCCGAGTCTCCACTGCACCACGCCGCCGAGATCCGCCGTCATCAATGTGCAGGATGAAGCACCGCTCCACCAAAAAACCGCCCACTGGTCCCTCAAACCCGTGTACGCCTCCAAGAATGACGCCCCCAAGGAGGAAACGACACCAACGCACCGCCGTCATCTGATCTAATGATCTAGGGTTTCCCCCGGAGGTAGCGGATAGAGGTCTGGAGCTTCTCCACGGCGAGGCCTTCAAGAAGGTAATGACACGAGAAAGTGTCGCCAACACCGGTCTTGGCATCAAGCCAAGAATTAGGTTTTCACCCGGATCCGCTGAAGGAACCGCCATCCAGCATCGTGTGCACGGGTCGCCGCCGATCTGAGCCGCCGCACATTGAGGTCGCACTGGCCAGATCAGATCTGTCCGGAGGGCAACCCACACATGGCGCCGACCGAACCCAGGCCCTCCATGCCGCCAAGGGCCAGAGGCGCCGGGGCCTCCACCACGCGCAGCCGCCCTGCCACCCACGCGGCCCAGGACGGCCAGCACCGCCACATCCCGTCGACGGTGCGCGCCCACCAGATCCGAGCAGAACGCCCCGATCCGCCGTCAAAACGGTCAGCCGCCGCTCCTCCACCGCGAGGAAGAGAGGAGGGGACCGCCGCTCCCTGGGGCCGCCGCCCTAGCATCCAGCGCCACTGCGCCATAGAAGAGGCCAGAGGGCCAGATCCATGCCGGCGCGCAGCTCCGCGTCGCATGGCGCGCCGTCCAGGGCTGACCTCCATGCGTGACAGGAGAGGAAAGGCCCGCCGCCGCCGGCAACCGCACGGGCTTTGCCCGGCGGGGACGCTCGACGGCGGCGAGGGGGAGGGAGCAGGAGGGGGGTGGCGGTGGCGGCGGGGTTAGGTCACCCGAGCCGCCCCCCTGAGAGCGACGCGGGTGCGAGTCACCAGACCCAAGACTGTTCATGGTAAATACTTTAGCTATTGCTTCTCTGCAATCATGCTGTTTTGATATATCAGTGTTTTTGTAATTCACATGATACGCCGTCTTGGTTTACTGCAGGTGTTAGAGGGCTCAGTGGTAGCTCCGCTTGCCGATGGTATATTCATGAGGATATACCCGATATCAATTCCTTCAGTGCTAGGTCTGTTCTATAGAACGAATATATTCCTGTTCTTTCTTGGTTTTCTTCTTTGCCTGCTCTACATTAATATTTTATCTCTTTATGTTATTAGCATGGGAGACTGAGTTCACTCCTCTCACAGTTTATGCTCCCTCAGGGCAAAATGCCATTTAACCCTCTGTGCATCCAGATCCAATTGTTCAACCGTGCTTCAGCTGGCTCAACTTGGTCCTTTTGACGAAATGGTGAGCTTGCTGCTCTTTAAAATTGATCCTTGGTGTAATAAGTCATCACTTTTTTTGTGACTCTTAATGTTGGTTCATGTTCTTTATGCAGAACAAGTGGTTCCACTGTACTGCTGTTGTTGACAGAATTATGCCTGATAAGCGTTGGTGGTTTGCTTCGTGTGGCGCATGCCGCAAATCCGCTAGGTTCCTCGGTGACCGGTGCCAATGCTCAGACATTAGCTGCACTTCTGGTGGTGCAGACCTAACGTAAGCATTGTTTCCTTCCCTATTTAATCCACCTATTAATCGCCATGTAGTGACCTGCTCACTTTCTGTTTTTTAGATACTGTGTTGGTGTCATAGCGACCGATGGCACGACGGAGGCTGAGTTTGTCCTCTTTGACAAAGTTGCGACAGGGGCCAGGGAAATCTCTTGTGGCCTTGCTGTGGCAGAGATACCCTGGCCAAGCTACGCTTGAGGACGCGGCACGTTTGGCTGCGCTTGACATGACTATCCGACCAGATTCGATCAGCTTGTTGGACAGAAGTCTAAGCTCCTGGTTTCCATAAGAAGAGTCTTTTTTTTTCAAAATTGGAGAATTTGTCTTTCCAGATAAGCATGATAGAAGAGACTTATAATCCTGAGCTACCGTCATCTGTTTTTGGTCTCGCTTCAGCCTCCGATAAATCATCCTCATCCAGTCAGGTTTTGGAGCTGGGTGCCCCTTATGTGGGTAATGCTGTGTCGACCGTAATGAGCCCACCTTGTGGCCTGAGTCTCCATGATGGACATACCTTACCTGCTAGCGGCCAGTCACCCACAATTCAGGTATACTTAATGTAATTGGTTTACCATTCTTTTGTTTGTTTTGTTTCTTTAGTCGTTTGCTTTTTAATTCTAAACTTGTGTATTTTGATCATCAGCCTCACACGCTGACTTTCCACGGTACCGGCTTGCCCTTCACCTCCAGTGGCAGGGTATGTGCCTAAAGCTTTTGTCGGTGCATATATAGCTTACCTATTCCATTCCTATCTTAAAGTGCCGCTGCCATATCACCTGCAGCAAGTCAACTGCTCATAAATGTGGTCCAAGGCGTTCTCACGGTTCATGCTATTGTGAGCAGCATTTCCTCTTCGCAAGAAACGTTCACAACCCTACTGGTTCATGCTATTGTGAGTGTTTTTTATTGCAGCTCTGCCCATACTACACATTCTACAGTTTCATGGATGAAGCTGAACTCTATTGGTGCTAAAGCATCGATTTTTACATTATAGATTTTCTCCCATGTGCATCTTGACTAGCCTCGGAAGAGCCTGCTCAAGATTTTATAATTTGATTTGATAAGGTTCAGCCCTAATTTTGTGTTACTTATTCAGTTTGAGTTTCACAGATTGCAATAAATATGCTTGATGTGGTTAGCTGTTAGCCAGAATTGATGATCTGAGCATGTACTAACTTTATTATTTAGAAAAAATAGTGATGGTAGATCCCATGCAGGTAGCATGTTATAATGTTTTTGCTTCTGTGTCATTTGGGTATATAAATTGTTTGAATGGCAAGTATTATGCAGTATTTGAGAAACCTAGACATATGCTAAATCTGTAAGGTGCTCTCTTATTTTGCAATATTTCTCTGGCCTCCTCTTTTAATTATGAGTGAGGTATCATTGGATTCTTGTGACTATTGATCCTATTTTCTGCAGAATTGGACAATCATGATACACTCGGTTAAAACCTTGTGATGGTGCCCCAACTGATCATGTTTTCACACCTATGATTCAGACAGCATTTGAACTTGCAGGTATTTGTGGAAATGTTTCTCCAGTTATTGGCAGGGGAGCTCGTGAGGCCATCAACTAAGCTGGGTGCTTTATGGCGAGCTTGATCATGGACTGACATGTGATCAAAATATTTAATTCTCTATCAGGTACTCCTCTCTCTTTGACTGCCCCATCTGGTCTTGTTTAGACTTTAGAGTCAAGCACTCTGATTTTCAATTGTTAATTGATTGTTTTCCTGAACACAATGTGCCCAATCTGAGAAAGAAGAGCAGATTATAGCGGAAGAGTTTGGTGGAGAAGAAGAGCAAGGTGATTTATCTCTCTTGTGAACACAGTCAAGTTTAATCTGAGCAATTGGTTAATTGGTGCCTATTTTTAGTAACTTAATATACCTTCTGTATAGAAAGCACAGAAAATGTCACGGGCTGTATTCAGGCTGTTATGTGCTATTCATGATCTGAGAAATATTTCATGTAGTTTTCGAGGTTAAGTGGGCCCGCCTTGTGTTTGATAGTCCATTCTTGGTTGGTGAATACTAGAGGCTGGGGCGCCCCTCGGGGGGGCTCCTTGCCGGTTAGGTGCATTCCAATCACCACGCATGATTCATATTATGCGATTCGGCTCTGTCCACCTATCATCCAGTCAGTATCTACAAGGTCTTTTACTATTTTTTAGGTAATTCAGAGCAAAAATGTACGGGAAGTGACACTGCTTATGTGCAAGGTACACAATAACCCATATCATGTTGGTATGAAGAAGACACAAATACATGTTCAGAACCTGATGCACTACATAGCAGATGCAACATACATTACGACAAAGGCATGGAGCATTATCAGTTTTGTACATCAAAACAAACATAGCCTGTTGGTGTTGCGCGTAGATTCCTTTCTTTCTTCTCCACTATAATTTCGTCTTTGCTTTGGCCTCTTTACCTTCCTGTCATCACTGGAATGAAGAGCAGGTTCACCTCGTGTTCAAACTGTCACGTAATCAATCAAGAAGTTGATCAAGTGTTATCGTTTCCTTTAACGCTCTACCTCTAAATAGTTGGTACATCTAGGTAGATTGATTAAAAAAATGTTCTATGATAATATTGATCATTTGCAAGAAATTGGATGTACCAGTCAATATTGAATATTTCAGAGAAGTTGATGCAGTTGCTGTGTGATTTACTTGCAAGATTTCATTCAGAGAAGTATAGAAATGCAGTTAATAGGTGTGTACTTGCAACTCTTTTCTCTCTGTGTTTACCATGGACAAGAATGAATGAACCACACAGTTTGATAAATCAGCCCACTTGAGTTGGCATGCTAACTTATATGTAATCTCTGGTCAGAATGCAATAGATCATATTTGTAGTGTCATGCTGACTACCACCCACTGATGGCCTGATCTGACAATTTTCTAACCAGTTGTTGTACATGACAAGACCTATGTGATGAATGAAACACTGGGAAAAAGAAATCATAAATGAATCTGAAAGTAGTACTGAATTTTGGGAGCATTGGTTGAAGTGGGAAATTACTCCTATAAATGATAGGACGCTACCTGGCCATCCAGGGCACATGGTGAGGCGCTTAAGGCAGCTTATCCTGGCCATTGATTGTGGTAGAAACAGTGGGTAAATAGTAAATTTGGATTCACCCTGACCGTTGGATGTCTCCTCCTGCCGTTTTCACTTCCTCTTTGGCTGGATTGGTCGATGACAACTGGGGCCGTGTGCGTGTGGGCCCGTATGTTCGCTGCACCGAGTTACCCTGCTCCAAGTGGCTCCTTGATTTCGATTCGGTGCGGTGAAAATATCTGCCCCTCGCACGTCGGCACCAGCCTCCTTGTCTCTCGACCGAGTTAACAAATTAGTATCATTAGTCATTTTTTTTGCCATGCAGTATTAATTCTAAGTCTAAGTGTTGTAAAATGGTCTAACCCACGTATAAACGCGTATTGACAGTGTATCTGACCGCTGGGACCTATGTGTCAGAAGTCAAACCTGGTATGTTTTTTTGCAAAAAACACCTTTGTTGTAAATTTAATCGCTCAAAACCCCGCCGCCTCGACCTCGCTGGCCTCCCCTCGCCGGAGCCCCGTCGCTGGCTCGCCGATGCCCAGACGCTGGCTCGCTGGAGCAGCAAAGCAGCGGCTGGCTCGCCGGTGCAGCGGCTCGTGTTAGGCGACGAGGGCTAAGGGCGGCCCGGTCGGGCGGTGCGGCAGCGCGGTCGGGCGATGTGGCGGCGCGGTGGCCGGAACCATCGCTGGATTCAAACGCCGCCGCCCGTGTCCTTCTTCGTCCCTGAATCCCCGATCCGCTCAAGCTAAACGAGCCAGCGTTGCATGGGCTGCAGCATGGCCCAACCGTGGCCTAGTGAGGCCAACACATTTAAAAAAAATATGTGATAACATGTATTTCTTTAATGTACAGTTACTAAAAAATTTGATAACATGTACTAAAAATTATTGTGTAATCGTAATAAATTTTATAATGCATGCTGAACATTTTATAAAATACTATAATTTTAAATACGTGCTCAACTTTTCCCAAAAATGTTCTGAACATTATTTTAAATGCATAAACACTTTATTTACCTTTCAAAGTAATTTTAAAACTTTTGAACTCAACCCAAAAATAATGCAGAGACTAGCAGGTTTATTCTTCAGACCGAATGTAGTGTGTGTATATTGATAAAAATCATACACACACATATATATAGACATCGTATATTATAAAATGTTCAATATATACACGATTAAGTTTTTATAATATGACATCGTATATTTAAATAAGATCATTGCATATTTAAAAATGTTCAATATACATATTAAACGATGCGGCAAACATTTTTTAAATTGTACGACGCGATGGACATATAATACTTTTTAGTATCGCATAAAAACCGGAACGGCTCGGAGTTTAAAGACGTATGCACGTACTAGTTTTTTTTTTCTTTGCATAGTATACATGTGCTAGTTGAGGCAGCCACTAGTTGACGCATAGGATGGCGTGTGTCAGAGGCAGCAAGCGTGCACGGCGAACGACTCGGCGGGATCGATTCGGCGGTCGCGCGATTTTCTACTTTGTAAAAAAAACGAATGGCACAAAGTATAACTAGACCTGCGTGTGCAGTTTTGGCTAGAAGGAGCAGCGGCGCAGCGGCAGCGAGCGTTCTCTTCTAACGGCACGTTGCGGGCTCGAATCCATGCGAGCGCGTGGCGTTATTAAAAAAAAATGGTTTTTTGGCAAGACCATTTTTTGAAAAAATAGAGGATATATGTGTGATTAAATAGAAAGTAAGGGTTGTTTTTGTAAAAGAGCATGCCACGTCAATCCCTGACACACGGGTCCTAGCGGTCACGTGCCGAAGTGTGGTAGCTCTCTGCAATTAACTCCTCTCGACCCGGCTTCTTTCCTCTCTCTCCCGTTCACTTTCCCCTTTTCGACCCACTGTTCCCGCGTGTTCTGCTCGCATCGCCTTCTTCCGCCCCGATCTGCTTGCTTTCACGATGACCTTCGCCGTCGATCATGCGTATGGCTGAGGTTAGATCGTCCACCTTGTTGTTCGGTTCGTCCATGGTTCGATCTCCTCCGTTCTAAACCTTCCTTTTTTCCTTTCCTGCAGATCTAGGTTGTCCTGTGTTTTCTTGACGTGGTAATGATTCTTGAGTAGGTGCCCCTCTTTGCTTTTTCTTCCGGTGTATTTTCGTTTCCTCTGCTTGCATTTCTTGCCTTGCGGCTTACATGTTTGATGAAATTCCTAACTCGCCGGTGCTCTCAGGTTTTACTGAACGTGGTCTGCTGGTGCTCAACTGTGCGTCCTTCTTCCGCCGTTCATCGACCGTCTGCTGCTGCTGCTCATTCTTAGCAGAGGTTTGTCTCTCGCGCTCTTACGCCTTTTAGGTCTTCTATGGTACCTTTTGGTGTTCCTTTCTGTTAGCAGACTTCTTTTTATAGATCTTTGTGTGTGCCTTTTTTCAAGTAGGTTCTTGTAAATAGAAAAATATTAGCCTTCATGCAAGTCGTCTAAACTGATGACAGTATCGGGTGCCTTATTCACCTAGAAAGGAAGAAGTAGTGCTCTTTTTTACATTGGATATTGTTATTTCTTTTCTGTATATTTGTAATTACTTTCTAGGTGCAGCGGCAGCGAGCGTTCTCTTCTAACGGCACGTTGCGGGTTCGAATCCATGCGAGCGCGTGGCGTTATTTTTGAAAAAAGGGTTCTTGTGGCAAGACCTTTTTTTGAAAAAATAGAAGATATATGTGTGATTAAATAAAAAGTAAGGGTTGTTTTTGTAAAAGAGCATGCCACGTCAATCCCTGACACACGGGTCCAAGCGGTCAGATACGTGGTCAATACGCACTTATACGGCTGTCAGATCGTTTTACAACACTTAGGCTTAGAGTTGGTACTGCATGACCAAAAAAATGACTAATGGTACTGATTACGTGCCGAAGTGTGGTAGTTCTCTGCAATTAACTCCTCTCGACCCGGCTTCTTTCCTCTCTCTCCCGTTCACTTTCCCCTTTTCGACCCACTGTTCCCGCGTGTTCTGCTCGCATCGCCTTCTTCCGCCCCGATCTGCTTGCTTTCACGATGACCTTCGCCGTCGCTCATGTGTATGGCTGAGGTTCTTACTTTCTGTATTATTTTGTTTCTACTGCTTTATGGGTTTAGACGTTGTTCTTTTCTTCTTCAGAAATCTCCTTCGCAGATTTTGTATGACGTTTACCTGATTGTTGACCTGATATTCTTTTTGGTTGTCTTTTGGCCTTGTCTGCAAACAGGTCTACCAGGTCCAGAATATCATCTTGGCTCGATCCTGCCCTGTACTGTGCTTAGTGCTCCTATCAAGGTTTGTTTCTTCCCTGTAGAATATATGTATTGCATATATGTGTGATATGTGTCTATGTTTATTTACACTTGTTTTGTTCCTGCGGATTATCTCCGTGGGTTGTGGTTGTGTTTTTTTTTTCTTATCATTTTGTTGCGATGCTCTCCAGGATGTGTGCTGTTGTTTACTTCGTCGTTCCTGTTTTAGAGACTCTTGCAGCTCGTTGTGCTTTGCCGGCCTTGTTTTACTTGTATGAGGTGACTGAGGACGGCTCTGTTTTGGCTGGGGTAGAGCTTGAGCTTCCTTTGGAAGGCGTCGGCGCGGTGTCACGGAGGCAGTTCTTTTGGAGCACAGCCTGGCGTGGCTGCGTTGGCGCTTACGATCACGCTGCTGTGCAGGCCATCAATTGAGACTACAACTATGAATGCATGATGGCGTATAGGGAATCCATGCGTTCTGCTGTTCTTGTCGCTGTGCATGCTGCTCGGCACGCCGGGAGATTGGAGAGAGAGGTTTCTGTAGGGCCAGGGTTATTTACCTCGCCTCCTGTTGAGCGGGGAACGTTAGATTGGAATTTATCGTGCTCTCAGCTTATGGCATCCATGCGTAATGTGTAGATTTTGTAATTGATTCTTGTACTGAAACTAGGCTGCTTACTGTTTGAGAGCTTTGTATAACGAGATGTGGTTTATAGTGAGATTATTGCGTAGTCGGGTGTGCTGTTCTCTGTACCAAGTATTCTCTTGCTCCCTGCGTCGCTTCTCTGTGTAAAAAAGTTTTCGGTAGGCTCTTGTCTTTGCTTCTTTTTGGGCTTGCAGCAGACAAAGTGAACACACTTTGATTCCTGCCAGGATTTTAGGTGGGCTATTAGTGTAGGTGGGCTGTTAGTTTTGTTTCTCTTTGGGCTTGTGGAAAGCAGACTGAATAGGCCTTGGCTCTTGCTATCTCAACCTTGTTTTTGTAGTGTTTTGGTTTGTCCCATTTCTTTTGTTTTGCTGTTAGATGCTTAGCTTCTTGTTGGATCCATTTGAGGGTGTTTTGATACCTTTTTAGTTCGGGTTTCCTTCGTTGGTTATTTCTTCCCTTTCGTGTACAGGGATGAAAGTGGTTGGTGGTAAAGCATTTCCAGTGCCCTCTTTATATTATTTTATCCCTTTTATTTGGGTTCTGTTCTTTTAGATTTGTTTCTTACTTTCAGGATTTTAAAAGGTTTTAGTGCTGCTGCGTTGAGTATGGTAGTTCCTTGCTTTAGTCAATGTTTTATGCTCCGGCATGTCCATCTTTAGATTTCTCTAGTTTGTTTGGGTGCTTTCTTGACATTCCAGTGATGTTTGTGCTATGATGTAGGATTTGTAGTCCAGTGATTTTGCTATGACCTCCCTCACGCCTATGTTCTACCGTATACGCTATGGATAGCCCTCCTGTTGTTTCTCGCCGCCGCAGGGCCGCTGCTGGGGTGGCTCTTGTGCCTCTTCCTTGTGCCTCTCGTCGTAAGAATCCTACGGATAGCCCTCCTGTTGTCCGTCGCCCCCGTAGGGTGGCTGCTGGGGTGCCTCTTGTGTCTCTTCCTCGTCCCTCTCGTCGTAAAAATCTTATCTCATCGGCGTTTGTTGGATATATTGCTTCAGGCCTTCCCAAGAGAAAATGTATGACCCTTCTTGTCACTTCTCGGTAGGCCCTTTTTATGTTACCTTATTAATGCCTTTGTTTTCGTGTTATTACTATAGACGATGGTTTCTTCCCTGTTCTTACCTCTGAGGTTACTGCTGTGAATCGAAAGAAACGCAAGCTCATACACGATAGATGGTTTGGTGGTCGTGTGCCAGGTGCTTATTTAGTTCCTTTACTCTTTACTTCCTTAGACTTGTCTTATGTTTATGACGCCGTGTGAGCTTTTGGATTGCTGTATTTCGTACATATGAACCGTTTACTTCTCCCTTAGATCCTTTGTAGGTTGGTTTCACCGATGAGGAGGTTGCTATCTTTAAAGGTAATACATGCGATATCTTGTTTGCGCTGCCTCTGTCTTACCAGAGTCTATAGTCGTATGATTTGATCTAAGGACATACTTGTTCCATAGCTGGTTATGTAGGCAGGTCTTTCTATGGAGGCCCAGCATATAAGTATTCCCGTTGTAAGTCGAGCTTCTGGTATCAGGAGAGGGCAAAGTCTGAATCTGCAGTAAGCAAAAGGCGGGTTGTCTACAACCTCTGCTGCAAGGGTGGGAAAGTCTTTGTTGAGCCTTTCAAAAAACCGCCTCCATTTCTTGTTGACCTTCTAAAATTTGATGGACCCCCACAGAGCAAGGAATTCATTGAAAAAATACGACGATATAACTGTTTGTTTGCTTTTACTTCCATGGGGGTGAAAATAGATCGTTCAGTAAATAATGGTGGTGGTCCAAACATTTTTAAAATCGCCGGCGGTATATGTCATCAGATGGGATCTCTTTTGCCACAGGAAGGGAATGCTCCAAAATTTGCAGAGCTGTATGTGTTTCATGGTGGAAATGAGATTGATAATCGAATTCAGGCTTTAAACAAGGAAGATAGAATTCTGGGTGGGTTAGATAAGGATATTGTTAATGGTCTGAAGCTCATGCTTGATGAGCACAATTCTCTTGTAAAAAAATTCCGCATCGCTGAGGAGATCTTGGCTGAGATGAATTTGCTGAAATTTCTATTCGTATAGTTGCTCCTGGCAAAGATGATGGCCCTCAGTTTAATCTTCCTTCCACGGATGAGCTTGCATGCTTAGTTGTTGATGAATTAACAATGGAAACTCCTAGCCGTGATATAATAATACATGGTAGGGGAACACATTTGCAGCAAATTTCGTCTTTACATCCTGCTTATATGGCTTTACAATACCCTCTACTCTTTCCGTTCGGTGAGCGTGGATTTCAGCTTGGTGTGAAATACATAGCGGTAGATCACGAAGGTTCCAACAAAAGAGAGAAAATGACCATGCAGGATTTTTATTGTTTTTGTTCACACTATAAAGAAGGCCAGCATAACCCTTGTTTGTCTTGTGGTCTGTTGTCTGATCAGGCAGTTGTAGATTCTCGTGTATGCACAGATGAGTCTAGGCTACATTTTATTTTGCTATGCAACGATGATCTGAGAGCTGAGAATTTACAAGGGCTTGTAGATGCGGTTGGAGCGGGCCGCATAGATGGAAGTTCAGTTGGTAAAAAAAATATTGCCCTCTTCTTTTACTGGTGGACGCCGTTATATGATCGAAAATTTTCAGGATGCGGTGGCTATCGCCCGTGTGCATGGTTGTCCTGAGCTTTTTACTACTTTCGCATGTAATCCTAAGTGGCCTGAGATAACGGAAGCTCTTTCTGTTGAACCTGGCCAGAGACCACATAATAGGGCTGATATTACTGTTAGGGTGTATCACATGAAACTTAATGAGTACCTTCGGCAAAGTGGTCGCAAGTAATGCAACCTGTTGCTTACTTTCTCTGTGGAGATTTTTTTTGGGTTTAACTTGACTACCTTCTCCCAGTTTTGCACACTGTGGAATTTCAAAAAAGGGGCTTACCACACGCGCATATACTTGGCAAGACAAAGAGAAGCGGGGTGAGGTTAGCCCTTCTTTGATTGATTCGTTTGTGTGTGCACAAATTCCTGATCCCGTGGCAGATCCTCTTGGATATGCCCTCGTTGCTGAGTTCATGATGCATGGGCCATGTGGAAGAAACATCGATTGATGAAGTAGGCTTTCCTGTCTACAGGCGTCCAAATAATGGCCGTTTTATCATGAAAAACAAGACTAGGCTTGATAATGGGCACGTTGTGCCTTATAACATGGCAATGCTAAAGAAATATCAAGCTCATTTAAATGTTGAGTGGTGTAACAAAACACATGTCTTAAAATATCTGTATAAGTATGTTACCAAGGGCCCTGACATGTCAAAAACTCTGTTTGATAGGATAAAAAATTCTGAGGATCCAAATGATAATGGGGTGGATGAAATTGAAGAGTATAGAGCGTGTCGATACGTATGTGCCCATGATTCATTTTGGAGGTGTTATGGGTATGACATACACAGTAAAGAACCTTCTGTAGAAAGACTTGTTGTTCATTTACCAAATAAACATATTGTGCGATTTCGTGCAAGGGCCAACCTTAAGGCCATTGTTAACAATTCTTTGCTGCACAAAACCATGTTAACAGAATGGTTTGTTGCTAATGCTAGATACAAAAGTGCCAGGTCTTTAACATAATGTGATTTTCCCACAAAATGGTCTTGGAATGCACAGAGTAAGGTATGGATGAAAAGAAAACTTGGCAAAAGAATTGGTAGGATTTATTATGTGCATCCTTCTGTTGGTGAACTTTATTATCTTAGAATGCTGCTAATGATTGTAAAAGGCGCAAAGTCCTCGCGAGCGGGGGCTGGCAGCAGCGTGCGCGCGATGCGCGTACACCTTGCCGTTACTGGCGCTCGCTTCTCGCGAGACCCTCTCGGGTGGACCGGCGGACCTCTCAGGAAACCAAAACCTCGTGAGCTCGTGAGGGGCTCCTCTCAGAAGGAATGCACGTCCACAACCGCCAAACCAGTTTGAAGCCCGGCTAAACCAAAGTAAGTTACGGCATTAAGCCCGCAAGGGGAGTCGCGAGCACCCAAAAGCACGCTTTAAGCCTAGCCTAAGGAATGAAGTGGTAGTCTATTTACATGAAGGGCTTCCCCTCTCTAAAATGCTCTTACATCGTGAGGGGCCGTACCCAAGCTTTTGCGTGCAGGTTCAAAAAAAAGGAGCGAGGGCTCAACCGGACATATCGCTCGCCTCGTCCCCCGAATAGCTTCCGGACAGGCTGCTAGTGCCATCGCTGTCGCTATCTTCACTGCCATCAGCCACACTGCCATCAGCTTCGCCGCCATCAACCACGTCTCCCTCATCCGCGACGACCACCACAGCAACAGCGTCATCATCAGAAGCAAAGGCCCTAACCAGAGCGTCCACATTGTCGTCCACCCAGTGCGCGAGGTTGCCCCGAATGACCGCGGGCACTAGGGCAATGGCGGCGGCAAAATTAAAGTCAGGATTGGTGTTCAGGAGATGGCTGAAGACGAGGGAGAATGCGCGCCCGAGAAGGCCTTGGCTCTTTTCGTCCACAAGCTCGGGAGCCCTCTCAGCACGGCTCTCCAGGCACGTAACAACATTAGTGAAGAAGCGAAGATGGCTGGCGTAATCCTCGGCGTGGGGATGAGGAGCATGCTCATCGCAGATGACACCAAGCGCCTGGTTGGCCTTCGTCCCGAGGTCCCAAGTATGGGAGTGTGCTCGCGCAGTAGCATCTGCCGGCGAAGTGCCTCCTCCCTGCTTTGCTGCGCAAAGGACTCGGCGCTGGCAACCCGCTGCTGAAGAGAGAGCAGCTCGTCACGGGCGGAGGCCAGCTCGGCCTGCACCGAGATCAGGGCGGCTGCGACGGCTTTCTCGCGCTGTTCCACCTCAGCCAGCCCTGACCTTAGGGCAGCGGTCCTGCCCACACCTTCAGCTTCCACGAGCTTTAGCTTCAGGTCGTACCTGCCAGCAAGATCCGCGCGAGCCTCGGCCACCCTGCGGTCGACCTCCTCATGGGACCTGGCCTCACGTGCGCCGACAACATCCTCTGCTTGGGCGACTTGGCGCTCCCTCGTCTCCAACTGCTCAAGCTCAAGGCTGCGCTTCGTGGCCTCCAGCAATAGTGCTTCCTCACGCCTCAAGATCTCCTCCTCGTCGGACAGAGCACGCTTCATCGACGCCAGGGCAACTCTGTGCGCCTCCACCTGCTGCTCCAGGGAGGCGTTCAAGGCCTGGAGCTCCTGCCTGCGCTCCTCGGCGACCGCGTGGTGATTGTCCGCCTCCCTGGCCTCCTCCAAGGCCCGGGCGCTGGCCTCTCGCGAGGTTGCTAGGGATGCCTCGGCCTTCGCATTGGCGTGCTCGCGCTGGAGGCGCCCGAGGTTGATAGCCACCTTTAGTTGATGCCACTCCACCAGCCGGAGGCCTTCGGCTTCAAGGCGAGCGTCGACGTCCCCGAGTTCTCCGCCGAGCCAGCTCATCGCGCCCATTGCCTCCTGAAAGAGCTCGTGGCGGATGACACTCCGCTCGTGCGCAAACTTAAGCGCGCAACCGGGTTCGTCCCCTGCAGCGGGGGTAGTTGATGGGATTCGAAGCGGCTCACCCCCTTTCGGCAGGGGGGCTGGGGGCTGGCGCCTCCCGGGCCGCCGACTGGGCTTCAGCAGGGGATCGCGTGGCTTGAGGCCCGTTGCTTGAAGAAGAAGCCATGATTGAGGTCACCCCGCCGCCGTCCACAACCAGAGGAGAAGCCCTTGGCACACTTGCCGCACCCCAGGCGAGGCCACGAAGGAGAGACGGCAAAGGCGCGGGCTCAAGGCGTCAGGCTAGCGTGTTTGCCTCTCCGGCCAACCTCGCGCCGGGTGCGGCATGCTGGCTTGGGGCGCTCAAGGCCAACGGGGAATTTGAGGCAGGAGATGGTTGCTTCCCGGGAGACTTCGCCGCCTTAGCAGAAGGGACCCTGAGGAGCCACAGTCAGGAGGAGAAGCAGCACTCGAGAAATTACAAAGATAAGGTACTCACTCGTCTATGGCGATATACTTCCTCTGCTTCAACGGCCGGAAGGCATCACTGCTGCAGCTTGGAGACTCTTTCCTCTTGCGGAGCGCATCAAAGTCCAGACAGAGCTTGCCGAAGCCTTGGACGCAGCCACCAGCGCAGGGCGCGGTTGGTGGGGCACCTGAGGAGACGACCTCGGGAGTGCTGGGCTGAGGGGAGACCACTGGCTCCGCCTCATGATGACCTGCTGAGACCTCGGAAGCTTCGGCCTCAGGAGCAGCGGATTGCGTCGCCCCCTCAGCTGTCACCCCAGGGCAAGAGTCGCGGGATCCCGGGGGTGGCACCTCAGGAGCCTCGAGCGGTGCCGACGCCTCAGCACCCGCGCCTCCGGCCTCTAGCGGTGCTCTCCCCCTGCATCCACTCTTGGGGTAAGTTTGGCGCTGGCGGCAAGGAGGGGAACCACGGAGACAGGGTTCTCGCGGGGCCCTTCAAGGCCGACTGGACGCAGCCCCCATTCATCGAAGGGGGCATCTGCCCCGTGAACTTCACCCTTTTCGAGTAGCAGTACAAAAGACAACCCTCCTGCGGCATATCGGCTGGCGAGGGGTCGCCCGTCAGGACCTCGAGCACCATTCTTCGCGCCTCGAGCGGAAGCCACGACTCCCGAAGCCTCATGCGATCCTGGCCGTCAGACAAGGCCCACATCAGCCGGGAATGGCACTGGAGTGGGGCGACGTGGCGTCGGAGGGACTCCTTCATCACCATGGGCGCAGTCACGCCGAGATCTTTCAGCCTCTTCAACCGGAGCCAGACGAAGGCAAGGCGGGGGTCCGCGAGCTTCTCGTGGCCCCAGCCGGAGCTAGGAATGGCGGGCACCAAAGGGGGCGAAAGCAGGGGGCTGAGCACACTGACATCCACGAACACCCATCGTGTCTGAAACCCGCTCATAGATGGTGGGAGCTCAAAGTCAATCCCCGAGCCTGTTGTCGCAGCCACGGCCTGGAAGCTTAGGCATCCCGAGCATTGTTGAGGATCGGTCAGGTGCAGCGAGAAGAAATGGCGCAGTAGGGCCACGGAAGGAGCAATGCCCACCATGGCCTCGCAGACGAAGGCGAAAATGGCAAGAAGGGAAACAGATTGGGGATCTAGGTGCAGCATATGGATCTGATAGTGGGAAAGCATGGCGTTGAAGAAGGTGGAAAAGGGAGGAACCAGGCCAGCCCACAGGGCTTCAATGGAGAATTGGACCTCGGTTGCTGTCCTATCAACAGAGGCGCGGGATGCTGGCCAGGCCACCGTCTTCCCCCATTCGTTGAAGCCGGTGGCGAGCGCTGGGCGGACCTGTCCATGGCTTCCTCGTTGAGCACCAACGACTGACCAACGGCGGGTTCAATGCTCGGAGGTGGCTCGGCTAAAGACTGGGACTTCTTCTTCCCCTTCCCCATTCGGCTCGGCGCCATGACAATGGGGAGGGCCAAGCTCAGGTTAAGTTGGGAGAGGAGTTTGTTGTTTTGGAAGGCAGAAGAATTGGAGAAGCGTGTCGCCAGCAGCGAGGGAATAACTGTGTAAGTCATGGTGGCCGCCAAGCTAGGCGGATATCAAGGCTGCGTGGGGAAATGGGGCCGCCAACATCCCATCAATCGCCATGCGTCAACCGAGGCCGCAGGCTGTTGGGGCCCGCGGCGCTCCGCACTTGCCCTTTGGCTTCACCTCGAAGCCAAGTCCGAGCGCGCCTTGGGCCCGGGGGCTACTGTCGGCGTCCTGGGAACGGGGGTCCCGAGACTTTCCTGCTTGTGGCCCACGGCGTGGCTCCTCAGCGGCCCCGTATAGCCCATATTCACCAGCAAACACTCAAGACCCTCGCGAGGGGCCGAGCCTCGCGAGGTAGACGACGCAAGACCTCCTCGGGGGCGGCCTCACCAGGCTGGCTCACGAGGGGCAGAGAAATCAAGGCAAGGGGCACCTCGCGAGGTTCCTATATATGACGCAAGCCATGACGACCAAGGCCAGGCGGGCACCAGGCGGGCGCCAGCGCGCACAGTGTACTTGTTTCCTCTTTGCTGCTAAAGAGGCAAGCACAGGCGAGGAGTCCCGAGGTAGCAGACAAAGGTTTCCATATCGGTTCAACGAGACCAAGACCAGTAGGACGGCAGGATGGAGGTCACCGTGGAGCCCAGGACGGCGTCACCACCAGAGCCTTGGCAGGAGAAGACCACCTTTTGTCAGGATAGCTTGTACTAGCCGTCCCCCTTCACATTGGCCGTTGTGGGATCCCTTCCCGCTTAATATTTGGGAAGAGGACCCGTGCCTCTATATATAGGACTAGCCACCACCGTAGGGAGGCATCTCATCTTGGACCGGATCCATTCCACCAAGGTCACCAGAAAACCTCACCAATCACAAGAACTCTCCTCAGGAGGCTGTTCATCCCTTGTAACTGTTCATCCTCAGCCCAAGAGACAATCCACCACACCACACTGGAGTAGGGTATTACACCATATCAGTGGCCCGAACCAGTATAAATCTTGTGTCCCTTTGTTCCGCAAGTTTGATGCGTTGAGCCTCGAGATTGCGGTGAGGGCGTGAGCTAGAGGGAGAAGAGATCTTCGTGCGCACCCCAGTGTTCGAACCTCAAGGGTTTTGCCGGAACCCGAAATCCAACAGGACACGATCATACCATTTTGGCGCAATCTGTTGAATCCTCAATCAATTAACTCATTTGTCCTCCCAAAAGAAAGAACCTCGTCCATCTTCGAGATCCAGGGACACCACAACCTGATATATCGGAGGAGACTCCATCGATAATGAATAGTTTAAAACACACATAGCAAAATAGCATAACTGAGGTTTGCAGTATGTCAATTGGCATCAGTAAATGTGCACGAACAACATTTTGACATGTCTGTAAACATTTAAGGTATCCATTTTGATAGGCATTCATTGGAAATGCCCTAAGAGCATCTCCAATAGATGATGCAAATTTGGAGATGTAAAACTAGGTGTTATATAATTTACATCACTAAAAAGTGCTTTTCACATCTCCAAAAATTACCCAACTCCAACAGATGATGTATATTGGTGATGTAGTAGTCCAACTCCAATAGATGATGCCAATGTGAAGATGTAAAACTGGCTGATAGCCGCGCGGCTGTGTACGACCACTGTACAACCGCACAATTTGAAATAAAAATATCCTGAATTAAAACTTAAAATTTTCACCTGTCCACAATATCAAATTATTACATAATTCATCAAATCAACAACATCAAATGCAACAGAAATACAACAAAGTTCTTGCACAATAAGACAAATAAATAATGAAACTAGGCAATTCTTTCGCTATGCCATTTCCAGTACACCCCATCAAGTCTTTCTGAAGTTCATTGTGTCTATTGATACGTCTCCAACGTATCTATAATTTTTGATTGTTCCACGCTATTATATTACCTGTTTTGGATGTTTATGAGCTTTATTATACACTTTTATATTATTTTTGGGACTAACCTATTAACCGGAGGCCCAGCCCAAATTCTTGTTTTCTTGCCTATTTCAGTGTTTCGAAGAAAAGGAATATCAAACGGAGTCCAAACGGAATTAAACCTTCGGGAGAGTTATTTCTGGAACGGAAACAATCCAGAAGACTTGGAGTAGACGTCAGGGAAGCTTCGAGGTGGCCACGAGGCAGGGAGGCGCGCCCTACCCCCTGGGCGCGCCCCGACCCTCGTGGGCCCCTCATGGCTCCCCTGACCGACTTCTTTCGCCTATATATATCAATATACCCTAGAAACATCGGGGAACAGAATATGTTGGGAGTTTCGCCGCCAGAAGCCTCCGTAGCCACCGAAAACCAATCTAGACCCGTTCCGGCACCCTCCCGGAGGGGAGAATCCCTCTCCGGTGGTCATCTTCATCATCCCGTGCTCTCCATGACGAGGAGGGAGTAGTCCATCCTCGGGGCTGAGGGTATGTACCGGTAGCTATGTGTTTGATCTCTCTCTCTCTCTCTCTCTCTCTCTCTCTCTCGTGTTCTTGAGGTAGTACGATCTTGATGTATCGCGAGCTTTGCTATTATAGTTGGATCTTATGATGTTTCTCCCCCTCTACTCTCTTGTGATGAATGGAGTTTTCCCTTTGAAGTTATCTTATCGGATTGAGTCTTTAAGGATTTGAGAACACTTGATGTATGTCTTGCACGTGCTTATCTGTGGTGACAATGGGATATCATGTGATCCACTTGATGTATGTTTTGGTGATTAACTTGCGAGTTCCGTGACCTCGTGAACTTATGCATAGGGGTTGGCACAGGTTTTTGTCTTGACTCTTCGGTAGAAACTTTGGGGCACTCTTTGAAGTTCTTTGTGTTGGTTGAATAGATGAATCTGAGATTGTGTGATGCATATCGTATAATCATACCCATGGATACTTGAGGTGACATTGGAGTATCTAGGTGACATTAGGGTTTTGGTTGATTTGTGTCTTAAGGTGTTATTCTAGTACGAACTCTATAATAGATTGAATGGAAAGAATAGCTTCATGTTATTTTACTACGGACTCTTGAATAGATCGATCAGAAAGGATAACTTTGAGGTGGTTTTGTACCCTACCATAATCTCTTCGTTTGTTCTCGCTATTAGTGACTTTGGAGTGACTCTTTGTTGCATGTTGAGGGATAGTTATATGATCCAATTATGTTATTATTGTTGAGAGGACTTGCACTAGTGAAAGTATGAACCCTAGGCCTTGTTTCCACGCATTGCAATACCGTTTTTGCTCACTTTTATCATTAGTTACCTTGCTGTTTTTATATTTTCAGATTACAAAAACCTATATCTACTATCCATATTGCACTTGTATCACCATCTCTTCGCCGAACTAGTGCACCTATACAATTAATCATTGTATTAGGTGTGTTGGGGACAGAAGAGACTTTTTGTTATTTGGTTGCAGTGTTGTTTGAGAGAGACCATCTTCATCCTACGCCTCCCACAGATTGATAGACCTTAGATCATCCACTTGAGGGAAATTTGCTACTGTCTTACAAACCTCTGCACTTAGAGGCCCAACAACGTCTACAAGAAGAAGGTTGTGTAGTAGACATCAAGCTCTTTTCTGGCGCCGTTGCCGGGGAGGTTAGCGCTTGAAGGTATATCTTTAGATCTTGCAATCGAATCTTTTTGTTTCTTGTTTTAGCACTAGTTTAGTTTATAAAATAAAACTACAAAAAATGGAATTGAGTTTGCCTCACATGCTTCATCTTTTTAATATATTTTGTGAGAATGATGGAAAGGAAAATTGTGCTCAAGTGCTAGAAGAAGAAGTCTATAAAATATTTGGCACTAAATCTTTGAATGATGATCATGATTGCAATGTTATTAGTATGAACTCTTTGAATATCCATAGTACTAATGATGATTGGACTAGTCATGATGAAAATATCTCTTATAAGCATATCGATTTTTGTGGAGTGCATAGAGTTTGCAAGTACATACCAAACAGGAAAGATAGATTTTGCAAGAGGCATAAGTATTTGGAAACTAAATGGTTGCAAGAAAGCCTAGATGTTTGTGCTGAAAATTTAAACTTTCTTAGCCATACTTGTGAACTTTGTAATGAACGTGATCATTTCAGTACCCAATGCAAATGGTTTCATGATCGTATTGTATCCAAAAATTGTGATGACTTGATTTCCCTTACGCATCATAATGAACTTAGTTTGCTCTTGGGTTATGAAGAAATGAAACGTATATCTAAGGTTATTCCAGAATTTGCCCTTGATAGAGTTCTTAATTTTGATCTAGAGGAAATTTATATGTATTGTGCGGTGAATTGCATTGAAAATCCTTATATTGCCAATTACATAAAGAAAAAAACAAATAGAGGATGAAGAGAATACTAATGAAAGGGAAGAGGCTTCCCAATATCCTCCTATTATTTCTCATGATGAATCAGGTAACAAGGAGGAGCCTTCTATTCAACCAATCTCATCAATAAGGAGCTCCGAAAAGAGGATTGAACCCACACATGATGTGAAGAAGAAAAAGAAAATACGGAGAAGCAAAGGTAAAAATGTATCCCTCCCAAATGATGTTGCTCCTATTACTCATTGTGATAATGATAATTGTTATACTATTGGTGCTATCCATACTATTAATGATGAGAGTGATTATGCTTATGATATGAAAAGGACCAAGCTTGGGGATGCTATGTTTGATGAGAATGACATGTTTGAGAATATATTTGCTGCAATTAATGTTTGTCCCAAGCTCGGGGATGCTATGTTTAATGAAGATGATATTTCTAGCCTCCCAAGTTTTGATATGCAAATTTGTTATGATGATAGCATGCCTCCTACTTATGATGATTATATTGATGAAAGTGGGTTTGGAAGAGTGTCAACTTTAGGAAGTAGTAATCCCACTATTTTGGAGGATGTTGAATCTTATTGTGATAATTATGAAAATGGATTTGTAGAGGTCATGAATTTATTTAGTAATGATTCCACTATCTTGGAAGAGGTTTCAATTGATTATGATGAGAACAAAGTTGCTACCTATGATGATTATTGTGATGACACTTATGCTATAAAAAGTAGTGATGATTATATTTATAAAACTTGTCATGATTATGATTACCCTTTTTTTGAACATTACTCTTTTAATGTGGAAACAATTTATAGTATTCGAGTTTCTTATGATACTCCCACTATTCCGAATGAGAAGAATTTTGCTTACGTGGAGAGTAGTAAAAATTCTATGCTTGTAGATAATGAAAAGAATGCTATATGTGATGGTTATATTGTTGAATTTATTCATGATGCTACTGAAAATTATTATGAGAGAGGAACATATGCTTCTACATATTGCAATAATATCAAGTTTCCTCTCTGTGTGCTTAAAATCTTGAAGTTATCCTTGTTTTACCTTCCTATGCAAGTTAATTATTGTTCCCATAAGTTGTTTGCTCACAAAATCCCTATGCATAGGAAGTGGGTTAGACTTAAATGTGCTAGTCATATTCTTCATGATGCTCTCTTTATGTTTCAATTCTTACCTTTTATGTGACCATCATTGAAATCATCATGCCTAGCTAAGGGCATTAAACGTTAGCGCTTGTTGGGAGGTAACCCAATTTTATTTTTGTTCCTTGCTTTTTGTTCATGTTTAGTGATAAATAATTTATATAGCCTATGTTATGATTGAGTTTTTATGCTTTTAATTAGTGTTTGTGCCAAGTAGAACTTTTGGGAAGACTTGGGGAAAGTCTTTGCAATCATGCTGTAAAAAAACAGAAACTTTAGCGCTCACGAGATTTGCTGCCATTTTTTATTGGAGAGTTCTATTTAGTTAATTATTTTTGAAGATGATTAATAGATAAATTCCTCACGTCCAAAAATTTATTTTAGAATTTTTGGGGTTCCATAAGTATACGTTTGATCCATATTACTACAGACTGTTCTGTTTTTGACAGATTCTGTTTTCCATGTGTTGTTTGCTTATTTAGATGAATCTATGAGTAGCATCAGAGGGTATGAACCATATATGAGTTTTAATACAGTAGATATTACACCAATATGAATTTATAATGAGTTCACAACATTTCCTAAGTGGTGATTTATTTTCTTATATTAACGGAGCTTACGAGTTTTCTGTTAAGTTTTGTGTTGTGAAGTTTTCAAGTTTTGGGTAAAGATTCGATGGACTATGGAATAAGGAGTGGAAAGAGCCCAAGCTTGGGGATTCCCAAGGCAACACAAGGTAATATTCAAGGACAACCAAGAACCTAAGCTTGGGGATGCCCTGGAAGGCATCCCCTCTTTCGTCTTCGTTCATCGGTAACTTTACTTGGAGCTATATTTTTATTCACCACATGATATGTGTTTTGCTTGGAGCGTCATTTTATTTTGTTTTGCTTGATGTTTGAATAAAATACCAAGATCTGAAATTCTTAAATGTTAGATATTCTTCACATAGTTGCATAATTATTCGACTACTCATTCATCTTCACTTATATCTTTTGGAGTGGTTTGTGTTTTGCTCTAGCGCTTCACTTATATCTTTTTAGAGCATGGCGGTGGTTTTATTTTGAAGAAATAGATGGACCCTCATGCTTCACTTATATCATTTTGAGAGTCTTTATAACAGCATGGTAATTTGCTTTTAGGCATAATAAAAACTTTCATATAAGTGCATTGAATACTATGAGAAGTTTGATGCTTGATAATTGTTTTGAGATATGAAGATGGTGATATTAGAGTCATGCTAGTTGAGTGGTTATGAATTTGAGAAGTACTTGTGTTAAAGTTTGTGATTCCCATAACATGCACATATGGTGAACTGTTATGTGATGAAGTCAGAGCACGATTTATTTATTGATTGTCTTACTTATGAGTGGCGGTCGGGGACGAGCAATGGTCTTTTCCTACCAATCTATCCCCCTAGGAGCATGCACGTAATACTTTGCTTTGATAAATTTTAGATTTTTGCAACAAGTATATGAGTTCTTTATGACTAATGTCGAGTCCATGGATTATATGCACTCTTATCCTTCCACCATTGCTAGCCTCTCTAATACCGTGCACTTTTCGCCGGTATCATACACCCACCATATACCTTCCTCAAAACAACCACCATACCTACCTATTATGGCATTTCCATAGCCATTCCGAGATATATTGCCATGCAACTTTCCACCATTCCGTTATTATGACACGCTTCATCATTGTCATATTGCTTGCGTGATCATGTAGTTGACATCGTATTTGTCACTCATGCATCATTGCACATCCCGGTACACCGCCGGAGGCATTCACATAGAGTCATATTTTGTTCTAAGTATCGAGTTGTAATTCTTGAGTTGTAAGTAAATAAAGTGTGATGATCATCATTATTAGAGCATTGTCCCAAGTGAGGAAAGGATGATGGAGACTATGACTCCCCCACAAGTCGGGATGAGACTCCGGACGAAAAAAATAAAGGCCAAAAAAAGGAGAAGGCCCCAAAAATGAGAGAAAAAGAGAGAAGGGACAATGCTACTATCCTTTTCCACACTTGTGCTTCAAAGTAGCACCATGATCTTCATGATAGAGAGTCTCCTATGATATCACTTTCATATAATAGTGGGAATTTTTTATTATAGAACTTGGCTTGTATATTCCAATGATGGGCTTCCTCAAAATGCCCTAGGTCTTCATGAGCAAGCGAGTTGGATGCACACCCACTTAGTTTATTTCGTTGAGCTTTCATATACTTATAGCTCTAGTGTATCTGTTGCATGCCAATCCCTACTCAGTCACATTGATATATATTAACGGGCATCTCCATAGCCCGTTGATACACCTAGTTGATGTGAGACTATCTTCTCCTTTTTTGTCTTCTCCACAATCACCATTCTATTCCACCATAGTGCTATATCCATGGCTCACGCTCATATATTGCGTGAAGATTGAAAAGGTTTGAGAACATCAAAAGTATGAAACAATTGCTTGGCTTGTCATCGGGTTGTGCCTGATTTAATATTTTGTGTGGTGAAGATAAAGCATAGCCAGACTATATGATTTTGTAGGGATAACTTTCTTTGGCCATGTTATTTTGAGAAGACATGATTGCTTAGTTAGTATACTTGAAGTATTATTATTTTTATGTCAATATTAAACTTTTGTCTTGAATCTTTCGGATCTGAATATTCTTGCCACATTAAAGAGAATTACATGGATAAATATGTTAGGTAGCATTCCACATCAAAAATTCTGTTTTTATCATTTACCTACTCGAGGACGAGCAGGACTTAAGCTTGGGGATGCTTGATACGTCTCCAACGTATCTATAATTTTTTATTGTTCCATGCTATTATATTACCTGTTTTGGATGCTTATGGGATTTATTATACACTTTTATATTATTTTTAGGAATAACCTATTAACCGGAGGCCTAGCCCAAATTCCTGTTTTCTTGCCTATTTCAATGTTTCGAAGAAAAGGAATATCAAACAGAGTCCAAACGGAATTAAACCTTCGGGAGAGTTATTTTTGGAACAGAAGCAATCCAGAAGACTTGGAGTAGACGTCAGGGAAGCTTCGAGGTGGCCACGAGGTAGGGAGGCGCGCCCTACCCTCATGGGCCCCTCGTGGCTCCCCTGACCGACTTCTTTCGCCTATATATATCAATATACCCTAGAAACATCGGGGAACAGAATAGATCGGGAGTTCCGCCGCCAGAAGCCTCCGTAGCCAGAGAAAACCAATCGAAACCCGTTCTGGCATCCTGACGGAGGGGGGAATCCCTCTCCGGTGGCCATCTTCATCATCCCGTGCTCTCCATGACGAGGAGGGAGTAGTCCATGCTCGGGGCTGAGGGTATGTACCAGTAGCTATGTGTTTGATCTCTCTCTCTCTCTCTCTCTCTCTCTCTCTCGTGTTCTTGAGGTGGTACGATCTTGATGTATCACGAGCTTTGCTATTATAGTTGGATCTTACGATGTTTCTCCCCCTCTACTCTCTTGTGATGAATTGAGTTTTCCCTTTGAAGTTATCTTATCGGATTGAGTCTTCAAGGATTTGAGAACACTTGATGTATGTCTTGCACGTGCTTATCTGTGCTGACAATGGGATATCATGTGATCCACTTGATGTATGTTTTGCTGATCAACTTGCGAGTTTCGTGACCTCGTGAACTTATGCATAGGGGTTGGCACACGTTTTCGTCTTGACTCTCCGATAGAAACTTTAGGGCACTCTTTGAAGTTATTTGTGTTGGTCGAATAGATGAATATGAGATTGTGTGATGCATATCATATAATCATACCCATGGATACTTGAGGTGACATTGGAGTATCTAGGTGACATTAGGGTTTTGGTGGATTTGTGTCTCAAGGTGTTATTCTAGTACGAACTCTATGATAGATTGAACGGAAATAATAGCTTCATGTTATTTTACTATGGACTCTTGAATAGATCGATCAGAAAGGATAACTTTGAGGTGGTTTCGTACCCTACCATAATCTCTTCTTTTGTTCTCCGCTATTAGTGACTTTGGTTATTGCATTACGTAACTGGGTGATTATAAAGGTGCTCTACATGTGTCTCCGATGGTGTTCGTGGAGTTGGCATAGATCAAGAATAGGATTTGTTACTCCGATTGTCGAAGAGGTATCTCTGGGCCCTCTCGGTAATGCACATCACTATAAGCCTTGCAAGCAATGTGACTAATGAGTTAGTTGCGAGATGTTGCATTACGTAATGAGTAAAGATACTTGCCGGTAACGAGATTGAACTAGGTATTGAGATACCGACGATCGAATCTCGGGAAAGTAACATACCGATGACAAAGGGAACAACGTATGTTGTTATGCGGTTTGACCGATAAAGATCTTCGTAGATTATGTAGGAACCAATATGAGCATCCAGGTTCCACTATTGGTTATTGACCGGAGACGTGTCTCGGTCATGTCTACATAGTTCCCGAACCCGTAGGGTCCGAACGCTTCAAGTTTTGTGACGATCAGTATTATGAGTTTTTGTGTTTTGATGTACCAAAGGTAGTTCGGAGTCCCGAATATGATCACAGACATGATGAGGAGTCCCAAAATGGTCGAGACATAAATATCAATATATTGGAAGGTTATATTCGGACACCGGATGAGTTCCGGGGGTTATCGGATAAATACCGGAGAACCGGGAGGTTACCGGAACCTCCCGGGGGGTTATTGGGCCTTATGGGCCCAAGTGGAGGAAGAGGAGAGGCGGCCAGCTAGGGGCGCGCAGCCCCCCTAGCCCAAACCGAATTGGACTAGGGGCCGCCCCCCTTTCCTTCTTCTTCTCCTCCCCTTCCTTCCCCTCTCCTACTAGGACTAGGAAAGAGGGGGAATCCTACTTGGAGTAGGATTACCCGCCTTGGGCGCGCCTCCTCCTCCTTGGCCGCCCCTCCTCCTCTCCCTCATTTATATACGGGGAGGGGGCACCCCTTGGAGACACAACAATTGATCTGTTGATCTCTTAGTCATGTGGGGTGCCCCCTCCACCATAATCCACCTCGGTTATATCATAGAAGCAATAGTTGGCGAGACGACAACGATGCTACGATGGAGATCAAGGTGTCGCGCCGGTGACGATGGTGATCATGACGGTGCTTTGGAGATGGAGATCGAAGGCACGAGATGATGATGGCCATATCATATCACTTATATTGATTGCATGTGATGTTTATCCTTTATGCATCTTATTCTGCTTTGTTTGACAGTAGCATTATAAGATGATCTCTCACTAAATTTCAAGGTAAAAGTGTTCTCCCTGAGTATGCACCGTTGCCAAAGTTCGTCGCGCCGAGACACCACGTGATGATCGCGTGTGATAAGCTCAACGTTCATCTACAACGGGTGTAAGACAGTTTTACACACGCATACTCGGGTTAAACTTGACGAGCCTAGCATATGCAGATATGGCCTCGGAACACTTAGACCGAAAGGTCGAGCGTGAATCATATAGTAGATATGATCAACATAGTGGTGTTCACCATTGAAAACTACTCCATTTCACGTGATGATCGGTTATGGTTTGGTTGATATGGATCACGTGATCACTTAGATGATTAGAGGGATGTCTATCTAAGTGGGAGTTCTTAAGTAATATGATTAATTGAACTTAAATTTATCATGAACTTAGTACCTGGTAGTATTTTGCTTGTCTATGTTATTGTAGATAGATGGCCCGTGTTGTTGTTCCGTTGAATTTTAATGCGTTCCTTGAGAAAGCAAAGTTGAAAGATGATGGTAGCAATTACATAGACTGGGTCCGTAACTTGAGGATTATCCTCGTTGCTGCATAGAAGAATTACGTCGTGGAAGCACCGCTGGGTGCCAAACCCACTACAGGAGCAATGCCAGATGTTATGAACGTCTGGCAGAGCAAAGCTGATGACTACTCAATAGTTCAGTGTGCCATGCTTTACGACTTAGAACCGGGACTTCAACGATGTTTTTAACATCATGGAGCATATGAGATTCCAGGAGTTGAAGTTAATATTTCAAGCAAATGCCCAGATTGAGAGATATGAAGTCTCCAATAAGTTCTACAGCTGCAAGATGGAGGAGAATAGTTCCGTCAGTGGACATATACTCAGAATGTCTGGGTACCATAATCACTTGACTCAGCTGGGAGTTAATCTTCCGGTTGATAGTGTCATTGATAGAGTTCTTCAATCACTGCCACCAAGCTACAAGAGCTTCGTGATGAACTATAATATGCAAGGGATGGATAAGACGATTCCCGAGCTCTTCGCAATGCTAAAAGCTGCGGAGGTAGAAATCAAGAAGGAGCATCAAGTGTTAATGGTCAACAAGACCACCAGTTTCAAGAAAAAGGGTAAAGGGAAGAAGAAAGGGAACTTCAAGAAGAACAGCAAACAAGTTGCTGCTCAGGAGAAGAAACCCAAGTCTGGACCTAAGCCTGAGACTAAGTGCTTCTACTGCAAAGGGACTGGTCACTGGAAGCGTAACTGCCCCAAGTATTTGGCGGATAAGAAGGATGGCAAGGTGAACAAAGGTATATGTGATATACATGTTATTGATGTGTACCTTACTAGAGCTCACAGTAGCACCTGGGTATTTGATACTGGTTCTGTTGCTAATATTTCCAACTCGAAATAGGGACTACGGATTAAGCGAAGACTGGCTAAGGACGAGGTGACGATGCACGTAGGAAATGGTTCCAAAGTCGATGTGATCGCCGTCGGCACGCTACCTCTACATCTACCTTCGGGGTTAGTTTTAGACCTGAATAATTGTTATTTGGTGTCAGCGTTAAGCATGAACATTATATCTGGATCTTGTTTGATGCGAGACGGTTATTCATTTAAATCTGAGAATAATGGTTGTTCTATTTATATGAGTAATATCTTTTATGGTCATGCACCCTTGAAGAGTGGTCTATTTTATTTGAATCTCGATAGTAGTGACACACATATTCATAATGTTGAAGCCAAAAGATGCAGAGTTGATAATCATAGTGCAACTTATTTGTGGCACTGCCGTTTGGGTCATATTGGTGTAAAGCACATGAAGAAACTCCATACTGATGGACTTCTGGAATCACTTGATTATGAATCACTTGGTACTTGCAAACCATGCCTCATGGGAAAGATGACTAAAAACGCCGTTCTCCGGAACAATGGAGCGAGCAACAGACTTCACTACAAAAAAAATACACTTCCGTGATGATACGTGTTTGTCAGAGTAGGTCGTGTTTTTTGTCATGCATGTACATCCATGACGATTTTATGACAGAATCAAGATAGTCATACCTGTGCTGTCGTAGAAGTGTTCCATGACATTACCAAAATTATCATCACGGAAGTGTCCACTTCCATGACGATAAATCGCGCGTCACAGAAGTGCTTTCGTCAAGGGTGACCGACATGTGGCATCCACCGTAACGGAACACCGTTAAGCTATCGGGTCGGGTTTTGGATCCAATAACCCGCTAACAACCCCGACCAATGGGGATTTTCCACGTGTAAAATCATCATTGGCTGGAGGAAACACGTGTCGGCTCACCGTTGGGACAGATGTCATCCGCTCATTGGACCGAAGGCGCCTATGATACGGCGACACGTGGCACGGCCCAATAGAGGCCCATTCCTATGAAAAGGCCGGCCCGTTTGACTTGGTCAAAAGGTGGAGGGCCGGCCCACGGAAAGCCTGTTAACGGCCTATTCGCATATAGCCCATTTACAACTCGCTAACCCAGGGCCCGTTACGCCTTATCCGAATTAGGCCCAGTAGCGTCATCTAGGCCGTCTAATATGATTCAGCCCGTTTTAACTTCCGGCCCATGTGTGGCCCATGACTTCTTTCGGCCCATATGAGGACCTTTGTAACTCTTGGCCCATTAACGGTCCGTGGTGAATCTGGCCCGTAAAGAATAGTGTATCACCTCATATCCATTAATGGCCCGTTATTCCATTGGGCCGTTTCCAGCCCAAGTTATATTTCGGCCTTCTCAGGGCCCATTGATTCTTAGGCTCATTTGCAGCATTCGGTTACATACGGCCCGTTACTGTCATTTTCTGCTTGTGGGCCAAATTCAGCCCATCGTTATAGTCGGCCCATTTGCGGACCGTTAATACATTGGGCCATTTTCATGTTAAAAAAACCCGTTGGGCTGTTTTCATAGAGTTATCAAATACGGCCTATTAACGGCCCATTATGGTCCACGAATAGTACGGCCCATGATTGGCGAAATGATGATACACCCCGTAGAAGGCCTATGGATCCTACGGCCCGTATGTGGCCCATGGATAGTACGACCCGTAGAAGGCCCATGGATCGTATGGCCCGTAGAAGGCCCATGGACCCTATGGCCCGTAGAAGGCCCATGGACCCTAAGGCCCGTATAGAAGACCGATGGATCCTACGGCCGGACGAAGGCCCATGGATCATACGGCCTGCAGGAGGCCCATGGTTACAATATTCCGTGTGTTGCCATGATTATTTTGGCCTAGTTACCAAAAATAGGCTATTGTGGCCACTAGAAAAAACAGAAAAATAACTGCAGTGACTACAAACAAACAACTAAACAAGACAATAAGGAAATAAATAAGCAAGCAATTAACACTAGCCTATTACCGCTATTACACATATTACATCCACTGGGTATCAAAGTTCGCCACCAGTGCAAATATAGGGAACAAAGCAGCACATTACATACACTGGCCGTCAAAATTGGCCACCAGTTCAAATAAACGTGGGAGCAAAACAAGAGCATAACTGAAACAACTTTAGAAGAGCTCAAGAAACGTTATCCTGGGTATCCACCATGCTGGCAATAAGCTTAGCAAGCTGATTAGCTTTGTCCTATTTGGCGCTAAAATCCTCCAACGCTTGCTGTTGCACCAGAAAGTATGCATCTGAATGCTCCAAGGACTTCTGCAGTCCTTCCGCTTCTTGTCGCAACACAGCTGATCGATGTCTTTCAGCTTGTAGTTGAGACTCAAGAAACTGAACTGATTCAGACAACGAGTTTGAATAGCTTGTGCAAGCGGTAGTGGCCAGTAACTCGAACACTAAACCAAGACAGGACTTTGGGGTTGTCTCGCTGTCTTCAAGATAGTCTTCCTTAGCTGTTTTATCAGCTTTGTTGGAGACCAACAAAGATGTGTCACTATCCTGAACCTTATCTGCATTACTTCCTTTACCATTGCTTAATAAGGCACTCTTCCCCAATATTCTGTCAGCATTCTAAAAGAAGAAACAAGCAGACACATACCAAGTTTAGCACGTACTAGTATATGAAACTCATTTTGGTGAACCAGTTCATTAGTAAGGTGGACAGGATTAAACTACCAAGTCTTCTATTGCCAAGTACTAGTACATAATAAAAGCATCAAATAAACATATATCTATGTCCTATGATCACTGCATTGTCTTGCCAAATCAAAATAGAGACACGGTTCAAATCATATCAGTTCAAGACAAAGCAGCAGTGAAAGAATACAAAGCGTGGGAAACTACACGACACAACAAGATTTCAGATGGGTACCACGGGTCTACATGTACAACGGCACTATTGGCTCTGTTGTGATGCTAGTAATGTGCATTATATGAAAGTCAACTGTATACACAATTGAAATTGAAATCAACAGAGCTATTGATAAGAGCAAACCTATTAAAGAAACATGCGTGAACATACCTGCTGTGCCATTGGAGTTTCAATTGGATCCTTCAATTTAAAAATAAGTTTGTATGAGTAAATACAGTGATACAAGAGCAAAGCAATCATAGTTAAAAAAAGGCGCGCCTAAGCGAGCGCTTAAGCGCGCCTAGGCTCTAGGCGTTGGCAAAACGCATTGCGCATAACTACACATAATCTGTGCATAACTGCACATATGCATGCACTTTGGTCAGTAAAGCGCAAGGCGGTGGCAAAACGCACAATTAACGCCTAGCGCTTTTTTGAACTATGATAGCAATGGAATCTTAAATTAGAACAGTTGTTCTTCAGGTTTAGGCACTTGTTCTACATGAACAGAGTACAGTAAGACGCAAGAATATAATACTTAAAAATAGAAAATGAGCTCATAGACCTTACCACATTCTTGGTTCGGGACCAGTATAGAACAAGACGTTCCCAGTCATCATCCAGTAAATGTGTCTCAGGAGAACGTAAGGGAATTTGATGAGTTTCTTTGCCGGTGAAGTACGTTTTGTTTAGGTAATTCCGATACTTCCATCAAGCATTCTTGAAGATAGCAGAGGTATTAGCACAGGTTACCTCATCCTGAGTTTCCAAATTGGTCCTTCTCTATAGAGAAAAATGGGAAAATTTGCTGTATTATAACCATCATGGAGGTAGGATGTATGGGACGAAGCAAAGTAATTGCCATGAATAACATTACTTACACATAACTCCTGGACAAACACCTGCAACTGACATTTTCCTTCATCTTCAGTATAATATTTCCAAGATGGGAAGATACACACATACGATTTAACAACATCAAATGCGAAAGATGCTAAACTACGACTAGCTGGTTGTGCTTCCTCCACAGGAATAGGCGTACTAACTGGTGGAGTTGGGGTTCGCCGTGATAGTACTGGCCCTTTGGGCACTGGAGCTGCCTTACTAACTGCTCTTGTTTGGGAGCTCTGTGGTGGAGATGGTGCTGTGTCAACAGGAACTGGGTTACTATCGGCTGGGGTTGGGGTTAGATTGGGTGAAGCTAGTTCTCTGTCCATCGCAGTAGGGGTACAATCTGTGAGAGTTTGGGTTATGTGTGGTAGGGCTGGTTCTTGTGCATGTACAACCGGGGTGCTATCTCCACCAAGAGGTAGCACTGTTTTATTTGAAGACCGTGTTTTTAGTCTGCTAGATACTGGCATCACCCGGTCCAATTCAAATGGCTGATAAACAGGAAACATAGTTGAATGTACAGACATTGTATGAGAGACAGATGCAATAGATAGTGTGGAAAAAAGAGGGCATGAAATAGTTGACATGTATATTGTTTAACTAAAACGGATAGCATGACATAATTTCACATATATGATGTCTATCTAAACTGGATAGCATAGCACAACATAATTCAAAGATATGATGAATAACTAAACAGGATCACATGACATAATTCACCTACATGTTATCTAAGTAATCAGGATCGCATCATTTAATTCACATATGTGATTTATATGCTAAACAGAGGGCATTCGATATGATGTCTGAACTAACAACATGGTGTTGAATATTGTGTATATGATGTCTAAACTATGCAATGCAAGACACCGTATGCATGATATGAGCAGTATAACCGTGCCAAGTTAGAGCATACACCTTAGTGGGGGAATAGGACTGATCATCTGTCTCTGAATCCATCTCCGAGGAGCTATCGGGACCCAACAAGAGATCTGCTTCGACAGGTAGCACTGTCTGCTCTGAAGGCCTTGTTTTCACTCCAGATTTTCCATCTCCCACCCAAATGGCTGATTCACGGGAAGAGTAGTTTAATGTACAAACATTGTCGACAAATGGAAATGTAATGAAGAAAAGGATGGGCAAGATATCATTCAAATATATGATGCTTGGTTAAACAGGATGGCATTGCACATTTCACATATATTATGGCTGGCTAAAAGACATGAGACTGCATAATTCCCATATATGATATAGAAACTAAACAGGTGGCATTACAGAACATGTCTAAACTAAGCAGATGACATATATGATGTCAAAAGTAGGCACTGCAAGGCAACATATGCATGATATGACTAACATCATCATGCCAAGGTAGAGCAAATACCTTGGGGGGTAAATAGGAGTGGTCAGCGGCATCTGAATCCGCCTCAGAATAGATATCTTCCTCTGGATTACAATCTGGAGAGGGGTGGGGAGGGTTTGTCATTGAACCCACCATGGAGCGATGTCTGCATGACATTGTATTTCCGTGCAAAACTCTTCTCTTTTTCTCTACATGTTCAGCATGATTGTGTACAATATCTGACATGCATACGAAAAAATATGGTGAGATTATGTAAGGAGAGCATGTAGAAATTTAGAGTGATGGTAACAACCAGTGGATCAACGTTTTTCCGTTGAACCAAAATAGCCCTAATGGATCGACGTGAATGTATAGTAATAAGTGATGCAACAAGTGTACAACCTCTTTGCCGTAGCCATGTCGACCTCAACATCATTGGGTTGGTCGCTGAAGCAGTTGAGGCAGAGGTGGCTGTCGGAGGTGTGGAGGAAGATCTGAGGAATCTGTAGACGGCGTCCAGGGCACTGCTCTATTGTGATGGATCGTTTTGTGGTTGGAGTAGCTCCGGTGAGCCGTAAGACGTCAAGGCTGAAGCAGCACAAGACAGACATCGTCCATCTCAAGTGGGATTCTAATAGCATCTCCAATAGATGATGTAAAATGGTTGTAAAGTTAACATCACCAAAAACCACCCGACTACAACAGATGAGGTAAAAACTGTTGACTCTGAACTTAACCGTCAAAACTGAAATTTACTGTGGAATCTGAATGCCACTGTCGAAACTGAACGCAATGGTAGCAGAGAGGCACTTGACATGTAGTTTAGGGAGGGCCTGCAGTTCATCTTCAACATGCACCCCCCTGAGCCGCCAGCCACCACTGGCCGAACCGCCGGCCCCAGCGCCGCCTCGCCGCCCCGAAACAATTCACCACCGCCGCCCCAGCCATCCCTCTAGGCCCCCGCCCCCACCTTGAACCCTAAGATAGATAGTGGGGTACCTCTCCGGCGAGCCCCCGTCCCCGCCGCGGGTGGTTCTTCCTTAACTCCGGCGAGCCCCCCCAACCCCTGGAAATCGACTGACCCAAAAGTCAATTCGGTCGACTGAAGTGTGGCTTAATTGGAGCAGAGCAGCCGCACGAGCAAGGGGGAGAGCAGCAGCAGCAGCTGGGCGAGCGAGCGATCGAGCAAGAGCCGGAGCAGCAGCAGCAGCAGCGCGAGTGAGCGAGCAGCAGCAGCAGATCTGGCTGGTATGGACGCCGCCACCGAAGGGGCCTCGCACTGGGGGAGAGCCGCCCTGGAGATGTCGTCCGCAGCGCCGGCTTCAAGGTAGCCGCTCCATGGGGGTGCGGGATGGAGCACCGTCGGCGCCGGGAGGCCGAGTTAAGGAGAAGGTGCGATGCGATGAGTGTACAACCTCTTTGGTGGCGCCAAGTAGGCCTCGGCTTCGTCCGAGGAGTCGGGGAGGATGCTGCGGTTCCGGTGGAGCAGGTTAAGGCGGCGCTGTGGGGATGGAGCAGCCGCGATAGACGAGGCGATCGTCGGAGCAGCTCCTTGGAGGTGGAGGACGGGGCGGCTGAATCGGCGGGACGGCGAGATGGACGACGGATCCTCATCAGGGGAGGTGGACGAGGTACGTCGAGCTGTTGCAGTGGACGACGTCGTCGGGGAAGAGGCTCCGGCTGGGCAACTGTGACATGGCGGACGAAGGAGGGTGGGGTTTCGCTGCTGGAGCGGAGAGGTTATGGCGGCTTGGGATTTCGAATGGCGAAAAGGGGGCGATGGGAGGGGGTGAAGCATGACTTAGGGACGCGCTTGTCCAAAATGTAGGGTGTGTTACAAAAGTACCCCCCACCGATTTGAACTAGCGGCCCTTTCGGCTCAGGGTTAGAAGGGGGATTTCGGGGTCGGGATTTGGTAGCTGGAGGGAGTTTTCGCGCGCGTTGTAATTTCGGGATAGCAAGGCGCGGGTTGTGAAGGCACCAGTTTTGGGAGCACGATATCTGAATTTTCGGGATATAACAAGACGCGGGTTGAATTTTAGGGACAAGCCTAACGTGTAGTAATATTGTACTTGTACGTACCAAATCAATTCACACTTCCCTCAACCAAAAAGAAAACGAAAAAATAAAACTATTCACACCACACAAAGAGAGAGTCTTGCCCCGTTTTACTATACAAATGATATTCAAAGCTACTCCCTCCTTCCATCTATATTGGGCCTAATGCGTTTTTTGATGCTAACTTTAACCAAATATTAGAGCAATGATATATGACATGCAACTTACACAAAGCACACCGTTAAATTCGTATGTGAAAGGTTCTTTCAATGATATAATTTTCACATTGTGCATGTCATGTACTATTAATCTTGTCAATAGTCAAAGGCGGTCTTAAAAATCTCATTACGCCCTATATAGATGGAAGGAGGGAGTATGAATCCATGTTATGTCCGATTAAAATTTTTCGCTTGCTGTATAATGCATGTAACCTACTCATACCAACATTTTAGTGTATTCCAAATGTCTATACTACCGCTACAATTCGAACTAAATTTGAATTCGTTTCTCTATTTCAATAAGAATCTACAATCATGATTTTTGCCAAATTCAACCATCATAGTTTCCTTGCTATTCGCCAGATATAAATCGGACGGCCTATAATGCAGGATGGCAGGCACACCATCATCAACAACTCTGTTTTTTATAAGAGTAGAGATAAAATATATTAAATGTAGTGTAACATGTTCATAAGCACACCATGTGTATCACCATTATATATATTCACACATGCATCGGTTTGAAACACTATGATAAATTCTTCAAATATCCGAATTCGCTTTTTATAATGAAGTATATATGATCTCTATTCGTCTTTTACACCCACACAACCCTCTTATCTTTGTAGCTAGCGCTAACTTTCTCTTGTGCATGCACACACCCGCATCCCTCTCACCCTCCTTCAACATTCTCTAGCTCCATCACGCAAATTCGTCTTTTCACATTAGGTCGTTCACCCACGGTGTGTGTAGGCCCCCCAGCTCCTTCTTTACGGCACACATCGATCGATATGCTTCTCTAGCCAGGTGTGCCTAGCACAAACACAAGCTTCCCCTCTTCTCTTGTCATCGTCCATGCCTCACTCCCACCACTCTTTTCATCGTTCTCGTACTCGCACACTCCTCCCCCCTCGATATAGTATGCCTCTCGTACCACCTCCTACATGCATCCCTATCTCTCTATCCTTCTCCTCGTGCCTCATTTGCTTCTAACACACACATGCATGTATACCGATCGATCTCCCAACATATACCTAGATTGACTTTAACTACCCCCCATCGATCGACGTACCTCACAAGTTATGTCTCTCCTTTCTCTAACAAAGGGCGATTGATCTTCCTATGTAGTTACGTCTTCTTACCACAGCCACATCGCCCCCCTCATCATTCGTGCATGCCTCCTGACCCGTCTCTCACACGCATGTGCACAGACAACAAGCAGCCATCTCCTCTCTTATTGATATTGCAGGCGTGCCCTCCGTTTGTCTAGCAAGCCTATCCCACCATTTGTTAGAAGCAACTCCACTACCACCCCCTCCAACACTCTAGCTCTGTCTCTCTCCCAACCTTATTCCTCTCCTGCACATATGCATGGATGCCGATCGATCTCCCTTAATACATGAGGCAGATCGATCCCCTTAATACATGAGGTAGGCCTCTCTCCTCCTCCACACATATACCAGCCATTGTACCTCTATAGTTAATTGGGCCTCCCTCTTCCCCCACCACACATCGATAGTCGAGCGCTGCAGGTAGGTATCCCTGCCACAGAGACAAACTGCACATGTCCCATCTCACGTTCCAGTAGGCCAGCCACTCTATATCTTTGACGTGGGCACACACAAATTCGATGGCACTCTTTATCGATCACGCGCGCACACACACACACATCATCCCTCTCTTCGATTCTATGGACACCTCAAGCCGATGATACCTCCACTCTCTTCTCGTGGATCGCCCCCTCTATATATATGTTATATCCAGGACTCTATTTCACACACATTGCATATGTTACATTTTTTGATTGACCCCCCCAAAAAAAACTCTCAAGAACCCACACACTATATCTCTCTAGGTTTGTATCTCTCTCAGACAACCCCACGTAGGTGGTGTATGTATACAAGAAGAGAATAGGTGCACCGTGCACGTACTCATGCTTCGTGCCCAGCCACACCCGCGCGGGTACATGGTGGAGCTCATTTCTTTACGAAATGGCAGCCCACGTGCTAATTTGAATGCCTGTAGTGGTGGTTTACCTAGGGAGGTCGTGTACCGCGCGTGCACGAAACAAAGTTTGACTTGACGCGTTGTTGCGTTATTTTTAAATAAAGTTATAGCGCTCAATGGCACGTACACAGAATATAAAATGATTTTTATGGAGAAAAAGGTAGTCCGCTCACTATATACAATGGAGCATGCCTGCCTGGTTTGTCGCTCTTCAGAGTATCTCACACAAGGCTGCGGTGGCCTCTCTCTCTCTCACCCTTGGTCACTGATCCGGCCGCATCCCGTCCGCCGGGGGAAAGGGAGTGCGGTGGCCTCTCTCTCTCTCACAGTTGGTCACTGATCCGGACGCATCCCGTCCGCCGGGGGAAAGGGAGGAAGTGCATCGTTTCTCCATTCGATAGCGCCGAGGCAGCACGTCCCGATCTGCGGTACACGCCGTTCTCTCTGACCAAGCTCCGGTGCGGCAGGGCCTACGCCACCTACTCGCAGATTCTGCCCGCTGCCGCTGACCTAGTTACGTCTCGACGACCTCTAGGTATCCCCTCCGGCCTTGCTCCACTGCCCGTCTTCCCACGTCGCTGCATGTGGATCTTCCATAGTTCTTTGCCCAAAACTAGCTCGTCCGGCGTACTTTCCATATTGCATTCTCATCCTCACACCGTTTTAGACAAACACAACCGTGTTGTTATCTTCCCTTAGGACAAGGAATATGCTTCTTTTTTGTCGTCGCATGTGTCATCAACTGTTATTGGCCAGTAATTTTTTCCTTTCTACCTCTTTTTGGCAACAGGGCTATCCATTTCACCTCGTTGCTATTGCGACCTTTTGGTGAACTGCACAAATCACTTTTTTCTTAAGAGTGTTTTGTGCAGTTGTACTAAAATGTCACACGGGCAACGTCTCTACATTTCAGTGCGACTGCACAAAGGGAGATTGGTTTTGCTCTATCCTCCTCATCCAACTCCGAGCCTAATCTTCTCCAACTAGTTAGTCTTAAGAGAGACTGCAAAGGTGACCGGCTTCTATTTGTGTGTTTATTGTTTCATCAGCAGTCCTCTATTATCGTAATCACACTTAATATCTTTGGAACAGGGACGCTCAGCTCTATTTTAGTGGAACTGCACAAAATGATCGGAATGTTGCATGCTCCAGACAGCTACTTTTTTTCCCAACATGCCTTGTTGATTTAGACAGAGCTGGGGGACGTTGCTGCCAATGAAAGCATGGATCAATTTTAATTTAACACCTTCTCACAACTCTGTCTTCAGTTGTGATGTAATTATTAGCTCTGATCTGCTAATAATTGACATGCATTAGCAAGGAAGTTAGTTTTTTATTATTTCCGAAAGAGCATCGATGGCAAGACACGTGAAACAAAAGCTGAAAGCTCACACCATTGTACAATTTCATGTCGCTGGAAAATTATTTGTATAGTACATCAATTATGTAAACAAATGATGGAAGCTTGACAGTATTGCCAGAAGCCTCTTCATCATCCGGGTCCATGTGCCATGCACAAAATTATACTCCTTCGTTCCTAAATATTTGTCTTTTTACAAATTTCAAACGGGCATATTTTAGAGTGTAGATTCACTCATTTTGCTTCATATGTGTACTCCCTCCGTTCCTAAATATTCTATTCGTCTTTCTAGATATTTCAACAAGTGACTACATATGGAGCAAAATGAGTGAATCTACACTCTAAAATATGTCTATATACATCCGTATGTGCCAGTCCATTTGAAATCTCTAAAAAGACAAATATTTGAGTAGTCACTCGTTGAAATCTCTAGAAAGACAAATACTCCGGAGTATATTTAAGAACCGAGGGGGTAGTGCACAACCGCATGGGAGACTCAGCCCAGTCGTTGCGCCGCATTAATAGTGAGTAATGAGCAGTCAAATCATAAGCCCCACCTTTCCCACTGTAAGTTGCTCTGAAGAAGCAACCATCAATACGCTCTTCTTTGAATCCGCTCATACTACTCCATCCGTCACTGTTTATACAGCGCGCTTCAGAAAAAAGATAAAAAATCTGTGGGACCAAGGCGACTAGCGATCGGCCTGCAAAAATAGCATTGGTAGTTATAGCACGGCGTCTATTACTAGAGGGAATAATGCGTACACACATGCATGCAGTGCTTCCACCCCGGGTACACACATGCATGCACTTACTCCACTCCGTAGTAGTACAGTACATGGAGAGAAAATTGTGGACTTGATTGCGGTTACCACGCCCTAATTAATTGAGCATTAAACCAAACGTGTCTAAAGTCTCTCTGGTGGTGGAAATGCATTGAAATCATAATGAGCCCCTGTAACTGAGGAGGGAGGAGTAGTATGAAGGTGCAAAACCAAGTACGCGTATGGCTAGTCGGTCAATGCACCTCCTCTTGGCATATGACTGACATGTGGGACAGGAGTGTGAGCAAACCGATCTCAATTGACGACAAAGAGCCAACCCGCCGTTCCTTGAGAGAGACGAGGAGCAAGAACACACAGACGGGCTCGCACGGAGGCCAAGATATATTCGAGCATGGTTGGTTGATCGATATCATTCATTACATGTTGGGCTACCATTTTCCGCCCTTCTCCGGAATAAACGTGTACTTTATCAGAGATAAAAAAAGAGTACAGACGCTCCACCATGCGGTTCTAGTAGTAGTACTACTCGTACTACTGCGCTTGGCTCTTCGCCTCTTCGTGAAGTCGAACAATGATGGTACTCCGCATGTTGGGTATTGCAGTGTATGCTCTGACAATCTGACACCGAATGGACTGATGCATGTCCACCGAGGGTAGGTTGCATTAGTCAAAAGGCATAAGCGAGCTTCACCTTGTCCTGCAAGCTTCTCCTTGTTCTGCGAGTTGACGGGACACACCAAAAAGTAGTGCTAGTCCATACTCCCTCCTTTCCGGTTAATATGGCTTAATCTTTTTTGTGGGTAAATGAGAGAGCTTTATTCATATATAAGCATTCTTAGGACGATCAGCCAAGACACTGGTCACTAGGAAGTGAGGTACCCCGCAAAAAAAGAAGTAGGAAGCGAGGTGTTTCATCAAGCCAACTCTCGGCCACATTCAAAGTGCAGCAAGCACGGTTCGCACGAAGATGCACCGCAAGGTTTGCTGACATGTTTACATGCTGAACAACAAAAAAGAGGAAATATTACCGAGCGCTACTATTTGTAACAGGATATGAGCTAGAATTAAGCGAGAATTGTGGTGAGTGTTCTATGCAATCAACTTCCATTATCACATGCGAGAACCCTTGAAGAGAACCAAATGTGTTGAAGATTGCTTTATCACATTTTAAAATTATAATAAGAGTGCAGACGCTCCTCCATCCGGTTCCCAGTACTAGTATAGTACGTACCTTTATAGACTATAGTAGTAGTACTAGTAAACTTTGCGCTTGGCTGTTCGCCTATTCGGGAAGTCGAACAATAATAGCACTAGTAGTATAGTGTATGCTTCTGGCAATCTGACACCGAATTAACTGTTGCACGTCCACCGCCTGAGCGAGCGAGAGCTTGCATTAGTCAAAAGTTTCGCCTTGTCCTGCGAGCCACTGCGCGCAAGCTTCTCCCGTCCTGCAACCTTCTCCTCGTTCGGCAAGTTGATGGGACACAACAAAGTAATGCTAGTCCATACTGCCTCCTCTCCGGTTAATATGGCTTAATTTCAAACGAGATAAATACACTATCTGTCACTGTTTATTTGTAAAAATACGGTCAGTGGACTTCATAATACGCTCATTGCGCTCAATATATATATTTTCCGGTGTTTATACGGTCACTATCTCACCCTGACTGAGTATGTGTGTGCATGCACGTGTAGGTTGAGCACTTGAGCGTGACCGTGTGTGTTCCGTCGTGTGCTCGGACATGCATGCATTAGGGCATCGCGCGCGTTTTTGCGTCCATGTGTACGTGTGACTGTTGCATACACGTAGGGGGAGTACGTGTTAGGGGCCACTAAGGAGCAGTCAAATCACACAGTAAGTTAGTCGGAAGAAGCAATCATCATTTCACTCTTGAATGACATGTACACAATATAAAATGGTTGATATGGAGAGAAAAAGAAAACCACTATATATACACTAGCAGGAGCCTAAGCTACAAGCCTGCTTGCTCAGGTTGCTCTCTTCACAAGCATAGAACGACTGGCTTGATCCCGCAGCTGGGGGAAGGGAACAATGTTCTACATAGACGCGGTCGACATCGGCAAGGGAGAAAACCCACAGTCGGTGTGTCCCAATCGGGGGTCACCGCAGTATGGGCTGATGCCTCGTCCCAACCGCCCTTCTAGCTATAGCCCGACGTCCCAGGTAGTCCATCTTCCTTTTGGAGCCGGCTTGCTCCACTGCCGTAGCTCCATCTCCATGTCGATCTTTCTCTACTTCTACCGGCTTCTACTTGTGATGAGTTTATGTCTCATGAACTAGTGCCAGTACTATTATTCTAATCACACTTCTTCAATATCTTTGCCATCAGGGATGCTCAGGTCGATTTTAGTGGAACTGCACAAAAGCATCGTATGATCCGAGGGTGCCAGCTGTCTTTCCTTCGACAGGTTCTACCTGGCCAGGAAATTAAATCATGTTTAGGGTTTAGGGTTTAAGTCGTATTGACCCCATCAGTAGTTTTTCTTTCGTACATGCTCTCACAACTTTTTTCTTTAGTTGTGAAGTAAATATTGGCTATGATCTGTGAATCATTGAGATGCATCAGCATGCGTGTTAGTTTTCCTTTGTATTTGATGGAATGTTGTAACGGGGAAACCTTGGAACAGGAATTAAAATGGAGTGGAAAGTTTCCGTTTTTTCGGAGAAAAAATGGAAACGGAGAGAAACCAATGTTTCGTTTCGTTGGATCGCGCCATCAAGCAAAACCAACGTTTAAATCACGTCTGTCGTGTTCGTTCTCACCCTCCTCCACGGCTCGACCCCACACGGTCGCTCGGCATGCCACTCACCACAAACCGAGTATACGATAACTTTCCCTCCTGCTTGTCGATGGATCGCACCATGGAGTACTAGCACTACTGGAAGAGATTGACGAGTTGGGGGAGGACAGCTAGCTGTAGCACGGACTCCCAAGAAATTTTTACATGCATGTTGTAGCCGGCTATTGCGACCTTTGAACGCGGAGCAGCCGTGTGCACCCAGAAGCGGTGCGGGCGACGCTCTCTCGACCGGCGCGCCGCTTCAATGCCGGCACCAGCGAGAGGTCGCGTCCGCTCTGGCCGGGCATGAATGCGGCACTGACCATTTCGGGCGGGAAGCACGCGTGGGTGATGAAGAGGGTTCGGGTTGGTCAGGACCGACCGTGGCAGCGCTCCGGACGTGCGCAAACAAGAGATGTTGTACGTTAATATTGCTGCGTATATAATTAACAATGTAAATAATGTGCCAGTTGGACAAATATAATTGGAGATGGAGATGGAAATGGAATTTTACGTAAACTACAGTAGTATGTAAGTAGGTGCAGTGAAGGCACCGGAGCTCAGTCTGTACTACAGTAGTATATATATAAGCGGGAGCCTCAGCGCTTGTTCGCTAGGGTTTGCACTCTCCACACACTCGCCGCACTACATATATGTTACACGCTGGAGGCTCAGCGTTCATTTGCTAGGGTTTGCTATATTCACAGTCTCTCACCCTCTCTTCACCAGATCTAAACAAGACTGCGTTGGCCTCTTGTCTCTCTCCCCCCCCTCACAGCTGGTGAAGGAGGCGTCTGTATCTCGTCGCAACAGGAAGGGGAGGAGGTGCAGCGTTCACTCTATCGCCTTCGGCAAGGGAGGCAATCCACTACCGGCTGTGCTGTTCTCTTTCACCCAGCGCCTGTGTAGGAGGGCCACCGACCCCTTCTTCCTCGCTGCCGTACGTAGTGTGGGCAGATCCGGCCTCCCGCCGCACGCCTTGCCACATCCCGACGACCCTAAGGTATAAGTTTCTTTGAAAGGATCGTTTTCGATCTGTAGTCGAATCTAGTTCTTGGTTCAAAGAGGAAAGAAGGGTGCGGTGGGCTGGAGCAAGAATCTAGGACGTGGTTCAATGAGGAAAGGAGGGGCGGAAAGTAGTATAGACTGGCTATCCAGCCGCTTTGTAGGTCAAAAAGGGGAAAAGGGGGCAACCCAGTACACACATCTGTAAGGAACCGATCTCTTTGTTGAAAAGGGAAAGAAACTGGGGGGTCGGGTAGTTTGTGCAGGACTAGATTTGCTGCCCTCACATAGGAAGAAGGTTCAAAGAGAACAAATATGGGACCAGCGCATATATGCTGGTTGGCTACATACTCTGTATCACCCATTTATACGTGTGGACGCACATGGTGCTGGCATGTCCCATACAGCTATTTTGCTGTTGTTAATCTAAGAATGCCGCCGGAAAATTGAAGCAATGCCACTGTTAAAAGTAAATTACATTTTTAACGAATGTTGTTTCAAGAGAATGTCTCGGTTAATATGAATCAATGCAACCGTTTTAGAAATGCTACTGTCCTACTTTGTTTTCCATCCAAGATAAGTTAGATGCTTCTTTCTGTCACCGTTTGTTTCATCCTCCTTTATCGACAAGTAATTGTTTCCTTTTTTGCTTCTGTTAAAATAGGGGTATCGATTCAACTTGTTGCTATTGCGACATTTTGCTTCGCTACTCGAAACACTTATGTTTTAAGAGTGTTTTGTGCAGTTCAACTTGAATGTCACACCGGTGACTTTGCTTAATTTTCGTGGAACTGCACAAAAGGAGATCGAAATTTGTTTCCAGTCTTCGTGGCGAGTTGTTTCAAATCTTGGTCTCAACCACATGTTGTGCAGTGTCCTTTGAGATGTTGTGCTACTTGTTTTGGCACTATTTTAAATAAATGTTGAATTGAAGCTATTGTATTGCTGTCTTTTCCCATTAAGTAGTGAACAAAAATGGGACCAACCTAGACATGATGCTTGTTGCTTTGTTACAACAAATTCAGCATCACCCCCTTTATAAGCCAGTAATTCATGCCACTCTCAGAATTAACTACTGAATCTTATTTCAAAACTGCAACACTTGTTAGGGATTGGCGGGATTACCATTTTTGTGGCCGCATGTTTCATCCTCCTTTATTAGCCAGTAATTGATTCCTTTTTTTGCCCCTGTCTAAACAGGTATATCTATTCAACTTGCTGCTATTGCGACATTTTGCTTCGCTACGCGAAACACTTTGCTTGATTTCAGTGCAACTACAAAAACAAGATTGGATTTCCTATTCGTGTTGGCAGATTCGTATTTTATCTTGTCCGTCTCATGAAAGGTCAGTACAGGCCTTCATCCACATGATTGTGCAGTGTGCTTTGAGATGTTGTGCTACTTGTATTGGTACTGTTTTAAATAAATGTTGAATTGAAGCTATTGTATTGCTGTCTTTTCCCATTAAGTAGTGAACAAAAATGGGACCAACCCAGACATGATGCTTGTTGCTTTGTTACAACAAACTCTGCATCACCCCCTTTATAAGTAGATGGAAGCACATACTGTTGTTGCGCCCACTCTCCCTTGGAACTGTTTATGCTTTGTGTTAATCTAATGCCGCTGGTAAAATTAAGCAATGCCACTCTCAGAATTAATTAACTACTGAATCTTAGTTCAAAACTGCAACACTTGTTAGGAATGGTACTATCCTGCTTTGTAGTTCTTTCTACATGTTTAACCAAGGTATTGTTAAGATAATGTCTCTGTTAAAATGAATCAGTTGCATTGTTTTAGGAATGGTACTTTTCTGCTTTGTCATTCTTTATACATGTTGAAACAAGGCATTGTTAAGATAATGTCTTAGTCAATATGAATGAATCACACTGATGGAGAATTGCTACTCTCTTGCTTTGTTTCCCATTAAGATAAAGTAGATCAGTAGATGCTTTTCTTCTGGGAGTACAAGTCATCAACCGTTATTTCTCAATAATTGTTTCCCTTATACCTATTGTTGCTTACATGGATATCAAAATTAAAGCTCGGTTTTATTCCGACTTTGATTTTAGTTGAACTGCACAAAAGGAGCCAATGTTTAAGGCAAACTGCTGCATTACTGGATCTAGTTGGTTGTTCCACTTTGCAGAAAGAAGCAGTCACTGTTCGTGCTACATTAAAGAAGGAATGACCGAGAAGCTTTATAGAGTATTATTATACACCGGTGACATGACTAGTCTACAGAGACCATTGGCAATTTAACAACACGTGGAGTGCCCTGGGCAAAAAGTGCCCAAACAAGTACAAGAAGCTACGACAGGACTCCATGATCATAGGCATTACATATTTTGAATGGCAAAAGATTGTCAAAGTTTAATCATTTATGTTAGCAAGAAGACGTTAGTTTAATATATTGGAATTTGAAAACCTTGTCAAAATTTGCTCATTGATGTTAGCCAGAAGACATGCATTTGATATTTTTGAGTGGGACGCCCTTGCTGTGAGGAGCGTCGAGTGTTTTTTCCTATTCCTGTGTTCAATTTAGAAGTAAATAGTTACTCTGCTGAGATATTCCTGTGTTAAGAGTTTGTTCTGAATATTGTCTATGTAATGTCAGGCCTTGTGTTTGATTGCAAAGTTGAGCTTGGAATGTTGTGGCATGCGGCATCACGAGCTGTTCACCGTGCCTCCTGATAATAATGCTTCGTATTGTTTTGCATGTCAATCTAATGCCAGTGATTTGCTTGTTAAGAAGATCATCCTCTTCTGTTGTTTCCGTGCTTAAGAAGTTCATTGTCTGATGTTTCATTCATAGCCTATACAACAAGTCGGGTAGGTTAGACGTGAAACCATATGATCTTATGACCAACTCATGATATTAGGCCGTGATTGGATCATCGTTTTCCAACCAAAACCGCCTGTAAAATTGACGCTTGTGAATTAAAGCAGATGGTCTCGGGCGAAGGCGCTTGGTTGGTCGATTTTGACTAGTGAAATATTGGAAGTACTTCACACACGATAAAAACGCTGAACGACACTCGGACGATTGCTAATCCAGCCGTTAGCTGCTATTTTAGCCTTGCCCATGGATTGCATGATACGCACGTCGTGCATGTATTGTCTGTTAATGTCGTCCATATAGCAGTGCTCGTAAAATATACACTGGTCTCTCAAATTACACATGTAACCCGCCGGTTTTACTTACAGACCTCGGGCCCTCGGTTTCATTACGCCTATATTTTACGTGTTGTTTCCGATGACGAGTAAATTACACTTGTATGTTAATACAGGTTTGAAATAAATCAGAGCTCCCAAGCGCGGCCTTACCGTTTCATGCCGTCTCACTTTCTCGAAGGTGTTCATAGGTGTCCGATGATCCTGGCTTCCTGAATGAGCAGCGGGCGCTGTATCATACCATCCGTAGGGCCCGCGAGGCCCTCTCCGTTGTCCTTCGAGTTGTTGCGCTCGCCGTGGCGCCGAGCATTGTTAACATCGTCAACAAACATGAGGATTCAGGAGATGACTTTATTTTGACTGGATGACACTAGGGACCCACTAGGGCCATAGCCGTACGTACGCAAGTGCCTCCTTATTATGTACAGCTATATTTTTTTTGCTTTCTCTTGGTTTCCTGACATCACGGTCACACACCATTGTCAACCTATGTAGTCAATATAAACGAGAGAATTGCACAAGGTGCGGCCTACAGCTGGGACCAAGCAACTCGAGCAGTATTTGTGTTTTTGAGGCGTCAGCACTGCAGAGTTTTTCTTGGCGATGATTTTGTTATTGTTCAGAGGAGAGCGGGGTACTAACTGGGCGGGCTGTGGCCCATCTAGCCCAGGCTAGATATCCAGCCCAGATACTTATTTTTTCAAGATGAAAATGGCTAGCCTAGATATACGTCTTTTTGAGGAATACCCAGGCAAGGTCAACTTATTATTCTCCACCCCGTTGGGCTGCAAATCTTTCCTAGGAGGGATGCATTAGGCTTAACAGGAAAATGGGCTTTAAAAAATAATAAATGGGATGTAATTATAAAAACTGGGCAGTAACTATAAAAATGCACCAAACACGAAATTAGTTTATAAAATATTATTTATGGATTTTGAAAATCTTAAATTTTCATTGTTGCGCGCGCAATGTTTCATAGGATTTTTACGTAATACAAATTTATATTTAATCTGACTAGAAATTTCGGGATAAAAATATTTCAGATCCCATCAAAATGTGGAAAATTTTATTGAATTCTATCTTCAACGGTTGGTTGAAATTATTAATCGTTGTCCTAGCTAGAAAATGGGCTATACTTTTAACAAACTGTAAATGGGCTGTTGTAAATTCCATTAGAATTCAAAAATGGGCTATACATTCTTACAAAACGCAAATGGGCTATAAGTTCTCTGCCACACACTTGTGGGCCTACTAAGTGACGCGTCCCCTAGAAAAAATAAGTTGACGCGTATGCAAGGCTTTGTCAACTTATTATAGTCAACACACGGTTCTACCAGCAGTGGCCGTTGGATGTCTATCCAACGGATGTCGTGCTTCTTCTTTAATCTCGGATATTCTTAGCTTCGGTCGCCCAAAAAATGATTCCTCCCCCTGACATCTGGGGCGCACTGTTTCGGAGGCTGACCTGTGGGCCTACTAAGTTGGAGCGTACCAATGGCTTTGTCAACTTAGTCAATTTTAATGATTCTAGCTTCAATGACTGTACGATGTCCATCCAATGGCCGTAGTGCTTCTTCAACCTCTGGTCTTCTTGGTCCAGCCGCCCAAAGCAGCGCCGGTGGTGCCACCTGCTCCTGCCTCCCGTGGCTGGCTGTGCTGCCGCGGAGGCCTCACCGCCCCCCATACTACTCCCACCGCTGGCCAGGCCATCCCTCCACTCACCCACACCCCCTGTTATTCTGCGGCGACGGCAGCCTCACACCGCAGCCGAACCAGTGAACCCTCGTACTCCTCTCCGCGCAGGCTTCCACTGCTACGTCTTCCCCGGATCCGCGTCATCCCCTTCCTAGGCCTCGCCATCGTCCAGCACCCTGGTGCTCTCGGCGCGGCGTGGTCAACATGGTCAACGACCAACTTCCATCGGAAGAGTACTGTACGTGGAGAGGCTGACAGCTGGGTCCACGGTGGCCGCAAGGAAGTGCCTCCTTATTACGTGCAAAATAATTATTCCTCCACCTGACAGCGGGGACCCACCGGACGGGCCACCTTATTTTGCAAAAAAACATTTCCCCCCGACTGCTGGGACCCACCGGACGGGCCACCATATTTCATGAAAAAACGTTCCCCCCGCTGTCAGCTTGGACCCACTGGAAGTGCCTCCTTATTACGCACAAAAAAATGAATACCCCCCCTGCTAGCTGGGACCCACCTTGGTGGGAGGCTGACTTGTGGGCCTACTAAGTTGACGGGGATGGAGGGCTTTGTCAACTTAGTCAATATGAACGATTCTAGCTCTAGTGACCGTACGATGTCCATCCAACGGCCGTAGTGCTTCTTCAACCTCTGGTCTTCTTGCTCCAGCCGCCCAAAGCAGTGCCGGTCGTGCCGCCTGCTCCTGCCTCCCGTGGCCGGCTGTGCTATCGCGGAGGCCTCACCGCCCCCTACTATTCCCACCGCTGGCCAAGCCCTGCAGCAACGGCAACCTCACACCGCAGCCGAACGAGTGAACCCTCATACTCCTCTCCACGTGGGCATCCACTGTCGCGTCTTCATCGGCTCCGCGTCGTCCCCTTCCTAGGCCTCGCTGTCGTCCACCGCCCTGGTGCTCTCGGCGCGGCGTGGTCAACATGGTCAAGGAATGAATTACATCGAACATGGACTATACGTGGAGAGGATGACAGCTGGGTCCACGGCGGCAGCAAGGAAGTGCCTCCTTATTACGCGCAAAATAATGATTCCTCCACCTGACAGCAGGGACCCACCGGACAGGCCACCGTATTTTGCGAAAAAAACGTTTCCCCCCTGACTGCTGGGACCCACCAGCTACACCTTCGCACGCAAGGAAGTCTGCCCGGGCAATAAAAAAACGATTCGCCCCCCTGACTGCTGGGACCCACCAGCTACATCTTCGCACGCAAGGAAGTGCATCCGGGTAAGAAAAAACCAAAATGATTCGCCCCCCTGACTGTTGGGACCCACCAGCTACATCTTCGTAGGCAAGGAAGTACCTGACAGTCGTGACCCACCTGGTCGAAGCGTATGTAGCATTGTCATTCTGGTCGCGAACATGCACGTACATATATACTGGTCGATGTAGAGGCGCGCACGTGTCATAGTAGAGGCGCGCACGTAGCATGTACACGTACGTACAACGGCCAGGGTGCAAGAAAGAAAATACGACCACGTACGTACATACGGGCAGGGTCTCGAACGCCTACTCGCGCATACGTACGGCGAGGGCTCGTGTACATGGCTGAGTCGGCACGGAGAACCATCATCGTCGTCGTGTTCATGGGGAGGCAACGGAATGCGTCGTGTTCATGGGGAGGCAACGGAATGCGTCGTGTTCATGGGGAGGCAACGGAATGCGTCGTGTTCATGGGGAGGCAACGGAATGCGTCGTGTTCATGGGGAGGGGTGTGGCGTACCGCAAAACGGAGGAAACGGACCTCCTACGGTCGAAACGGGGGTCCTGTTGATCAGGAGGAGTGTGGCGTACCGCAAAACGGAGGAAACGGACCTCCTACGGTCAAAATGGGGGCCCTGTTGATCGGGAGGGGTGTGGTGTACCACAAAACGGAGGAAACGGACCTCCTATGGTCGAAACGGGGGTCCTGTTGATCGGGAGGGGTGTGGCGTACCGCAAAACGGATGAAACGGGGGTCCTGTTGATCGGGAGGGGTGTGGCGTACCGCAAAACAGACGAAATGGACCTCCTACGGTCGAAACGGGGTCCTGTTCATCGGGAGGGGTGTGGCGTACCACAAAACGGGACTCCACGAGATACTATTCATCTCCACCGTCGACCTCCTCCGGCCTCCACGGGCTACCGTCGACCTCCTCCAGCCTCCACGTCTCCTGTTCATCCAGCCTCCACCGCACGCTACTCCACCGGCTACTGTTCAACCACCCCTCCACCGTCTACTATTTATCCAGCCCTCCACACCACGGGGTCCTCTTCAACCACCCCTCCACGGGCACCCCTCCACCGTCTACTGTTCATCCAGCCCTCCACACCACGGGGTCCTGTTCATCCAGAGGCAACGCCACCGCTCACTGTTCATCCTACCCCCCCGCAATGCTCACTGTTCATCCAATCGATCGGCTTCAGTTAGCAGCAGTAGCGAAGGAATCGCTCGATCGGGTTCAGTTAACAACCATCGATCGATCACTTGAGTTCAGTAACGCGTAGCCTGCAGTGCAATCGCTCGGGTTCAGTTAAAGCCCAACGCCTCGCTCGGGTTCAGTTAGAGCCAACGCCTCGCACACACGCGCGTACGTGTACGAGAGAAACGCGCAAGAAACGCGCATCGCTCGGCCCCCGACCTCCCACCGTAACCCAGAACTCCCCGAAATTTTCCTTACCCTCGCTTCTACCACCGTTTTTCCGTCATGGACGGCCCAAAGAATGTCATGCAGCTGCGTCTCCGGCCCGCCCAGGACGAAAAGCCCATTTTCTGTCATGCTTTTTTTGTCATAGAAGTAGGAGCCCACCACATCTATGATGATACCGGGTTTTGTCACAATTATCGTCATAGAAGTGTCATATGTATGACATAATTTTTTTTCGTTCGGCCCAAAATGTCACGGATGTGTCTTTTTTTGTAGTGCTTGTTGGAAATCATACATACTGATGTATGTGATCCGATGAATGTTGAGGCTTGCAGCGGGTATCGTTATTTTCTCACCTTCACAGATGATTTGAGAAGATATGGGTATATCTACTTAATGAAACATAAGTCTGAAACATTTGAAAAGTTCAAAGAATTTCAAAGTGAAGTGGAAAATCATCGTAACAAGAAAATAAAGTTTCTACGATCTGATCATGGAGGAGAATATTTGAGTTACAAGTTTGGTCTACATTTGAAACAATGTGGAATAGTTTCGCAACTCACACCACCCAGAACACCACAGCGTAATGGTGTGTCTGAACGTCGTAATCGTACTTTACTAGATATGGTCCGATCTATGATGTCTCTTACTAATTTACCGCTATCGTTTTTGGGTTATGCTTTAGAGATAGCTGCATTCACGTTAAAAAGGGCACCATCAAAATCCGTTGAGACGACGCCTAATGAACTGTGGTTTGGCAAGAAACCAAAGTTGTTGTTTCTTAAAGTTTGGGGCTACGATGCTTATGTGAAAAAGCTTCAACCTGATAAGCTTGAACCCAAATCGGAGAAATGTGTCTTCATAGGATACCCAAAGGAGACTGTTGGGTACACCTTCTATCACAGATCTGAAGGCAAGACATTTGTTGCTAAGAATGGATCCTTTCTAGAGAAGGAGTTTCTCTCGAAAGAAGTGAGTGGGAGGAAAGTAGAACTTGATAAGGTGACCATACCTGCTCCCTTATTAGAGTGTAGTTCATCACAGAAATCGGTTCCTGTGACACCTACACCAATTAGCGAGGAAGCTAATGATGATGATCATGAAACTTCAGATCAAGTTACTATTGAACCTCATAGGTCAACCAGAGTAAGATCCGCGCCAGAGTGGTACGGTAATCCTGTTCTGGAGGTCATGTTACTTGACCATGACGAGCCTACGAACTATGAGGAAGCGATGATGAGTCCAGATTCCACAAAATGGCTTGAAGCCATGAAATTTGAGATGGGATCCTTGTATGAGAACAAAGTGTGGACTTTGGTTGACTTGCCCGATGAAAGCCATCGAGAATAAATGGATCTTCAAGAAGAAGACTTACGCTGACGGTAACATTACTGTCTACAAAGCTCGACTTGTTGCAAAAGGTTTTCGACAAGTTCAAGGAGTTGACTACGATGAGACCTTCTCACCCGTAGCGATGCTTAAGTCCGTCTGAATCACGTTAGCAATTGCCGCATTTTATGATTATGAAATTTGGCAATTGGATGTAAAGACTGCATTCCTGAATGGTTTTCTGGAAGAAGAGTTGTATATGATGCAACTTGAAGGTTTTATCGATTCAAAGGGTACTAACAAAGTGTGCAAGCTCCAGCGATCCATTTATGGACTGGTGCAAGCCTCTCGGAGTTGGAATAAACGTTTTGATAGTGTGATCAAAGCATATGGTTTTATACAGACTTTTGGAGAAGCATGTATTTACAAGAAAGTGAGTGGGATCTCTATAGCATTTCTAATATTATATGTGGATGACATATTGTTGATTGGAAATGATATAGAATTTCTAGATAGCATAAAAGGATACTTGAATAAGAGTTTTTCAATGAAAGACCTTGGTGAAGCTGCTTATATATTGGGCATCAAGATTTATAGAGATAGATCAAGACGCTTAATTGGACTTTCACAAAGCACATACCTTGATAAAGTTTTGAAGAAGTTCAAAATGGATCAAGCTAAGAAAGGGTTCTTGCCTGTGTTACAAGGTGTGAAGTTGAGTAAGACTCAATGCCCGACCACTACAGAAGATAGAGAGAAAATGAAAAGTGTTCCCTATGCTTCAGGCATAGGCTCTATCATATATGCAATGCTATGTACCATACCTAATGTGTGCCTTCCTATTAGTTTAGCAGGGAGGTACCAAAGTAATCAAGGAGTGGATCACTGGACAGCGATCAAGAACATCCTGAAATACCTGAAAAGGACTAAGGATACGTTTCTCATTTATGGAGCTGACAAAGGGCTCATCGTAAATGGTTACGTTGATGCAAGCTTTGACACTGATCCGGACGATTCTAAATTGCAAACCGGATACGTGTTTATATTGAACGGCGGAGCTATCAGTTGGAGCAGTTCTAAACAAAGCATCGTGGCGGGATCTACGTGTGAAGGGGAGTACATAGCTGCTTCGGAAGCAACAAATGAAGGAGCCTGGATGAAGGAGTTCATATCCGATCTAGGTGTCATACCTAGTGCATCGGGTCCAATGAAAATCTTTTGTGACAATACTGGTGCAATTGCCTTTGCAAAGGAATCCAGATTTCACAAGAGAACCAAGCACATCAAGAGACACTTCAATTCCATCCAGGATCAAGTCCAGGTGGGAGACATAGAGATATGCAAGATACATACAGATCTGAATGTTGCAGACCCGCTGACTAAGCCTCTTCCACGAGCAAAACATGATCATCACCAAGACTCCATGGGTGTTAGAATCGTTACTATGTAATCTAGTTTATTGACTCTAGTGCAAGTGGGAGACGGAAGGAAATATGCCCTAGAGGCAATAATAAAGTTATTATTTATTTCCTTATTTCATGATAAATGTTTATTATTCATGCTAGAATTGTATTAACCGAAAACTTAATACATGTGTGAATACATAGACAAACAGATTGTCACTAGTATGCCTCTACTTGACTAGCTCGTTGAATCAATGATATGTTTCCTAACCATATACATGAGTTGTCATTTGATTAATGGGATCACGTCATTAGGAGAATGATGTGATTGACTTGACCCATTTCGTTAGCTTAGCACTTGATCATTTAAAGTTTACTGCTATTGCTTTCTTCATGACTTTTACATGTTCCTATGACTATGAGATTATGCAACTCCCGAATACCGGAGGAACACTTTGTGTTCTACCAAACGTCAAAACATAACTGGATGATTATAAAGGTGCTCTACAGGTGTCTCCGATGGTGTTCGTGGAGTTGGCATAGATCAAGAATAGGATTTGTCACTCCGATTGTCGAAGAGGTATCTCTGGGCCCTCTCGGTAATGCACATCACTATAAGCCTTGCAAGCAATGTGACTAATGAGTTAGTTGCAAGATGTTGCATAATGGAATGAGTAAAGAGACTTGCCGGTAACAAGATTGAACTAGGTATTGAGATACCGACGATCGAATCTCAGGCAAGTAACATACTGATGACAAAGGGAACAACGTATGTTGTTATGCGGTTTGACCGATAAAGATCTTCATAGAATATGTAGGAACCAATATGAGCATCCAGTTTCCGCTATTGGTTATTGACCGGAGACGTGTCTCGGTCATGTCTACATAGTTCTCGAACCTGTAGGGTCCGCACGCTTAAAGTTCTATGACGATCAGTATTATGAGTTTTTGTGTTTTGATGTACCGAAGGTAGTTTGGAGTCCTGGATATGATCACGGACAAGACGAGGAGTCTTGAAATGGTCGAGACGTAAAGATCGATATATTGGAAGGTTATATTCGGACACCGGATGAGTTTTGGGGGTTATCGGATAAATACCGGAGAACCGGGAGGTTACCGGAACCTCCCGGGGGGTTATTGGGCTTTATGGGCCCAAGTGGAGGAAGAGGAGAGGAGGCCAGCTAGGGACGTGCAGCCCCCTAGCCGAAGCCGAATTGGACTAGGGGGCCGGCCCCCCTTTCCTTCTTCTTCTCCTCCCCTTCCTTCCCCTCTCCTACTAGGACTAGGAAAGAGCGGGGAATCCTACTTGGAGTAGGATTGCCCCCCTTGGGCGCGCCTCCTCCTCCTTGGACGCCCCTCCTCCTCTCCCTACTTTATGTACGGGGAGGGGGGCACCCCTTGGAGACACAATAATTGATCTATTGATCTCTTGCGGTGCCCCCGTCTACCATAATCCACCTCGGTTATATCGTAGCGGTGCTTAGGCGAAGCCCTGCGTCCGTAGCTTCATCAACATCATCACCACGCCGTCGTGCTGACGAAACTCTTCCCCGAGCTCTACTAGATCGTGAGTTCGCGGGACGTCACCGAGCTGAATGTGTGTTGAACGCGGAGGTGCCGTACATTCGGTGCTGAGGATCGGTCGATCGTGAAGACGTACGACTACATCAACCGTGTTGTTACAACGCTTCCGCTTAATGGTCTACGAGGGTACGCGGACCACACTCTCCCCTCTCATTGCTATGCATCACCATGATCTTGCGTGTGCGTAGGATTTTTTTTGAAATTACTACATTCCCCAACACTTCTTCCCATCTCCCTCCCTCTCTCTCCCTCTTTCCAGGGGCTGTACCATGGATTATCACCGTTTTTGGTCCAATAAAGAGTGACATTAATTAGGTGGGTATTAGAAATTCTATTTTTTATTTTCATGTTCATCAAGGCACTTAGATGTACCCTGATTTGTCCTTGAAAATCCTGCCTCTATGATGTGTTATTGGCAAAGAGCGTTTGAGTTTTCCTCTATTTTAATCCGTTGCCATCAAATTCGCAGGCTATTCTACTTTGATTGCCCCTACCATTCCTTGCTAACACTGGTATAGCGAGGTGCTATACAAACGGTTTTAACCCCTTTCCGTGATGGCATTTGGAACCGCCGCCAAGTGAGTGTGGGAGATAGGGGGTCCTTCCCACACGACCCATAGACCGTCGGGGATATGCCCTCCTGGCACACACGCTCGGCAAAATTAGCTCGTGTGCGACCGGCGAGCGATCAAATACGGTTATATGTACGGTAGTGCTAAAAATACAATTATATAGACGAAATCGTTTCTGGTCGTAAGTACATCCCACACAGTCAGTCCCTGCTAAACGTTTCGGTTCGTATATACACCCCACATTGTCGCTCCAAGGAAAACGTTTCCGTTCGCAGGTACATCACACACGATATTAACAATTTTATCGTCTGCGTTATTGAATGCATCACACACGGTGCGTAGAAGAAACTATGTGGCAAAGGCTGTCCATCACACACAGTGTTTATGTGGTAAACATTTGCGCAAGGTGGCCTAACGCAAACAGTTTCCAGAAGAAGGCCGTGTGTGATTGTTCATTGATCCAACACGGTTTATTCCTAGAAACTGTGTGCATTGCCTGAGGTCATCGCCCACGGTATTTTCTCAATAACCATTTGCAATAGCAAAACCCAATTAGCAGGCTAATTCGCCATTAGTAGGCTAATTACCCTATTGTTAATAATCCATTTATTAATCTAATTGACATTCATATTAAGCAGATAATATATTTCATTTCCATATTAAGGAAGTAGGATTTCTGAATTGAAATACATCAGAGTACAACATGATATAGCTTCAGCACTCAGCTACCCCATTACACAACTGCACCAGCACCAAGTTTCACATGCAACATGTAGAACCTTTCAAAATTATCATCATAGATGGTACATAGACAGATGCATCTCATCTGGAAAACTGCTGAAGCGGAAGGCGAATATTGAGCCTTCATTCATGTTAAAGGTCTTTGCAACTTTAGGCCAGTGCCTGTGGATGATTGACCGTCCGTCCTTCGTCCTTTTCAGAAACACTTCAATATTGAACCGTGGGTGTTGTATGAAAGCCTTCCTCGCCTCCTAACCATAGAGGTGGTTTGAGAGGTAATCATCAGTGAACTACTTTGGAAAGGCCTGAAAACAAGGATGTGCATAAATATCTTCTCTATATTGGAAATAGGACAAAGGAATAAAAAGGCAGGGTATAATAGTTAGTACCATCTTGTAGTGAACTGATGTCTTCTTCATTGTGCAGACAAAGATCTTGTTGTTTTTTGTCACTAACAATCTTTCTGAGTTTCTTGACTTGATTGATATTCATGGACAACTTATTTCCCCATATGCAAAAAGGGTCGAACAGTGGGTCAAAACCTCTCATAGCATGACCTACATATGCAAGACCAAATTGTTAAAAACCTAAATATTAGAATGGTTCCTGCAATTTCACAATAATGTGCTATTAGACAACGGACCATGCATGTGTAACCTCGATTGTAAACCTCAGTGCTTCCCATTGTTTCCCTGCAACACATATAAGGTAGTTAGTTATCAAGTTAAGTAAGGGTTCACATGCTATGAGTAAAATATGTTGATGAAAAATAAGCACATTGCATATTCTTCAAATTAATTCAAGCCACGTGGAAAACCCAGTTATCCAAACCAAGCATGATTAAGAACTAGGAAATATAGCACTTGTATATGTTTCTCATGTATTAAGTGCAACCAAATTCGATTTATTCCTCACATGCACAACAATACAAAATTCTACCCACGACAATTGGATATCGCATTGCAGAATTGAACCAAGTATTTAACTAAACACCACAACAAATGAACCAAATATTAACTGAGCACCACATTGCACAATATAACATACTCCTAATAGAAGATCAGACAGTTAACCAAACCAAGCATGCTTAACAACTTGGAAATATAGCAACTGTATTTGTTTCTCATGTATTTACTACATCCAAATTCAATTTATTCCTCACATGGTATACAATAACAGAATGCACCCGCAACAATTGAACATCGCATTGCAGAATTGACCCAAATAGTTAACTAAACACCACAATAAATGAACCAAACATTAACTGAGTACCATCCCGCACAATATAACATACTCCTAATAGAAGATTAGACAGTTAACCAAACCAAGCATGCTTAACATCTTGGAAATATAGCAATTTTATTTGTTTCTCATGTATTTGGTACAGCCAAATTCGATTTACTTATCACATGGTATACAATAACAGAATGCACCCACAACTATTGAACATCGCATTGCAGAATTGAACCAAACAATTAACTAAACATCACAACACAAACGAACCAAACGTTAACTGAGAACCACATTGCATAATGTATAACCAAACCAAGCATGCTTGACAACTTGGAAATATAGCAATTGTATTCGTTTCTCATGTATTTTGTAAAGATAAATTTGATTTATTTCAAACATGGAAGACAATACAAAATTGGAGCCTGAAGAATTGAGCATCACATTTGTATAATTGAACCAAACAGTTAACTGAAGACGACAACTAATTAACCAAATAGTTAATAAGTGAGCACCACACTGCACGACATATAGAACATCTACACTAGAGAAACAGATTGCATGGTAAAATTAGATAGCACAATTCACTAGAATTTGTTAATGAAAGGCAGGAGTAGCACATGCAATGGGTAAATCGAGCATTCTTAACTAGCGTAGCTAGCAAATGGCAAGGTGCTCCTCCAAGATCTGGGGGTCAGCACGAATGGCAGCCATCACGACCTCATCCGCGCGTGCGGCCGTGATTTGCTCTCCGCTGCCAAATGCTCCTTGAGCTCCTGGCTATACTGCTGCACCATGGCTTAGGGCGGTGCTTATTTGGTGGAGCTAGGGGTCGGTGATTTGTGTGGAAGGTGTCGCACCAGCGGTCGGGGCATGTGGGATGTGGAAGGAGGATGAGGATGGGGGTCGGGTGTGGATTACCTACCTAGATAGACGAGGCCGAGCAGCGTGAAGGAGGGTCGTCGGCGAGGAGGCGGCACTGCAAGCAAGGAGTGAAGGTTTCAACTTGGAAAGGAAGGCGGAAACAGGGGAAATGTGGCTTTTGGTAAGGGGGAGGGGCGGGGAGGTAGATATTTCTGCAGAAGCCGAAAAAACTGAATCGATTTAGCGAAAAAGCTGGCGCGCAAAGTGTCATCAGACACGGTCCCTTATTCAGAACTGTGTATGATATGTGAACATCACAAACAATTCAGATAGTTTAACCCGTGTGTGATGAGTTTGAACGTAAAAAATTTTGGTTCCAATTTCCCTGGTTATAGTGGTCATCCACGTCATTGCATAATTTGGGTACACAACACACCCACACTTATTAATCAAGCAAGTTCAACAATTAAACAGAGCTAGCTGGCCTAAACATTACTCTAACAAATTAAAGACCGACACTCTTAATTAAACAAAACAAAGAGTACTACTACGGCTGGTGCTGGTCGATCTCCGCCACCTCCTCCATGTCCAGCTCGCGCCCGACGGTCTCCTAGGGAAGGGGCTCCATGGCATCCATTGCACCATACTCGACAAGCATCTCACCATCCGTGTCCGCCATCTCTTTGGAAAAGGCCGCCACAAGCTGGGCGTGGGCAGCTTCGATCTGGGCTTGGACGGGCTTCGCGTTGCAAGGTATGCATCGGAGGAACGGACGTCTGCTCGAACGCTCTCGGCGATTGCCAACTCTTCAGCCATGGGTTGCCTCCATTGTCGGAGAAGCTTCGTTCGATTTGTGCGGTGACCGCCACGAACTGGGCGTGGGCAGCCTCAACATGGTCATGGGCGGCCTCCATCAGGGCTAAAGCCGCCGCTATGGAACGAACAACTGATGTGCCGCTCTCGCCAGTTGCTATCCCTGAGGCAGATGTTGATGCCGCCACCTGAGAAGCAACAGCGGCCATTTGGGCTGCCTTGGCCGCCCGGTCGCAGATTGCGGCCGCGCTCATGCACCTTGTTAGCACACGCATGGCGGCTGCGGCCGTGCTCTCGCCGGAGTGGGCCACCGAAGTTGCCCTCACGACGCGGGTCCACGTCCCCATCTTTCACCGGCGATGATTGAATAGTGAAATGATATTTGTGGAGCAAGCTAGTGTGCTTGACACGTCGGCTGTGGACTGTAGCCGACGCACCTTCTCGCGTAAGCCATAGGCATACTATACACTGACGGTGCTCCAGGTTATTTTGTACCGCATCTCACACGGTTCATGATAATAAACTGAGTGGGATCTACTTGATTTTTCATCTTGATTTGAATTACATAATGGGGTCACAGTGGCAATGGATGGTGTTTGAATTGCTAGACCTTTTATCTGTAGTGAACATGCAACTATATGTGTGTCGTAAAAAAATTGGAATTATTCAGGGTTCGTTTGGAAATTTTATACATTAAATTGGTTTTCTAGCCATTTGAGGTGCACAATTCAAAATTAAAGCACATGCACATGCTCCGGTGCACCAACATGGGTTGTAAAATCATATATGTGTCCATGGGTTTATGCTTATGTCCCATGCAAGAAATGGGATGAATTTCGAACACCACGACACCGTGGCTCTCCGGCAAATGTTGAGGTACTTGCTTTTGTAATTCTAGTAAATCGAAAACTCGTCTAAAATTCATGAAACTTGAGATGATATCATGGAACGACAACGACATGCCGTGGTAAAAATACTGTCCCATTTGGGGTAGGTGTGGGTATAAGCTTCTCGCAAACCAAAGCTTCTCTCACAACAAGCCTGATGGTTTCGGTAGGGTACGTGCCACCTTGGGGGACGAAACGATATCTGTTGCCTCTTCTTACTTTGAAAATGTTTCTTGTGTCAACATAGAACAACACGAGTGTTGTGTCAATTTTTGGGATTTTTCGGGGTTCGCTTGGACATTTTTATACATTAACTGAGTTTTCTAGGCATTCATGTGCATAATTCAAATTTGAACTATAGGCACATGCTCTACTGCATATAAATTAGTTGAAAATTCAAATCTGTGTCCTTGGTTGCATGCTTAGGTCCCATGTAAGAAATGGGAATGAATGTTAAACACCCTGCCACCGTCACTCGACCACAAACATTGAGATCCCTAGTTTTTAAATTCTAGTAAATCCAAAGCTCGTCTAAAATTCATGATACTTGGCATGCTATCATGGAGTGGCATCAACATTCCATGGTAATTTTTTTGTCCCATTTGGGGTAGGTTTGGGGATATGCTTCTCACAAACCAGAGCTTCTCAGAACACGCCTGATGGTTTCGGTAGGGAACGTCCCACCTTTGGGGACGAAACGATATCCATTGCCTCTTATTGCTTTCAAAAAAATTCTGGTGTCAACATAGAACAACAGGAGTGTGGTGTCAATTTTTTGTGATTTTTCGGGGTTCATTTGGACATTTTTATGCATTAATTGAGTTTTCATGCATTTATGTGCATAATTCAAATTTGAACTACATGCACATGCTCTAATGCATATAAATTGGTTGAAAATTCAAATATTTGTCCTTCATTGCATGCTTAGGTCCCATGCAAGAAATGGGAATGAATGTCAAATACCCTAGCACCGTCACTCGGCCGCAAACATTGAGTAACCTGGTTTTTAAATTCTAGTAAATCCAAAACTCATCTGAAATTCATGCAACTTGGCATGCTATCATGGAGTGGCATCAACATGCCGTTGTAAAATTTCTATCCCATTTGGGGCAGGTTTTTGTATATGCTTCTCACAAACCAGAGGTTCTCACAACAAGCATGATGGTTTCGGTAGGGAACGTCCCACCTTTGGGGACAAATGTAGCGACCCGACCTCAGACGGTCAAGTCTCTGTGCTTAAGTGTCATCCTTGGATTGGTATGCTGACACACACAATACTCGAGGATTTATAACAGAGGTAAATCACATGTATAAAATAACGTAAATACTATTACCTCAATCCAAATAGCGGAAGTAACAACAAGGTTGTGGATTCCCATCAACACCAACGGCAAAGTTGAGTGTAGAAATCATAACCCTAACGTATCACTTACTCGCCGTAAGAATCCAGCAACATGAGACGTTGCAGCCACAAAGGGTCAATACATTGAATGTACTGGCAAATTCACACCATAGGATAATAATGAATAATAGCTATCACTACATGCATATATGGCTGGTGGAAAAGCTCTATGGTTATAATGTTTTTGCGAAAAGCCAATTTTCCCTACTGCAAAGGAATATAACTTATTTAACTACAAAGTTGGTAGAAAATATTGAGAAGGTTCCTCCAACTCAATCCCAAATTAACATCAATAACCCAACCAATTATTTAAGTAACATGATGAGATCAATATGATAATCCAAGTACCAGAGACTCAAGATGTCCATAACCGGGGACACGACTAACCATGATTAGTTTGTACAGTCTGCAGAGGTTTGCACACTTTTCCCCACAAGAATCGATCTCCTCCGTTGGATTTCTCGCACTACATGGTGTTTGAGAAACGGATGACCGAGACACAGTCTTTCAGAAGCATTAACTCTCTACTCGAGATAGACTATACCACCTACAACCCACTACATCTACTAGTCTACCTCTTTAAGAGCTTCACACAACTTACTCAACTATGCTAGAGCCCAAAATAGCTTGCGGCTGCACACGGAAGTTTCTAGCATGAATAATCTTATGATCCCTTTGAGCCTGGGTGGCATTCCATAGGGTGATCACACGAGTCCTCCAGGATCCCCTTGGGCAAGCACTGGGTTCTCCAGGTTCCCGGGCAAACCACTGGGTACTCTAGGGTGCCCCAACCAATCCACCCAGATGTGTATTAAAGTAACCACCTTAAGTTGAACCATTAATTAACAATCTCACATCTGTCATGGATACACTCAAACCCAATCCACGTCTACGAGCATAGCATGGCAATATAAGCATAACGTAGAAGTAACTCCCAAGGGTTTGATATAAAGGACAATAGGTTCTACCTCATCAACTACTTCCCAATACCCACATGTTATCAATCCTACTCATGCAATGTTTGAGGGTGAAACTAATGCATAAAAACTTGGTATGAAAGGGATATGATCAAAGTGTGAAGTTGCCTTGTACTGTTGATGAATATGATTCACACTCATAACTCTTGATAGTTCTACTCGTCACACTCCGTTCAATCTATCGTGAGCAAGCAATAGTAACCACACATAAGCAATCACTCAAAAGATCGGGAAGAACGAAGAAGACAGTTCGGAAAACATCAAAACCAACAAATAACTCTTGCAACATAAAATTTTTTTAATAGTACCAAAATTATGTGAATTTTTCCTTATCAGAAAGTTCAAGTCAAGAGCTTCGATTTGCAAAAAGAATCAACTAAATCGGAGTTATAAAACTCAAGTTATGAACAAAAGAAGTTTGAATACAAATATGTTTGAATTCAAATTTTAAAACTTTGAAAAACATGTTTAAGTTGTTTTAGTGGATAGAGGAGATCGTAACGAAGAAGTGGGCATTGGTTTCATCTAATTTGGATGAACGAGTAAAAAGTTATGGCTATTTAAAAAATCAGGGCCAAGCTCTTTTACGGAAGAAAAATAGCTATGACTAAAAGAATTTTAGGTCTAATGTATAAATACAAAGACTAATTGGTAATCTAATTATTTTATCGTACTAGTCTAGAAAATAATAAACTACGGAAGTATAAAAAACGAAGAAGGTAGAGAAAATATGATTTTGGAGAGAGAAGACAACTTCCAGAAGTCGCGTCGGAGAGGAGAAAAAAATATATTTTTTAAATCTAGTCAAACCAAAATATTGATTTAACCCGAATCAGATGATTTTTGGAGGCTCTATGGGTCTATATTTATAGGCGAAAAATAGGTTTAGGGGTCAAAGGTGTAATGCCCCGAGACCGATGTGCCAGGTGTCGTCCAGTTATTCGCTGTTGTTGCCTTGTCATTGCTTGCGTGTCATGCATTGCATATCATGTCATCATGTGCATTTCATTTGCATACGTGTTCGTCTCATGCATCCAAGCATTTTCTCCGTTGTCCGTTTTGCATTCCGGCGCTCCGTTCTCCTCCGGTGACCATTTCTACCTTCTTTCATGTGTGGGGATTAAACATTTCCGGATTGGATCGAGACTTGCCAAACGGCCTTGGTTTACTACCGGTATACCGCCTGTCAAGTTTCGTACCATTTGAACTTCGTTTGATGCTCCAGCGGTTAACCGAGGGGCCGAAAAGGCCTCGTGTGTGTTGCAGCCCAACACCCTTCCAATTTGGCCCAAAACCCACCAAAACCTTCTCCATCATCTAGAGCGTTCAATCACGATCGCGTGGCCGCAAACCGCACCTCATTTGGACTCTCCTAGCTCCCTCTACCTATAAATATGTGCCCCTCCCCGAAATTTCGGATCATTTCGCGGATGAACCCTAGCCATCTCCCTCCTCGCGCCGCCGGATACGTCCGTTCGTGCCGGACACGTCCGTCCGCGCCGGACGCGTCCACCGGCCACCTCACTCCGGCGAATCAGCGCCCGCCACGTCAGCTCCGCCACCACCTCGCCCAACCACGGCGCGCCACCTCACCCACGCCCGCGCCCTCTCTTTCCTCCCCGCCGCCGCGGCTCGCCGGGGCCCGGATCGGGCCCTCCCGGCCCGAAACGCCGCCGCCGCCGCTCGATGGGGGCCCGACCCCTCGCTCCCGCTCTCCTCGGGGCCTAGCGCCATCGCCGCCAGGGACTTGGCCGCCGCCACCTCGCCCGATGTGCGCTGCTGCCCGCTCCGTCACTGCCGACCCGCGCTGCCGCGTTTGCTCGCCGCCGCGCCCTTTGAGGGCCACTGCCGCCGGCCGGGTCGCCGCCATTGCCGGTCCCGCGCGCCGCGCCTCCCGCCTCGCCGCCTCTGGCAACCGGAGCTCGCCGGAGCCCCACCTCACATCGCCGGAGTTCGCCGGAGCTCGTCCCGCTCCGGATCCGTGGAGGGTGGATCAGATCCACCACTTCCCCGAACCAAACGTCCCGTCTCAGATCTGCACCGCTTCGTCCCGGATCCGTGGTATAAATTTCACTAAGTCCCCGAGTTTCCCACGTTTCTTATGCTCATGTTCATAGCATCGTAACTTTGCATCCGTAGCTCCGTTTTGGGCATATAGCATATCAAAATGTTCGCCTCAGAGAGTACATCATTTCATCTCATTGCATCATTTTCATTTGAGTTCATCTTGATGCTCGAAATGCTGTTGGAAGAGTTCTACTTGAGTTGATTGTCAGATCTGCTGCTCCAATTAGATATTTGTCATTTTTGCCATGATTATTGTGTGCATGATATGCCCATGAGCCCTACATATGTTTTGTTAAGGGTTTTTCCATCTTTCCAGAGGTGCAACCCATGTATTTTTGTGACGTGTGTGGTGACTAGCACAAGCTTGTAAAGTGAGGCACTTGGTAATGCTGATTTCAGGGACTTAGCATTTCCACTAAGTCCTTGACCTGTTTATCTCATTTGGCCATAGGGTCATGTTGTTTCCTAGTGATCCGTGCCTCTTTTGAGGATGATCAGTAAGGATGTTTTGTTAATCTTGTAGTGCTCTATCCATCCATGTCTTTGTTTGCAATTATGGAGCATCCTAGCTTGAGTCAATCGATCTCTACTTTTGTCATTTCGTGAATCTGGGCAGATTGTCTACTTGTTAGCGATTTTGCCGAGGAAGTTGTAGTTGATCCGTGCATGCTATGCTATTGTTTTTGCCTTGTCTAGCTTGTATAATGTGTATTCTTGATGGGTGTATGCTTATATTATCATGACTTGCTCTGTAGTGAGTGCATCGAGCTCGTTAACATGCCTACTTGATATCTGTTTTCAGCATGGTCCAGTTTTCACTAAGTCTGAGAACTGATTATGTTTTTGCCATGTTCACATGCTTGCAAATGTATTTTCTGATCCCTTTTGGCTCAAGGTCACTAAGGGACTTTTGTTAATCTCTTTGAGGAGCTCCATGCCATGCTTTACTTTTCCATGTTTAGGTCCTGTAGCATATAGTTTTCATGCTCCAAAGTGTGCTACCCGATCTGAAATTCCAGACAAGTGTTAATTTCACTAAGTCTGAGATCTGTTTGTCATATGCATTTTTGCCACGCTTGTTTGAACCTGTTAATGGATGAATTGGCCGTAGCTCAGTGCCAGACTTTTGTTAAGCATCTTGAATGCATCCCTGCCATGTATATTGTTGCCATGTTTGAGTGCTGTAGCATGTTCATCTTGTTGCATTTAGATGGCTACTTGCTGTATATCGCAGATCGGTGCCATATTTGAATTGCTTGCCATTTCCAAACCGTAACTCTGATTCCGGTGATCTTTATATAGTTTTTAAGCGATTTCATCTCATCTTTTCAGTGGCACACTTGGATTTCCATGTTGAGGCCAGGTTCATGCATTCCTTGTCACATCATGCATATACATCGCTTTCCGCATCCCGCATATCATATCATGTTCATGTGTTGGTTGTTTTCTATGTTGTGTGTTTCTTTCTGATGTTTGCTTCTTCGGGTTGGTCCCTGTAACGTCATGTTTGTGAGGACCCGTTCGTCTATGTCTGTTTGTCTTCTTCATGGACTCGTTCTTCTTCCTTGTGGGATTTCAGGCAAGATGACCATACCCTCGAAATCACTTCTATCTTTGCTTGCTAGTTGCTCGCTCTTTTGCTATGCCTATGCTGTGATACCTACCACTTGCTTATCATGCCTCCCATATTGTTGAACCAAGCCTCTAACCCACCCTGTCCTAGCAAACCATTGTTTGGCTATGTTACCGCTTTGCTCAGCCCCTCTTATAGCATTGTTAGTTGCAGGTGAAGATTGAAGTTTGTTCCTTGTTGGAACATGGAGATATTGTTCCTTGTTGGAACATGTTTACTTGTTGGGTTATCAAAATATATTTTATTTAATTAATGCATCTATATACTTGGTAAAGGGTGGAAGGCTCGGCCTTATGCCTGGTGTTTTGTTCCACTCTTGCCGCCCTAGTTTCCGTCATATCGGTGTTATGTTCCTGGATTTTGCGTTCCTTACGCGGTTGGGCTATTATGGGAACCCCTTGATAGTTCTCCTTAAGTAAAGCTCTTCCAGCAATGCCCAACATTGGTTTTACCATTCGCCTCCTAGCCTTCGCTTTTCCCTTGGGAGTCGCGCTCCTGAGGGTCATCATTATTTTAACCCCCCCGGGCCAGTGCTCCTCTGAGTGTTGGTCCAAATGAGCAATGTCTGGGGCTACCAGGGGCAACTCTGGGCTGGCCTACCTGACGTTTGGCTCATCTGAGTGTGCCCTGAGAAAGAGATATGTGCAGCTCCTATCGGGATTTGTCGGCACATTCAGGCGGTGTTGCTGGTTTAGTTTTACCCTGTCGAAATGTCTTGTAGAACCGGGATACCGAGTCTGATCGGAATATCTCGGGAGGAGGTCTATTCCTTCGTTGACCATGAGAGCTTGTCATGGGCTAAGTTGGGACACCCCTGCAGGGATTTGAACTTTCGAAAGCTGTGCCCGCGGTTATGGGCAGATGGGAATTTGTTAATGTCCAGTTGTAGATAACTTGAACCTTAACTTAATTAAAATGCATCAACCGCGTGTGTAACTGTGATGGTCTCTTTCCGGCGGAGTCCGGGAAGTGAACATGGTGTTGGAGTTATGCTTGCCGTAGGTTGTTTAGGATCACTTCTTGATCATACTTTCTCGATTGTATTTTGCCTTCTCTTCTCGCTCTCATTTGCGTATGTTAGCCACCATATATGCTAGTCGCTTGCTGCAGCTCCACCTCATACCTTTACCTTACCCATAAGCTTAAATAGTCTTGATCGCGAGGGTGCGAGATTGCTGAGTCCCCATGGCTCACAAATACTTCCAAAACCAGTTTGCAGGTGCCGATGAGTCCGTGCAGATGACGCAACCAAGCTCAGGAGGAGCTCGAGGAAGACCTTGTCCTTCATGTTGTTCCGTTCTAGTTGATCAGTAGTGGAGCCCAGTTGGGGTCGATCGGGGACCTTTGTCGCATTTGGGGTTCTTCTTTTATTTTGGTTCCGTAGTCGGACCTTGATTGTATCTGGTTGATGTAATGCTTTATTCATGTAATTGTGTGAAGTGGCGATTTAAGCCAACTATGTATCTTTTTCCTTATGTCTTACATGGGTTGTTTGCGAAGATTACCTCACTTGCGACATTGCTTTCAATGCGGTTATGCCTCTAAGTCGTGCTTCGACACGTGGGAGATATAGCCGCATCGAGGGCATGACAAAAGGCTAGGCAATTTGGGACTAAATGTAGACATAATTAAACGAAACAGAAGAGAACCGCATGGGCTTGAACCATCGGCCGCCGCACGCGTACACGGGCTGCAGTTTTTTTAAACAAAAATCGGCCTAAGTAAAAAAACAAAAAGGCTGGCTGGGCCTGGCCCATTTAGGAGAGAAAAAAAAATGAGGCGCTCACTGCCACTATGCTACGCGTGTGGGCGGTAAATAACTATGGACCGCATGTACAGTTACTATCATTTTTTTCTAAATAGAAACAGAAGGAAAACCGAATAACAAAAATAAAATAAAATGATATATAAGCATATTATATATCAAAATTTTGAGAAAAAAGATTTTCTACAAAGTGTCAGATAAAATCCACAAAAATTCAAATAAAGTAAAGAGTGCTATTGCTCTAGTAAAATCCAGTAAACATCATTTTAAAAATATCAAAATTAATTCAAATTTATTTCTCTCCATTTTTCTATTGTAAGGAATCATGTTACCCTATTTTCCTATATTTTATTTTTGGAGAAAAACAATTCGAATAAGATCCAAATAACTTCAAATTGAAAATAATTTAAAAGGGACTTTAAAATTTGATTCTTTCAAACTCCCAACTCATATTTCATATGTTTTGAAGAATTCATTTTACCTTCTCTCGTGAAAATCATTGAGTTGCATAAAGTTTCTGAATTTGAAAAATATTTCCAAATGAAATTCAAATATTTTCAAATCCCCTTTCATTTAATTAAATGGAAGAAGTCATATCACCTTTGCTCTTCTGCTGATAAGACTGACGAAATGGAGGAGGAGGAAGCCAATACTTCTGTTGCTTAGCCACTTGAGTTGAGGAAGAAGGAGTTGCATCTCTGACTCGCTTCTTGGAAGCATCGCACTTCAGTTGAGCAGTCTCTTGCTTCATTGCCATGTTGTAAAACTCATCGTACCTCTTGGGCTCAAAGAGGACGAGAGCTAGCTGGAGTTCTTCTCTGAGACCACCGCTGAACTAGTATATCATGCTCTTCTCGCCAGGGACATCTTGCTTAGCAAAACGGGCGAGCTTCTGAAACATTTTGTTGTACTCATAAATAGACATAGTGCCTTGCTTCAGGTTGCGGAATTCCTCACGCTTGCTTTCAACCACACTTTGAGGAATATGATGAGCTTTGAAGTCTTGACGGAATTCATCCCAGGTAATCACACGGCCTCTTCTAGAATCTTTGTACTGCTAAAACCATTCTGCAGCTTGGTCTTTGAGTTGGAAGGAGGCGAACTTGACAAAGTCCTCAGGCATGACGTTACTGCACTCGAAATGCTTGCATATGTCCATGAGCCAATCATCAGCGTCTGTTGCCTCAACACAATTGCTGAAGGTCTTTGGCTGGTTAGCGAGGAACTGGTTGAGTGTAGCAAACTGATTCTGATTATTGCCATGACCCTGGTTCCCTTGGTTGCGCTCTTGAAGAAGTTGCATGATCAGCTGCGTGGTTGAATTAGTAGCGGCCATCACAGCTTGCCATGCCTCCGGAGGTGGAGGTGGTGGTGGCGGATCAGGATTCGGAGTCGTGTGCGTTGGAGGAGCCATCCTGAAGAGATTGACATCCGTTAGCACATTGACAGACAAATATTGAAGCTGAATCAAACGGGTTGAAATTGCAACATAAAGTCTTCACATCCGAACAAAATGAACGAATGAATTCCAATTGAAATGGTCACATATCCATAAATTGAGAAGCCACTTAGAATTGAGGTAGAAGAATAAAACCAAAAGGTATGGACAAGAACAAATACTTGGTGAGGATTACCCAATCCCAAACCAAATATCCGCGGAAGAAGAACTAGAGCTACAAGAATTCCCACCTATGAAACTCCCGAACCTTTCCGGTTATGCAACCAGGTGTTGGGGATACAGGGGAAGCATAATATCTCACCCAAATCTAGCAAATCCTACATCCAGCTGTATCCATTCTTCAACACATAACCGAGAAAAACTTCAGAAATCATTTACCTCAACCTTCGAAAAGCATCCGTTATACGAGTTATGGCAATACTCCCGAACTCTCGCCCCAGTACTGGGTGGCGTCGAGGTTATCTCACCAACAACTTCATAAAAGAGATTTTCTATGTCGGCGAAACTCAGGTATTACAGAATCTCAACGATAAAATTGTGACGACAACACCTCGAAGCTCAACTCCCCGGGACACTGCCACAACCCCTAAATGACAGGAGGCACCAAGAACAATGCTCTCATCACAAATCGATCAGAACGATTCCAAGATACCCGCGTGATCCTAAAAATAAAATTTTAGTGAAATATGAGAAGAGAAGAGTCAAAACTCTACGTCAGGATGCCTTACCAGAGCGATGAAGGGACTGGGGAGTAAAAAGAATTCCTAACTCTCCAGTATATATAATTCCTAAAAGACTCAAAACATTTTTCTAGACTCAACAACGCCAATGATTCGATCAAGCAGGGGGCTCCTAAGGTCGGGGAAGGCTCTGATACCAACTTGTAACACCCTCGATGCGGCTATATCTCCTACGTGTCGAAGCACGACTTAGAGGCATAACCACATTGAAAGCAATGTCACAAGTAAGGTAATCTTCACAACAACCCATGTAAATAGATAAAAGGGGAAAATGTACATAGTTGGCTTACACTCGCCATGTCACACAAATACATGAATAACATTACAATCATCCAATACACTCATGGTTCGACTACAGTACCAAAATAAAGATCAACCCCCACATGCGACAAAGTCCCCGATCGCCCCAACTAGGCATCACTACTGATCATCTGGGAAATACACATAGTAACGGCGAGAGTCTTTATAAAACTCCCACTTGAGCTCAAGAGCATCGTCTGGAATGGTATCATCGGTCCCTGCATCTGGTTTTGGAAGTAAACTATGAGTCACAGGGACTCAGCATTCTCGCACCCTCGCAATCAAGACTATTTAAGCTTATAGGTAAGACAAGGTATGATGTGGAGCTGCAGCAAGCGACTAGCATATATGGTGGCTAACCTATTCGCAAAAGAGAGCGAGAAGTGAAAGCAAAGCACGGACGAACAACTATGATCAAGAAGTGATCCTAGAACAACCTACGCCAAGCATTACTCCAACACAGTGTTCACTTCCCGGACTCTGCCGAGAAGAGACCACCACGGTTACACACGCGGTTGATTCATTTTAATGAAGTTAAGTTTCATGTTATCTACAACCGGACATTAACAAATTACCATCTGCCCATAACCACGAGCACGGCTTTCGAAAGTTCAAATCCCTGCAGGGGAGTCCCAACTTAGCCCATCACAAGCTCTCACGGTCAACGAAGGATATTCCTTCTCCCGAGACATTCCGATCAGACTCGGCATCCCGGTTACAAGACATCATCGACAATGGTAAAACAAGTCCAGCAAGACCACCCGCTGTGCCGACAAATCCCGATAGGAGCTGCACATATCTCGTTCTCAGGGCACATCGGATAAGCTAAGCGTATGGGAGCCAACGTAACCCAAGTTGCCAAGGGAAGGCCCCGCACGGTGCTCTGGGTTGGACCAACACTTAGAGAAGCACTGTCCCGGGGGTTTAAAATAAAGATGACCCTTGAGTCCGCGAAACCCAAGGGAAAAAGGCTAGGTGGCGAATGGTAAAACCAAGGTCGGGCCTTGCTGGAGGAGTTTTATTCAAGGCGAACTGTCAAGGGGTTCCCATTATAACCCAACCGCGTAAGGAACGCAAAATCCGGGAACATAACACCGATATGACGGAAACTAGGGCGGCAAGAGTGGAACAAAACACTAGGCAAAAGGCCAAGCCTTCCACTCTTTACCAAGTATATAGATGCATTAAGATAAGCAAAATAATATAGTGATATCCCAACAATAAACAATGTTCCAACAAGGAACGATCTCCAATCTTCACATGCAACTTGCAACGCTATAAGAGGGGCTGAGCAAAGTGGTAACATAGCCAATCAATGGTTTGCTAGGACATGGTGGGTTAGAGGTTTGACATGGCAATTTGGGGGGCATGATAAGAAAGTGGTAGGTATCATAGCATAGGCATAGCAAAAGAGCGAGCATCTAGCAAGCAAAGATAGAAGTGATTTCGAGGGTATGATCATCTTGCTTGGAAAGTTGTCAGAGTTGACTTGATCCTCGTAAGCGAACTCAACGGGCTCCTCGTTCACGAACTCGTCTCCCGGCTCTACCCAAACAAGAACAACAAGCAAACGGAACACAATCAACCACGTGCAATGCTCAAACAACATGATGCAAACATGGTATGATATGCGGGATGCGGTATGTGATGCATATGCAAGATTTGACATGGAATGATTGAACCTGGCCTCAACTTGGAAATACAAGAGTACCACTGGAAAGGTGAGGTGATTTCGGTTGCAATCGATATAAAGATCACCGGAATCGGATACACGGTTTGGAAATGGCAAGCAAAACAAATATGGCACCGATCTGCGATAATCAGCAACTGACCAACTAAATGCATCAAGATAAATATGCTACAGCACTCCAACATGACAAAAAAAATACATGGAAGGGATCCACTCATGATTCTTGAGAAAAGATTAACACTGAGCTACGGCTAATTCATCCATTAACAGGTTCAAACAAGCATGACAAAAGTGCAAATGATAACAGGTTTCACACTTAGTGAAATTAACACAAGTCTGGAATTTATCATCAGGAAGCACACTTTAGAGCATGAAAACTACATGCTACAGGCACTTAACATGGCAAAGCAAGGCATGGCATGAAGCTACTAAAAGCACTTAGCAAAAGTCCCTTAGTGACCTTGAGCCAAAAGGGATCATAAAATACAATTGCAAGCATGTGAACATGGCAAAAACACAAACAGATTTAGACTTAGCGAAAAACTGGAGCATGCAAATCAGTTAACGAGTAGGCATGTTTACGAGCTCGATGCACTCACTACAGAGCATGGCATGACAAACTAAGCATACACCCATGAAGAATACATGACATAGAAGCTAGACAAGGCAAGAACAACATCATAGCATGCACGGATCAATAGCAACATCCTCGGCAAACTCGCTAAACATGTCAACAATCTGCCAGGATTCACTTTATAGCAAAAGTAGAGCTCGATTGACTCAAGCTAGGTTGCTCCATAAATGCAAACAAAGACATGTATGGATAGAGCACCACAATGTTAACAAAACATCCTTACCGATCATCCTTAAAAGAGGCACGGATCACTAGGAAACAACATGAACATAAGGCATAACGACAAAAACAGAACAAGGATTAGTGAAATTCTAAGTCCCTGAAATCAGCATTACCGATTATGCTACTTTCCAAGCTTGTGCTAGTCACCACAAATATCACAAAAATACATGGTAAGAACCTCTGTAAAGATGGCATGGCATATAACAAAACATAGGTAGAGCTCAGGATTATAGCATGCACACATTAATCATGGAAAAAATGACAAAATGCCATTTGATGAAACAGATCTGACAAATTCCTCACATAGCCCTCTTCCAACAACATTTCGGGCATCAAGATGAGCTCAAATGAAAATGGTGCAATGAGATGAAATGATGTACTCGTCGAGACGGACATTTTGATATGCTACACGCACAAATCGGAGCTACGGATGCGGAGTCATGACATGCCAAAGTTTGGAAAATAATTAGGGCTTGGGGATGAAAGTCAACCCTCACAGATCCAGATCTGGATCCAACCGATACTATAGCAGGGCACGGAAAACGAGGATCGTCGGCGATGTCAGGGAAGAAGAAGCAGCGGCCGGCGGGGATGCGGGGAGGCGCCGGAGATGAGGGGTCCGGCCCGGGAAGCTCGTCGGGGCGGCGGCCGGCAACAGGGACTCCGGGCGCGGTGAGCTTCCCGCCGGGGCGGCGTCCTGCGGAGGCGACAGCGAGCTCTGGCGGATGGTGGCCTCCGGAAATGGCATGCGGCGGCTCCGGAGTTGGATGGAGGTGGCGACGCGCTGAGGTAGGCGGGCGGCGCAGCGAGTCCCTGGCGCCTTGGGCGCGGGTCAACGAAGATGGGCCGCGGGGGCTCCCCGCGGGCCGGCGCAGTTGGCGGTGATGTGGGGCGGCGGATGCCATGTGTCAGGCGGAGGTTGGCGGCGGCGGGATGTCCGTTAGGCGGTGGACATGTCCGGCGGCGGCGAGAACAAACTTTTTAGGGTTAGGGTAGAATGATCCGCGAATTTCGGAGGAGGGGCTAGTTTTATAGGTAGAGGGAGCTAGGAAGCTCCAAATGAGGTGCGGTTTTCGGCCACGCGATCGTGACCGAACGCTCTATATGATGGAGAGGGTTTAGGTGGGTTTTGGGCCAAATTGGAAGGGTGCTGGGCTGCAACACAAACGAGGCCTTCTCGGTCCCTCGGTTAACCGTTGGAGTATCAAACAAAGTCCAAATGGCGCGAAACTTGACAGGCGGTCTACTGGTAGTAAACCAAGGCCGCTTGGCAAGTCTCAGTCCAATCCGGAAATGTTTAACCCCCACACACAAAAAGAGGTAGAAAGGGGCACCGGAGGAGATAGGAGCGCCGGAATGCAAAACGGACAACGGGGAAAATGCTCGGATGCATGAGACGAACATGTATGCAAATACAATGCACATGATGACATGATAAGAGATGCATGACAAAGGCCACAACACACGGAGACAAAAACCCGAAACAGAGGAAATAAAATAACTTTGGCCGGAAACGGCAAGAGTTGGAGTACAGATAAGGTAAATTACATCCGGGGTGTTACAACTTCCTCCGTCGGGAATTCTACTAGATCCCCATTCATACAATTCTGGGAGATGTGTCCTTCTTCTCCACATGAATAGCATGACTTGGTGCAGGGTTTAATTGGTTCTTCTTTGGGTGTGTCCCCGACATCTTCCTTCATCACGGGTTCTTCTAAAATTTCCATAAGGGCTCCTTTCTTTACTTCTTTCTTCTGCTGTACGGTTCTTCGTACCATGGGGTAAATGTGACACTGAGCAGGATAGTGGGTAGTCCCTTCACACAAGAAACACGTAATCTGCCTAGTTGGGCATTCTTCAACTTGGTGACTTCCTTCACAATTAGGGCATTCATCCTTGTGTTCTTTATGGGTGTGTCCTATTTCTCCACAAATCTTGCATCCACAAGGTTTCTTCATATCCTTTCCATAAGGCTTCAACTTCTAGGACACAAGATGAGATCTTTGCAGAGTTAACTTAAATTCTTTCCAAGTGGTTACACCTTGCCATCCATTCATGGTTTGGTACATCCTCGACCAAGTAGTAGCACCTCTTTCAAAGCACTGAAGAGCATGCTGGGCCATATCCTTTCCGGCTATAGTGTTATTCTTCATATGATCTTCCATGTTCTAAATCCATCGGTCTGTCTCCAATTGAATCATCGGTCCAGAAAATATGAGTTCATCTCCATTCATCCTCTATTGGGTCCATGGTTTTTGGGGTGAGATGAGAGAGAGGGAGAAGGATGCACACAATACAAACAATGGTTTTGAAAAGACATATTTTATCTGTGGTTGTCGGAAAAACATCAAACAAATGACAGCTCACAAATGTCGCATCTAATGTAGGTATATAACAGGGGTTGGGTCCTCTAAAGGTCAATAAATCTTCAATGTCATCAAGCTCTACGAGTCTTGTTCATGTCTCCGATGGCTTATTTCAATCGTGCTTGTCCTTCTCAAGTTCTTTTGCCAGATCATTCTGATACGTCTCCATTGTATCTACTTTTCCAAACACTTTTGCCCTTGTTTTGGACTCTAATTTGTATGATTTGAATGGAACTAACCCGGACTGACGCTGTTTTCAGTAGAATTACCATGGTGTTGTTTTATGTGCAGAAAACAAATATTCTCGGAATGACCTGAAACTCCATGGGAGGTCTTAGAAAAAATAATAAAAAATCCTCGCCAAATATGAAGACCAGGGGGCCCACACCCTTCTCACGAGGGTGGGGGGCGCCCCCTAGGGCGCCCCTACCTTGTGGGCCCCCTAGAGACCCTCTGACGCCAACTCCAACTATATATATTTGCTTTTGGCGAGAAAAAAATCGGAGAGAAGAAATCATCGCGTTTTACGATACGAAGCTGCCGCCAAGCCCTAAAACCTCTCGGGTGGGCTGATCTGGAGTCCGTTCGGGGCTCCGGAGAGGGGGATTCGTCGCCGTCGTCATCATCAACCATCCTCCATCACCAATTTCATGATGCTCACCGCCGTGCATGAGTAATTCCATCGTAGGCTTGCTGGACGGTGATGGATTGGATGAGATTTATCATGTAATCGAGTTAGTTTTGTTAGGGTTTGATCCCTAGTATCCGTTATGTTCTGAGATTGATGTTGCTATGACTTTGCTATGCTTAATGCTTGTCACTAGGGCCCGAGTGCCATGATTTCAGATCTGAACCTATTATGTTTTCATGAATATATGTGAGTTCTTGATCCTATCTTGCAAGTCTATAGTCACCTACTATGTGTTATGATCCGGCAACCCCGAAGTGACAATAATCGGGACCACTCCCGGTGATGACCATAGTTTGAGGAGTTCATGTATTCACTATGTGCTAATGCTTTGTTCCGGTTCTCTATTAAAAGGAGGCCTTAATATCCCTTAGTTTCCAATAGGACCCCGCTGCCACGGGAGGGTAGGACAAAAGATGTCATGCAAGTTCTTTTCCATAAGCACGTATGACTATATACGGAATACATGCCTACATTACATTGATGAATTGGAGCTAGTTCTGTGTCACCCTATGTTATGACTGTTACATGATGAACCGCATCCGGCATAATTATCCATCACTGATCCGGTGCCTACGAGTTTTCCATATACTGGTTCTCGCTTATTTACTTTCCCGCTGCTACTGTTACAATCACTACAAAATACCAAAAACATTACTTTTGCTGTCTTTACTTTTGTTGCCGCTACCACCACTATCATATTACTTTGCTACTAAACACTTTGCTGCAGATACTAAGTTTCCAGGTGTGGTTGAATTGACAACTCAGCTGCTAATACTTGAGAATATTCTTTGGCTCCCCTTGTGTCGAATCAATAAATTTGGGTTGAATACTCTACCCTCGAAAGCTGTTGCGATCCCCTATACTTGTGGGTTATCAAGACTAATTTCTGGCGCCGTTGCCGGGGAGCATAGCTCTATTCTTTGAGTCACTTGGGATTTATATCTGCTGGACACTATGAAGAACTTGAGAGATCCAAAAACCAAGATCTATCCCTCAACTACGAGGGGAGGTAAGGAACTGCCATCTAGCTCTGCACTTGATTCACCTTCTGTTATGAGTAAGTTTGCGACACCTACACCTGCTTCTGCTATTCGTTCTGATATGTCGCATGTTATTGATGATGCCACTTCTGCTATGCATAATACTTATGATGAAACTGCTTCTATGCCTGATACTACTGTGCCCCTTAGTGAATTTCTTGATGAACAAATTGCTAGGGCTAGAGAAAAAGAAATTATTGAATCTGAATACGATGATGATAGTGATGATGAAAATATGCCTGTTATTCCTGAAGGTTATCTTTTTGATATGGAATCTTCTTGCCGCTATTTTAGCTTGCAAAGATAGATATGAGCTTAAGAGGTTATTAATTAAATGGAACAAAGAATCACTTAGAGATAAAATGAAACCCGACCCTACTTTTGCTACTTCACCTATATGTGTTCCTGATAAGGATTATGAATTCTCTGTTGATCCTGATATAATTACTTTGGTTGAATCTAATCCGTTTTATGGCTATGAATCTGAAACTGTTGTGGCACATCTTACTAAGTTAAATGATATAGCTGCCCTGTTCACTAATGATGAGAGATCGCGTTACTTTATATACTCAAAATATTTCCGTTCTCATTAAAGGGTGATGCTAAGATATGGTTTAATTCTCTTGATCCTGGTTGTGTGCGTAGTCCCCAGGATATGATTTATTACTTCTCTGCTAAATATTTCCCTGCTCATAAGAAACAAGCTGCTTTGAGGGAAATATACAACTTTGTGCAAATTAAAGAAGAGAGTCTCCCACAAGCTTGGGGGAGGCTTCTCAAGTTACTTAATGCTTTGCCTGATCATCCTCTTAAGAAACCTGAAATACTTGATATCTTTTATAATGGACTAACCGATGCTTCCAGAGATTACCTGGATAGTTGTGCTGGTTCTCTTTTCAGGGAAAGAACACCGGATGAAGCTGAAATTCTATTGAATAATATGTTGACAAATGAAAATAATTGGGCACCTCCTGAGCCAACTCCTGCTCCAATTACTGAGCCTATTCTTAAACCAACTCCGAAGAAGAGAGGTGTTCTATTTCTCAGTCCCCGAAGATATGCAAGAGGCAAAGAAATCTATGAAAGAAAAAGGTATTAAAGCTGAAGACGTTAAGAATTTACCTCCTATTGAAGAAATACATGGTCTTAATATACCGCCTGTTGAAGAAACATATGATCTCAATTCTTTATTTACTGAAGAACCTCCTGATCCCGATATCCCGACACAAGTAGTAAAGGTAAATTCTCTCTATAGATATGATAAAGCTGAAGTCCCTCCTACTAAAATTGCTAGTCAGTGCTTGGATGAGTTTGATAACTTTATGTTTAAGCAAGACGACTTCAATGCTTATTTTGGTAGACAATTAAAAGAAAATGCTTATATGATTAGACGCTTGGGTGATTATATGGCTGATATTAAAGGTGAACTTAAACTTGTTAGCAAACATGCTTCTATGGTTACCACTCAAGTAGAACAAGTACTTAAGGCTCAAAAAGAAGTGCTTGATGAAATGAATAGTAAGAAAAATGATTATGCTGTTAGAGTGGCTACTAGAACTGGTAGAATGACTCAGGAACCTTTGTATCCTGAAGGCCACCCTAAGAGAATCGAGCAAGATTCTCAAAGAAATAATATTGATGTTCCTAGTTCTTCTAAAAAGAAGAAGAAGAAAAATGATAGAACTGTGCAAACTTCTAGTGAACCTATTGCTGAACCACCTGATAATCCAAATGATATATCTATGTCTGATGCTGAAACACAATCTGGTAATGAACATGAACCTAGTAAAAATATTAATGATGATGTTCATGATGATGCTCAACCTAGTAATGATAATGATGTAGAAATTGAACCTGCTGTTGATCTTGATAACCCACAATCAAAGAATCAACGTTATGATAAAAGAGACTTTGTTGCTAGGAAACATGGTAAAGAAAGGGAACCTTGGGTTCAGAAACCCATGCCTTTTCCTCCGAAACCATCCAAGAAAAAGGATGATGAGGATTTTGAGCGCTTTGCTGAAATGATTAGGCCTATCTTTTTGCGTATGAGATTAACTGATGTGCTCAAAACAAATCCTTATGCTAAATATATGAAGGATATCATTACTAATAAAAGAAAGATACCGGAAGCTGAAATTTCCACCATGCTTGCTAATTATACTTTTAAGGGTGGAATACCAAAGAAACTTGGAGACCCCGGAGTACCTACTATACCTTGCTCCATTAAAAGAAATTATATTAAAACTGCTTTATGTGATCTTGGAGCCGGTGTTAGTGTTATGCCTCTCTCTTTATATCGTAGACTTGACTTGAATAAGTTGACACCTACTGAAATATCTTTGCAAATGGCTGATAAATCAACTGCTATACCTGTCGGTATTTGTGAGGATGTGCCTGTTGTGGTTGCAAACGTTACTATTTTAACGGACTTTGTTATACTTGATATTCCCGAGGATGATAGTATGTCTATTATTCTTGGAAGACCTTTTCTTAATACTGCAGGGGCTGTTATTGATTGCAACAAAGGCAATGTCACTTTTCATGTTAATGGTAATGAGCATACGGTACACTTTCCGAGGAAACAACCTCAAGTTCATAGTATCAACTCTATTGGAAAAATTCCATCGATTATATTTGGAGGTTTTGAATTTCCTCTTCCTACTGTCAAGAAGAAATATGATATACTTATTATTGGGGATGTGCATATCCCCGTTGAGGTAACTTAGTGTTATTCGAAATTTCTCCGGTTTCATGATTATCGGAATGAGTTTGTTAACAAGACTTGATCAACCTTGTTAGTGGATTCTTTTTGATGAGCATGAGATGGATGAAACTAGAAGCACAAACTTCTGTACCCACTTTTACTTTCTGTTATTTATATTAAATAAAGTAAAAATAGTATTTTTCTGTCTGTTTCCTGACTTATCCGTGCAATATAAAAATATCCCGAAAATAAAAGTCCTCAGAATGCCATGCCAATTTAATATGATTTTTTCGGGAATATTTGAGGATTTACTGTGCAAAAATTACCGCGGGAGGAGCTGCCACCTGGCCACGAGGGTGGTGGGCGCCCCCCCTAGGGCGCGCCCCCTGCCTCGTGGGCCCACGGTGGCCCTCCTCCACTTATCCCAGCACCCATCTTCTTCCTCTATCTCACACAAACCCGAAAAACCAACTCAAGCACGAGTTCCAGCCACTTTTGCTGTGATTTTCGATCTCCTTGCTCAAAGCACCTCTCGCAAAACTGCTTGGGGAGATTGTTCCTTGGTATGTGACTCCTCCATTGGTCCAATTAGTTTTTGTTCTAGTGCTTTATTCTTTGCAAATTTGTGCTGCATAGGTGACCATGTTCTTGAGCTTGCATGTCAAATTTATATGGTTCCAAGTAGTTCTAATGCTTGATATAGGCTCTAGGCACTTGTAGGAGTAGTTGCTATCAATATTATTGAAGTTGGTTCACTTTTGTTTGAAGTTACTAAAAATTTCAGATTGTTTCAGAAAAATAATGAGGAGATTTTTGAGGGGCTCATCGAGCCAAAGCTCGAAGGAAAAGGCACCGAAGCCTAAGTATAATTTGCCGCGCACCGCGGAGATTCGGGCGTGTGAATGGCCTTTTGAAGATTTCTTGAGAGCAGCCGGTATCTATGAAGATTTTCATGAATTGGCTCACAATGCAGGCCTCACCGCTTTCCTCCACGACCAATGCGATCAGTATCTCTTACTCACAAATACTTTTGTGCAAAACTTTCATTTTCATTCTAGGAACTCACCACCTACGGTGGAGTTTCATTTATATGATGAGCATAAGGAGATGTCACTTTATGATTTCTGTCGGATTTGTTTAATCCCTTTTGAGGGCAAGACAGAAGAACCACATCATGATGATGTGGCTGGGTTTATTGATACTATCACTGTAGGAGAAACTAGAAAGGTTTCCGATGCACGAATCACTAGCATACATTTTCCTGTTTACGTTACTTTGCATTATTTGCTAGTCGTTGTTTAATTGGACGCGGAAACAGTGGAAACCTTAGTATCCCTGATATAATTATTCTGCACCACGGTTTATACAGTGATAACACTTTTAGTATGGGCGGTATTATTGCTAGACGGTTAAGTATGAACCGTACTAAGGGTCCCATCTTTGGAGGCGTCTATGCCACACGCCTAGCTGCACATTTTAACATACCTATTAGGCATGCTGAGAAGGAAGAAAAGGTGCTGCCCCGTGTTTATCTAGATCATAAAAGTATGGTGGCACATGATTTTATTGTTAAGAATAGGGCAGGAGAGCTTAAATATCAATTGTTCTTTAACAAACATCATCCTGAGACTATTACGTTGCCTGCTCCTTCTTTGTTTAATTTTGTAGGACCCTACCTCGTTACGTGGGCTGCCGTCCAAGCTTACAAGAATCCTGCACCAGCCCCGGAACAGGAGCCACAAGATGAGCCTCCACGACAATCTGTTTATTCTTGGGATCCAGAGATGACTGTCAGCCAGTGGCAGTCAGAGTCTTCTTCTTCATCACAGTATGATCCCAACTATTCCTCCTCATCACAGTACGACCCCAACAACTATTATTATGGATATCCGCCAGGCCAGCCGTGGCCATAGACCAACTTAGGCCAAAAGCCTAAGCTTGGGGGAGTACGTATTTCTCACCGACATTACATTTATGTTCACACACACTCATTGCTAGATGTCGGTGCTCATACTTTTTCACTGTAATATCCATGCTAGTTTATTTTCTTTTTCCTGCTTTCTTCTTGTGTGTTTGTTAAACCTTAAGAAAAACCAAAAAAATTAGTAGTAGTTTATTTTTCTGCTGTAGTAGTAATAATTAAAAAGAAAACCCAAAAATATTTCCCGTTCTTCTTTTGCTTGTTGGGAGCTTTCCCGTGTAAATAGTTTTATTTCTTTTCTTTTCTTTGGGGGTCAGTAGGAGAAGACCATAATTAAATTGTTGAAGTGGCTCTTATATGCATTATTGTTGATTTAACCAAGAGCCCATATTGCCTTGTCTTCTCCTGTTTATTGAATGCTCGCAGATTCCAGCTTAGTCCAATGCACGTGCACTCTTATTATTATTCACACCGTTCGGTCGTGCAAGTGAAAGGCAATTATGATGATATATGATGGACTGACTGAGATGAGAAAAGCTGGTATGAACTCGACCTCTTTTGTTTTTGTAAATATGATGAGTCCCTCGTTCTTGATTCAGCTTATTATGAATAAACATGTTTGCAATGACAATTAGAGATCATAGTTGCTTGTGCCATGCTTGATTAGCTATGAGTTATAATGATTTACCTTGTGTGCCAACATGCTATTGAGATGATTATGATGTGGTATGATGGGGTGGTATCCTCCTTTGAATGATTTAAGTGACTTGACTTGGCACATGTTCACGCATGTAGTTGAAACAAAATCAACATAGCCTTCACGATATTTATGTTCATGGTGGATTATATCCTACTCATGCTTGCATCCAATGTTTATTAATTTTAATGCATGTACATGGCTGTTGTCGCTCTCTAGTTGGTCGCTTCCCAGTCTTTTGCTAGCCTTCACTTGTACTAAGCGGGAATACTGCTTGTGCATCCAATCCCTTAAACCCCAAAGTTATTCCAGATGAGTCCACCATACCTTCCTATATGCGGTATCTACCTGCCGTTCCAAGTAAATTTGTATGTGCCAAACTCTAAACCTTCAAATAAACATTCTGTTTTGTATGCTCGAATAGCTCATGTATCAACAAAGGCTGTCCTTATCTTCCGTGTTAGGCGGGTTATTCTCAAGAGGAGTGGACTCCGCTCCTCACTCACGAGAAAATGGCTGGTCACCGGGATGCCCAGTCCCATGCTTTATGCAAACTAAATCAAAATTAATTGCAAACAAAACTCCCCCTGGGACCTGATGTATGTTGGAGGCACTCGTTGTTTCGAGCAAGCCATGGATTGATGCTTGTTGGTGGAGGGGGAGTATAAACTTTACCATTCTGTTTGGGAACCGCCTATAATGTGTTTAGCATGGAAGATATCGCCATCTCTTAGTTGTTACGTTGACAATGAAAGTATACCGCTCAAAATACAATTTATCTCTATTTCAAAACCGAGCTCTGGCACCTCTACAAATCCCTGCTTCCCTCTGCGAAGGGCCTATCCATTTACTTTTATGTTGAGTCATCACCCTCTTATTAAAAAGCACTAGCTGGAGAGCACACCGTCATTTGCATTCATCACTGTTAATTTATATTGGGTATGACTATGATTGGATCTCTTTTACCATGAATTACAATGTCTAGTCAGTCCTTGATCTTTAAAGGTGCTCTGCATTTATGTTTTGCGGTCTCAGAAAGGGCTAGCGAGATACCATCTTGTTATATCATATTATGATTGTTTTGAGAAAGTGTTGTCATCCGAGATTTATTATTATGACTTGCTAGTTGATTATGCTATTGATATGAGTAATTATGAGACCTGAGAATTATTGCAAATGTGGTTAGTTATGATCTATGCTGAAAACTTGAATGCTGGCTTGACATAGTTACAACAACAAGAGCAAACAGAGTTTGTAAAAGTTTTTCTTTCTTTCTTTCAGTTTGTCAACTGAATTGCTTGAGGACAAGCAAGGGTTTAAGCTTGGGGGAGTTGATACGTCTCCGTCGTATCTACTTTTCCAAACACTTTTGCCCTTGTTTTGGACTCTAACTTGTATGATTTGAATGGAACTAACCCGGACTGACGCTGTTTTCAGCAGAATTACCATGGTGTTGTTTTATGTGCAGAAAACAAATATTCTCGGAATGACCTGAAACTCCACGGAACATCTTAGAAAAAACAATAAAATAATCCTCGCCAAAGAGGAAGACCAGGGGGCCCACACCCTTCTCACGAGGGTGGGGGGCGTGCCCCCCCCCTAGGGCGCGCCCCCTACCTCGTGGACCCCCTGGAAACCCTCCGACGCCAACTCCAACTCTATATATTTGCTTTCGGAGAGAAAAAATCAGAGAGAAGAAATCATCGCGTTTTACGATACGGAGCCGCCGCCAAGCCCTAAAACCTCTCGGGAGGGCTGATCTGGAGTCCGTTCGGGGCTCCGGAGAGGGGGATTCGTCGCCGTCGTCATCATCAACCATCCTCCATCACCAATTTCATGATGCTCACCGCCGTGCGTGAGTAATTCCATCGTAGGCTTGCTGGACGGTGATGGGTTGGATGAGATTTATCATGTAATCGAGTTAGTTTTGTTAGGGTTTGATCCCTAGTATCCATTATGTTCTGAGATTGATGTTGCTATGACTTTGCTATGCTTAATGCTTGTCACTAGGGCCCGAGTGCCATGATTTCAGATCTGAACCTATTATGTTTTCATGAATATATGTGAGTTCTTGATCCTATCTTGCAAGTCTATAGTCACCTACTATGTGTTATGATCCGGCAACCCCGAAGTGACAATAATCGGGACCACTCCCGGTGATGACCATAGTTTGAGGAGTTCATGTATTCACTATGTGCTAATGCTTTGTTCCGGTTCTCTATTAAAAGGAGGCCTTAATATCCCTTAGTTTCCAATAGGACCCCGCTGCCACGGGAGGGTAGGACAAAAGATGTCATGCAAGTTCTTTTCCATAAGCACGTATGACTATATACGGAATACATGCCTACATTACATTGATGAATTGGAGCTAGTTCTGTGTCACCCTATGTTATGACTGTTACATGATGAACCGCATCCGGCATAATTATCCATCACTGATCCGGTGCCTACGAGTTTTCCATATACTGGTTCTCGCTTATTTACTTTTCCGCTGCTACTGTTACAATCACTACAAAATACCAAAAACATTACTTTTGCTGTCTTTACTTTTGTTGCCGCTACCACCACTATCATATTACTTTGCTACTAAACACTTTGCTGCAGATACTAAGTTTCCAGGTGTGGTTGAATTGACAACTCAGCTGCTAATACTTGAGAATAGTCTTTGGCTCCCCTTGTGTCGAATCAATAAATTTGGGTTGAATACTCTACCCTCAAAAGCTGTTGCGATCCCCTATACTTGTGGGTTATCACATTCCTGTTGACGCGAAGTCTCTCGTGACGTCCTTTAATATTCTGGAGTTGCGTTCCAAACTTCTGGTTTCAACATCCTTCGCATGAACCATGGTCCTACTGTCCTTAAGTTCATGACGAATCTCCGGTATCTCGAGGTTTTGCTTATCCGGCTTGGCTACTTTCATCTTCTGGGTCCTAAGTTCTTCACAAAATGCTTCCTTGTCAAATACGGCTTCCTGGAGCTCCATCTTAGAATTCTTGATGTACTACTCCAGATCCTGGTGATACACCGGCTAAGGTTAAAACTTCATCATTTGCTGATAGGTGCTCCATCACCCTTCTACCATCCAATCCTTCCGAAGAAATGTATGCTTAACTCAGCCCGGTGACAATAGTATAAGCGGGCAATAACATCATGGATAACCGTGTTTATGCTCTTGTCATTTCCATGAGCTTTCATTCCATAATTTATATCTCTTGCCTTCGGTTTTTTGACAAAACTTTGAGTTTTTAACTCTCCATGTTCCGGTCTTTCTCCAATACACCTTGATCTTGGGTATTGACAGCTTCCATAGTCTGCCAAGTTCCATAAGGGGTGCCTTCCTAGGTCATACAAATCTAGAAATTCTACACGGCCGTCAAATTCTCCTAGTCTTTGGAGTCTTCAACCATTGTAGTTTCCATTATTATAATGTATGGTAAAATCCTCTTCATTCTGAATGGTCTCAGTTGTCCAATATCTTGTACTTCTTGGAGTGATCTCATCAGTCGAATCTTCGTGTGGTCAAAAGGGGAAAGGGGTATGGTCTCACTAAAGGGAATATTTGAATAAGCTCAGAAGAGAGGAGAGGTAAAAGATCTTTTTTGAAAAGAAAGTTATAGAGAAAATCTTTCCTATGGGTTTGCCAGTTTCTAGGGGTCACGTCCTACAGTCAACATGTGCTCTGATACCATCTTGTAGCGACCCGACCTCAGACGGTCAAGTCTCTGTGCTTAAGTGTCATCCCTGGATCGATATGCTGACACACACATTACTTCAGGATTTATAACAGAGGTAAATCACATGTATAAAATAACGTAAATACTATTACCTCAATCCAAATAGCGGAAGTAATAACAAGGTTGTGGATTCCCATCAACACCAATGGCAAAGTTGAGTGTAGAAATCGTAACCCTAACATATCACTTACTCGTCGTAAGAATCCTGCAACATGAGACATTGCAGCCACAAAGGGTCGGTACATTGAATGTACTAGCAAATTCACACCATTGGATAATGATGAATAATAGCTATCACTACATGCATATATGGTTGGTGGAAAATCTCTATGGTTATAATGTTTTTGCGAAAAGCCATTTTTTCCCTACTGCAAAGGAATATAATTTATTTAACTACAAAGTTGGTAGAAAATATTGAGAAGGTTCCTCCAACTCAATCCCAAATTAACATCAATAACCCAACAAATTATTGAAGTAATGTGATGAGATCAATATGATAATCCAAGTACCAGAGACTCAAGATGTCCATAACCGGGGACACGGCTAACCATGATTAGTTTGTACACTCTGCAGAGGTTTGCACACTTTTCCCCACAAGACTCGATCTGCTCCGTTGGATTTCTCGCACTACATGGTGTTTGAGAAACGGATGACCGAGACACAGTCTTTCAGAAGCATTAACTCTCACTCCAGATAGACTATACCACCTACAACCCACTACATCTGCTAGTCTATATCTTCAAGAGCTTCACACAACTTACTCAACTATGCTAGAGCCCATAATAGCTTGTGGCTGCACACAGAAGTTTCTAGCATGAATAATCTTATGATCCCTTTGAGCCTGGGTGGCATTCCATAGGGTTATCACACGGGTCCTCCGGGATCCCCTTGGGCAAGCACTGGGTTCTCCAGGTGCCCGGGCAAACCACTTGGTACTCCATGGTGCCCCAACCAATCCACCCAGATGTGTATTAAAGTAACCACCTTAAGTTGAACCATTAATTAACAATCTGACATCTGTCATGGATACACTCAAACCCAATCCACGTCTACGAGCATAGCATGGCAATATAAGCATAACGTAGAAGTAACTCCCAAGGGTTTTCTATAAAGGACAATAGGTTCTACCTCATCAACTACTTCCCAATACCCACATGTTATCAATCCTACTCATGCAATGTTTGAGGGTGAAACTAATGCATAAAAGCTGGCTATGAAAGGGATATGATCAAAGTGTGAACTTGCCTTGTACTGTTGATGAAGATGATTCGCACTCATAACTCTTGATAGTTCTCCTCACCCTCCGTTCAATCTATCGTGAGCAAGCAATAGTAACCACACATAAGAAATCACTCAAAAGATCGGGAAGAACAAAGAAGACAGTTTGGAAAACATCAAAACCAACAAATAACTCTTGAAACATAAAACAATTTCTAACAGTACCAAAATTATATGAATTCGGCCTTATCAGAAAGTTTAAGTCAAGAGCTTCAATTTGCAAAAAGAATCAACTAAATCTGTCGTGGAATTGTCACGGCAGATGTCCTAGTGGAAGGACTTAGTCGTAGGGCCATCACAACTAGGAAGCTTAAAGGGGTTGATTGGGACAAAGGACACGAGAGGTTTTATACTAGTTCGGCCCCTTACAATGAAGGTAAAAGCCTACGTCTAGTTGTGTTTGGTATTGCTGGGGTTTCGATCACCAAGAGGCTTAACTCGCTGGCTTGGTTATCGATCTCTTATTTCTTGCCCTAAGCCGCCACCGGGTCGTCCCCTTATATACACGGGTTGACACTTCGTAGCCTACAGAGTCCCGGCCGACTCAGAAATCGTGTCCGGCTCGGTGACTTCTTTTTCATGCCTTTCTTTACAAGTCTTCCCTTATATACGGCGGTTTACAATACTGGGCCTGAAGCCGCCTCTAGGCCTTTTAGGCCTTCTATAAGATTTGATAAACTATCATCTTAATGTTTACTGGGCTTCCTTTGTAACCCGCCATTGGGGCTGACCCGGCCCCTCCTGGGCGGGTCATAACTGATAGTTATATCCCCAACATTAGGCCCCAGGTTGACTTTGAACTTTGTTCCTTGTCAATCTTCAACACTTAGAAAAATCCATCTTCTTATCCTCGCAGAAGTTTTTGTAACCCGCCATGACATCATCTCTTGAAAACAGAAAAAAAAAACTTTTATGACGTCACCCCCAACGGATCTTTGTTTTTAATGCCTTCCTAGAATCGAGGCGTCTATGTAGTTGGATAACCATTATTCGGCTCTTCCTCGATTTTCATGCCAGTCTGTTCGCATTTTCCTTATAAATAGGCACGCCTCGGCCTTCCTCATTCTTCTCTCTCTCTGTCTTCTTCTTCTCGCAACCCTCCTGCTGCTCGAGCCTCACCGTCGTCGCGCTTCTCCTCCATCTCCGTCCACCTTGGCCACTGCATCAACCCGAATCGGTCCAGAGAACGGCGGCGACCTCCGCAAAAGATCCGTGGTTGTAAGTGTTCTCCTTTTCACTTCTCAGATCCGCATTAGGGTTTCCATACTTCTTCGTGTTCTTCATAGTTCATCGTAGTTCTTCATAGTTCTTCCACCGCGGGCCTCTTCTTGATCCAAAAAGATATTTATGCTTGTGCGGTAGTGTTTTTATGCCTACTCTTGATGCCCACAGATCCCTTTCTATGGTTCAAAGATCTCATTAGAACTCATAGACTCATCTGTGCTAAACTTTTTAGGTCTAGAATTTTCCCATTTTGAATAGCCATTTGATCTAGAATAATACCAAACAGTTAGGAAACTTGTTTGTCTCAACACTTAGCTGAATTTTGCTTTTCTCAAATATTTGTAGTCATGGCGGCTTACCGTGCCATCTTACTTTTCCTTATATGACATTAGCCCTTAACTAAGCCATCATTACTCCTTTGTATCATCTTGTACTTTCATCATATGTATTGAACTGAGCCGGGCATGTTACCTTCTTTTCAGCGAGTTTTTGAACACTATGCCATCCAAGACGCCAACTGTCTGCAACTGGGTTCCCTCAACTGTGACTGAGGAACATTTGAAGGAGTTCTTCTCCATAGGATTTTTGCGAGGAAAAATGTCATGTCTTACCGTGCACCTGACCTGGACGAAGAACGACCCAATCCACAAAATGGTGAAGTCATCGTTTTTACTGACCACATGAACCGTGGCTTTTCATCACCCGGCTCAAAGTTCTTCAGAGATGTCCTCCACTTTTTCAAACTCCACCCTCAAGATATCGGGCCCAATTCCATATCTAACATCTACAACTTCCAAGTACTATGTGAAGTATACCTTCAGGAAGAGCCAACCATGGAACTGTTCAGAGAATATTTTTACCTGAACCGGCAGAATGAGTGCACCAATGGCCTCAGATTGGAGCTTGGAGGCATCTCTATTCAGCGTCGGCAGGGCGCTGTCTTCTCCATCATAGTCTTACCGAGTCATCCCAAAGATTGGAACCAGACTTGGTTCTACTATCAAGATATTTCACCAGCAAATGAGAAGCCACTGCCGGGTTATCATGCCGAGCGTCTTGACTCCAAATTAGCGCTCCCTGATAAGCTTACGGTTGCCAAACGCAGGAAGCTGATCCCATCCATAAAAAGGATTAACGCCTTATTAGGGAACGACTTGACTCGAGTTTACCTGACCCGCTGCTGGATCTCATGGAGGGTTATTCCTCTGAGCCGTCGATCAAAATTGATGTACGAGTATGGTGGAGTCCCAGATGACTCTCTTCGTCACAGCCCTGTTCAGTTAACGGAAGCAGGTATTGTTTCAATGTCAACTCTTCTGGTGAACGGAAAGTACGAAGACTGCAGTATCGTCGGGTTAAACCCTTTCTGCAAGCTTAATCCGGTGCCAGAAGTAAGGAGACTCTCACCTTTCTCCTTTGTATTTTTCTCAGGCATATTATTTAACACTTGCCTAACCTTTCATTTTGTTTTTACCTGTTTGCAGGCCAAATCTGACTTCTGGAAGGTGAAATATGACCACGAAGCCGCCAAGAAAGCAAGAGTCGCTGCCATAACCGCCAAGAAAACGACCCGGAGGTCCAAAAAGAAGAAGAAGAGCAATGTTGAAGACATGATGAAACTCGACCAAACTTCTGAGTCGGAGGTAGCCCTTGACCCCCTTGGCCAACTTTTTAATAATCTTATTAACACTGAGCATTACCAGAACGATACTGGGGCCAGTCAGGCCATGGAAGAAGAGGTAACTATTTCCTCCGACTCAGCACATTTGCCAAGACAGAAACTTCGAGTCGTAACCCGGAGAGTAAGGTTTTCCCACCCTTTGGCTTATCTCGACCCTCACTTTCTTTTGAAAAAGCAAAAACATGAGAGCCGCCGTCAAGCCCGGACCGAAGACGAACCACCTGTTATTCTTCAACAAACTCCTCAAAAGCGCCGGAATGAGGTTTACTTCTTTTGTCTTTAACTCTGTTTAATGGATCCTTTCCCTTGCATTACTTTAACTTTATTTTATGTTTTCAGGAGGTGTCTCGCTCTTCTGGCGACTCATCACAGACCCAATTTCCAGCCTTCAAGACTGCCCCTGGGTAATGAAAAATCGTCCTTTTTTCCGAGTTGTTCAAATTGTATCTTGGTACTGATTGTTGTAACACCCCGGATGTAATTTTCCTTATATGTACTCCAACTCTTGCCGTTTCCGACGCTAAGTTATTTTATTTCCTCGGATTTGGGTTTTTTTCTCCGTGTGTCATTGTCGTTGTCATGCATCTCTTATCATGTCATCATGTGCATTGCATTTTCATACGTGTTCGTCTCATGCATTCGAGCATTTTCCCCGTTGTCCGTTTTGCATTCCGGCGCTCCTATCTCCTCCGGTGGTCATTTCTACCTCTTTTCGTGTGTGGGGGTTAAACATTTCCAGATTGGACCGAGACTTGCCTTGCGGCCTTGGTTTACTACCGGTAGACCGCCTGTCAAGTTTCGTGCCTATTGGACTTCGTTTGATACTCCAACGGTTAACCGAGGGACCGAGAAGGCCTCATGTGTGTTGCAGCCCAACACCCTTCCAATTTGTCCCAAAACCCACCAAAACCCTCTCCATCATCTAGAGCGTTCGATCACGATCATGTGGCTGAAAACTGCACCTCATTTGGAGCTTCCTAGCTCCTTCTATGCCTATATATAGATCCCTTCCCAGAAATCCGGTCAAACCCTAGTCCTCTCCCTCTCCTCGCGCCACCGGACGAAAACCGGCTGGCCGGACACGTCCACCCGCTCCGCCGGATGAACCAGCGCTTGACACGTGTCCCCCGCGGGTGCCCACATCGCCGCTGACCGCGTGGGTCCGCCAGGCCCGGAGCCGGCCCCCGCGGCCCTCTCCCTCCGCCGCCCGGTGCGCCTTGCACGCCTCGACGCCGGGGACCGCCTCCTCTACCGTCTGGCCGCCGCGCCTCCTCCCGGCCGTCACCCGCCGCGCCTCCTCCCGGCCGTTGCCCGCCGCCGTTCGCCTCCGCCGGCGACCGCCGCCTCTGCCGACTTGCCGCGCCGCCTCCGTCAACTCCGGCCTCCAGCGACCACTCCAAGTCCGGCGAGCCCTCTCCTCCCCGGTGAACACGACTCCGGCCGGCGAACCTCAAACTGCGTGCATGCCGGATCGGTTCTGGATCCGGTGCTACAGTAAACCCTAGGCTTGACCTCGTTTTGTCCTAGTTTTGCATATTTTTTTAGCATACTTCATCATGCCGTAACTCCACATCCGTAGCTCCGTTTTGCACGTGTAGCATATCAAAATGTTCGTCTCTGAGAGTACATCATTTCATATCATTGCATCATTTTCATTTGAGCTCATCTTGATGCCCGAAAATTCTGTTGGAAGAGAGCTATTTGAGATAATTGTCAGATCTGCTGCATCAAATAGCTATTTGTCATTTTTGCCGTGATTAATGTGTGCATGATATGCTCGTGAGTTCTACATGAGTTTTGTTATATGCCATGCCATCTTTACAGAAGTGCTTTCCATGTATTTTTGTGACATGTGTGGTGACTAGCACAAGCTTGCAAAGTGGTGCATTCGTTAATGCTGATTTCAGGGACTTAGAATTTCACAAAGTCCTTGATCTGATTTTATCAATATGCCATATGTTCATGTTGTTTCCTAGTCATTCGTGCCTCTTTTGAGGATGATCAGTAAGGATGATTTGTTAATACTGTGATGCTCTTCCATCCTTGTCCTTTTTGGCAATTATGGAGCGCCCTAGCTTGAGTCAATCGAGCTCTACTTTTGCTATTTCGTGAATCCTAGCAGATTGTTGACTTGTTAGCGATTTTGCCAAGGATGTTGCTAGTGATCCGTGCATGCTATGTTGTTGTTCTTGCCATATCTAGCTTCTATAATACGTATTATTGATGGGTGTATGCTTAGTTTGTCATGCCTTGCTCTGTAGTGAGTGCATCGAGCTCGTAAACATGCCTACTCGCTAACTGTTTTGCATGCTCCAGTTTTTCACTAAGTTTGAGATCTGATTATGTTTTTACCATGCTCGCATGCTTGCAATTGTATTTTCTGATCCCTTTCGGCTCAAGGTCACTAAGGGACTTTTGTTAAGTGCTTAGAGTAGCTTCATGTCATGCCTTGCTTTGCCATGTTAAGTTCCCGTAGCATATAGTTTTCATGCTCCAAAGTGTGCTACCTGATGTTAAATTCTAGACTTGTGTTAATTTCACTAAGTGTGAAATCTGTTATCGTTTGCATTGTTGCCATGCTTGTTTGAACTTGTTAATGGATGAATTAGCCATAGCTCAGTGTTCATCTTTTGTCAAGCATCATGAGTGGATCCCTTCCATGTATTTTGTTCTCATGTTTGAGTGTTGTAGCATCTTTAACTTGATGCATTTAGATGGCTACTTGCTGTTTATCGCAGACCGGTGCCATATTTGTTTTGCTTGCCATTTCCAAACCGTGCATCCGATTCCGGTGTTCTTTATATCGATTTCAACCAAAATCACCTCACCTTTCCAGTGTCACTCTTGGATTTCCAAGTTGAGGCCAGGTTCAATCATTCCTTGTCAAATCTTGCATATGCATCACATATCGCATCCCGCATAGCATACCATGTTCGCATCATGTTGTTTGAGCTTTGCACGTGGTTGATTGTGTTCCTTTTGCTTGTTTGTCTTGTTTGGGTAGAGCCAGCAGACGAGTTCGCTAATGAGGAGCCCGTTGAGTTTGCTTACGAGGATCAAGTCAACTCTGACAACTTTGCAGGCAAGATGATCATACCCTCGAAATCACTTCTATCTTTGCTTGCTAGATGCTCGCTCTTTTGCTATGCGTATGCTACGATGCCTACCACTTGCTTATCATGCCTCCCAAATTGCGATGTCAAACCTCTAACCCACCATGTCCTAGCAAACCATTGATTGGCTATGTTACCGCTTTGCTCAGCCCCTCTTATAGCGTTGCTAGTTGCAGGTGAAGATTTGGAGATCGTTCCTTGTTGGAACATTATTTATTTATTGGGATATCACTATATTATCTTGTTATCTTAATGCATCTATATACTTGGTAAAGGGTGGAAGGCTCGGCCTTTTTCCTAGTGTTTTGTTCCACTCTTGCCGCCCTAGTTTCCGTCATATCGGTATTATGTTCCCGGATTTTGCGTTCCTTACGCGGTTGGGTGATAATGGGAACCCCTTGAAAGTTCACCTTGAATAAAACTCCTCCAGCAATTTCCAACCTTCGTTTTACCATTTGCCACCTAGCCTCTTTTTCCCTTGGGTTTCGGGAGCCCGAGGGTCATCTTTATTTAAACCCCCCCGGGCCAGTGCTCCTCTGAGTGTTGGTCCAGACTAGAGCCCTGTGCAGCGCCCCCTCGGGAAACTCGAGGTTTGGTTTTAGTTGTATGGAGAGCTCATCTGAGTGTGCCCTGAGAACGAGATATGTGCAGCTCCTATCGGGATTTGTCGGCACATTCGGGCGGTGTTGCTGGACTTGTTTTACCATTGTCGAAGTTGTCTTGTAGAATCGGGATGCCGAGTCTGATCGGAATGTCTCGGGAGAAGGTTTATCCTTCGTTGACCGTGAGAGCTTGTGATGGGCTAAGTTGGGACTCCCCTGCAGGGATTTGAACTTTCAAAAGCCGTGCCCACGGTTATGGGCAGATGGGAATTTGTTAATGTCTGATTATAGATAACATGAACCTTAACTTAATTAAAATGAATCAACTGCGTGTGTTACCGTGATGGTCTCTTCTCGGCGGAGTCCGGGAAGTGAACACGGTGTTGGAGTAATGTTTGTCGTAGTTTGTTCTATAGTTCTTCTTTCATGCCTTGCCTTCTCTTCTCGCTCTCTTTTGCGAACAGGTTAGCCACCATATATGCTAGTCGCTTGCTGCAGCTCCACATATTAGCTTGCCTTTACCAATAAGCTTAAATAGTCTTGATTGCGAGGTTGCGAGATTGCTGAGTCCCTGTGGCTCACAGATTACTTCCAAACCAGATGCAGGGACCGATGATTCCGTTCTAGATGATGCGCTTGAGCTCAAGTGCGAGTTCGACGAAGACTCACGCTGTTACTCTGTGTCTTTCCCTGATGATCAGTAGTGGTGCCCAGTTGGGGCGATTGGGACCGTGTCGCATGTTGGGGTTGATCTTTTATTTTGGTACCGTAGTCGGACCTTGAGTGTATTGGATGATTGTAATGTTATTTATGTACTTGTGTGACGTGGCGAGTGTAAGCCAAATATGTACCTTTTCCCCTATTATCTATTTACATGGGTTGTTGTGAAGATTACCTTACTTGCGACATTGCTTTCAATGCGGTTATGCCTCTAAGTCGTGCTTCGACACGTAGGAGATATAGCCGCATCGAGGGCGTTACAAGTTGGTAATCAGAGCCTTCCCCGGCCTTAGGAGCCCCCCTGCTTGATCGAATTAGCTGATGAGTTGAGTCTATAAAAATGTTTTGAGTCATTAGGAATTATATATCGGAGAGTTTAGGAATTCGTTTTACTCCCCAGTCCCTTCATCGCTTTGGTGAGGCATCCTGACGTAGAGTTTTGACTCTTCTCTACTCAAATTTCACTAAAAAAAATTTAGGATCACGCGGGTATCTTGGAATCGTTCCGATTGATTTGTGACGAGAACATTGTTCTTCGTGCCTCCTGTCATTTAGGGGTTGTGGCAGTGTCCCGGGGAGTAGAGCTCCGAGGTGTTGTCATCACAATTTTATCGTTGCAGTTCTGGAATACCTGAGTTTAGTTTCGCCGACATCGAAAATCTCTTTTATGCAGTTGTTGGTGAGATAACCTCGACGCCACCCAGTACTGGGGCGGGAGTTCAGGAGTATTGCCGTAACTTGTATAACTGATGCTTTTCGAAGGTTGAGGTAGATGACCCGGATGTAATTTACCTTATATGTACTCCAACACTTGCCGTTTCCGGCGCTAAGTTATTTTATTTCCTCGGATTCGGGTTTTTGTCTCCGTGTGTTGTTGTCGTTGTCATGCATCTCTTATCATGTCATCATGTGCATTGCATTTGCATACGTGTTCGTCTCATGCATCCGAGCATTTTCCTCGTTGTCCGTTTTGCATTCCGGCGCTCCTATCTCCTCCGGTGGTCATTTCTACCTCTTTTCGTGTGTGGGGGTTAAACATTTTCGGATTGGACCGAGACATGCCTTGCGGCCTTGGTTTACTACTGGTAGACCACCTGTCAAGTTTCATGCCTTTTGGATTTCGTTTGATACTCCAACGGTTAACCGAGGGACCGACAAGGCCTCATGTGTATTGCAGCCCAACACCCTTCCAATTTGGCCCAAACCCACCAGAACCCTCTCCATCATCTAGAGCGTTCGATCACGACCGCGTGGCCGAAAACCGCACCTCATTTGGAGCTTCCTAGCTCCCGCTATGCATATATATAGATCCCTTCCCCGAAATCCGGTCAAACCCAAGTCCTCTCCCTCTCCTCGCGCCGCCGGACGAAAACCGGCCGGCCGGACACTTCCGCCCGCTCCGCCGGACGAACTGGCTCTTGACACGTGTCCCCCACGGGTGCCCACATCACCGCCGACCGCGCGGGCCCACCAGGCCCAGAGCCGGCCCCCGCGGCCCTCTCCCTCCGCCGCCCGGTGCGCCTCACGCGCCTCGATGCCGGCGACCGCCGCCTCTGCCGCCCGGCCGCCGCGCCTCCTCCCGGCCGTCGCCCGCCGCCGTTTGCCTCCACCGGCGACTGCCGCCTCTGCCGACTTGCCGCGCCGCCTCCGTCAACTCCGGCCTCCGGCGACCACTCCAAGTCCGGCAAGCCCTCTCCTCCCCGGTGAACAGGACTCCGGCCGGCGAACCTCGAACCACGTGCATGCCGGATCGGATCTGGATCCGGTGCTACAGTAAACCCTAGGCTGACCTCGTTTTGTCCGACTTGTGCATATTTTTTAGCATACTTCATCATGCCGTAACTCCACATCCGTAGCTCCGTTTTGCACGTGTAGCATATCAAAATGTTCGCCTCTGAGAGCACATCATTTCATCTCATTGCATCATTTTCATTTGAGCTCATCTTGATGCCCGAAATGCTGTTGGAATAGAGCTATTTGAGATAATTGTCAGATCTGCTGCATCAAATAGCTATTTGTCATTTTTGCCATGATTAATATGTGCATGATATGCTCGTGAGTTCTACATGTGTTTTGTTATATGCCATGCCATCTTTACAAAGGTGCTTTCCATGTATTTTTGTGACATGTGTGGTGACTAGCACAAGCTTGCAAAGTGGTGCATTCGTTAATGCCGATTTCAGGGACTTAGAATTTCAGAAAGTCCTTGATCTGATTTTATCAATATGTCATATGTTCATGTTGTTTCCTAGTCATCCGTGCCTCTTTTGAGGATGACCAGTAAGGATGATTTGTTAATAGTGTGGTGCTCTATCCATCCCTGTCCTTGTTTGCAATTATGGAGCACCCTAGTTTGAGTCAATCGTGCTCTATTTTTGCTATTTCGTGAATCCTGGCAGATTGTTGACTTGTTAGGGATTTTGCCGAGGATGTTGCTAGTGATCCGTGCATGCTATGTTGTTGTTCTTGCCATGTCTAGCTTCTATAATATATATTCTTGATGGTTGTATGCTTAGTTTGTCATGCCTTGCTCTGTAGTGAGTGCATCGAGCTCGTAAACATGCCTACTCGCTAACTGTTTTGCATGCTCTAGTTTTTCACAAAGTCTGAGATCTGATTATGTTTTTGCCATGTTCGCATGCTTGCAATTGTATTTTCTGATCCCTTTTGGCTCAAGGTCACTAAGGGACTTTTGTTAAGTGCTTAGAGTAGCTTCATGTCATGTCTTGCTTTGCCATGTTAAGTTCCTGTAGCATATAGTTTTCATGCTCCAAAGTGTGCTACCTGATGTTAAATTCCAGACTTGTGTTAATTTCACTAAGTCTGAAATCTGTTATCGTTTGCATTTTTGCCATGCTTGTTTGAACTTGTTAATGGATGAATTAGCCATAGCTCAGTGTTCATCTTTTGTCAAGCATCATGTGTGGATCCCTTCCATGTATTTTTTTGTCATGTTTGAGTGTTGTAGCATGTTTAACTTGATGCATTTAGATGGCTACTTGCTGTTTATCGCAGACCGGTGCCATATTTGTTTTGCTTGCCATTTCCAAACCGTGCATCAGATTCCGGTGTTCTTTATATCGATTTCAACCGAAATCACCTCACCTTTCCAGTGGCACTCTTGGATTTCCAGGTTGAGGCCAGGTTCAATCATTCCTTGTCAAATCTTGCATATGCATCACATATCGCATCCCGCATAGCATACCATGTTCGCATCATGTTGTTTGAGCTTTGCACGTGATTGATTGTGTTCCTTTTGCTTGTTTGTCTTGTTTGGGTAGAGATGGGAGACGAGTTCGCTCACGAGGAGCCCGTTGAGTTTGCTTACGAGGATCAAGTCAACTCTGACAACTTTGCAGGCAAGATGATCATACCCTCGAAATCACTTCTATCTTTGCTTGCTAGATGCTCGCTCTTTTGCTATGCCTATGCTACGATGCCTACTACTAGCTTATCATGCCTCCCAAATTGCCATGTCAAACCTCTAACCCACCATGTCCTAGCAAACCATTGATTGGCTATGTTACCGCTTTGCTCAGCCCCTCTTATAGCGTTGCTAGATGCAGGTGAAGATTTGGAGATCGTTCCTTGTTGGAACATTGCTTATTTTTTTTGGGATATCACTATATTATCTTGTTATCTTAATGCATCTATATACTTGGTAAAGGGTGGAAGGCTTGGCCTTTTGCCTAGTGTTTTGGTCCACTCTTGCCGCCCTAGTTTCCGTCATATCGGTATTATGTTCCCGGATTTTGCGTTCCTTACGCGGTTGGGTTATAATGGGAACCCCTTGACAGTTCTCCTTGAATAAAACTCGTCCAGCAATGCCCAACCTTGGTTTTACCATTTGCCACCTAGCCTCTTTTTCCCTTGGGTTTCCGAAACTCGAGGGTCATCTTTACTTAAACCCCCCCCCCCCCCCGGGCCAGTGCTCCTCTGAGTGTTGGTCCAGACTAGAGCCCTATGCAGCGCCCCCTCGGGGAAACTTGAGGTTTGGTTTTAGTTGTATGGAGAGCTCATCTGAGTGTGACCTGAGAACGAGATATGTGAAGCTCCTATCGGGATTTGTCGGCACATTCGGGCGGTGTTGCTGGACTTGTTTTACCATTGTCGAAGTTGTCTTGTAGAACCGGGATGCCGAGTCTGATCGGAATGTCTCGGGAGAAGGTTTATTCTTCGTTGACCATGAGAGCTTGTGATGGGCTAAGTTGGGACTCCCCTGCAGGGATTTGAACTTTCGAAAGCCGTGCCCGCGGTTATGGGCAGATGGGAATTTGCTAATGTCCGATTATAGATAACATGAACCTTAACTTAATTAAAATGAATCAACTGCGTGTGTTACCGTGATGGTCTCTTCTCGGCGGAGTCCGGGAAGTGAACACGGTGTTGGAGTAATGTTTGCCGTAGGTTGTTCTATATTTCTTCGTTCATGCCTTGCCTTCTCTTCTCGCTCTCTTTTGCGAACAGGTTAGCCACCATATATGCTAGTCGCTTGCTACAGCTCCACGTATTACCTTGCCTTTACCAATAAGCTTAAATAGTCTTGATCGCGAGGGTGCGAGATTGCTGAGTCCCTGTGGCTCACAGATTACTTCCAAACCAGATGCAGGGACCGATGATTCCGTTCTAGATGATGCGCTTGAGCTCAAGTGGGAGTTCGATGAAGACTCACACCGTTACTATGTGTCTTTCCCTGATGATCAGTAGTGGTGCCCAGTTGGGGCGATCGGAGACCGTGCCGCATGTTGGGGTTGATATTTTATTTTGGTACCAAAGTCGGACCTTGAGTGTATTGGATGATTGTAATGTTATTTATGTACTTGTGTGATGTGGCGAGTGTAAGCCAAATATGTACCTTTTCCCCCTATTATCTATTTACATGGTTTGTTGTGAAGATTACCTTACTTGCAACATTGATTTCAATGCGGTTATGCCTCTAAGTCGTGTGTCAACACGTAGGAGATATAGCCCCATCGAGGGCGTTACAAGTTGGTAATCAGAGCCTTCTCCGACCTTAGGAGCCCCCCTGCTTGATCGAATTAGCTGACGAGTTGAGTCTATAAAAATGTTTTGAGTCATTAGGAATTATATATCAGAGAGTTTAGGAATTATTTTTACTCCCCAGTCCCTTCATCGCCCTGGTGAGGCATCCTAACGTAGTGTTTTGACTCTTCTCTTCTCAAATTTCACTAAAAAAAATTTAGGATCACGCGGGTATCTTGGAATCGTTCCGATCGATTTGTGACGAGAACATTGTTCTTGGTGCCTCCTATCATTTAGGGGTTGTGGCAGTGCCCCGGGGAGTTGAGCTCCGAGGTGTTGTCCTCACAATTGTATCATTGCAGTTCTGGTATACCTGAGTTTAGTTTCGCCGACATCGAAAATCTCTTTTATGAAGTTGTTGGTGAGATAACCTCGACGCCACCCAGTACTGGGGCAGGAGTTCAGGAGTATTGCCATAACTTGTATAACGGATGCTTTTCGAAGGTTGAGGTAGACGACCCGGATGTAATTTACCTTATATGTACTCCAACTCTTGCCGTTTCCGGCGCTAAGTTATTTTATTTCTTCGGATTCGGGTTTTTGTCTCCGTGTGTTGTTATCGTTGTCATGCATCTCTTATGATGTCATCATGTGCATTGCATTTGCATACGTGTTTGTCTCATGCATCCGAGCATTTTCCCCGTTGTCCGTTTTGCATTCCGGCGCTCCTATCTCCTCCGGTGGTCATTTCTACCTCTTTTCATGTGTGGGGGTTAAACATTTCCGGATTGGACCGAGACTTGCCTTGCAGCCTTGGTTTACTACCGGTAGACCGCCTATCAAGTTTCGTGCCTTTTGGATTTCGTTTGATACTCCAACGGTTAACCGAGGGACCGAGAAGGCCTCATGTGTGTTGCAGCCCAACACCCTTCCAATTTGGCCCAAAACCCACCAAAACCCTCTCCATCATCTAGAGCGTTCGATCACGATCGCGTGGCTGAAAACAGCACCTCATTTGGAGCTTCCTAGCTCCCTTTATGCCTATATATAGACCCCTTCCTCGAAATCCGGTCAAACCCTAGTCCTCTCCCTCTCCTCGCGCCACCGGACGAAAACCCGGCCGGACACGTCTGCCCGCTCTGCCGGACGAACCGGCGCTTGACACGTGTCCCCCGCGGGTGCCCACATCGCCGCCGACCGCGCAGGCCCGCCAGGCCCGGAGCCGGCCCCTGCGGCCCTCTCCCTCCGCTGCCCGGTGCGCCTCGCGCGCCTCGACATCGGCGACCGCCACCTCTGCCGCCCGGCCGCCGCGCCTCCTCCCGGCCGTCGCCCGCCGCCGTTCGCCTTCGCCGGCGACCGCCGCCTCTACCGACTTGCCGCGCCGCCTCCATCAACTCCGGCCTCCGGTGACCACTCCAAGTCCGGCGAGCCCTCTCCTCCCCGGTGAACAGGACTCCGGCCGGCGAACCTCGAACCACATGCACGCCGGATCGGATCTGGATCCGGTGCTACAGTAAACCCTAGGGTTGACCTTGTTTTGTCCCAATTTGGCATATTTTTTAGCATACTTCATCATGCCGTAACTCCACATCCGTAGCTCCATTTTGCGCGTGTAGCATACCAAAATGTTCGTCTCTGAGAGAACATCATTTCATCTCATTGCATCATTTTCATTTGAGCTCATCTTGATGCCAGAAATGCTGTTGGAAGAGAGCTATTTGAGATAATTGTCAGATCAGCTGCATCAAATAGCTATTTGTCATTTTTGCCATGATTAATGTGTGCATGATATGCTCGTGAGTTCTACATGTGTTTTGTTATATGCCATGCCATCTTTACAGAGGTGCTTCCCATGTATTTTTGTGACATGTGTGGTGACTAGCACAAGCTTGCAAAGTGGTGCATTCATTGATGCTGATTTCAGGGACTTAGAATTTCAGTCCTTGATCTGATTTTATCAATATGCCATATGTTCATCTTGTTTCCTAGTCATCCGTGCCTCTTTTGAGGATGATCAGTAAGGATGATTTGTTAATATTGTGGTGCTCTATCCATCCTTGTCCTTGTTTGCAATTATGGAGCAACCTATCTTGAGTCAATCGAGCTCTACTTTTGCTATTTCGTGAATCCTGGCAGATTGTTGACTTGTTAGCGATTTTGCCGAGGATGTTGCTAGTGATCCGTGCATGTTATGTTGTTGTTCTTGCCATGTCTAGCTTCTATAATATATATTCTTGATGATTGTATGCTTAGTTTGTTGTGCCTTACTCTGTAGTGACTGCATCGAGCTCGTAAACATGCCTACTCGCTAACTATTTTGCATGCTCTAGTTTTTCACAAAGTCTGAGATCTGATTATGTTTTTGCCATGTTCGCATGCTTGCAATTGTATTTTCTGATCCCTTTTGGCTCAAGGTCACTAAGGGACTTTTGTTAAGTGCTTAGAGTAGCTTCATTTCATGTCTTGCTATGCCATGTTAAGTTCCTGTAGCATATAGTTTTCATGCTCCAAAGTGTGCTACCTGATGTTAAATTCCAGACTTGTGTTAATTTCACAAAGTCTGAAATCTGTTATCGTTTGCATTTTTGCCATGCTTGTTTGAACTTGTTAATGGATCAGTTAGCCGTAGCTCAGTGTTCATCTTTTGTCAAGCATCATGAGTGGATCCCTTCCATGTATTTTTTTGTCATGTTTGAGTGTTGTAGCATCTTTAACTTGATGCATTTAGATGGCTACTTGCTGTTTATCGCAGACCGGTGCCATATTTGTTTTGCTTGCCATTTCCAAACCGTGCATCCGATTCCGGTGTTCTTTATATCGATTTCAACCGAAATCACCTCACCTTTCCAGTGGCACTCTTGGATTTCTAGGTTGAGGCCAGGTTCAATCATTCCTTGTCAAATCTTGCATATGCATCACATATCGCATCCCGCATAGCATACCATGTTCGCATCATGTTGTTTGAGCTTTGCACGTGGTTGATTGTGTTCCTTTTGCTTGTTTGTCTTGTTTGGGTAGAGCCGGGAGACGAGTTCGCTAACGAGGAGCCCGTTGAGTTTGCTTACGAGGATCAAGTCAACTCTGACAACTTTGTAGGCAAGATGATCATACCCTCGAAATCACTTCTATCTTTGCTTGCTAGATGCTCGCTCTTTTGCTATGCCTATGCTACGATGCCTACCACTTGCTTATCATGCCTCCCAAATTGCCATGTCAAACCTCTAACCCACCATGTCCTAGCAAACCATTGATTGGCTATGTTACCGCTTTGCTCAGCCCCTCTTATAGCGTTGCTAGATGCAGGTGAAGATTTGGAGATCGTTCCTTGTTGGAAAATTGTTTATTTATTGGGATATCACTATATTATCTTGTTATCTTAATGCATCTATATACTTGGTAAAGGGTGGAAGGCTCGGCCTTTTGCCTAGTGTTTTGTTCCACTCTTGCCGCCCTAGTTTCCGTCATATCGGTATTATGTTCCCGGATTTTGCGTTCCTTACGCGGTTGGGTTATAATGGGAACCCCTTGATAGTTCTCCTTGAATAAAACTCATCCAGCAATGCCTAACCTTGGTTTTACCATTTGCCACCTAGCCTCTTTTTCCCTTGGGTTTCCGAAGCCCGAGGGTCATCTTTATTTAACCCCCCCCCCCCCCCGTGCCAGTGCTCCTCTGAGTGTTGGTCCAGACTAGAGCCCTATGCAGCACCCCCTCGGGGAAACTTGAGGTTTGGTTTTAGTTGTATGGAGAGCTCATCTGAGTGTGCCCTGAGAACGAGATATGTGAAGCTCCTATCGGGATTTGTCGGCACATTCGGGCGGTGTTGCTGGACTTGTTTTACCATTGTCGAAGTTGTCTTGTAGAACCGGGATGCCGAGTCTGATCGGAATGTCTCGGGAGAAGGTTTATTCTTCGTTAACCGTGAGAGCTTGTGATGGGCTAAGTTGGGACTCCCCTGCAGGGATTTGAACTTTCGAAAGCCGTGCCCGCGGTTATGGGCAGATGGGAATTTGTTAATGTCTGATTGTAGATAACATGAACCTTAACTTAATTAAAATGAATCAACTGCGTGTGTTACCGTGATGGTCTCTTCTCGGCGGAGTCCGGGAAGTGAACACGGTGTTGGAGTAATGTTTGCCGTAGGTTGTTCTATAGTTCTTCGTTCGTGCTTTGCCTTCTCGTCTCGCTCTCTTTTGCGAACAGGTTAGCCGCCATATATGCTAGTCGCTTGCCGCAGCTCCACATATTACCTTGCCTTTACCTATAAGCTTAAATAGTCTTGATCGCGAGGGTGCGAGATTGCTGAGTCCCTGTGGCTCACAGATTACTTCCAAACAAGATGCAGGGACCGATGATTCCGTTCCAGATGATGCGCTTGAGCTCAAGTGGGAGTTCGACGAAGACTCACGCCGTTACTATGTGTCTTTCCCCGATGATCAGTAGTGGTGCCCAGTTGGGGTGATCGGAGACCGTGCCGCATGTTGGGGTTGATCTTTTATTTTGGTACCGTAGTCGGACCTTGAGTGTATTGGATGATTGTAATGTTATTTATGTACTTGTGTGACGTGGCGAGTGTAAGCCAAATATGTACCTTTTTCCCCTATTATCTATGTACATGTGTTGTTGTGAAGATTACCTTACTTGCAACATTGCTTTCAATGCGGTTATGCCTCTAAGTCGTGCGTCAACACGTAGGAGATATAGCCGCATCGAGGGCATTACAAGTTGGTAATCAGAGCCTTCCCCGACCTTAGGAGCCCCCCTGCTTTTATCGAATTAGCTGACGAGTTGAGTCTATAAAAATGTTTTGAGTCATTAGGAATTATATATCGGAGAGTTTAGGAATTATTTTTACTCCCCAGTCCCTTCATCGCTCTGGTGAGGCATCCTAACGTAGAGTTTTGACTCTTCTCTTCTCAAATTTCACTAAACAAAAATTTAGGATCACGCGGGTATCTTGGAATCGTTCCGATCGATTTGTGACGAGAACATTGTTCTTGGTGCCTCCTGTCATTTAGGGGTTGTGGCAGTGTCCCGGGGAGTTGAGCTCCGAGGTGTTGTCCTCACAATTTTATCGTTGCAGTTCTAGTATACCTGAGTTTAGTTTAACCGACATCAAAAATCTCTTTTATGCAGTTGTTGGTGAGATAACCTCGATGCCACCCAGTACTGGGCCAGGAGTTCAGGAGTATTGCCATAACTTGTATAACGGATGCTTTCCGAAGGTTGAGGTAGACGACCCGGATGTAATTTACCTTATATGTACTCCAACTCTTGCCGTTTCCGGCGCTGTTATTTTATTTCCTCGGATTCGGGTTTTTGTGTCCGTGTGTTGTTGTCGTTGTCATGCATCTCTTATCATGTCATCATGTGCATTGCATTTGCATACGTGTTCGTCTCATGCATCTGAGCATTTTCCCCGTTGTCCATTTTGCATTCCGGCGCTCCTATCTCCTCCGGTGGTCATTTCTACCTCTTTTCCTGTGTGGGGGTTAAACATTTCCGGATTGGACCGAGACTTGCCTTGCGGCCTTGGTTTACTACCGGTAGACCACCTATCAAGTTTTGTGCCTTTTGGATTTCGTTTGATACTCCAACGGTTAACCGAGGGACCGAGAAGGCCTCGTGTGTGTTGCAGCCCAACACCCTTCCAATTTGGCCCAAAACCCACCAAAACCCTCTCCATCATCTAGAGCGTTGGATCACGATCGCGTTGCCAAAAACCGCACCTCATTTGGAGCTTCCTAGCTCCCTCTATGCCTATATATAGACCCCTTCCCCGAAATCCGGTCAAACCCTAGTCCTCTCCCTCTCCTCGCGCCGCCGGACGAAAACCGGCCGGCCGGACACGTCCGCCCGCTCTGCCGGACGAACCGGCGCTTGACACGTGTCCCCCGCGGGTGCCCACATAGCCGCCGACCGCGCAGGCCCGCCAGGCCCGGAGCCGGCCCCCGCGGCCCTCTCCCTCCGCTGCCCGGTGCGCCTCGCGCGCCTCGACATCGGCGACCGCCGCCTCTGCCGCCTGGCCGCCGCGCCTCCTCCCGGCCGTCGCCCGCCGCCGTTCGCCTCCACCGGCGACCGCCACCTCTGCCAACTTGCCGCGCCGCCTCCGTCAACTCCGGCCTCCGGCGACCACGCCAAGTCCGGCGAGCCCTCTCCTCCCCAGTGAACAGGACTCCGGCTGGCGAACCTCGAATCGCGTGCACGCCGGATCGGATCTAGATCCGGTGCTACAGTAAACCCTAGGGTTGACCTTGTTTTGTCCCAGTTTTGCATATTTTTTAGCATACTTCATCATGATGTAACTCCGCATCCGTAGCTCCATTTTGCGCGTGTAGCATACCAAAATGTTCATCTCTAAGAGAACATCATTTCATCTCATTGCATCATTTTCATTTGAGCTCATCTTGATGCCCAAAATGCTGTTGGAAGAGAGTTATTTGAGATAATTGTTAGATCAGCTGCATCAAATAGCTATTTGTAATTTTTGCCATGATTAATGTGTGCATGATATGCTCGTGAGTTCTACATGTGTTTTGTTATATGCCATGCCATCTTTACAGAGGTGCTTCCCATGTATTTTTGTGACATGTGTGGTGACTAGCACAAGCTTGCAAAGTGGTGCATTCGTTAATGCTGATTTCAGGGACTTAGAATTTCAGTCCTTGATCTGATTTTATCAATATGCCATATGTTCATGTTGTTTCCTAGTCATCCGTGCCTCTTTTGAGGAAGATCAGTAAGGATGATTTGTTAATATTGTGGTTCTCTATCCATCCTTGTCCTTGTTTGCAATTATGGAGCAACCTAGCTTGAGTCAATCGAGCTCTACTTTTGCTATTTCGTGAATCCTGGCAGATTGTTGACTTGCTAGCGATTTTGCCGAGGATGTTGCTAGCGATCCGTGCATGTTATGTTGTTGTTCTTGCCATGTCTAGCTTCTATAATATATATTCTTGATGAGTGTATGCTTAGTTTGTCATGCCTTGCTCTGTAGTGAGTGCATCGAGCTCGTAAACATGCCTACTCGCTAACTGTTTTGCATGCTCCAGTTTTTCACAAAGTCTGAGATCTGATTATGTTTTTGCCATGTTCGCATGCTTGCAATTGTATTTTCTGATCACTTTTGGCTCAAGGTCACTAAGGGACTTTTGTTAAGTGCTTAGAGTAGCTTCATGTCATGCATTGATTTGCCATGTTAGGTTCCTGTAGCACATAGTTTTCTTGCTCCAAAGTGTGCTACCTGATGTTAAATTCCAGACTTGTGTTAATTTCACTAAGTCTGAAATGTGTTATCGTTTGCATTTTTGCCATGCTTGTTTGAACTTGTTAATGGATGAATTAGCCATAGCTCAGTGTTCATCTTTTGTCAATCATCATGAGTGGATCCCTGCAAGGTATTTTGTTGTCATGTTTGAGTGCTGTAGCGTGTTTAACTAGATGCATTTAGATGGCTACTTGCTATTTATCGCAGACCGGTGCCATATTTGTTTTGCTTGCCATTTCCAAACCGTGCATCCGATTCCGGTGTTCTTTATATTGACTTCAACCGAAATCACCTCACCTTTCCAGTGGCACTCTTGGATTTCCAAGTTGAGGCCAGGTTCAATCATTCCTTGTCAAATCTTGCATATGCATCACATGTCGCATCCCGCATAGCATAACATGTTCGCATCATGTTGTCTGAGCTTTGCACGTGGTTGATTGTGTTCCTTTTGCTTGTTTGTCTTGTTTGGGTAGAGCCGGGAGACGAGTTCGCTAACGAGGAGCCCGTTGAGTTTGCTTACGAGGATCAAGTCAACTCTGACAACTTTGCAGGTAAGATGATCATACCCTCGAAATCACTTCTATCTTTGCTTGCTAGATGCTCGCTCTTTTGCTATGCCTATGCTACGATGCCTACCACTTGCTTATCATGCCTCCCAAATTGCCATGTCAAACCTCTAACCCACCATGTCCTAGCAAACCATTGATTGGCTATGTTACCGCTTTGCTCAGCCCCTCTTATAGCGGTCCTAGATGCAGGTGAAGATTTGGAGATCGTTCCTTGTTGGAACATTGTTTATTTATTGGGATATCACTATATTATCTTGTTATCTTAATGCATCTATATACTTGGTAAAGGGTGGAAGGCTCGGCCTTTTGCCTAGTGTTTTGTTCCACACTTGCCGCCCTTGTTTCCGTCATATCGATATTATGTTCCCGGCTTTTGCGTTCCTTACGCGGTTGGGTTATAATGGGAACCCCTTGACAGTTCTCCTTGAATAAAACTTGTCCAGCAATGCCCAACCTTGGTTTTACCATTTGCCACCTAGCCTCTTTTTCCCATGGGTTTCCGAAGCCCGAGGGTCATCTTTATTTAAACCCCCCCCCCCCGGGCCAGTGCTCCTCTGAGTGTTTGTCCAGACTAGAGCCCTGTGCAGCGCCCTCTCGGGGAAACTTGAGGTTTGGTTTTAGTTGTATGGAGAGCTCATTTGAGTGTGCCCTGAGAACGAGATATGTGCAGCTCCTATCAGGATTTGTCGGCACATTCGGGCGGTGTTGCTGGACTTGTTTTACCATTGTCGAAGTTGTCTTGTAGAACCGGGATGCCGAGTCTGATCGGAATGTCTCAGGAGAAGGTTTATCCTTCGTTGACCGTGAGAGCTTGTGATGGGCTAAGTTGGGACTCTCCTACAGGGATTTGAACTTTCGAAAGCCGTGCCCGCGGTTATGGGCAGATGGGAATTTGTTAATGTCCGATTGCAGATAACATGAACCTTAACTTAATTAAAATGAATCAACTGCGTGTGTTACCGTGATGGTCTCTTCTCGGCGGAGTCCGGGAAGTGAACACGGTGTTGGAGTAATGTTTGCCGTAGGTTGTTCTGTAGTTCTTCGTTCGTGCTTTTCCTTCTCTTCTCGCTCTCTTTTGAGAACAGGTTAGCCACCATATATGCTAGTCGCTTGCCGCAGCTCTACATATTACCTTGCCTTTACCTATAAGCTTAAATAGTCTTGATCGCGAGGGTGCGAGATTGCTGAGTCCCCGTGGCTCACAGATTACTTCCAAACAAGATGCAGGGACCGATGATTCCGTTCCAGATGATGGGCTTGAGATCAAGTGGGAGTTCGACGAAGACTCATGCCGTTACTATGTGTCTTTCCCTGATGATCAGTAGTGGTGCCCAGTTGGGGCGATCGGGACCGTGTCGTATGTTGGGGTTGATCTTTTATTTTGGTACCGTAGTTGGACCTTGTGTGTATTGGATGATTGTAATGTTATTTATGTACTTGTGTGACGTGGCGAGTGTAAGACAAATATGTACCTTTTCCCCTATTATCTATTTACATGGGTTGTTGTGAAGATTACCTTACTTGCGACATTGCTTTCAATGCAGTCATGCCTCTAAGTCGTGCTTCGACACGTAGGAGATATAGCCGCATCGAGGACGTTACAAGTTGGTAATCAAAGCCTTCCCCGACCTTAGGAGCCCCCCTGCTTGATCGAATTAGTTGACGAGTTGAGTCTAGAAAAATGTTTTGAGTCATTAGGAATTATATATCAGAGAGTTTAGGAATTCTTTTTACTCCCCAGCCCCTTCATCGCTCTGGTGAGGCATCCTGACGTAGAGTTTTGACTCTTCTCTTCTCAAATTTCACTAAAAAAAATTTAGGATCACGCGGGTATCTTGGAATCGTTCCGATCGATTTGTGACGAGAACATTGTTCTTGGTGCCTCCTGTCTTTTAGGGGTTGTGGCAGTGTCCCGGTGAGTTGAGCTCTGAGGTGTTGTCGTCACAATTTTATTGTTGCAGTTCTGGAATACCTGAGTTTAGTTTTGCCGACATCAAAAATCTCTTTTATGTAGTTGTTGGTGAGATAACCTGGACGCCACCCAGTACTAGAGCGGGAGTTCGGGAGTATTGTCATAACTTGTATAACGGATGCTTTTCGAAGGTTGAGGTAGAAGACCCGGATGTAATTTACCTTATATGTACTCCAACTCTTGCCGTTTCCGGCGCTAAGTTATTTTATTTCCTCGGATTCGGGTTTTTGTCTCCGTGTGTTGTTGTCGTTGTCATGCATCTCTTATCATGTCAACATGTGCATTGCATTTGCATACGTGTTCGTCTCATGCATCCGAGCATTTTCCCCGTTGTCCGTTTTGCATTCCGGCGCTCCTATCTCCTCCGGTGGTCATTTCTACCTCTTTTCGTGTGTGGGGGTTAAACATTTCCGTATTGTACCGAGACTTGCCTTGCGGCCTTGGTTTACTATCGGTAGACCGCCTGTCAAGTTTCATGCCTTTTGGATTTCGTTTGATACTCCAACGGTTAACCTAGGGACCGAGAAGGCCTCGTGTGTTTTGCAGCCCAACACCCTTCCAATTTGGCCCCAAACCCACCAAAGCCCTCTCCATCATCTAGAGCGTTCGATCACGATCGCCTGGCCGAAAACCCCACCTCATTTGGAGCTTCCTAGCTCCCTCTATGCCTATATATAGACCCCTTCCCCGAAATCCGGTCAAACCCAAGTCCTCTCCCTCTCCTCGCGCCGCCGGACGAAAATCGGCCGGCCGGACACGTCCGCCCGCTCCGCCGGACGAACCGGCAGTTGACAGGTGTCCCCCGCGGGTGCCCACATCACCGCCGACCGCGCGGGCCCGCCAGGCCCGGTGCCGGCCCTCGCGACCCTCTCCCTCCGGCGCCTGGTACGCCTCGCACGCCTCGACGCCGGCAACTGCCGCCTCTGCGGCCCAGCCGCCGTGCCTCCTCCCGGCCGTCGCCCGCCGCCGTTCGCCTCCGCCGGTGACTACCGCCTCTACCGACTTGCCGCGCCGCCTCCGTCAACTCCGGCCTCCGGCGACCACTCCAAGTCCGGCGAGCCCTCTCCTCCCCGGTGAACAGGACTCCGGCCGGCGAACCTCAAACCGCGTGCACGCCGGATCGGATATGGATCCGGTGCTACAGTAAACCATAGGGTTGACCTCGTTTTGTTCCAATTTTGCATTTTTTAGCATACTTCATCATGCCGTAACTCCGCATCCATAGCTCCGTTTTGCGCGTGTAGCATATCAAAATGTTCGACTCTGAGAGCACATCATTTCATCTCATTGTATCATTTTCATTTGAGCTCATCTTGATGCCCGAAATGCTGTTGGAAGAGAGCTATTTGAGATAATTGTCAGATCTGCTGCATCAAATAGCTATTTGTCATTTTAGCCATGATTAATGTGTGCATGATATGCTCGTGAATTCTACATGTGTTTTGTTATATGCCATGCCATCTTTACAGAGGTGCTTTCCATGTATTTTTGTGACATGTGTGGTGACTAGCACAAGCATGCAAAGTGGTGCATTCCTTAATGCTGATTTCAGGGACTTAGAATTTCACAAAGTCCTTGATCTGATTTTATCAATATGCCATATGTTCATGTTGTTTCCTAGTCATCCTTGACTCTTTTGAGGATGATCAGTAAGGATGATTTGTTAATACTGTGGTGCTCTATCCATCCTTGTCCTTTTTGGCAATTATGGAGCACCCTAGCTTGAGTCAATCGAGCTCTACTTTTGCTATTTCGTGAATCCTGGCAGATTGTTGACTTGTTAGCGATTTTGCCGAGGATGTTGCTAGTGATTCGTGCATGCTATGTTGTTGTTCTTGCCATGTCTAGCTTGTATAATACATATTCTTGATGGGTGTATGCTTAGTTTGTCATGCCTTGCTCTGTAGTGAGTGCATCGAGCTCGTAAACATGCCTACTCGCTAACTGTTTTGCATGCTCTAGTTTTTCACTAAGTCTGAGACCTGATTATGTTTTTGCCATGTTCGCATGCTTGCAATTGTATTTTTTGATCCCTTTTGGCTCAAGGTCACTAAGGGACTTTTGTTAAGTGCTTAGAGTAGCTTCATGTCATGCCTTGCTTTGCCATCTTAAGTTCCTATAGCATATAGTTTTCATGCTCCAAAGTGTGCTACCTGATGTTAAATTCCAGACTTGTGTTAATTTCACAAAGTCTGAAATCTGTTATCGTTTGCATTTTTTCCATGCTTGTTTGAACTTGTTAATGGATGAGTTAGCCGTAGCTCAGTGTTCATCTTTTGTCAAGCATCATGAGTGGATCCCTTCCATGTATTTTGTTGTCATGTTTGAGTGTTGTAGCATGTTTAACTTGATGCATTTAGATGGCTACTTGCTGTTTATCGCAGACCGGTGCCATATTTGTTTTGCTTGCCATTTCCAAACCGTGCATCCGATTCCGGTGTTCTTTATATCGATTTCAACCAAAATCACCTCACCTTTCCAGTGGCACTCTTGGATTTCCACGTTGAGGCCAGGTTCAATCATTCCTTGTCAAATCTTGCATATGCATCACATATCGCATCCCGCATAGCATACCATGTTCGCATCATGCTGTTTGCACGTGGTTGATTGTGTTCCTTTTGCTTGTTTGTCTTGTTTGGGTAGAGCCGGGAGACGTGTTCGCTAACAAGGAGCCCATTGAGTTTGCTTACGAGGATCAAGTCAACTCTGACAACTTTGCAGGCAAGATGATCATACCCTCGAAATCACTTCTATCTTTGCTTGCTAGATGCTCGCTCTTTTGCTATGCCTATGCTACGATGCCTACCACTTGCTTATCATGCCTCCCAAATTGCCATGTCAAACCTCTAACCCACCATGTCCTAGCAAACCATTGATTGGCTATGTTACCGCTTTGCTCAGCCCCTCTTATAGCGTTGCTAGATGCAGGTGAAGATTTGGAGATCGTTCCTTGTTGGATAATTGTTTATTTATTGGGATATCACTATATTATCTTGTTATCTTAATGCATCTATATACTTGGTAAAGGGTGGAAGGCTCGGCCTTTTGCCTAGTGTTTTGTTCCACTCTTGCCGCCCTAGTTTCCGTCATATCGGTATTATGTTCCCGGATTTTGCGTTCCTTACGCGGTTGGGTGATAATGGGAACCCCTTGACAGTTCTCCTTGAATAAAACTCCTCCAGCAATGCCCAACCTTGGCTTTACCATTTGCCACCTAGCCTTTTTTCCCTTGGGTTTCCGGAGCCCGAGGGTCATCTTTATTTAAACCCCCCCCCCCCCCGGGCCAGTGCTCCTCTGAGTGTTGGTCCAAACTAGAGCCCTGTGCAGCGCCCCCTCGGGGAAACTCGAGGTTTGGTTTTAGTTGTATGGAGAGCTCATCTGAGTGTGCCCTGAGAATGAGATATGTGCAGCTCCTATCGGGATTTGTCAGCACATTCGGGCGGTGTTCCTGGACTTGTTTTACCATTGTCGAAGTTGTCTTGTAGAACCGGGATGCCGAGTCTGATCAGAATGTCTCGGGAGAAGGTTTATCCTCCGTTGACCGTGAGATCTTGTGATGGGCTAAGTTGGGACTCCCCTACAGGGATTTGAACTTTCGAAAGCCGTGCCCGCGGTTATGGGCAGATGGGAATTTGTTAATGTCCGATTGTAGATAACATGAACCTTAACTTAATTAAAATGAATCAACTGCGTGTGTTACCGTGATGGTCTCTTCTCGGCGGAGTCCGGGAAGTGAACACGGTGTTGGAGCAATGTTTGCCGTAGGTTGTTCTATAGTTCTTCGTTCGTGCTTTGCCTTCTCTTCTCGCTCTCTTTTGCGAACAGGTTAGCCACCATATATGCTAGTCGCTTGCTGCAGCTCCACATATTACCTTGCCTTTACCTATAAGCTTAAATAGTCTTGATCGCGAGGGTGCGAGATTGCTGAGTCCCCGTGGCTCACAGATTACTTCCAAACCAGATGCAAGGACTGATGATTCCGTTCCAGATGATGCGCTTGAGCTCAAGTGGGAGTTCGACGAAGACTCACGCCGTTACTATGTGTCTTTCCCCTATGATCAGTAGTGGTGCCCAGTTGGGGCGATCGGGACCGTGTCGCATGTTGGGGTTGATCTTTTATTTTGGTACCATAGTCGGACCTTGAGTGTATTGGATGATTGTAATGTTATTTATGTACTTGTGTGACGTGGTGAGTGTAAGCCAAATATGTACCTTTTCCCCCTATTATCTATTTACATGGGTTGTTGTGAAGATTACCTTACTTGCGACATTGCTTTCAATGCGGTTATGCCTCTAAGTCGTGCTTCGACACATAGGAGATATAGCCGCATCGAGGGCATTACAACAGTCCTGCAACATTTCCCTTAGTGGCCAAGCTAAGTCCAAGAAGGCAAAAGCAGCTAAACCGGCGGAAGACCCGCCAATCTTTGCATCTGACCCGGCCAGGCCACCTTCTCCTCCATTAACTGACGCTCCAGAAGACCCTCCTGTTGATGCAGAAGCAAATCCTCCTGAGCTGTTGTTTGATGAGACAACCGTGAATCCTTCTGCAACTGGACCATCAAGCTCAGCCAACCCACCATCACCATCTGCACAAGACGTTTTGATCACTGGGAGCCACTTTATTGAGCCGGGGAATCCCACCGTGTTGGCTCGTCACACGGCAGAACAAGAGGCATTGGAGAGGCAGAAAGTGCCTGTGATGTTTCACATTATGACCATCTGAACGCCAATGATATTTTATCCGGCTATCTCAGCCATGTGCATTCCAGTCGCGAATTAGAGATCGAAATGGTCAAACAGTTGCAGCTGAAATACGAGGTATGTTCTTCCGGCTTACTTATATTCCACCAGCCCCCAAGTCTTCAGATTATAAGAGAACTGGGATAATCTATAGACTTTATGATATAGGCTAAGACTGTGATTTTTGAAACTGTTCTTGAGTTCAATAAAATTGAACAAAACTTCACCTGTAGCCCCCAAGGGCCGATTCATTTGATCATAAATTAGCCGGTACTTTAAATTTGGATAATTGTCTTGTACTGTATCCAAAGAACTTTGTAACCTAGCTTAACCTTGAGAACTTTGCTAAATAGCATACATTAGCCCCCAAGTGCCAAGTGTTGTTACTTTGTAAAGTGCTTGGGACTTAAAGTATGTTTGTAGAATCAGAAGAATTTGTTTTGGCATACATTAGCCCCCAAGTGTTAAGTGGTTTTGTAAAGTACTTGAGACTTGAATCTTGACTGTTGGACCTGAATTGAAATCCTGACTCATCTGTGTATGTCTTGTGCAGAATGCCTTGTTTGAACTGAGCTTGCAACTAACTGATGCAAAGACCCGGCTAGCGGGTCAGGAGGCAGAGATCAAGTCTGCTGATTCCAAACTACAGCTGAGTCTCTCGGAGACGGAAAAATTAAAAGCCAGTTTTACTGCCGAGAAGAAAACCTGGGCTGAAGAAAAAACTCTTCTGACACAACGTGCTGAGAAGGCTGAAGCAGCCCTTGAAGATGTTACGACAGAGCTGGCTGGTTTAAAGAACCGGGTGTCACAAATGGTGTCTGCCATCTTTGGTAAGTCGTCTGTACTGACTTTTTACCTTCTTTTGATCTGGACTACAAGCCGCTAGCTGACCCTTTGTGTTCAAAACATATGCAGGCCCTCGAAGCAAGAATCTGAGTCAGGACCACATAGTTAAGCTGAAGGAGGTCTATACCTTGGTAGAGCAGCTGTACATTGGCGCACAACGAGCACTCGCTGCTATCTCTCCTGCCAATCAAGGACCCAACCGGCTCAGCGATGTTTTAAAGAAGCTGTCAATTTTTCCCGCCAGATTCAAGAGGTTAAGCGCTCCTGTGCCAGAGCCAGAGCTTTTACTGCCCTGAGCCGCTCCAAGGCTTGGGTGCCAGATCTAGACCCGGCTGATGTAGCCAGAGGGTACCCCACGGTAAAGGAAGACGGGTCACTGTTTGAACAGGACGACTTCGTTGCTTGCATGAGGGAGGTGCGACCTCAGGCCACCATTCTTGGGGATGAAACGAATATCGATAAATATCAGCCGGGTTTTGACTTGGATAATAAGAAGATGGCGACTCCCTCCTATAAAGTAACCGACTTAATCCCGCGTGTTCGTGAAAATACATTTTCTCCTGAAGTTGATCTAGCCGGGCTGATTGATGAAGAAGCAGAATTTGTTGTCGTGAACGATTTTTATTGGTCAAAACCCAACTTCCAATCAGCAGAGGCGGTGAACCGGCGAGGGAGGAGTGACAACCATCTTCATGGGCTTATGAAAGCCTTGTAATAGAGTAGTTGTTGAAAACACTGCTTATTCTGCCTATGCCATCATGCATAAGACACTGTGCGTTACTTTGCTCTTTAATATATGCATCATATTTATGATTGTCCCTGCAACACTTGAACGCTGGTCCTGGAGATAAAAAATGGAAAAATCTTGCTTGGTGTCTTAGTACCGAACGGGTTAGAACACCCGGTTTATAGCCAATATGTTTAGCATAGTAGAAAACATAACCATGCGTAAGAAGAAAACAACGGTTGAAATCACCTCTAATGAATACAGAAGGAAATTGTTCATAAACAATAATCATACCCGTACCTTTTGACTTCCGGACCACCGGTTTACATGACCCGGGCGATGAGGTTGATAATCAAGTCTTTGGCGAGAAGTCAATGCTTCCGAATACCTGATGATTATCATGCCCTGGCGGCTTGTTGTCATAGCCAAGCTGGTGAAAATACGATGATTGATTTATTTTGAAATTGAGATATCAAAAAATCAATAAGAGAAAGAACCGGTGAAAACAACATTAGGCTTGTGACTAAAGATTGGGGGTTTCTGATTCGAATACGATCAATAAACCGGACCAAAGGGGTTAAGCTAAGGTTCGAATATGACTATATAGCCCCCAATGGCTTTGGCGTTGTGCCGATCAAGAGGGTACCGACAGCTATGTTCTCTTTGGTTCGAATATGACCTATGTTTGAACAGGAAGCCCCCAAGTGACCATAAGAGATTTTTAACGACCCTGATGCGAATACGATCCAAGTCGGACCAAAAAGGGGTTAAGCTATGATTCAGATACGATCAAGAAGCCCCCTAGTGAGTTTGGCTTTGAACCGATCAGAAGGGTTACGACAGCTATGTTCTCTTTGGTTCGAATACGACCTACATTTGAACAGGAAGCCCCCAGGTGACCATGAGAGTTGCAGCTAGATTCGGATACAATCATAAGCCGGACCAAAAAAGGTTAAACCTGATTCAAATATGATCAGCTCCTTAATAGTCATTTGAAAATAACAGTAAAAAATAATGAAGATGTGTAACCTTCTTGAAAAGAAAAAGAGACCAATGGTCCTGCTTTATTACTTATCATGATATATATAACATCAATGTATGTACATGATGAGAGTCGGTGGCTCAGGTATAGTATGACCGAAGTTGAGCAATATTCCACGACCGACAGGTCTCCTCTTCCGACTTACGTGAGTCTTTGTGCTCTCGAACGTCAATGAGGTAATATGACCCGTTGTTTAAGTTCTTGCTGACCACAAAGGGTCCTTCCCAAGGTGGGGATAACTTGCGTGCATCTGATAGATCCTGAATGAGCCGGAGCACTAGGTTGCCTTCTTGAAAAGTCCCGGACTTAACCCGGCGGCTGTGATAACGACACAGGTCCAGTTGATAGATTGCTGATCGAGCCGCTGTGAAATCTCTTTCCTCATCTAACAGGTCCAGTGCATCCTGTCTGGCTTGTTCATTATTAGCTTCAACATAAGCCGCCACACAGGGTGAGTCATGACGGATGTCACTAGGCAACACTGCTTCTGCTCCATACACCATGAAGAAAGGTGTGTACCCTGTAGACCTGTTAGGTGTGGTGTTAATACTCCAGAGCACCGAGGGTAATTCCTCTACCCAACAACCCAGTGTTTGTTGCAAGGGAACCATGAGTCGGGGCTTGAGACCTTTTAAGATTTCCTGATTTGCTCTCTCAGCTTGACCATTGGATTCAGGATGAGCTACAGAAGAAACATCAAGCCGAATATGCTTGCGTTGACAAAATTCCTCCGTGGCCCATTGGGATAGATTAGTGCCATTGTCAGTGATAATACTGTGTGGAAAACCAAAACGGAAGATCACCTTTTTCATGAACTGAACCGCCGTGGCCGCATAACACTTACTCACCGGCTCTGCCTCAACCCACTTTGTGAAATTTATCAACTGCTACTAAAAGATGTGTCTTTTTATCCTTAGACCTTTTGAAAGGTCCCACCATGTCAAGCCCCTAGAACGCAAATGGCCAAGTGATTGGAATCATCCAAAGCTCTTGAGCCGGCACATGTGCTCGTTGTGCGAACTTTTGACATCCATCACATCTGCTGACCAGATCCTCTGCATCAGCGTGAGCCGTCAACTAGTAAAAACCGTGACGAAAAGCCTTGGCCACCAGAGATTTTGACCGGGCGTGATGACCACAATCGCCTTCATGGATCTCACGAAGTATTTCTTGGCCTTCTTCAGGGGAAACACACCGCTGAAATGCTCCAGAGACGCTGCGATGGTATAGTTCTCCATCAGAAATCGTCATTGACTTAGACCGTCGGGTTATCTGTCGAGCCAGGGTCTCATCCGCTGGCAACTCTCCCCGGGTCATGTAAGCCAAGAACGGCACTGTCCAATAGGGGATGACATGAAGAGCCGCCACCAACTGTGCCTCCGGGTCAGGAACAGCTAGATCTTCTTTTGTGGGTAACTTAACAGACGGGTTATGCAAAACATCCAAAAAGGTGTTAGGTGGCACCGACTTTCGCTGAGATCCCAACCGGCTCAAACCATCAACCGCTTCGTTCTTCCTACGGTCAATGTGCTCCACCTGATAACCTTTAAAATGCCCTGCAACAACATCAACTTCACGGAGATAAGCTGCCATGAGAGGATCTTTGGAATCCCACTTGCCCGATACCTGTTGAGCCACTAAATCTGAGTCGCCAAGACACTGGACCCGGCTCAGGCTCATCTCTTTGGCCATTCGAAGACCATGGAGCAAGGCTTCATATTCCGCTGCGTTGTTAGTGCAAGGAAACATCAGTCGCAACACATAGCAAAATTTGTCACCTCGAGGGGAGGTTAAAACAACTCTAGCCCCCGAGCCTTCCAGTTGTCTGGACCCATCAAAGTGAATAGTCCAATATGTGTTGTTTGGTTCTCTTCCGGCATCTGCATCTCTGTCCAGTCATTAATAAAATCAACCAGTGCTTGAGACTTGATCGCAGTACGTGGTACATACTTCAACCCATGAGACCCAAGCTCAATGGCCCACTTGGCGACTCGTCCAGTGGCTTCTCTATTTTGAATGATGTCTCCCGAAGGAGCAGAGGTAACCATAGTGATTGGGTGACCCTGAAAATAATGGTTAAGCTTCTGGCTCGCCATGAACACCCCATACACGAGCTTCTGCCAATGTGGATATCGTTGTTTGGATTCAATTAACACCTCACTGACGTAGTAAACCGGCCGTTGAACTGGATGTTCCTTGCCAACCTCCTTGCGCTCCACCACAATTGCCACACTAACAACTCGTGAGTTAGTGGCTACGTATAACAACAGTGGTTCTTTCTCAACTGGAGCAGCAAGGACTGGCGGCTCAACAAGCTGCGTCTTCAGATCGTCAAAAGCAGAGTTTGCAGCATCGCTCCAAAAAAATCATCCGTTTTCTTCATCATTTGATACAAAGGCATCGCCGTCTCCCCTAACCGGCTTATGAACCGGCTCAAAGCAGCACCACGACCCGCCAGCCGTTGAACGTCATTGATGCATGTTGGTTTGGCCAGGGATGTAATTGCCTTGATTTTCTCCGGGTTAGCTTCAATACCTCGGTTGGACACCAAAAAACCCAAGAGCTTGCCGGCGGGGACTCCAAAAACACACTTAGCTGGGTTAAGCATCATATTGTAGACCCAGAGATTATCGAAGGTCTCTTTCAGATCTGCGACCAAGGTTTCCTCTTTCTTGGATTTAACCACTATATCATCCACATAAGCATGAACATTACGCCCAATCTGATCATGAAGACAATTCTGCACACACCGTTGGTAAGTCGCCTAGGCACACTTAAGCCCAAAAGGCATAGACACATAGCAGAAAGCTCCAAAAGGAGTGATAAAAGCCATCTTCTCCTGATCTTTGACTGCCATCTTGATATGATGGTAACCTGAATAAGCATCCAAGAAACTCAAACGTGCGCAACCTGCCGTAGCATCGATGATCTGATCAATACGGGGGAGAGCAAAAGGGTCAGACGGACAAGCCTTGTTTAAATCGGTGTAATCCACACACATACGCCAGGTGCCGATCTTTTTGAGTACAAGCACCGGGTTGGCTAACCACTCTAGGTGAAAGACTTATACAATGAACCCGGCCGCCAAGAGCCGGGCCACCTCTTCTCCAATGGCCTTGCACCTTTCTTCATTGAACTGTCGGAGAAACTGTCTAATAGGTTTAAACTTTGGATCAATATTGACAGTGTGCTCAGCGAGTTCCCTCGGGACACCTGGCATGTCAGAAGGTTTCCATGCAAAGATGTCCCGTTTCTCACGGATGAACTCGATGAGCACGCTTTCCTATTTTGGATCCAAGTTTGCACTGATGATGAACTGCTTGGATGAGTCGCCAGGCACAAAGTCAGCCATCTTGGTGTCATCAGCTGATTTGAACTTCAACACCGGCTCATGCTCCGTTGTTGGTTTCTTTAACGACGTCATGTCTGCCGGGTCAACGTGATCCTTGTAAAACTTTAACTCCTCTGTTGCACAAACAGACTCGGCATAGGCAGCATCACATTCTTCACACTCCAAGGCTATTTTCCGGCTCCCATGTACTGTAATGGTGCCTTTATAACCTAGCATCTTAAGCTGCAAATATACATAACACGGCCGGGCCATGAACATGGCATAAGCCGGCCGTCCAAACAGAGCATGATATGGGCTTTTGATCTTAACCACCTCAAAGGTTAATTTTTCTGCTCTGGAGTCATACTCATCTCCAAAGGCTACCTCCAGTTCAATCTTACCAACTGGGTATGCCGACTTGCCACGTACCACACCATGAAAAATAGTGTTGGATTGTTTAAGACTCTTATCAGTCAATCCCATCCGGCGGAACGTCTCATAGTAGAGGATGTTGATGCTGCTGCCTCCATCCATGAGTACCTTAGTGAATTTATATCCACCAACCTGAGGCACCACTACGAAGGCCAAGTGACCCGGATTATCAACCCGGGGTGGGTGATCCTCTCTGCTCCACACAATAGGCTGCTCTGACCAACGTAAGTAACATGGAATCGCCGGCTCAACGGCATTGACGACCCTCTTGTGAAGCTTCTGGCCCCTCTTACATAAGCTAGTGGTGAACACATGGTATTGCCCACTATTCAGCTGTTTTGGTTTGCTCTGATACCCAGACTATTGCTGCTGATTACTTTGGCCGGGTTGTGGATTATATCCTCCTTGGTTACCAGGATGGCTCTGACTGTGGAATCCTCCGCCACCGAATCCGGCGCCCGAACCATGAAAACCGCCCCCACCTGAACTGCCGCCTGGGCCGTGACCTCCGTTGAATGCATTTGAATTTTTAAACGCCTTCATGATTGTACAATCCTTCCACAAGTGGGTGGATGGATTCTCCTGGGTGCCGTGTCTTGGACAAGGTTCATTTAATAGTTGCTCAAGGGTAGGACCTGACCCGCCCGACCGAGGGGGTTGCCTGCCCTTGCGCTGTTGATTGCCGGCCTGCGCATTGGTGTTAGCGACAAATTCATCAGCCTGACGTTTATTACCTCCTTGATTTGCCGGGTTATGATGGTGACCCTTGCCATTGTCGTTCTTCTTTCCCTTTGTTGTCTTTTCTTCGTCAGACACCGGGTCTTTGGTATTATCAGGATCAGCATACTTGACGAGAGCCGCCATCAACTGGCCCATGTCATTGCAGTCACGCTGGAGCCGCCCCAACTTCTGCTTCAGAGGTTCAAAACGGCAATTTTTCTCCAACATCAAGACTGCTGAGCCGGCATCCATCTTATCAAACGAATGTATTATCTCGTTGACCCGGCGCACCCAATGGGTTGTAGATTCACCGTCCTCTTGCTTACAATTAGTTAGGTCTACAATCGACATGGGTTGTTTACATGTGTCTTTGAAGTTCTGAATGAACGAGGCCTTCAACTCCGCCCATGAGCCAATAGGATTGGGTGGCAACCCCTTCAACCAAGTACGAGTTGTTCCATCCAACATCATAGTGAAATATTTAGCCATTGCCACGTCGCTGACCTCCAACAACTCCATAGCCATCTCATAACTCTCAATCTAGGCCCCAAGCTGCAAGTCGGCCATGTAATTAGGCACTTACGAGGCCCCTTGAAGTCCTTCGGCAAATGCTCATTATGTATGGCAGGCAGCAGGCAAGGGACACCTCCGGTTCTTCTGGCCACCCCTACTTCAACTGAGGTTGCTGGATAAGCTGGAAAGGTCTGATGAGCCGCCTGCTCTGCTGCCAGTTGAACCACTCGCTCTGCCTCTTGTCGGATCATCTCCTGATCCGCCAATTTAATGGCTCCAGCCTGCACCGGCTCATACCTGTGCAGCCGGTTGGGGCGTTGAGCATTGCTTGACATGTCAGCTGAAGCCATATGCCTATTGTAGCTTGGGCTCCGGCTCGGGCGAGGAGTTGAATGGATCCTGCCTCAACTGTAGGAGTATGCATCCTGCTGTGCCAGAGCTGTTTGAAGAAGTTCTCTCACCCTTCACATTTTGACTGCCGCCGGTGAGTTACCTTCCATCGGGAGAGCCGCCAAAGGAGCCAACGCTGCAATGAGGTTTTCCAAGGGATTGGAGAAGTGACCTGGCGGCGTTGGTACATAATGAGGTGGAGCGGTAATTACACGAGGTGGTTCCATGGCACGCGGTTGGAACGGCGCGCTGTGTCGTGATCCAGTTTGCCTCCGACGGGTTGCTTCCCCCAGCTCCGGGCGTATGAAAAAGGTTCCTAGGATCGAGCGTCAGAGGTAGACGTGACTGAGTTTTCTGGTGCCTTCTTCTCATAACCTCGTTTGACACATTCAGATCCACCGAGAGTCGGAAGGTCTCCGCTTGAAGCTATTGAGCGCGAACGTCCAAAGCCGCCCGCTCCGCTGCCATCCTCACTTCCTCTGCAGCCAGATTTTCTTTAGCTTGCACCTTCTCTTCACGTACGCGTGCCACCTCTACGTCATGCTGGGCCTTATCCGCCGGCTCTACCACGACAGTCAATAGAGTCGTCAGTCTATCCATGAGGTCCATTAGAATCTGAGCCGGGGGCGCGCGGGGTCTCCTGACCCGGATGGGGCCGACCCGGTAGTTGTTGCCACTGCTGCTGTGGAGTTCTGCCCGGGCTGTGTCCCTGCCATGAAGACTCCGGCCCAATTCGGCGGCTCAAGGGGGTCCGGAATACTGCTGCCATCGGAATAGCCCCCGAGCATGCTATCCCGCAGCTGGTACAAAGAGTCCGTCTTGCCTGTTGATGATGCAGTGTTAGAACAGACGGCCGTCTCACCGCCCTCCACCGATCCTTTAGAGTATTCACCGCGCATGGACGCAGCCTACGAAGGCATGCTTCACGACAGATTGAACACGGGCGGTCCTCGCACGCCGAGCCGTTTCGACAAGGTTGGCATGGACGTCCGGCTCAGGGTCTGACTCGCCGATCCGGCCGATGAAGACGTGAATTCCGCCGAAGGGGACCCGGTACCCGTACTCAATTGAGCCGGCCTCGGGGCCCCAGCCTTCGTTGTCGATGTAGAGCTTGCCGCGACGACTCTTGGTCATCCGGCCCACAGCGTATCCCTTGAGCCCTTCGAAGTTGCCCTTCAAGAACTCAAATCCACCGTGCGCTGGCCCCACGGTGGGCGCCAACTGTCGTGGAATTGTCACGGCAGATGTCCTAGTGGAAGGACTTAGTCGTAGGGCCATCACAACTAGGAAGATTAAAGGGGTTGATCGGGACAAAGGACACAAGAGGTTTTATACTAGTTCGGCCCCTTACGATGAAGGTAAAAGCCTACATCTAGTTGTGTTTGGTATTGCTGGGGTTTCAATCACCAAGAGGCTTAACTCGCTGGCTTGGTTATCAATCTCTTATTTCTTGCCCTAAGCCGCCACCGGGTTGTCCCCTTATATACACGGGTTGACGCCTGGTGGCCTACAGAGTCCCGGCAGGCTCGTAAATCGTGTGTGGCTCGGTGACTTCTTTTTCATGCCTTTCTTTACAAGTCTTTCCTTACATACAACGGTTTACAATACTGGGCCGTAAGACGCCTCTAGGCCTTTTAGGACTTCTATAAGATTTGATAAACTATCATCTTAATGTTTACTGGGCTTCCTTTGTAACCCGCCGTTGGGGCTGACCCGGCCCCTCCTGGGTGGGTCATAACTGATAGTTATATCCCCAACAAAATCAGAGTTATAAAACTCAAGTTATGAACAAAAGAAGTTTGAATACAAATCTATTTGAATTCAAATTTTAAAACTTTCAAAAACATGTTTAAGTTCTTTTACTGGATAGAGGAGATCGTAGCGAAGAAGTGGGCATTGGTTTCATCTAATTTGGGTGAACGAGTAAAAAATTATGGCTATTTAAAAAATCAGGGCCAAGTTGTTTTACCGAAGAAAAATAGTTACGGCTAAAAGAATTTTAGGTCTAATGTATAAATACACAGACCAATTGGTAATCTAATTATTTTATCGTACTAGTCTAGAAAATAATAAACTACGGAAGTATAGAAAAACGAAGAAAGATACCTTTATAAGGTAGAGAAAATAAGATTTCGGAGAGAGAAGACAACTTCCAGAAGTCGCGCTGGAGAGGAGATTTTTTTAAAAAATCTAGTCAAACCAAAATATTGATTTAACCCGAATCGGATGATTTTTGAAGGCTCTATGGGTCTATATTTATAGCTGAAAAATAGGTTTAGGGGTCAATGGCTAGGCAATGTGGGACTAAACGTAGACGTAATTAAAGGAAACAGAGGAGAACCGCATGAGCTTGAAGCCTTCAGTCGCCGCACGCGTACACGGGCTGTAGTTTCTTTAAACAAAAATCGGCCTAAGTAAAAAAATAAAAAGGCTCGCTGGGCCTGGCCCATTTAGGAGAGAGAAAAAAATGAGGCGCCCACTGCCACTATGCTACGCGTGTGGGCGGTAAATAACTATGGACCGCATGTATAGTTATTTTTTTTCTAAATAGAAACAAAAGGAAAACCTAATAACAAAAATAAAATAAAATTATATATAAGCATATTATATATCAAAATTTTGAGAAAATAGATTTTCTACAACATGAACATTTTTATAGTATTAGATAAAATCCACAAAAATTCAAATAAAGTAAAGAGTGCTACTGCTCTAGTAAAATCCAGTAAACATCATTTTAAAAATACCAAAATTAATTCAAATTTATTTCTCTCCAATTTTCTATTATAGGGAATCATGTTACCCTATTTTCCATATATTTTATTTTTGGAGAAAAATAATTTGAATAAAATCCAAATAACTCCAAATTGAAAATAATTTCAAAGGGACTTTAAAATTTTATTCTTTGAAACTTCCAACTCATATTTCATATGTTTTGAAGAAGTCATTTTATCTTCTCTCGTGGAAATCATTGAGTTGCATAAAGTTTCTGAATTTGAAAATATTTCCAAATGAAATTCAAATATTTTGAAATCCCCTTTCATTTAATTAAACAGAAGAAGTCATATCATCTTCACTCAAGGGTTTTGTATTTGAAAAGAAATTTAATTCATGGAGATCAAAATGCAAAATGAAAGTTTAGGAAAGTCCTTTTATTCCCTCTCATTTAACTTTCAAAAAGTCTCAAATTCACTCACTTTCAGTCAATCAATCAAATCTATCTATTTATTATAACATTCGAAAAATTAGAATTTTGGGACGTTACAACAAAACAATACCCATTGCATCTTATTTCTTTCAAAATGGTTCTTGTGTCAACATAGAACAACACGAGTGTTGTGTCAATTTTTGGGATCTTTCGGGGTTCGCTTGGACATTTTTATATGTTAACTGAGTTTTCTATGCATTCATGTGCATAATTCAAATTTGAACTACATGCACATGCTCTAATGCATATAAATTAGTTGAAAATTCAAATCTGTGTCCTTGGTTGCATGCTTAGGTCCCATTCAAGAAATGGGAATGAATGTCAAATACCCTGCCACCGTCACTCGACCGCAAACATTATGATACCTAGTTTTTAAATTCTAGTAAATCCAAAACTCGTCTGAAATTCATGAAACTTGGGATGCTATCATGGAGCGGCATCAACATACCATGGTAAATTTTTTGTCCCATTTGGCAGGTTTGGGTATAAGTTTTCTCACAAACCAGAGCTTCTCACAACAAGCCTAATGGTTTCGGTAGGGAACGTGCCACCTTTGGGGACGAAACGATATCCTCTGCCTCTTATTGCTTTCAAAAAAAAATTCTAGTGTCAACATAGAACAAGAGGAGTGTTGTCTTAAATTTTAGAATTTTTCGGGGTTAATTTGGACATTTGGGTAGAAAGTAGGTATTGGGCAGGCCGTTGCTAAGCTTAGTACTATTTTCACTATCGAACTTGCGTATATTGAAGTTAGTTGTAGTTCTAATTTGGAATTTAGTACCATGCATATAAGCATATTGAGAGAAGCCTGATTGGTTCCATTGATTTGCTATATAACGTTTTATTAGACATGAAGGTGCCTGGCCTTTCTTTTACATAAATAGGGTAAGACCTACTTTGAAGAAAAATTGCTTGTTATGTTTACGAGTGGAGCGAGAAAACAGTTGCTAATATCCTTTCATATACTCATTTTGTGTAGCTTAGTTATCCATCTATAGATATTGGTGGTCGTGCCAGAAGCCCGGAACATATGAAGAATTAGACATCCATGGTTAAGCTCCAATAGACTTGCTAAAGTTAAAGAAGTTCCCGATGGGTGGTAAAGTGAAATGATGAACTTTTGAAGACAATGTTTCTATGATGTTCAAGAGAGGAGAGAACTCTGTAAATGAGGACAATGCTAGGAGTTGCAAATCTGTAAATGATGGTTAAGAGAGAAAGTTGTAAATGTATCTGCAACCACGAAGTTGTAGCCTGTAGGTAATTAGTCTTGTGTATTCAGCTGCAATAAAAAAGGGCAAGTGATCGAGGTCCAACTAATCAATTGGGCTTGTTGTTTGCTTGCTTCATGTGCCTACAGCATGCTCGTTGACTTGTTTTATCGCAATATGCAAGCTTCTAAGCGCCGGATTGAGGTCCTACTAATAGTTAATTAAGGTGTCTGCTTGCTTGCTTTTTACTGTCAATTAAAAGGAATTGAGTTCCTCTAAGCATGATTTATTTATTGGTGAACAGAAGGCCATGTAAAGAGTAAATGGCAATGGAGAACAAGGCGCGCGTGTTCCTGCATTTTGGAATATGGAATAGAACAGATACATGAGATATGATATGTTAGACATTAAGCTTCAGTTTGGAATTCCGAAGTGCAGTTTGGTTTACTGTCAATATTATTTCAAGTCTAGGTTTGAACACCAATCAAATATATACATCATGACTTTAGAGTTGTGATATTTGGCACAACCTCATGTCCAAGAACGTCCATTTTTTTACCTGTTAGTCGGGCTCCTCTCTCTTACTCTCCCCCACATGAGTGAGCAAACCATCCCACCATGGCGTAACCCTAGATGACCGCCACCATCGATGGTGCCTCCCTCTCCCTCGACTCTAAGTCATGCATGTACTCATCCTCCTCCTCCTGTGTGCCATCCTCGGCTAGATCGGCGTGGGTCGGAAACACGAGCACACTCACTGACTTCGGGCAGAAGAAGAATAGCATAATTATTATCTCTGCATGGAAGGTGTGTGTTCGATGTTTACATAGATAGTGTATTTCATACATCGTGATCTACATTTGACATGGTTGGGGATGAAGAGCATGGTGCATTGGTGTGGGAGGTAGGTGTGGAGGTCGCATGGGAGGATGGGGACACGCTCACGAAGCCCTAGAGAAACATGAGCTCATGGGCGCCGACCTCCACCCCCCTGATGCTATGCAGAGTGAAGGTGAAGAGTTGGCGGAGAGGACACCAACTGCCTCTTTGGAAATTTACTCCGCACCGTCGTTCATGGGGATGGGGTCAGAAGAACTGAAGGCGTTGGCGGAATTTGAGGAGGACGAGACGAGAGGGATGATGATGGCATCATTGTTGTGTGTAAATGAGAGCATGGCGGCAGTGGGTACTGCATGTGGGGGAGCAAGGAGGTGAGTCGGCTGGGTGCACTCCTACTGGTGCTATCGATGGCGGCACTATGCTTCAGCCTTGTGGCGGCAATGTTAGAGGCAACGAATGGTAGTGTGCTATTGCTGGCATGGTTTAGATTCCGCCAGCCACTGTGTGTGCAACTAGGTGGCTTTCCTAGAAGGGATGTGCTACATGCTTGACTGTGATGGTGATCGCTTCTACTAGGTATGTTTCATCACCACAACGGTTCGAGCGCATCGACTGATTCAACCCCAATGATCACTATGCCAAACCCAACCTCGTGTTCTTCATACATGGGTGCCCTTCAGGGTCCCATGTATGTCTGCCACGGGTTGGATATAGATCCAGTCAGCCTGCAGCGTGCCTATGTGTAATTTTGTGGTTTCAGTTTACAAATGGTTCGTGAATTCTTATGTGAATATCTCATTTCTTTTACTGGGAACAATTTATGTGTGGCTGTTTTAGTTAAGCTGAAAGTTGTAACTGCAACTTTTCTGTCCCGAAAGATGATTATTTATGAGAGCAACAAGCAATTGTGTCAGATATGGTTTCTACAAGTGTGCTTTGTGCTTTCTCTCCAAAAAAATCTTATATTTGTTGATCTTTTTTTGATAAAAAACATGCCAACGATCTCTTTCATCAAAGTTTAGATAGTTCTCCTATTTTGACAATGACAAGCCACACTTGTGTCTTCTCCCATTATACTGGCAACTTGTATTTTGTCAATATGAGATTAGTGAGTTTATGTCTTTGCTTGTATAAATTTATTTTTATTTAAATATAACAACCAAAAAAGTATGTAATTCTCATTTAACCAGTGTAATCGCATGAAAATATAAGGATTGCTTCATGCACATGAGGAAAGAAAACACCAGTTCCTAACATCTGATATGATTTGCGAGAAACCTCTATGGTGGCAAACTGCACTGCACAGTTGAATCCATCACACCAAACTAAGGAAATTGCATATGGGTTCACCATGATCTAATGACCTCTCTATCTCTCCTTATCTTCCCTCTCCTATCAATGCCGCAAATAGACATGGTGAAGAAGGCATGTGTGATAGCAATGATGGTGACCATTCTAATCAGTGAACCACGACGGTGTTTCTCTACATCAACTGAGTACTTGCCTTGCCCGTTTGATGATATGTATCATTACATCGTGGAACACACTTGTGGTGAGGAGGAATAAGGTGAAGGGGTGTGTCGTGCTTGACAAGGAGGGGGTGAAATAAATTCTCTCATGTTTGTCACGATGCCATTAAAGACGAAGCCGACTTTGGAGAGTAAAAATATTGTGAAGGTGATGCCTATTGTCACGGCCCTATAAATCGATTGGAGCACCATAGTCACCACATGAGTTCTCATTGCCACATATTCTCTAATGGTTGTGAATATTATGACGACATGCTCAATTCATCCCTATCCATCACAATGGAAAAGAAACACAACATCAGAGAAGGTAAACACATGTTGAACTAGAGCAATGCTGCTCGGATGTGCCTTAGCTATTTAGCATATATGTTACAAAAGAGAATGGTTTGACTATTGCGGCTACATTTTTCATTATCTATGGCAACGTACGGACACTCAACTAGATTTTGTTAAATTTGAGATCATAGTTACCATTCTCAACGGTTCTAGTGACCTTATCCATGTTACATATTACATAATCTTAAGTTTCATTTGTTTTCCTGCATTGTGACCTGGAGCAACCCATGGGCATTTATCATGTAAATTATTTACGTTGCAAGTGAAATGGACTTAAATTATTACCCGATTATGTCCGCATTATATTTTTTCTACATGCGAAATTTAACATGCATTATGTTTACATAACTCGAGTAAAATATTTCAAAAGCCCGTGGCAACGCACGAGCATTCTACTAGTACTAGCTAATTTTAAGTATGTTGTATAGTTCTGCCACATCTATAGTCAGATGAACTAACAAAATAGCCCCTAAATACTAGTACTACTACGGAGGGGCTTTGTACTACTTCCAGTAGCCTTTCATCTGCCGAGCACGCTCAGTAAGAGGTAGAGGAGGAGGAGCCTACAGACGAGCTCGGCAACTGCAATACGATGCCTGCCGCTGCTGCACCTTCAGCTACGCTCACCTCGAACGCCCTCTGTCACTCCAGATGACCCCTCTTGAAGCGGTGGTTCTCCTCGTAGATCTCCTGATTCCTTGCCTATGAGGAGGCATGTGTCGCGGCCACGGCGGCGGTAAGGCTCTTTGCGTTCTTGACGAGGCGCTCCTACTCCTCCCACAGGAACTCGGTGTAGCGCGCAAGGTCTCTGACGCGCGTGCGGGCATCCACCTCCGCCTCCCGCCTTTGGGCGGCGGTGGCGGAACGGGTGATGACCACGGCGATCGACGGTGGGCTGGCGGCCATGACAGCCACCTCCCGCCTTCAGGCCGCGACGGCGGAGTGGGCGATGGCCCTGGCTTTCGACGGTAGTGTGGCGGCAACGGCAACCGGCAACAGCTGCCGACGGGCAGTGTCGACGGAGCGTGTGGTGGGTGTTCCACACACACCCAACAGGGACGCCACGTGCACTACACTACACCCGGGACTGCACCGCCGCCACGGTGTAGTCTCCTAGCTGGAGCTGTCATCTGATGACGGCGGAGTGGCTGAGCGATGACGACGGACCGGTGGCATTGGCGATTGTGGGAGAAGCAGACGAGATAAGCTACATGGAGGGAGGGGAAATGTGACGCATGACTCGCCGACCGTGAGGGTTTATATAGCAGGCCGATAAGCATTGGGATTTTGGGGGATTTCACCGAGTCAGGCGGGAAGCTTGCAGGGGAACCTGCAAGGTTGCGCGGGAATGGGCTCACCGACGATTCATTGGCGCCACCGTTTGGCTAAAAGAACGCCCCCGCGCGTTGCGCAAGCTTGCGTTGTAAGCCGTCTGCGGTAGCGGGATGACAAGATGTGCGAGAGGAGGACGAAAGGCCACATACCCCCTTCCTGGTTCATAAGTAGGATTTAACTAATAAAATACGAATGCATGTCGCCAAAGAATATATAGTTGGATTCGTATTTGAACATAGTTTCCAATTATATAATTTTTATAACATGCATTAACATTTTGTTGGTTAAATTTGAGGGCAAAGTATGGCACAGAATATAAAGGGGACTATAGACCAAGATGGAGGTAGTAGCACATGGTCGCTCTCTACGCAGCGACGCAACTGTTGGCCGGCTTGTAGGCGACCATTTCTTGCGTGTTCAACTGCTCTATGCGTGTGGTTGCTTGCGGTTGAGGTGGCCGTGGCGCGCTCTGCTCGCGTCCTGCCGCACGCGCTCTACTCTCGCGTCCCTCCGTGTGCTCTCCTGTCGTCTCTCCACGCACGCTGCCAGTGTTTGGGGCCGGCGCACGATCACACACGTTCGTGTGCATGCGGTTGCACTGGGCGTGGCGCGATAATGCAGTTACCCATTGCAAACACTGCCATAAGGAAGCGTAGAGAATCCAGGCCGCCTGGCCCCTATTTTATTCCTGCGGCCATTTACCTTCATCTCTTGCGTCACACGACACAATAAGCACACCCACAACGACACATACAGAGAGGACATCCAGCGGTTCCAATGGCGATCCCCGTGGCTCCAATGGTGCTCCCAGCGGCCGACGATGAAAACAGCGGGCAGTTCACCATGCATCACGTAGTGGACACCCATACGAGGAGGAAGTCCCTCTCGATGCTGTACATGAACGATCCGCTCTCCGTGGAGAGCTCCATCCAAACTATGGAGTAGTTCCTTGCCAAGGACAAGTACCAAGTGGTCGGCTTCGACCTCGAGTACACCATCGGTCATGCCGGGCACGATCAGAAGGTTGTCATCACCCAGTTGTGTGTGTGACATGACGTCCTCATCTACCACTACCACCTGGCCACAAGGCCTTGCGAGCGTTTCTCCAGGTTTATCAACAGCTCCGACTACAGTTTTGCTACGTGGACACCACCAACGATCTAAAAGCGCTCAAGGTTTCGGGCTTGAAATGCTTGAATCTTGTCAACATCCAGCACCACTACAAGGTCTGGGGCAGCGACAAAAATAAACTGAACTCCCTGGTTGACCTCGCCTCGACCATCATCGACCTCTACTACATGAAGATGAAGAATGAGAGCAAGAAGGACAAGAACGCCTGGCACAGTCTGTGGCATGAGAGACTGGATGAACAACATGTCAAGTACACAGCCAAGGATGCTTACACGAGCTACGAAATGTACAGGCGGATCGTTAACATGAGGAAGTGTCTTCTTCGTGCCCCAGACGAGGGATCGAGCCACAGAGCAGTGGCGGGAGCGTCACAAGAAGTAGATAACTATATGATCGTTTCTCCTACTTTAGAATCCATGCAGTTGTTTATTGAGGTGTGTGCAAATGATCTGTATAGTCACTTATGTAATTGGATGTTTATTTTAGTTATATATATATATATATACATGTTATTCTTCTATAGACAGAGCAAATCGCACAGCTTATTTGTAGCAATCGTCTGTGTTATTATTGATCTTCGCACACATTTCTGATTACGGACCTGTTTGCCACGTATCACACACATCTTGTTCAGTTGAACCGTTTCCATTGTGTTGCCTAATCACACACAGTTCATCCTAGTGAACTGTATGTTGTATATCGCACACACCTTCATCTGGTTGCCCATTTCTTTTGTTCCTCCTCATCGCAAATAGTTAATTGAACTGAACCGTATGCCCTGCAACACACACGCAACTAACATCTGAACTGTGTTTGATGCATCCATCATCACAAACATTTTGCACCCTTTTTGACGGTCATTTTACACCACCGTTTGCGATTATGGCATCGCACACAGTTTCGTCGAAGGGTCTCTGATTCAACTGTCGCGTTTGGATCATCCTACAGTAGTGTAATGTGATCAACAGTGTTGCTATTTTGTCTCAATACATATTATATTGTCTCCTTTTCCCTACCATAGTAATACGATTAGTACAATTATTTGACTGTTTGCGTCTATAGTTTGTAACATTTTCCTTTCAACTTCCATGCTATTGTATATGATACATATATTCTTATGGCATGTGTACTTATGCTGTCAAATTTATTTATGTATAATCACCAAAGTCTTATCTTTACCATGTATTTATTCTTTCCATTTGTGTGACAATGTAGGTAAAAAATAGGAATCATGAATAGAAGGTTGTTATGCTAAATGGTGCTTTTCCCATCCCTTTTTGTGTTACTGGGGAGGTGTTAAATTAATCATAGTTTGTGTTTTGTGTGGACCCACGTTTGATCTATGTATAGTATGTCCATTTGTTGGTCCATAGTTTTCCTGGAAAATTATTGTTTTATCCATATATTTAATACAAAGCGTAACCGGTTGTGATATCTATGGAAGTTTACTTTTTGTGTTGTCTTTTGATACCAGTATTTTACTACTAAACATGATTTTAAGGCATATCAATATTTGTGCTTCATGCTTCATTTTTTCCCAAACATAGGTTTCCTCAAGAATATTTTGTTATTTGAACCTCTATTTGAAGAAATGTTCATTTATGGTTATTACCACTTTTATTTTTAGCATGTATTCCCACAGTAATGTGTAGGATGTCATCTAGTTATCATAGTTGTAACCCTCTAGGGGAGACTATGGTGGTGGCGTGCGTGGCACGAAGTCTACTTTGAGTATACCGTGTTCCGTACCCAGCTCCACCCAGCATAATCATCAAGAGTGGCCCAAATATCCATACCATACTATTCCTATGCATACGTTGCGTTAGAATCATACCAATGGGGACTCCAGACTCCCTGAGAATGCCTTACTCCTTTGCTATTTCATAAATCACTTCAGCTACTATTTCCTTATTATGTTTATGTTATTTACTTTAAAGCTTGTTTCACAACTCCATTATAATTTACTTCCGCTCTCACTTTGCTTGGAGTCTACAATTATTTGCAGGCACAAATCTATAATTCCTTACAAGAGGCAAAAGTCTGATTCCTATGCTCCCTCTCGGATCGATATTCTTACTTTGAAAAAGCTACAACTAAACCTTGTGCACTTGCAAGCTTTTAGGTTTTTTCTGGCGCCGTTGTCGGGGAGTTGAGCAGCTTTGGGATTTGTCTTAAGTCTTGAATTATTTTGTGTTCTAACGGCTTTGTCCTTCAAGAAAAAACTTACCAGGGAGGTGTGCAACTAGTAGCAGGACCAGTTCGAGGACAAAATTTCATATCTATTGGTCTTGACCCATTCGGTAAAGTATTTGACACAAACCCTCAGTTACTTGAAATATTAGAAAAGAACACATTCTGAGGTGATGGAACTGAAAGTCCTTATAAACATATTAAAGCATTTGAATTTGCATGTGGTACTTTTCAGTTGCAGGATTTGACTAATGAAGAGATAAAAGCGAAACTATTTCCTTATGCACTTGAGAAGGAGGCCGTCGAATGGCTATTACAGTAACCTGCAAGTACCTTGAGTGACTGGAAAAATTTATCATCCATGTTCTATGCTTATTTCTATCCTCAAAGAAAATTCTATAAGATAAGAAGGAAGATTGGTAGCTTTGGACAATGTCCACATAAGAAATGGTAGATGCTTACATAAGGTATCAAGTTATACTCTCTGAATGCCCTGAACATTGCTATCCTGATTATTTGATTGTGAAATTATTTTATGGTGGGCTTGAATCACAAAGTAAATAGGCATTAGATATTTCTTACCAAGGTTCTTTCATGGGAACTGAGATTTCACAAGCTTGGAGTTTACTTGACAGGATTTGACACAATGCTGAGAGGTGATGCCTATGTTTAAAAGAGAAGACAAAGATTGATCCTAGTTATGATAGTATTAAATCCTTATTTAGATCTAAGGATATGAAAAAAAATCCTCATGAGCTTAATATTGGAACTGAGCCCACTTTACGCATCTTGAAAGATTTTTCTGGATTTTTGCAATTACGAGATGAAGGGTTTGTAAAGCATACCAGAGAAGCTAAAGCAATTCGCATGGTAGAAGCAATTATGAAGAAAGCCACTACACCCACTTACCAAAGAGAGGCTTATTTCAATTAGAAGGCCAAAGAGAAAGGGGAGTCACTTTCAGCTAAGCATAAGAAGAATATCAAGGTAGAATAATACGAGACTCCACTACATGTTGATATTGTAAAAGAACTTGCTACACCTATATTAGTGGTTAATAAAGAAGTTTATCTAGACTGAGACACCACCTCTTATCTAAAATGGTGTACCAAAGGTAAAGATACATATAAACAAAATGTCATGTTCCTTTGGTAGCAAGTCTTACTTTGGATTCTGTGATCCTCGATATCTAGTTAATATTATTCCATACACTCTCTATGAAAAAAATTATGATGAAATTTCTCCACGCACCCTTGAGCCAACTACATAGTTATTAAGCTTGTAGATAAGACTAATAGAACACCTTGTGGCATCATCAAGGATTTCCACATTATAATAGGCTCACTCATTTATCCTTTTGATATTTATGTGCTAATGATTTTAGAGAATAAAGATTGTCCTATTTTTTTGGAACCTCTTTTCTATGTTCTAGGGGCATATATCAAATAGAAAAAAAATCTCTATGAAGTGGGGCAGGGGGGTGATTAAATTCCCATTTTATTCTGTGATAAGAAACCACATCAAACAGAATCTCAAGATAAAGAAGAATTGAAATTAAATCAATTAGCCGAAACTCATCTTCAAACTCCAAATGACGAAGTTGAGAGGGCCCTGGTGAGGCCTGAGTCTCTATCTGAAGATGAAGAAAAGGAGGGAAAATTCAAATGATAATGCATGCCGCTCAGATAGTTAGCCTCATTTGAATAAAGTATACGGGGTCCTTGAAACGAAAAGAGACGAGGGACTGCCTCCACCTATTCTTAAACCATTACCCATAGGACTAATGTACATGGTTAATACTGAAAGATTTCCTATTATTGTTAATGCGGACCTTTCAGGAAAAGAAAATGAGAAGCTACTAATTGTGCTGACCAAACACTCAAAGGCATTGCTCAATGAAAGACGTGAAGGGAATATACACATTTATCTATTCCCATGCTATCCCTATTAAAGAACGAGCCACACAAGTAATTGAAAGTCAATGAAGACTGCATCCTTCCTCCAAGAATGTGCTAATGAAAGAGGTGATACATCTTCTTGACGCTGGGGTAATTTACCCTATCACTGATAGTAAGTGGGTGAGTCCAGTTCATTGTATTCCTAAGAAAGGAGTCTCCTTAGTGACTAATAAAAATAATGACCTAGTCATAACTAGAGCTATTATTGGATATGGAATGTGCACTGATTTTAAGAAATTAAATAAATGGACTTCGAAGGATCACTACCCACTACCATTCATAAATGAGATATTGGAAAGGTTGGCTAATAACTCTTATTTTTGCTATCTTGATGGATATTATGGATTCTCACAAATACCTATCTGATCTGAAGACCAAGAGAAGACCATTTCCACCTTTCCTTACAATACATATGCATATCATAGAATGCCCTTTGGCTTATGTAATGGGCCACACCCTCTTTTCAGAAGTGCGTTTCTAGAATATTTCCTAACTATGTGGAGAAAATTGTCGAAGTGTTTCTGGACAGTTTTTCTGTCCAAGGCACTTCCTTTGATCATTGTCTCTGTAATCTCAATGTTTTGCAGACATGTGAAGAAACAGGTTTCGTGCTGATTTGGGAAAAATCATATCATGGTTACTGAGGGAGTAGTGTTAGGACTTAGAGTTTCAGGTAGGAGCATCATAGACCAAGAAATAACTGAGGTAATAGGAAACTTACCTTACCCTCAAGATGCCAAAGGTATGGAAACTTTCATGGGTCATCACTACTAGGGAAAAGCCTAGCGGCAGTACGAGTTTTGGGCCTATTAGCAGCGTGGGGGCCGGCGCTACTAATAAGGCGCTACAGCTAATGTATAGCAGTAGCGCGGGCGCACCCGCGCTACTACTACGTCCGTTAGTAGTAGCGTGGGTAAAAACCCGCGCTACTACTAACCCGCGGAATTTTTTTTCGAATTTTTTGCTCGAATTTTCAAATTTCTGAATTATTTTAACCTCTAATCTCTAATCACCCTCATCGATGCTCAATTTAATCTCTAATCACCCCTCATCATTCCAAATCATCTAACTTCCCGAATGGTCACCCATCCCCTCACTACTCCAGCCTGAGCACGCTTAACTTCCGGGTTCTATTCTCCCTCGATTCCAAGTCTGCACTTGTTGTTTTCCTGACAATAGTAAGATGTCAATCCTATTAACCCTCGGGAGTTTAGCTTGAGCATGAAGTCACACATTTCGCTGTTTGAGTTTAAAACTATTGTTCTAAACCACAATAATTATTTAGTAACATTAATATTTCTTGAATAAGGAGTTTGGCCACATTTTGACCAAAGTTTGACCACAGTTTGACCAGATTTGACCAAAATTCCAAAAAACTAAAATAATTATTTAGTAACACTAATATTCTTGAATAATTATTTAGTAACACTAATACGTCTTGAATAAGTAGTTTGACCATAGTTTGACCAGATTTGACTAAAATTTAAAAAAAATTGAAATTTGAGCATAACTTTTTTTCCTTTTAGAATTTGAGGATTCTAAAAATTTGCAAACAGGCCGTAGGCGGTCTCAATTGTATGCGGATTTTCGTGCTGAACATTTTGATATATTATACGTTTTTTTCTGACATCGTATGCAAAAGTTATAGCCGTTTTACATTTTCCCTACACTTTTTGCAAAACATGTCCAAATTTAAGTTTTTAAATTTTCCTAACTAGTAGATGTAAGAACATAACTACATCTCGAAGGATTTTAATTTTTGAAACATTTTGATATATTATACATTTTTTTCTAACATCGTATGCAAAAGTTATAGCCGTTTTACATTTTCCCTACACTTTTTGCAAAACATGTCCAAATTGAAGTTTTTAAATTTTCCTAACTAGTAGATGTACTAACATAACTACATCTCGAAGGATTTTAATTTTTGAAGTTTTTATCATTTTTCTTTTGCTTTTTACAAAACTGAAAAGGCGATCCACGAGGGGGGGGGGTAGAGTTTCAAAATGGGACCTTTAGTAGTAGCGAGGGATTTTACCCCTCGCTACTACTATGGCATGTCCCAGAGGGGCACGGTTGAGACCTCTTAGTACTAGCGAGGGGTAAAAACTTAGTAGTAGCACGGGTTTATAACCCTCGCTACTACTATGGCATGGCCCAGGGGCACGTTAGAGACCGCTTAGTAGTAGCGAGGGGTAAAAACCAGCACTACTGCTATCAACTTAGTAGTAGCGAGGGTTAAAAACCCGCGCTACTACTATGGCATGTCCCGGGGGACACGGTAGAGACCGCTTAGTAGTAGCGAGGGTTAAAAACTAGCGCTACTGCTATCAACTTACTAGTAGCGAGGTTTAAAAACCCGCGCTACTGCTACTTAGCAGCAACGCCTGATTTTAAAGCGTGCTGCTGGTAAGATTTTGTGTATGGGCTTTTCCCCGGTAGTGCATGCTAGTTTCTATAGAAGATTCATTAAGGAATTCTCTAAATTGTTGAAACCTTTGATTGACCTTTTGCAAGAAGATGTACCGTATTTATTTGACAAGAGTTTTACCCAAGCTTATATAAAATTGAGATGTGCATGTAACATCCCAATTTTCAATTTGGATGTTTATAAATAGATCATTCATATGCATCCATGATTTATGAATTCTGCCTCCATTGATTTTCATTGAATCAGGTCCTAGGGACTTTGAGCAACTCAAGGACCAAAAAGACAGAGTTGGAAGTTTCCCTAAAACCAATTTTGAAATTTAAAAAATTGGAGTTCGGATCAAATTTGGTTTCATCCAAAATTCACTTCCATTATGTAAAAAAACGAAGATAAAAGGACTTCTCCAAAATAGAAGGGAAATATTGGAAGTTGAATTTGAAATCAAAATATATTTATTTGGTTTTATTTGCAAATAATTTTGATGCAACTTTGATTAGCATAGCAAAAATGTTTATTTTTTAAATTTGCATTTTAGGCCGAATAAAAGTCCACAAGGTCATATATAAGACCATATAATTATGTGCATTTTCTGTACTCTTTTTAGAATATTTTTACTTAGTGGTTTAGGCGTTTTTGTGTTGCTATAAAATTGTGAGACTTGGTTTTATAAACAAAATCGCCCGCATCCGGTAGGCCAGGCGCAGCGAGGCCTGCCCAGCCACTCGCCCCACCGCTCCCCTCGCTCGCCTGATCTCTCTCTCTCTCTCTCTCTCTCTCTCTCTCTCGTTACCTCTCTCTCCCTGATGCTGGTCCCCACCCTTTGTTCTTCCACACAGAGACAGAACTCTTCCTGGACACGTACCCGACACCGACTTCGATTCAAACTCGTGGGAATCCTATCCCGAGTCAACCCCTTGCCCACGAAAGATGCCCAATAAATACCCATTACCCCTCTCGACCGATTCCCTTGAAAACCCCTCACCAAATCCACCCCAATCGCTCGCACACGTCGTTCCAATCTCGCCTAAGACGCTACAGTTCATCGCCGTTTTCCCATGTCGGTGAGCCATTCCGAGCCTTCTACTTCTGTAACTCGACTTCTCTCGATCTCGAGGTCCTATTTGACATGGTCTTGCATCCTGTCATCATCTACAGACGCCACCCCGACCTCACCGTCTTCGCCGGAGCATCCAGAGCGCCCAAGCTTCATCACCTCATCCCGTCGCCATCCATCGTCACCAATCGTCTCTGATACCACCCCTGAGACCGCGACACCCCGCTGCATCTCCTCTACCCCACCACTGCCGCCGCCGACCGCCATAACTGCCGCCACCACCACGCCCAAGCTCCACCCCAACACTAAAGGAAATATGCCCTAGAGGCAATAATAAAGTTATTATTTATTTCCTTATATCATGATAAATGTTTATTATTCATGCTAGAATTGTATTGACCGGAAACTTAGTACATGTGTGAATACATAGACAAACAGAGTGTCACTAGTATGCCTCTACTTGACTAGCTCGTTAATCATAGATGGTTAAGTTTCCTAGACATGGACAAGAGTTGTCATTTGATGAACGAGATCAAATCATTAGAGAATGATGTGATTGACTTGACCCATCCGTTAGCTTAGCACGATGATCGTTTAGTTTGTTGCTATTGCTTTCTTCATAACTTATACATGTTCCTATGACTATGAGATTATGCAACTCCCGGATACCGGAGGAACACATAGTGTGCTATCAAACGTCACAACGTAACTGGGTGACTATAAAGATGCTCTACAGGTGTCTCTGATGGTGTTTGTTGTGTTGGCATAGATCAAGATTAGGATTCATCACTCCGTGTATCGGAGAGGTATCTCTGGGCCCTCTCGGTAATGCACATCACTATAAGCCTTGCAAGCAATGTGACTAATGAGTTAGTTATGGGATGTTGCATTACGGAACGAGTAAAGAGACTTTCCGGTAATGATATTGAACTAGGTATTGAGATATCGATGATCGAATCTCAGGCAAGTAACATACCGATGACAAAGGGAACAACGTATGTTGTTATGCGGTTTGACCGATAAAGATCTTCGTTGAATATGTAGGAACCAATATGAGCATCCAGGTTCCGCAATTGGTTATTGACCGAAGATGAGTCTTGGTCATGTATACATAGTTCTCGAACCCGTAGGGTCCGCACGCTTAACGTTCGGTGACGATCGGTATTATGAGTTTATTTGTTTTGATGTACCGAAGGTAGTTCGGAGTCCTGGATATGATCATGGACATGACGAGGAGTCTCGGAATGGTCGAGACATAAAGATAGATGTATTGGAAGCCTATGTTTGGACATCAGAATGGTTTCGGATGAGTTCGGGCATTTATCGGAGTACCGAGAGGTTACTGGAACTCCTCAGGGAGTATATGGGCCTTATTGGGCCTTAGTGGAATACATGAGAGGAAGGGAAAGGTGGAGGGTGCGCCCCCCTAGCCCAATCCGAATTGGGTGGGGGCGGCCCCCTTCCTTCTCTCCTACTACTACTAGGGAAAGGGAGGAATCCTACTCCCGGTGGGAGTAGGACTCCCCCTAGGGCGCACCATAGAGAGGGCCGGCCATCCGCTCCTCCACTCCTTTATATACGGGGGAGGGGGGCACCCCATAGACATACAAGTTGATCTCTTAGCCTTGTGCGGTGCCCCCTCCATAGATTTCCACCTCGTTCATATCATTGTAGTGCTTAGGCGAAGCCCTGCGTCGGTAACTTCATCATCACTGTCATCACGCCGTCGAGATGAGAAGCTCTTCCCCGACACTCAGCTGGATCTACATTTCATGGGACGTCACCGAGCTGAACGTATGTAGATCGCGGAGGTGCCGTACCTTCGGTGCTAGGATCGGTCGGATCGTGAGGACGTACGACTACATCAACCACGTTGTCATAACGCTTCCGCTTACGGTCTATGAGGGTACGTAGACAACACTCTTCCCCTCTCGTTGCTATGCATCACCTAGATGGATCTTGCGTGTGCGTAGGAATTTTTTTGAAATTACCTCGTTCCAACAAACGCTACGTTCCTCTTTGTAAGCGACACAAGTGCCTAGTTCACCCCTGTTTAAAAAAATGGTTCTATTTGATTGGTTTTCTTCGGTAGATCGAACTGGCTTACGGTTTAGTTTTTTTAGCCTCCATGGTCTGTTTTCCTTACGAATCAGTCGTCCACCATTTCACATGCAGCAAACACTTACCCAGCTAACCAGAGAACGCCACATGGCCTCTGGCCAAAATTGGTTTTTTTTTCTTCAAAAAATTCCAATTTTAGATTGCGATCCAAATTTTCTTTTAGCATATCTTTAATTCTACAAATACAATTTAGTTGATTCTTTTCCTATGGTTTAATAAAAAACCCATATATCGAGATGACCCAACTAAATATATTTTTTACAATTTAAAATTTGAATTAGCTTAGATTCAAATTTAAACTTCATTAGACCATAACTTGAGTTTTGTAACTCTGATTTAGTTGATTCGTTTTGCAAATCAAAGATCTTGACATGTACTTTCTGTTAAGACTAAAATCAAATAATTTTGCTAATGTTAAAAAATATGCTACTATTCAGAATCTTTATTTGGTTGTTTCGGAGTTTTTCACAAGTGTTTTCTTTGTTTTCTTTTTGGATCTTTGATTGTTTGCTTATGTATGTTATTGTTTGATTATGGTAGATCCCGGAGTGCGAGGCTGAGTATTACCAATCCCTAGAGTGCAACGATCGTCAGAAGGAAAGTTCACACTTTGATCATACTTTTATTACCCGGTTTTTACTATGCATTAGTTCTACCCAATATTTGCATGAGTTCGAATTGAGATTGTGGTTATGCTTTGTAGTTTAGTGAGGTAGGAACCTATCAACCTTGACAACACCCGAGAATTATCATTACATGTTAAATTGCTTAGCCATGCTTGTAGACGGGGTGGTATGTGTGATTCATGCAAGTTGTGAGAGAAATAATAATTTTGGGTTAACCTTATGGTGGCAACATTGACACAACTCTGGGTGGAATGGTTGGGGCACCTGGAGAATCCAGTGCTTGCCCTAGGGGATCCCAGAGGACCCGTGAGATCACCGTACGGAATGCCATCCAGGCTCAAAGGTATCAAATGGTATTTCATGCCTAGACACTTCCGTGTGCAGCCACAAGCTGTATGGGCTCTAGCATAGTGGAGTACTGATATGTCCATTTTGCATTATGTTTTTCTACTGTTATTTATGATGTTTTTATGTATAATAATGCTTTTTGGAGTAATTCTAATGCCTTTTTGTTGGAGATATGCCCTAGAGGCAATCACTTATGATGATAGTTCCTTTGTGTTTATGAATAAAGATAGTCCTTGGACATTATCAATGATGTGTATCAGCAAGTACATGACTTGTTTGTGGGACTATGCATTGTATGATGAACATCCTAAAAGGTCCCTAGTCGAAAGGGCTGTGTGGACGCGCAGCCGACTAGACTAGCATATGACACGGTCGATGGCTTGGTCTCACTAGCCATGGAGCATTGGATGCTAACCGGATAATATGGACTTGGAAAGGTCTGGTCGGATTCGACGTAGTTGGATCCTAGTCGAGATAAGGTCCGAGTCGGACAGACCCAACTATGAGACGCAACGATATGTTATCTGTGAGTCTCGAGTACAACATATGTTCTATGTCATAAGACCTGAGCTGACACATGTACTCGAGATGGTGACAGACTTGCTTTGGGTTGACCAAACGCTACTCCGTAACTGGGTAGTTATAAAGGTAGGTTTCAGGTTTGTCCAGAACCATGCTGCGAGACGTGGTCGAGCAACATGGGATTTGCCCCTCCAATCAGGAGAGATATACTCTGGGCCCCTCGTGCGATCCAACTAAGATAAGCATGGCCATAAGACATGGATTATGAGATAATCCGGTTTGTGGTCGGCATCACTGGAACGAGAAAGAGGTCGGGCTAGCACAAGGATGACAGACTCGCCTTGAGCCCGACAACATATATTGTGTGGCAAAAGGAATGGAAGTATGATGTACAGGTTCGCCTAACCAGCTTCTTAGTCTGTTTGGTGTTCAGCATGCCTTGCTAGAGGCCGCTACCAACTGTGCAGTTCAGAGGTGATCCGAGCTGCGACCAAGCCAGCTTGAACCTAAGGGGTCGCGCGCTTAAGGGAAGGAACCTACGAGGTCAGATCCGAGGACACTGGTCGGATGTGATCCGATCTGTATTCGGATTGTGGCCGAGTAGACTTATGGGCTTTAGGGTCCGTGCGAGGCCCAAGTGTTGAGCCCGCGACAGACGCCTATATAAAGTGGAGGTGCCACACACTCACAGGATTGATCGCTTCGGCGTTGTCACTAGGGTTTGCATGTGTTGCGAATACACACCTCCACTCGCTGTCGGTTGTGTGATCGGACCTAGCAGTCCGCCGCACGATGTTCCTCCTACACGCGCGGATACCGTTAGAGGCGATGCACTTGCGCCGCTCCGGCGAACCTGCACGTGGGAACCGACTACCGGCTATACGAGGGAGATCGAACGAGGAGGAGACGATACATGCGGACACGCTGCCCCAACTCTTCTTCCACTGCACGACACTTCACGTCTAGTGGTAAAGAACTGTGATCCATCTCCCGTAGCATGTTCTTGATTGTTCTGCGCGTAGGAAATTTTAATTTGCAGTCGGCGCACCCTACCATAGAACCCAACACTTTTCTCTCATAATATGCAAGGTACAAACAAAGAGGGAGAATTCTGGCAGCTGGAAATCTGGACCTGGAAAAGCTACGTCAGGCCACCTATTCTGTGCAACTCCAAACAAGCTAAAACTTTACAAAGATTTTTTATGGAATATATGAGGAATATTAGAGCCAATAAGTGCTAGAGGGGCCCACTAGGTGGGCACAACCCACCTGGGCGCGCCAAGGAGCCCAGGCGCGCCCTCCTGGGTTGTAATCCCCTCGGCCCACCTTCGGTGCCCATCTTCTGGTATATAAGTCATTTTGACCTATAAAAAATAAGGAGAGGACTTTTAGGATGGAGTGCCACCGTCTCAAGGCGGAACTTGGGCAGGAGCACTTTTGCCCTCCGACGGAGCGATTCCGCTGGGGGAACTTCCCTCCCGGAGGGGGAAATCATCGTCATCATCATCACCAACAACTCTCCCATCTTGGGGAGGGCAATCTCCATCAACATCTTCAACAACACCATCTCCTCTCAAACCCTAGTTCATCTCTTGTGTTCAATCTTTGTACCGGAACTATAGATGGTTGCTTGTGGGTGACTAGTAGTGTTGATTACATCTTGTAGTTGATTACTATATGGTTTATTTGGTGGAATATTATATGTTCAGATCCATTATGCTATTTAATACCCCTCGATCTTGAGCATGTATATCACTTGTGAGTAGTTACTTTTGTTCTTGAGGTCACAGGAGAAATCATGTTGCAAGTAATCATGTGAACTTGATATGTGTTCGATATTTTGATAGTATGTATGTTGTGATTCCCTTAGTGGTTTCATGTGAACATCGACTACATGACACTTCACCATATTTGGGCCTAAGGTAATGCATTCTGGAGTAGTTATTAGATATGGGTTGCAAGAGTGACATAAGCTTAAACCCTAGTTTATGGGCTATTCCGTAAGGGACTGATTGGATCCAAATGTTTAATGCTATGGTTAGCATTTATCCTTAATACTTTTCTCGTAGTTGCGGATGCTTGCGAGGGGGTTAATCATAAGTAGGAGGTTTGTTCAAGTAAGAACAATACCTAAGCACCGGTCCACCCACATATCAAAGTAGCGAACACGAATCGAATCAACATGATGAAAGTGACTAGATGAAATTCCCGTGCACCCTCAAGAATGCTCTGCTTATTATAAGAGACTGTTTTGGCCTATCCTTTGCCTCAAAAGGATTGGGATACCTTGCTGCACTTTTGTTACTATTGTCATTACTTGTTCATTACAAAATATCTTATTATCAAACTACTCTGTTACTTACAATTTCAGCACTTGCAGACATTACCTTGTTGAAAACCACTTGTCATTTCCTTCTGCTCCTCATTGGGTTCGACACTCTTACCTATCGAAAAGAGCTACAATTGATCCCATATACTTGTGGGTAATCAAGTATGTTGTAGGAAACCTTACCATGTGGTACAACGAAATTAGGGGTTTATAGTTGGGATGGGTACTGCCCAGGGTTAAGGGGACCTCTTCATAAAAACTATGTCTCGATCTTCCGATCATGGAGGTGGTCGAGTCTTGTGGGGAATAGTGCACAAACCTCTGCAGAGTGTATAAACTAATCATGATTAGCCGTGTCCCCGGCTATGGACAAATTTGAGTATCTAGAAGTGAATTATTGGTTGATCTCATCACTTTATTTTATTAATAAATTGGGTTATTAAGAACTTGGGTATTTTGGGATTGAGTTGGAGAAACCATCTCAATAATGGCATAAACTTCAGTAAATAAATCAAATTCCTTTGTTGTAGGAAAAAATTAGCTTTATGCAAAAAATTAACTAAGAGCCTCCACCAGCCAAATATGCATAGAGAGATAGATATTGTTCATTATTCTTCTATGGTGTGACATTGCCAGCATATTCCATGTGCCGACCTATGCGGCTGCAACGTCTCATCTTCCAGAGTTTTTCAATGAGGATTAAGGTGCGATAGGTCATTGTTCTGCACTCAATTTTGTCGTGGAGTTGGATGATTTGGATGGACTCATTTACCTATGAAGTTTCCGTAGTTATTTTATTTAGATGGCATTCAACCATATTTATGTAATAAATACCCTTTTGAGGACCTCTATCTAATAAAGTGTGTGATTAAACTCTATTATAATTCCTCGAGTACTGTGTGTGTCAGCATACTGATCCAGAGATGACACTTAAGCACAGAGACTTCGATCCATTGGGATCGGGTCGCTACAGTGCATTGATCACGACTTCGATCATCCAACTTCTGAAGTAGGATGAGCCATTTGAGATAATGTGTGATGCTAGAAACTATGCTATTGCAGCTGCCTTAGGGTACCGGGATGATAAGATGCTAAATGTTTTCTTTATGCTAGAGGAGTTTGGATGAAGATTGAAAGCATTTAGCCACGACTAAGAAAGAACTACTTGTCATTGTTTTTAATTGTGATAAATTTAGACCTTATATTATTACTCAAAAGTAATAGTTCACATGCAGATCATGGTGCCTTACGTTATCTTCTAGTCAAGAAGGATGCTATGCCTCATTTGATTCAATGGATATTACTACTTCAAGAGTTTGACTTGTGGATAGTAGATCGCAAGGGTGAACACAACTCAGCTGCGGACCACCTGTCGCGCATGGAAATAATACCTTATGACCCAGTTCCAATAAATGAATCCTTTCCAGTGAGATTTTGGCTATGATTAAAAAGATAGAACTTTGGTTTGCAGATTACGCTAACTTCCTTGCAGGGAAGTACATGCCATCGGATATGAACTATCATCAGAGGTATTTTTTCTAGTGAGCTGAAATACTATTTCTGGGTTGATCCTTTACTTTAGCGGCATGGGCTGGATGACATGATTAAGCGTTGTGTCCCAGAGCATGAGATGAATGCCATATTTAATAAAGGTCATAGTAGCTGATATGTCTCCAACGTATCTATAGTTTTTGATTGTTCCATGCTATTATATTATCTGTTTTGGATGTTTAATGGGCTTTAATATACCTTTTTATATTATTTTTGGGACTAAACTACTAACCAAGGCCCAGTGCAAATTGCTGTTTTTTGCCTATTTCAGTGTTTCGCAGAAAAGGAATATCAAATGGAATCCAAACGGAATGAAACCTTTGGGAGAGTTATTTTTGGAACAAACACAATCTAGGAAACTTGGAGTGGACGTCAAGGAAGAAATGAGGCGGACGCGAGGTAGGAGGGCACGCCCCCACCCTCGTGGGCCCGCCGACCTACTTCTTTCGCCTATATATACTCATGTCACTACAAAAAAAGACACATCCGTGACATTTTGGGCCAAACGAAATTTTTTTCTGTTAGACATATGACACTTCTATGATGATAATTGTGAGAAAACCCGGTATCATCATAGCTGTGGTGGGCTCCTACTTCTATGACAAAAAATCATGACAGAAAATGGGCTTTTCGTCCTGGGCGGGCCGGAGACGCAGCTGCATGACATTCTTTGGGCCATCCTTGACGGAAAAAACCATGGTAGAAGCGAGGGGGAGGAAAATTTCGGGGAGTCCAGGTTACGGTGGGAGGTCGGGGGCCGAGCAATGCGCGTTTCTCTCGTACACGTACGCGCGTGTGTGCGAGGCATTGACTCTAACTGAACCCGAGCGAGGCGTTGGGCTCTAACTGAACCCGAGCGATTGCACTGCAGGCTACACGTTACTGAACCCGAGCGATCGATCGATGGCTGTTAACTGAACCCAATCGAGCGATTCCTTCGCTACTGCTATTAACTGAAGCCGATTGATGCTGCCTCTGGATGAACAGTGAGCGTTGCAGGGGGGTGGATGAACAGTTCCCGGTGGGGGTGGATGAACAGGACCCCGTGGTGTTGCCTCTGGATGAACAGGACCCCGATCGATCGAGCCGGTTGGGGCTGGATGAACAGGATCCCGTGGAGGGCTGGATGAACAGGACCACCCCGTGGAGGGCAGGATGAACAGTAGACGGTGGAGGGTAGGATGAACAGTAGCCCGTGGAGGGGTGGTTGAACAGGAGCCCGTGGAGAGGGATGGTTGAACAGTAGCCGGTGGAGTAGCGTGCGGTGGAGGCTAGATGAACAGGAGCCCGTGGATGAACAGTCGCAGGTGGAGGCTGGAGGAGGTCGACGGTGGATGAACAGTAGCTCGTGGAGGTTGGAGGGGTCGACAGTGGAGATGAACAGTACCCCGTGGAGTCCCGTTTTGCAGTACGCCACACCCCTCCCGATGAACAGGACCCCTGTTTCGACCGTAGCGCTCGAACACAAGTCTGTTTTGTCTGTTTTGCGGTACGCCACACCCCTCCCGATCAACAGGACCCCCGTTTCGACCGTAGGAGGTCCGTTTCCTCCGTTTTGTGGTACTCCAGACCCCTCCCAATGAACAGGATCCCGTTTCGAATGTGGCCGGTCAAACACAAGGCCGTTTCCTCCGTTCTGCGACACGCCAGGCCTCGTTTCTATCGCCTGTTCCGTCCAAGCCCTCCTGATGAACATGACGCATTCCGTTGCCTCCCAATGAACACGACGCATTCCCTTGCCTCCCCATGAACACGACGCATTCCGTTGCATCCCCATGAACACGACGCATTCCGTTGCCTCCCCATGAACACGACGACGACGCTGTTTCTCTGTTCCGACCCAGCCATGTACACGAGCCCTGGCCATACGTATGCGCGAGTAGGCGTTCGAGACCCCGCCGTATGTACACATACGTGGCCGTATTTTCTTTCTTGCACCCTGGCCGCTGTACGTATGTGTACATGCTACGTGCGCACCTCTACTATGACACGTGCGCGCCTCTACATCGACCAGTATATATGTACGTACACATTCACGACTAGAATGGCAACGCTACGTACTCTTCGACCAGGTGGGTCCCGACTGTCACGCACTTCCTTGTGTGCGAAGATGTAGCTGGTGGGTCCTAGCAGTCAGGAGCAAACGTTTTTTCGCGAAATACGGTGGCCCATCCGGTGGGTCCCCGGTGTTAGGTGGAGGAATAATTATTTTGCGCGTAATAAGGAGGCACTTCCTTGCTGCGGCCGTGGACCCAGCTGTCAGTGTCTCCACGCATAGTACTCTTCCAATGGAAGTCGGTCGTTGACCACATTGACCACACTACGCCGAGAGCACCATGGCGATGGACGACGGCGATGCCTAGGAAGGGGACGACGCGGAGCCGGGGAAGACGCGGCAGTGGAAGCCCGCGCGGAGAGGAGTACGAGGGTTCACTGGTTCGGCTGTGGTGTGAGGCCGCCGTCGCCGCAGGGCCTGGCCAGCGGTGGGAATACTAGGGGACGCCGAGGCCTCCGTGGCAGCACAGCCGGCCACGGGAGGTAGGAGCATGCGACACGACCGGCGCTGCTTTGGGCGGCTGGAGCAAGAAGACCAGAGGTTGAAGAAGCACTACGGCCGTTGGATGGACATCGTACGGTCACTGGAGCTAGAATCGTTCATATTGACTAAGTTGACAAAGCCCTTCGTCCCCGTCAACTTAGTAGGCCCACAAGTCAGCCTCCCACCAAGGTGGGTCCCAGCTAGCCGGGGGAGTATTCATTTTTTTGTGCGTAATAAGGAGGCACTTCCGGTGGGTCCGAGCTGACAGCGGGGGAACGTTTTTTTTCATGAAATACGGTGGCCCGTCCGGTGGGTCCCAGCAGTCAGGGGGAAACGATTTTTTCGCAAAATACTAGTGGCCCGTCCGGTGGGTCTCCGCTATCAGGTGGAGGAATAATTATTTTCCGAGTAATAAGGAGGCACTTCCTTGCGGCTGTCGTGGACCCAGCTGTCAGCCTGTCCACGTAAAGTACTCTTCCGATGGAAGTCGGTCGTTGACCACATTGACCACGCCGCACCGAGAGCACCACGGCGGTGGACGACGGCGAGGCATAGGAAGGGGACGACGCGGAGCCGGGGAAGACGCGGAAGTGGATGCCCACGCGGAGAGGAGTATGAGCGTTCACCGGTTCGGCTGCGGTAGGAGGCTGCCGTCGCCGCAGAATAACAGGGGGTGTGGGTGAGTAGAGGGATGCCCTGGCCAGTGGTGGGAGTAGTAGGGGGCGCTGAGGCCTGCGCGGAAGCACAGCCGGCCACGGGAGGCAGGAGTAGGCGGTCCCGCCGGTGCTACTTTGGCGGCTGGAGCAAGAAGATCAGAGATGGAAGAAACACGAAGGCCGTTGGATTGACATCCAACGGTTACGTCCGCTAGAATCGTTTGTTGACGTATATAATAACAAAAAAAATCTTGCATACACGTCAACTAAACAGGCCCTCAAGTCAGACCACTCCCTCTTTTTTAATAATTTATATATAGCTCATGGCAACTTCTTATGCAATTTATTGCAGTCGTTTTTTTTGGTTGGCCAGGACCAATTTCGCATATTTCTGTGGGCTCCAAACTATTTTTAATACCGAAATCTCCAGCCAAATTTAAAGTACTTTGAATATATATTTAAATTAGGTTAATGCCCAGTGAAATAGGAATCTGAAAATGTAATAAAATTCAGAAATTATAAAGTAATTGCCAATTTGTCATATGTTTTTATATTTACAACCCATTTCATATTACTTTCAAGATTTGCAGGCGTCTTGAAAGAGTTGCAGCCCATCATGGCGTAGAAAAATAAGTAGGCCTAGATTGGGTATTCTTCAGAAAAAATAAACTGGGCTCATTTTCACAAAGAAAAAATAGCTAGGCTGGTCACATCGTGAACATAAAATATAAGCCTGGGCTAGACGGGCCACAGCCCAGTTCAAACCTTGCTCCCTCTCAACACTACCAAACAAAAAAATTACTGCTCGAGTAGCTACGTCCCAGGTGTCAGCCGATCTTGTGTTGTTCTCTTGTCTATTGACTATATACGCTCACAATGTCGTGGGTCCCAGATGTCAGGAAAACACTAGGAGGAAGCATTTTATTTTTCCATACGCTGACGTGGTGGGCCCCTACTGTCATCCTCTCCACGTACTTCTGCTGATTCCTGTTGTTTGTTGACCATGTTGACAACGCGAGAGGGTGGCGCCGCGGCGAGCACACCAAAGCCCGTGGAGGACATCGGCGCTAACGATTTAGGAGACGGTGGGGCGGCGATGCGTGCGCTGAGGCGTAGCCAGCCGTGGGAGGCGGAAGAAGGCAGCCCCACCGGCGCCGGTTTGGTTTTGGCGGCTGGAGGAAGACAGGACTAAAGAAACACGACAGACTGTAAAAGCAGCAGGAGTACTTAACAACCTTAACTGAAACCAGCAGGGGCACTTAACAACCAAAGATGAAAGCGGTATGAGTACTTATACAGGTTCAACTGTACAAAGCACGCCTCGAACAATGCTACTTTGCCTACAGTTAACCAAGGGTGAGGCTGCCAAGCCCCAGGACAAGGCCCAGGCGCCACCCCGCGCATCCACAACCTTCTGAAAACGGCTTAATCTCGCAACGTGGTCAATAAACAGGATATTCGCTTTAGAGATATTGAAAAGCATGAACATAATCTTCTGTCTTATTCTCCAAGATGGACGGGCCTTCATTATTTGAGACCACCCATGAATAAGTATCTTTTCACCTCCAAGGGGAATTGAGTAGGTCGACATAAACATCATGTTGTGACCAAGCGCAAGTCTGACCCGACCATGGTCAAGCATCTGTATAGGAACAATAGAACTCGGCAGTTCCTGTTTCAAGAAGATCACAGCTGTAAAACTGTGTATAAGCAATAGTTTATGAACAACATATATAACAGAAAACAGCTCGTACCATAAGTTTCTCGACACAGTTGGACCTGTTCAACGAGTCCAGCAGTGGCACACATATCCCATGTGGCCTTCCACCATTGAAACGCCCCACAAGGACCTCAAGACGATCAATAAAGTGTAGGAACTTGTGGATGTCGATCCAGTCAACTTCAATGCCATTAGTAACAGCCGAGTTATTATATAGTAACAAACGTGCAAACTGCTTAACTCTGAAAAAACCTACACGTGCCACCAATTATAAGAAAATATTAGTTCGAAGTAGCATCTTCGTGAGAGATTCGTTGCTACTTCTAAAGTTAAATTGTGATTAGTTAGATAGAATAGGTGGATTAAGAAGTAATTGAGGCAACAAGCAAGAACCAGATACAAAACTAACATGGGTGAACAATTGGAACGACGCCGGGTGGAAGATCGCAGTGAAGATGAGACCAGGTTCTGCTATTTCCATCAACATTCATGCGCCAACTTTTAGTCTGTAACACTTGAGAAAGTTTATCCAAGTTCGGCCATAAAAAAGCAGCGATCTTCTTGGTTTATGAACCCAACTGGGAACTTATATCCATGGCTTGTCTTCACTGTGACCATTAAACTAGTGTATTCAGTTATGGCAAGGCCGAGCATCTTGAGTACATGTGTTCTGCCAGAGCAAATAATACACTGCAGGAAAAATAATATGAGAACACAACATGTTCATTAAACCCCCACCCTCCCGGATAGAAAAGAGGATTCTAGGAACATACTATGCGCGTTTCAAAATGTTGTGTTAGGATGAGAAGGAACAAGTGTGGCGTCTCGCCGAGGGTGCAGAAACCTATAGGGTACTCGCACTTCGGGCACTGCAAATGAAACACACTAGATTCAGTAGGAAGAAAAATGCATCAACGGTGGCGGCTGCCATCCTAGGATTACCTGTGACCAAGGGACTTGGGTTTATCGGGGATGGATGAAGAATTCGTACCTGGTTGTCCATGAGAATACCCTATGCAATCACCGAGAGGGGGTTTTCTCTGAACAAGCAGACGAGGGAGAAGGGGATTCAGGCCTTGTGAAATATTGCCGCTTCGTCCGTCTAGCTTACTGCTAAAGCTGGAAAGGGGGGGTTGTGATTTGACGGCTCATTGGGCATTACTGCGGCGCTACGACCGGGGTGTGTCTACCATGAAGTTGTGCACTCTAATTTGTGCATATGGCACGTCGACCCCGTTGCCGGTTGCCCCACATATCAGCGAAAGGAAGAAGAAAGACAGGAGTAACTAGTTACACATAAATATATTTTTTGACAGAGAGATACTCCCTCTATAAAGAAATATACAAAACTTTTATATCACAGGCTCACCTTGCCGAGAAATATACTCACTCTGCAACGCACGGGCATTATGGGGGTTCAACTGAGAATATAATACTCAGATTTTTTTGAGGGATAAAAGCTGCTTTATTGAAGATTAACAGTCATAGGTATACAAATAATTTCAGGGGTTCCTGTGAGCCAAAGATGGCGTCCACAGGGCAAAGAAGTAGCTGCTTTTGCGAGCACATGCGCTTCAACATTACACTCGTGTTTTTCATGTATGATCTCCATGGTTTGGAACATATTCTTCTTCATCTTGATCTCATCCATAATAACTTTGCTGGGCCCCAAGTATGCCTCTCCGATATGCTTGACTGTTGCTGAACAATCGGTGCTAATCTAAACTTGTTGCAGGTTTAAGTCAAGAGCCAGAGATAGCCCCTCGCAACATGCCATTGCCTCTAGGATCTCTGGATCAGTAACACTTTCGCACACCAGTGCCGATGCTCCAAGGAAGAAGCCTGCATGATCTCGGCTCACAACTGCCAGGGCTACCCTTTCACCATTGCAAGATAACGCAGCATCAACATTCATCTTCGCTCAACCCACAGCAGGAGGAGGACGCCACTTCTGCACTGAGCTAGTGCTTCTCGAAACCAGGTTCTGGACTTCGGGCCGCAGGCTGACCCTGCATGTTTGGGGGCCCATGTATTCTACCTTAGCGCTTTTCATATCGCAAGCGATCGGTGCGACGCTGGTTTTAGATGCTGTCGCAAGGCGAATACACAAAATTGAATAAAGCACGGCAGCTGTTGGAATGAAATCGAACGACAGTTCCTAACCAGCAATCAGAGTTGCAATTCTATCAACGATATACCATGTGATAAATAATACTATCATAATACTTATGCACACAGGACACTTGTTTCACCATGCCAGATTATTACATCAAAATCTCTCGGAGGATAGATCAGTTAGGCAGTTGCGTGCTGCTACTGAAGAATTTCAAAGTTGATTTGGACCAGCTCTCCTTGCCGAGAAAGTTCGATTTTGACATCATACCCTACCGCAAGATATGATTTAGATTTGAACCTTGACCATCCTTTAGCATCAATCATCATGCGACCATCCTTTGTACTTACGATATATTGAGCAGGTTCATTCACACCAAGGCTACGCATGGTAAGAGAAACTTGGCCGCGGTCGCCCGGATTGTTGAACGACTCCCCCGTTGCTCTAGGAATTCTCTGTTTGCAAACAAGAAGACATACCCAAACAGTTAGATCAACACAGTGAATCATGTGAAACAACATGGAAAGAAAAAAGAACGAAGCACTTGGGCGGCCAATGCTTACCAAGAAGGTGGACATGTCAGTTTTTATAAGGACTTTGGTATATGAAGTGCGAACTGTAGCCCAGTCTGTTGCTGGTGCAACTGCATGGGCTGGAGCAGATGCAAGTGCAAGTGTTGGTGCAGGTGCCGAAGCCGCCGCTGCTGCCGGAGATGGTGCTCCTTGTAGAGCTGGTGCCGGTGTCGGAGAAGGTGCCGGTGTCGATGCCCGATCCTCCGGTAGATCAGACTGATCCGCTGACGCGGTCGGTGCCCAATCCTCAGCTGGATCAGACTAAGCTGCTGCCGGTGTCAGTGCTAGAGCAACTGTCGGTGCTCGATCTGTGCGAGACAACGTCGATCGTGTCTAGTCTTCTATGATCAACTTTCTAACTTGACTAGGATCCGTGACCGTGATCCAATTTTTTTCTTCATTTCTTTTAAACGCGAGAAGGACTAATTGTGGCGTTTTTGTTAAACCAAACTGCAGTTCATCATAGGGATTCAGCTTGTACTCAGACAACAGACTGATCCAATTTTTTCTAGTAATATAAGTGATGGACAGTGCCTTTGTTACTGACACGACATAAGAAGTGAAACCTGCAGAAATAGCCATCGTAGAGCAAACCAAACGGTTTATTCTGTGATGAATGTCACATGGCAAAACCTGCATCGTGAAATTATAGGAAAAGAAAGAAACCATGACATTAAATCAACAAGATTTAGATAGTAAATCAATAAGATTTACTTGATGTGACATGAGTGAATCCTTACCAGGAAATCACTATGTTGAAGTACTAAACAGAAGATTGATCGTCCAACTATGTGTGGCATGCAGGGGCCCCGCCTACTCCCACAAGTAGGACAGTCCAAAGGTCGTGACAAATCGTATGGACCGAACATCCATGGGGCTGGAAATCCTGGTGGGTGCGATAAACCCTGCAATGCATACAGATATTGGAGTGTAACCATAATTGATAGACCGTCCTCACAAAAAATATGATATGGATACTTCAAAATATACAGTCTGAATTGAGTGGACCGACATTAACATAGACCGTTCTCAGGACTGACCACACACCAAAAGCGGCAGTACTAATAAACAATACAGGGTTCACAAACACAAATCAAGTACTAAACAATAGTACTTACTACAAACAAGCAAAGTTGCACTAACTAAACTCTACAGACTATTTTTTGCCACCGACCTACTGGATGAACCCCGCATAACTGACTAGGCCATGGACTTCGTGTGAGATGTCTACATGCACCATCACCATCTTGTCAACCTTGGAGAACCTAACAGAGTGGTCTTTCCACTCATAAACATGATGATGAAGACAGGCCGCATCAGATTTGTTGGGAAGCTTTACAAGAACCACACCCTTCGTAATCGAAGGCACAACCAGGAAATTGTTGTGGTCAAGTATAGCCTCGAGAACACGCCTGACAACAACGCTACAGGAAAACACTAGTTCAGGACATGTGGCGACAAGGACACAGCAGCAGGATAGTTCAGCAGTAGAACTCATCATCAGGTCTTCCAGTTCACACGACATGACTTTGAGAACTTCATCTCCACCGCGGACCTGGTTCTAATTCAAACAGAAACCATATTTTATTACTACCTCCATTCAGAAATATAAGATGATTTTCGATATTATACTCCATATATGACTACATATACGCACATAAATGAGTGAACAAAGACACTAGAACATGTCTTCAAAGGCATGAGAGCAGAGGGATTACATGCAATATCCATAACACAAGTTACTGAGGCAAATATACCCTCTTAAAAGGTAGCATTGATGTTCATAAAGTACTCCCTCCGTCCCAAAATTCTTGTCTTAGATTTGTCTAGATACGGATGTATCAAGTCACATTTTAGTATTAGATACATCCGTATCTAGACAAATCTAAGACAAGAAATTTGGGACAGAGGCAGTAGTTGAAAGTAATCTATAAGAAATCAGTGTCAACCTATCACATGTTTTGGTCAAAAGAGGAATTTAGAACCGTCATTTGGCACACAAAAATCACATGCAAGATCACCCAGAAAGTTGTATTACTAGTACTAGTACTGTGTGTTAGATGAAAAAACACGATCAAGATCGAGAAAAAGATCATCAAGAAGAGATATTACCTGGACTTTCTTAATGAGGGATCCCAGAGAGGGGGGCTTGGACAGGGCGATGGCTTTGAGCTTGTCTATGGTAGTCTCGGCGGGGTGCTTGCGCTTCTTCGTACCATGAGCCTCAACGGTTTTGGCCAGAGACATAGACATCACTTCGGCCAGTGCTCCAGCGTCCATCAAGAAACTGTCAAACAGAAATAAAAGAAAAGAAACCATAATCACAAACCCAAAAGAAGAAAAGAGAGGGAATTATAGGATCAGTCTCGGGGTTGCAAGACCGGGCCTTGGCCAGAATCAACACCATTGATGCGCTCACCTTTCCTTCTTTGGGAGAGAAGAACAATGGCAGAAGCAGGTCGGGGTTTTCTTGAAGAAATGAGGAACAAGATGAGGCAGAAGCAAGGGTTGGGTAGAGAGGAAGCTAAGAGAGAAGAGTGAAATGATGGTTGCTTCGTCCGTCCAACTTACTGCTGGAAAGGAGGGGGTTTTGTTATTTGACGGATCATTGGGCATTACTGCGGCGCTTCGATCGGGGTAGTCTACCGTCACTCTACTACGGAGTAATTTAGTGCATGGCTGGTGGACCCCGATGCTGGCTATCCCACACATCGGTGAAAGTGAGTAATTTAGTGCATGGCTGGAGGAGAATCCGCACGGTAGAGCGTGTCCACTGTTTTTCAGAAGAAAAAAAATTATTACGGCAAGCGTGTCCACTGTTTTTCAGAAGAAAAAAAATTATTACGGCAAGCGTTTCCACTCTTACGATGGAGGAGTGCGAAACACGACAGCCACTTGAACATACACAGTGCTTCTACTACTAGGCATGTGCAGTGGTTCATACGTCAGTACTACACAATCTTGTTGCTAGTGTAGTAAGATATGACGATAACAAATGATGTTGTGCGCATGTCAACTACTCCTATATGTAACATAGTACCGCTTTTTCGACTGTCCGGTCGAGAATGGACGGTGAGATCAATGTTAACATAACTAGGTCCATAGCGCCCGGAGAGTACGGTGCTATAGTACTCCACGAAACATGAACCATATGAAGCACGAATAGTGTTAGGCAGGGTGTATGAAGGGTGCACGGGATGGGAGCAAAAGTTCCCTTCTCGACCCACTTTTGGGTGTTTGGCAGAGTGTATGAAGGGTGCATGAGTCCACACTAGTCGGTTGACAAAAATACACGAAGAGGAAACAACTATATTGAGATGAGAATGCAACCAAACACACCCACACGCTTTGTGCTACAGTGACTGATCTGCACCGTCTGAGTTTGATCCAACGGTCATGTTGCGCCGAGACATGGACATGCCCATGTAGAGGGTGCCTAAACACCATCGAAGTCCCTCTGCTTCTCAAGGCGCATGACGTTGGTGATGCAGGGTGCAACCGCCCGTAGAGCCCGCTCCCGGTCGATGGGAGCCAGCTCGTCAAAGACGGCGTCCAATGGCACGAATGGATTCCGGTGACGGAGCCCTGAAAGGATTCGCCCGGCAACGGCGACGGCAGCCTGCAACCCCTCCTTGTCCAGCTCAGCCCCCACCGTTACGTGGAGACGGCTCAGCTCCTCGGAGATATAGGTGAAGAAGGAGACCAGGTCAGGAAGACGCAACTCGTTGAAGTCGACCGGGTGGTCGAACGGGATTAGCCGGACGACCGACATCGTCGCGTTGGCACGATAGTAGGCATCGCGCAGCCGCAACACGTGCATGGCAACTTGGTTCACCAAGTCGCTGAGGTGATCCTGGACCTCGTCACGATCGGCCCGCTCGCGCTCCAGCCGGCTCCCCTGACGGCCTATCGTATCTCCCGCTTTCTACAGCAACGCCGCCGACGCCTCGAGCATCTTTTTGGTGGACGCCTGCCGCTTTTGAAGCTTCGTGAACTCCCGCACATAACGGAGGAGCATGGCACTCCTCTCCTCCTTGAGCTCACGGAGCTCCACGTCCTTGGCCCTGAGCTCCGCATCCTTGGCATGGAGCTCCTGTGACAGGAGCCTCACCTCGGACTCTGTGATCTACTGCGCCGCCATGGCACCAGGTAGAAGCAATGGGGAGAGGAAGCAAAGGGGGCAAAACGGCTAAAAGGCAATGCAATCTACGGGAAGGCGGAGGAAACGGGGAATCTTTTGGTTTTCACCACGGTAAAACACCAGTCGACGATTTCTCACATCAGGGAGCAGTGGGTACAGGCGGAGTCATCGTGACTAATTGCTGTCGCGTTTGCTCCCGTCAATCAAAAAATTAAAAATCCTGCCGTGCCTACTCCCGTCAATCAAAAAATTAAAAATCCTGCCGCACCCAAACACCAGAGCAACGCGGCGGTGGATATTTAAATTTACCTGCCGGCAAGTAGATAAAAAAGGGGTGAAAAAACAAATGTGGCGGCGGCCTAGCTAATCGGTCGAACTAGCCCAACTAGCTAGCCACCATGCTTCACTGATGTACTCGGCGGGAAAGGTGGTCTTTCGTGATTTGACGACTCATTTACTTGCTTCGGCGCTATGACCGAGGAGGACACAGAAAACACGCGGTAGGGCGTCCCACGCCAGGAAGAATATATGCGTGCACCACTCGGGAGGACCCCGAAACCGCGTGGTAGGGTGTGACATGTCTCGGCATGGAGGAAAAATGTGCATGTAAAAATATACTGTATCAGACGTTGTACCTATGGTTCGACCTCGGGACCCAGCCAGTCAGTTGAAAACAGCCCACTAGCCACACAGCTTCATCATGCAAACGTGGCATGGAGGATAGATGTGGTTAGCTCCGTCTCGACCAGCCACAACGTCTCTTGTTCTAGGCGATTCTTCTATTTTCCATGTTTTTTGAGTTGTAATAACACCACGGCAAGCTAGCGCTGCTCTTCCTGTGTGCCCGTGCAAAGGTTAGACGATGGAGAGAAGAGAGATTGAGATCGCAGACCTGGGACCCACCAGTAAGTGAGATAATGGTCATGCACGTGTTGACAAGGCACTCCCTCTACTCTACTCAATGCAAGTACTGTATAAAATCAAGTTATGGGACAAAGCCAACAACCGTTCGTTTTTTCAGGCTATCGACTTACACTTTGTAGTCCATGTTGCCAGTTCGAATCTCGTCTTTCAGATTTGTTAGTTTTAGGTCCAAAATTGATTAATGACAAGTGGGACCCCCGTGTGTTGTTCCGATATTTCAGTGTAGGATGGTTTTTTTGAACAAACACTTTGCGCGGTTAGACAAGTAATGGCACGAGTTACACGTTTTTTGCAAGTTTACGAACAAAAATGACAGCGGCATAGAATATCACATCCACCCTGCAGCTTAGATACTATGGTGATACGAGTTTTTGCACCGTTGGAAGTGAGATCCAATGGCTTGGGAGTAGTCTTTGTAATTATGCGCAATTTCCAAACTCTCCAAAGGTTTTTTTGCAAATAAAACATTCAGGCCTCGTGTGTGCCGCAGCATCTTCGATCCAAAGGCTCCCCGGTGCTCATATTAGGTGCTCCCCGTAGCTTAATTACCCACTACGGTGATTGGAGTAGTTGTGGGCCAAATGCTACGAAAATATAATCTAAACCGACTGGAATAAATGCCTACACAAATTAATGCAAGGTTGGAGTTCCCCTTGCAATGTAAATAGCTCCGGCTTTGCGAGGGATGGAGAGGTAGTAGCTTTAATGCGTGGAAGATACGGTGTGAGAAAGTGAGGTCAATCGAGAGACATATAGATAGAGAGACAAAGCGAGTGTGGTCCGACATTCATTGAACAAATATATATGATCTGGAGAGATATTGTCCGATTGAGCTTTTTGGCAAGGGTGAGGGCTGTAAGATAGAGCTTGAGAGATGATCCAGTCACAGACGTGTAGATATATTCTGTGCATGGGAGGAAGCAAGGTCAACCGATCACATAGGGTCGCCGTGCGATCGAAAGAGTGAGACGGGTTGGAGAGAGTGACCTAGATAGACGATGTGCGTTAGAGAGTATACAATGTGAATAGGTCAAATTGAGCTCAAACATGGTGATATATCGTTTTCCTCCAAGAAAGAGCGAGGTCAATCGAGACATACAGAGAGAGAGAGAGAGATTGAGTGAGCGTGGCCCACCATGAGGTCGAAAGAGTGGTGGCGGCTTAGATGGACTGACCTAGATAGACAATCTGTGTGAGAGAGTATAGAGTGTGTCGATCGAGGCCCAAACAGGGAGATATATCATTTGTGTGTGGAAGAAAATGTGGTTAAACGAGACTCAGATAAAGAGAGCGAGATTGAGCGAGTGTGGCCCGCCGTGCGGAAGAATGAGTGAGACAGTCTCGAGGGAGTGACCTAGATATACAACGTGCGTGCGTGCGCATGCACAAGAGGTTGGAGGGCTAGATAGGCAATGCATGTATTTAGCGCGAGAGGGTGAGAGGGAGGGGGGAGAGAGAGAGCTCGGCATGGGGTGCAATGGCGGGTGTGTGAGGTAAATACATTTGGTAACAGAGTGGAAAAAGGGGTTGTGTAGTTGAGAGACTTAGAGATCGAAACATGGAGAGAAAGAATGAACGTGTATTGGAAATCGATAGCTTCCTAAGGTGGTTAGGAGAGGAAGATTAACCGATACAGGAAGTATGTAGCGTTTGTGCGGGGGGGGGGGGGGGGCTAAAAACAACATTTGAATGTACATAGTACGAGACTTAATATCGATGTTTCAATTTGGTGTACATTGTAAGATTTGAACCGAGGACCAGGCATACGGGTAATTATTTTGAATTTGTGCCATACTAAGTTTTGAAAAGTTGACATTGACTCAGTTTGTTGTGCTATTTTGTAGGTCATATGTTTGAATCCATCCAAAAGTTTTCTCACTAGCATGGTGTTCATCATATACATATGAATTTGTATTAAAAAGTAGCGTGGATACAGTGAAATGCGAAATCCACGTTAGAATTCGAGATCGCTACGTGACACACACTCTAATTCAAATAACTAACTACGTGACACAAACTCTAATTCAAATAACTAATTATGTGACACACACTCTAATCCACGTTACCGTGGGTACCGTTTCGATTTTTTTCAAATAACTTCTCATTAATTAATTTATAGTACTCCCTCTGTTCACTTTTATAAGACCTTGAAGACATTTCAGACAATGTGTAAAACAGTTCATTTTGAGTTGTCTGAAACGACTTACAAAAGTGAACGGATGGAGTATCTCGTTTTGAATGACTAATTATTGCAAGGAAAACACGGGCATGGTAATACATACAGATTCGTTTGCAGATGAAAGAAGATTCGTTTGCATTCTCAAATGTAGGCGCACCAGGCAAACCAGGGTCGTGTCAGGGTGGACGCTGCTTCGGTGCCTTAAAGGCAACTGCTTTTGGGTCACTGACATGTGGGCCAGCCACCTGTTGGGCCCATATGCCATGGACAAAAATGCAGGTGCCTTAAGGCACCGAAGCATAGTCCTGTCGGGGTGGTCGCGTGTGTCGGACAGCCGTGTAGCACCCAGCCACCCACCCCCCTCCCCCCCAAAAAAAAGGACGACGAAAATATAAGTTCACGCTTCCACGTTTCGGATTGAAATATCTGGCGGCCCCAATTCCAGCCCTGCAAAATCTCTTCTCCACCGTCCCCTTCCGCGCCCAGATTGCTCAAATCCCTAATTCGCCGCCAACCCTCGAATCGCCCCTCGTCTCGTCTCTTTCCCCACCGTTCCCCACCTCTGTGCCGGACGACGATGACGAAGACGACGGTCGCGCTTCACCACCGCACCGGAGCTACCTCATCTACGCCCTCGTCCACCGCACCGGGTGGTCCACCGACAATGTCGGCCGCCGCAACCGACGTGCCTCACAGACACCGAGTTCCACCGCATCAGGTGCGCTTCACTGACGCCGTCTCCCAGCTCACCGGGGCTACTTCACCGAGCACATCGTCGCACCTCCGCCCCCCGAGGCCGTTGGGGCTTCACCAACGGTCTCGTCCACCGCATCGTAGCGCTCCGATGCCACTCAAGATCTGCATCCGTGCGCGGCCAGCCAGCGCATCATCCTCAACGACTCTGAAGTGACCCACACTCTAGCTAGGCGAGCATGCCCAAACGCCGGCCCGAACTAGGTATCCACACATCACTCCCTTGTGCACTGTTCGGACGATGTTTGGATATCCTTTCACTGCTCTCTTAGCTTACACGCCTATGTAACTCTGACCTTAACTCTTATTTCTTCTGGAGATATCATCTGAAACAAGCAAATCCATATTTTAGTGAAGCATGACGGCGCTACGGGATCTGGTACACATCCTGCACACCCATATAACCTTGTAAGTATCTGTCCTCCGGTACAACATCAAGGTCGATTCCTCTTATTTGATTAACCATTCGCCGTGTCAAAAATGCAGAGGGGGATGCAAGGAGCACAAGGCCTGCACATCCAAGAAAGTGGTAACATGGACTTGGACATGGAACATCCCAAGCGCAAGCAGAGGTGCAGTGAGCCTGTACAACGAGCTAGCGTAAGTCACTGCATTTCACTTAATTCATACTGGCATTCGTGTTGATTTGTGTGCAGTGGCTGATCCACGAATTCAAGTTACCAAGGGCTAACATTTAACTTAAAAAATATGAAGGCACTTGCACTCCGGAAATCAACATAACTTGAGAAATGTGAAGCTACATGCACTTTGAAAACCAGCTAATGATCCAAAGTAGTTCAGATTATAAACACTAAATGATGCAAGCACCAAAAAACACAAAATGCAACATGGTGTACAAGGACTACAAACATGGTCTGTACCTGCTTGAATTATTCATTCTCTGGCTGAAAATATCGAAGTGTAATTGCACGTATAACCAGTGCGCAAACTGCATATCAATATATCTATCCTGCACAAGTATGCCAATAGTTTCAAACAACAGATTAGAAAAGTATTTATGCTATGTTGTCATGATACGGGGACTTTCTGGTAGATGGCCTCGACGTTTCCTCAAGCTATGAAAATGCACTATAATTTTCTTGTCATCAATGCCTGCAAATCTCTGTCTCTCTCAACATAGTAGATCATCATTAGACACTAAATCCTTCAATGAGCTTGCAAAATGCTTGCATTAGATCCCTCATTAGACACTATATGTTCATCTTCTTGTCCTTCCGTTCGCTTGAAGCCCGGCGACCGCCCTCCAACGAGGGCGCGAGGAAGTGTTGTGTCGGTCTGTCCAGTGGCGGCTAGGTTAGGAGTGAACCAGACTGGAGGCTGGAGCGAATGAATTGGGATTTTTCCTGGTGTCGATCGATATGGGAGGCGCTCGTTTGGGCCGGGAGCCTGCTATAGGGCCTGCCTTGCACTTATGTTATTGGCCCATCCAAATTGAAACATTTTTCTTCATTTTTTACATTGCCTGCTCGTGTGTTGGGACGAACAAAACTAGCATGGGCCAACCTGGACGACTCAAACTAGGTGCACACTTTCCAGCCACCTAAGGCGGCCGCCCATACCAGCCCCTATGGTGGCGTCGCCCCTTTTTGCGTGTATGATTGGATAGTGAAAAATATTCCAGTGGCGCTTTTGATTTACCCACAGAATGGTTGAATTGCTTGTTTCTATGAACTAAGTTCGCCAATAATGTGAAGGATGCCAGTCTTTTCATCCTATTGTAGATTGCTTAGATCTCGATATGCCAAAAGTAATCGCATGAAATATACAGTAAAAGCCAGTGTGATGTGTTTGGCTACAACTAGTCTGACTACAAGTCCTCATATAACATATCAAGGATGCACCATCTTACCAGATTAACCATTTGACTCACCCATGCAGTGTGGGAAGAAAGAAGTATTGGGACTGTGTATCCAAGCAATTGATGCCATGGACTCCTTCGTACAACCTTGTAAGCGAAAAAGAAGGTGCAGTGTTCCTGTACAAAGAACTAGCATAAGTTCAGTTACCTGCTTCTCAGAATTTTAGTTAGCCACTTATTGCAAAATTGTTCAATTACGTTGCTTGGCTTAATTTAGTTTGCTACTGATTACATAATGGCACAACTTGTTAATCATATTGTAGACTGCGCCTATCTATGTGTTTGATACTTACTGTTAAGAATTACCTGTTTGCCTTAACTTAAATATCTACTTGTTTGTTTAACTGCTTTGTTGCTGCAACAACGGGTTACAATGATGTTAATAACTACTTTTCAACATCCAATTTAAACTCTTTAATTCCTTGTTTCTTTAACTGGTTTGCTATTATAACTCCCAGTTGAGATGTTTTGCTAACTTCAACTTTTCTGAATCCAATCGAAACTTTAATGGAAAAACAGGTTAGCCCAAGATCAAAGAGCGAGGTCCCCATGGACGTTGCATCATCCCACAGCAGTGGCACCGGCCCAATCGTGCATTATGAATTGCCAACTGTTGATGCTCTAGAGGCTAAACTAGTGGTAGAAAGAGATTCTGCTTTTGCACTTAGAGATGAAGTTGACATGTTGAGGAAGCAAATAGCACAATCACAAGAAGTACTCCAGACAACCATTAAATATTTGGGGGATTTCAAAATGAAGCAAGCTGAGACTGACCAGATTGTTAAGGTCCTGAAGGAAAAAAGGAAATTAAATTCCTACTTGGTAAATCATAGGTGAAATGTTCTTTCCATAGTTGAATAACATTTGTGTTGTCTGTTCATGTAATCAATCAAACCATTTGTTTTAGAGATCATGTAATAATTGTTTTTTTGTAATTTTATTTGAGCAAAAGTCTGTATTAATTGATAAGACTCGGAGACATTTCATTTGGATTGCTGTGCCAGACCTACAAATATGCCAATCGGCCTGAATGTGCATTTAGCAATAGTAGTATAGATGGACCATAAGTGGCACACATCGTAAAGGGCCAAGATGCTGGCTAAAAAAAGGATGTTGTTGTAGCCAAAAAAAAGTACAGCGGCCTGGCTTATGTATGTTAGTTGATATTATTGATCCATATACTCTATAAGTGTTTATATGTCTGTTAGTTCCGTACATTCTTGGTTGATTGACTCGGTATTTGAATCTTGATACATCGCTTGTGTACATATCTAAATGGGAGTACACATTATGCTGCGTGTGACATTTGAGTTGGACATGAAGTGTTCCAAATATTCAAATTCACCTTAAACTGGATTCTAGTTTCTGAATTTGAGTATCGGCATTTGTAAACCATATTCATATATGACAGTGGAATACATCTTTGTCGTCCTTTTGAAGATATATAAAAACACATAGAATGATTTTTAAAGATTCATATAGGAATATAAAATGGATTCGAATTTAGTTGTCAGGGTAAACGTGGATGCTTATTGTCCCAAAATTCGAAAGAAACAGCAAAATGTCCACTCCCACATTGGCTGCCCGAAGCCAACTGTTTGGGAGATGGAAATTACTGTCTACCCATTAAACGGACAATCCATCGGCCCGATTTCCACTGCTCTAAATAGGGGTAGGTTAGTAACTTCAATTAGACGTGACACGACCGCCTCTGAGCTCATTCCGACATGGTGGGCGTCAAACATGGGCGGCAAAACTCATTTGATTCAAGCTCGTCCGAAAGACCTCTGTTTCTCCCTCCATTCCCCATTCATACACGGTGGGCGGTAAAACACCCTCTCCTCGTCCGAAATAGATGTAGGCTAATATTTTAAATAGGGGCACATGTGTAACTTCCATGAGACGTGACACAACCGCCCTACCTGTCAGCCCCATTCATATATCGTGGGCGCCAACCGTGGGCGGCAAAACACCCTCTCCTCGCCCGAAATAGTTACCGGCGAATATTTGGGAGATGCGAGATTACCGTCCTATCCCCAACCGACGAGACGTCCAAATTTGAAACGGGGGATAAGTTCGTAACTTTCCCATATTTTAGACAGGCGCATCCCAAAAACATGGTTCCCCATACCACTCCCTCCATTTTCCCATTCATACACTGTCCGTGCTAGAACAGCCCATTCCCACACCAGCCTCCGCCCGCCACACCATCCATCGCCACCGTCCTCCACCATGCCGGAGCCCTACCAAGACCGCGTCGTCCATTGCTAGAGATGGACGTTTCTCATCCACGGTGACAGACCAATAGCCTTGCATCGCGTCCTCTCGCTTCATCGGCGCCGTCGTCCTCTTTGTCGGGGCCGCTCACACGACCTTCTCTTCCACCGCAACGGGACTTATCCCCCGATGCACCTGTCTACCATCGCAGATCTGCTTCAACGCCACCGATAGCCATCGCACCCCCGATGCCTCTACGACGCTGCAAGAGAGGTGGTACTTCATATCTCCTCAACTTTTTGATCTCAGCCAGAAAATAGATCTTAACTTGGTTACCCTACTTTCTTTTCAGCTCTTAGAATTTAGTTCTTAGTTCGAAGCAAACAATGGATGCTAAATATCATTTCTCCGGTTTGGAGCTTCAAATCTGCCATGGCACAACCATAATACGGTTTAATTGATCATGCTGTCACATCCTAGTTAGCCATGCATTAGAGTGTTGCATCATGTCTACTTTTTCATCAGAAACTTGAAATGGGGATGACAGAACCCCCAGTCCCCTCTGAAACCAACTAGGGTTACTAAAAAAACTTTCCAATGAACCTGAAATGCCCTTCTAAAATGCCCATCATTTTTGTCTTGGTTCAGAACCTCTGCCAAAAGTGGTGCACATTTTCCTAGGCCATCTTAGGGTTTTTGAATTAAATCATAAATATTTGAATTTGGGCATTTAAAATTATATAAAATATTTAAATGCTCAAATATCTCCAAACTAAAATGTTCCATGTTGGAAATAATCCAACTATGGACCAGGAGTAATTTGGTGATTTTAGGAGTTGCCTAAGTATTTTATTTAATTCAACAAAGTTGCAGAAATAAAAAAAAACAGAAACAGAAAGGAAAAGGGAAAACTTACCTGGCGCCACCACAGGCCCACCAGCCAGCCCACCTGGCCGGCCCAGCCCGGCCACCGCTCCAGCGAGCTGCTTGGCTTGCCAGGCAGGCAGCCAAGGTGCTCGGCGGCGGCACCGCAGCTCGCCACGCAGCTGCACGCCGCCCTGCTTCCCCCTCTCGCCGCCCTGATGGCCTGGACGAGCTCCACGTCGCGCCCCGACCCCCCTGGACACCTCCATTCGCCCCCAGTTCCTCTCCCTCGCGCTCCCACGCCATGGCCGACGCCACCGTCGCCGCACCGCCGCCGTAGCTGTGCTCCCCGTCGTCTCCACGCCGCGCCACCGTGTCCAGAAGCTCCGCCGTCCTCTACTTCTTCGAGCTAGCCGAGCCCCGAGCGCTCGCGTGCCCCGAAGCCGCCGCACCAACCTCGCCCGAACCGCCATCGCCGGAGATCCCCTTCGCCGTCGCCGCCGCAGCAGCTCGTCCCCGACCACGCCGTCCTTTCCATCAAGACCGCAGTGAGCTGGGCTAACTTCCCCTTCCTCTCTTTCTCTCTCTCGTGCACCACAGCGAGCACACTAAGCTCACCCGCACGCGCCGTCGCGGACCTCTTCGCCGACGTGCTCCCGGCCATCCTCCGGCCACCTCGCCTTGTCCATCGCACTCACCACGCCGCGTTGGGGCTAACCATGCACTCCCCGCACCTCACCGCACACTCTAGCCACGAGTTCGTCTTCAACCGAACTCCGGCGGCCGCCAAAGTCGCCGCCGGCGCCAACTCCGGCCACCCCGAGCCCAACCACCACCACCAATAGTCGCGGCTCAACCTCAGCAACACGTAGATGCCTTCCGCCGTCCATTTGGTTGCCGGAATGGCAAAAAGCACTTTCGCCGCCGCGTCGGGCTCGCCGGCGGCTAGACGCCGGCGTGTTTGACTCTGACTTTGACCACGGGTGGGCCCCGGTTGACCCCCTGGGTCTATGACATGTGGGGCCCCCTCTGCTAATTAATCCAGTTAGTTTAAATCTAATTTAATTAAACTAATTGAATACTGACATGCGGGACCCACTGGTCAGTTTGACCTGGACCAGCCCGTTGACCACTGACGTCATCATGACGTAGTGCTGACGCAGTAATTTAATTACTGGAATTATATTTTTACACAGGAAATTCCAGAATATTATTTAAACTTCAAAAATTCATAACTTTTATTCTGTAACTCCAAATTGGACAAATTATATATGAAAAATGATCAGAAAAATCCAATCTATCCATCTGTACTATTTTCATGCATGATCAAACAAGTTAAATTGATGTTAAATGCAGAACAAGGAAAAGCACTTAAAGAGGCCATGTTTGAGTTTGAAATTTGAATCTTTGATTCAAATTTGTTCAAACCCTTCTGGTTTTAGTTGCATTAGCCCAACACACTCATATTGCCATGTTTCATGCATGCATCATATTGTTGCACATTGTTTGGTGATGCTTGTGTATCGATGTCCTTTGCGACAGGTTCTGCCTCCGAGGAGTACCGTGATTACCCTAACGAAGAACCGTATCAGTGCATCGAACCATCAGGCAAGCAACCAACCATTTGATCATATCGATACAATCCCATGTTCTCGCTCCTGCTCTCTTTTACTGCATTAAGACAACGCGTTTCAAACTGCTGTGTGCTACGGTAGTTGAACCCTTTCCTCTGCATGACCTGTCATTGCCACAGTAACTAGATGAAACCCACTAGCATGTGTAGGAGTTGATTGAGCCATATGTATGTGTTGTTCCTACCTTGCTATGCCTGCTATGCTTAGAGTCGTGTCAGGTCTGGTTCATCTGGGTGATGGGCTAGAGTGAAATGATTATGTCGGTAATGAGAGTGGTGTGGTGAACACGATTTGGTAAAGGTATCGATGAGAGGCCATGTAGGAGTACATGGTGGGTTGTTTCATTGAAGCCGACCTTAAGCACTGAGATCTGTATGTGTGATTTAAGAATCAGCTACTACCATGCATTGGGCCCGAAACCAATGGACCCTCTCGGCTTCTTATTCACCCTAGTTCTCCGTCCAGGAGTTGCAAGTAGTTTCTGGTGTTTGTAGCCTACTGGAGGCCGTGGACAGCGCTGACCGTAGGGGTGGGCTGTGATGCGGTAGGTACGTGGCCGGGTGTACCGAATACCCGTTAGGTATCTCGGGAACCCTGTTCACATTGTTCGGGGCCGTATGGGAAACCTCGGCCGGACTCCCTGCGGATGGAACCTGAATAGGCGATAAACCTGGACTAGAGGCTTAGGTGATTAGGTAGGTCGTGGCCGACACCCACGTTGGGCTTCCGCTTGAAGGTTGCCGAGTACATGTCGTGTAAACGACGGTAAGTGGTGAGAGCGTGTATGAAGAAGTACACCCCTGCAGGATTAACATGATCTATTCGAATAGCCGCGTCCGCGGTAAAGGACTACTTGGTTGCCGATACAGTTCATAAACAAGTAAATGGAAACTACTAAAAGCCTCAAGATAAGTGTGAGTGCCGAGGATGGCCCTTCCGTAGGAAGACGGAGGTGGATCCTCGGTAGTGTATTGAAGTGGTGAGTAGTGGACTCGTGTGCGCAAAACCATTTCAAGTTGGAGTATCATAGGATAGTCTAGCCAAGAGTCAAAGCTGGCTTGCTGCAATAACCCCACCAACCCTTCTTGATAATATGCATGTATGTAGGATCTGATGTAAGTCTTGCTGAGTACCTTTGTACTCATGTTGCTATAATCTACATTTTTTCAGAAGACGCTGCAACCCCTTCTGATGGGTTCTATGTAGACGTTGACATCACCGAGTAGGCTAAAGACCCAGGTGGTGACCCTGAGCTTGTGAAGGACCACGTAGTATAGAGGCTTTCCAAGCCTCTTTTATTTTACTAGTTGTCTGTACTCAGACAAGTTACTTCCGCTGCTGGTTTGTATGACTGTATGACTTGTATGTTGGGTCGTGAGACCCGTACCTTTGTGTATGTTATGTATGGCTCCCTGAGCCTTAAATAAAGTACTTGTGTCGTAGAGTCATGTTGTGATGCTTCGTTGTATTTGCACATATCGAGCATATTGTGTGTATGATTGAAATGCTTGGTATGTGTGGGATCTGACTATCTAGTTGTTTATCTTTAGTAGCCTCTCTTACCGGGAAATGTCTCCTAGTGTTACCGCTGAGCCATGGTAGCTTGCTACTGCTCTGGAACACTTAGGCTGGCCGGCATGTGTCCTTCTTCGTTCCTGTGTCTGTCCCTTCGGGGAAATGTCACGCTTTGAGTACCGGAGTCCTGTTAGCCCGCTACAGCCCGGTTTACCAGAGTCCTGCTAGCCCAGTGCTACAGCCCGGACCCACTTGCTGATGACCGACATGTTTGAAGCTGGGTCATGGATGCCTGTCCCTGTAAGTCTGTGCCACTTTGGGTTTACGACTAGTCATGTCAGCCCGGGCTCCTTATCATATGGATGCTAGCGACACTATCATATACGTGAGCCAAAAGGCGCAAACGGTCCCGGGAAAAGGTAAGACGACACCCGTGGGGATACCGTGCGTGAGGCCGCAAAGTGATATGAGGTGTTACCGGCTAGATCGATGTGACATCGAGTCGGGGTCCTGACAGCGTTGGCATCAGAGCCGGACTGCCTGTAGGTTCTCCAAGCCAAACTGGTCGATGTTGAGTCTAGAAATTCTTTAGTTATATGTAGGGGAATTGTTTGTGGGTTGGAACGTAAGGCTCTTTTTACTCCTTTATCTAATGACATTCTGATCTGAGTCAGTCCATTCTTCCACCGGGGGTTAAGGAATTAGGATCTGTTCTCTCTATCAGGATCACGAGTTACTAATCAGTAGTACCTTATAAGTTGATGGATTCAAGCCTAGTTCAGTTCTACTACCACCTTATGTTGTTAGAATGGTTTCAGAACTTTGATATGATGATGTTGAGTGTCTACGAAATCCTTTGTCAAATGTCTCAAAATCCTTTTTGAGCATTTACAGCTGTTATGCTGCCGAAATTTTGCTAGAAGTTCTAATGCCTTTGCATTATGATTGTGCTTTCAGATGGCCACTCGCGACCTCAATCAAGTGGTTCGCCTGACTCGATGCCTAGATGTACCCGGCCATACTGCCAAGTTGGTCAGGGTAATGACTGAGGCTGGATACCGCTGGTATCCCGAGTACACGGTCGAAGAGCAATTCCGAGATTTTAATCAAAGCCAGTATCTCTGCACTGTCAGGATATTTCCATCTTATCCTGGATCCACCGAGCCTCTTCACTGCTCCTATGGACTCGGGGTTACTATTGAGATGGCTGTGCAGGACGCCGCCTACTCTATGATGACCATTATGCGAGTCAGATCTGGGTTATTTCGGGACTCTGATTTCCGGTATATGCCAGGATCAACGACCTGTATGATCAGCTCGCTGGATCCTCAGTCTTCTCCAAGATGGATTTGAGGTTGGGCTACCATCAAATCAAAATCAGAAATGGGGACATTCCTAAAACGGCCTTTGTTACTCGTTATGGCCAATACGAGTACACCGTCATGTCCTTCGGATTAACCAACGCTCCAGCCACTTTTTCTCGGTTAATGAACTCAATCTTCATGGAGTATTTGGATAAATTCGTCGTGGTTTACCTCGATGATATACTCATCTACTCCAAGAACGAGGAAGAACATGCCGAACATTTAAGACTAGTGTTGAAGAAACTTCGAGAGCATCGCCTTTATGCCAAATTTTCTAAATGTGAATTCTGGTTGTCAGAAGTGACCTATCTAGGTCATGTAATATCTGGTAAAGGTATTGCTGTTAACCCTGAGCGAGTTCAAGCCGTCCTTAATTGGACTCCACCTGAATCGGTCAAGCAAGTTCGGAGTTTTCTAGGCTTAGCGAGCTATTGTCGTCGCTTTGTCGAGAACTTCTCCAAAGTTGCTAAACCTCTAACCGAACTCCTCAAGAAAGATAAGAAGTTCGAATGGACTCCACAATGTGAGCACAGCTTTCAGGAACTGAAAAGACGCCTGACCTCTGCTCCCGTACTGGTACCGCCAGACTTTTCCAAGGACTTTGTTATCTACTGCGACGCCTCGCGACAAGGACTAGGTTGCATTCTTATGCAAGACCGACACGTAATTGCTTACGCTTCACGGCAATTGCACCCACATGAGGAGAATTATCCTACTCATGATCTAGAGCTTGCAGCCGTAGTCTATGCACTTAAGACCTGGCGACATTACCTCCTCGGTAATCGTTGCGAAATATTCACTGATCACCAAAGTCTGAAGTATATTTTCACCCAACCGGATTTGAATCTCAGGCAAAGACGTTGGGTTGAGTTGATCACAGACTTCGACTTAGGAATAACCTACACCCCAGGGAAAGCCAACGTCATGGCTGATGCGCTAAGTTGTAAATCTTATTGTAACAATCTGATGTTACAACAAAGTCAACCGCTTCTCCATGAGGAATTTCGGAAGCTTAACCTTCACATTGTACCTCAAGGTTTTCTTTCCACCTTGGTGGCAAAACCTACCCTTACGGATCAGATTATCAAAGCACAGAAGGTAGATCCGGGAATCTCACGCATCAAGAGAAACATCCAGAAAGGAGTTGCGAATTGTTTCTCCATTAATGATCAAGGGGTAGTATACTTCGGGGATCGACTAGTGGTTCCCAAAGTGCGAAACCTGAGGCGATTGATCCTTAAGGAAGCTCACGAATCTCCTCTCACCATTCATCCCGGTAGTACTAAGATGTATCAGGACCTACGCCAGAGGTTCTGGTGGACTAGGATGAAGAGAGAAATTGCTCAGTATATTGCAAATTGCGACGTCTGTCGTCGTGTAAAAGCAGAGCACCAACGGCCTGCTGGCACCCTTCAACCCTTAGCTATTCCTGAATGGAAATGGGATAAAATTGGTATGGATTTCATTACCGGTTTTCCCAGGACCAAGAGAGGGAATAATGCTATCTTCGTCGTTGTCGATCGTCTTTCCAAAGTAGCTCATTTCTTACCTGTTCGTGAGAGTATAACCGCTAGCCAGCTGGCAGATTTATACATCTCCCGAATAGTGTCCCTCCATGGTGTTCCTTTGGAAATTAACTCGGATCGAGGAAGTCTTTTCACCTCTCGATTTTGGGAAAGTTTCCAAAATGCTATGGGGACTCGTCTCTCCTTTAGCACCGCCTTCCACCCTCAGTCGAGTGGTCAAGTGGAACGCGTCAACCAGATTCTAGAAGACATGCTTCGAGCCTCTGTTATCTCATTCGGAATGGACTGGGAGAAGTGCCTTCCATTTGCCGAATTCGCTTACAACAACAGCTATCAATCTAGCTTGGGTAAAGCCCCTTTTGAAGTTCTCTATGGACGACGGTGTCGAACACCCCTTAACTGGTCAGAGACCGGGGAAAGACAATTCTTTGGCCCGGATATGATTTAGGAAGCAGAAGAACAAGTTTGTATCGTTCGTGAAAAGTTGAAAACAGCCCAATCTCGTCAAAAGAGTCAATATGACCGAAAACATAAGGCTATGACTTTCGAGGTTGACGAGAAGGCTTTTCTTCGGGTCACCCCTCTGAAGGGAACCCATCGTTTCGGTATCAAAGGCAAATTGGCTCCTCGTTACATTGGACCTTTTCGCATTCTCGCCAAACGAGGGGAAGTTGCCTACCAATTGGAACTACCTCCGCACCTCTCCAGGGTCCACGATGTCTTCCACGTTTCTCAACTCAGGCATTGCTTCTCGGATCCTATCCGGGGAGTGGACCACGAAACGCTTGATCTCCAAGATAATCTTACATATCGAGAGTACCCCATTCGTATCCTCGATCAAGCCGAACGTACCACCCGGCGTCATAATATCAAGTTTCTCAAAGTTCAATGGTCGCACCATTCTGAGGATGAAGCAACTTGGGAAAGGGAGGATCGTCTTCGACTTGAATATCCTGCCTTCTTCCCGGAGGAACCCAAATCTCGGGACGAGATTCTTTTGAGTGGGGGTGAGTTGTCACATCCTAGTTAGCCATGCATTAGAGTGTTGCATCATGTCTACTTTTTCATCAGAAACTTGAAATGGGGATGACAGAACCCCCAGTCCCCTCTGAAACCAACTAGGGTTACTAAAAAAACTTTCCAATGAACCTGAAATGCCCTTCTAAAATGCCCATCATTTTTGTCCTGGTTCAGAACCTCTGCCAAAATTGGTGCACATTTTCCTAGGCCATCTTAGGGTTTTTGAATTAAATCATAAATATTTGAATTTGGGCATTTAAAATTATATAAAATATTTAAATGCTCAAATATCTCCAAACTAAAATGTTCCATGTTGGAAATAATCCAACTATGGACCAGGAGTAATTTGGTGATTTTAGGAGTTGCCTAAGTATTTTATTTAATTCAACAAAGTTGCAGAAATAAAAAAACAGAAACAGAAAGGAAAAGGGAAAACTTACCTGGCGCCACCACAGGCCCACCAGCCAGCCCACCTGGCCGGCCCAGCCCGGCCACCGCTCCAGCGAGCTGCTTGGCTTGCCAGGCAGGCAGCCAAGGTGCTCGGCGGCGGCACCGCAGCTCGCCACGCAGCTGCACGCCGCCCTGCTTCCCCCTCTCGCCGGCCTGATGGCCTGGACGAGCTCCACGTCGCGCCCCGACCCCCCTGGACACCTCCATTCGCCCCCAGTTCCTCTCCCTCGCGCTCCCACGCCATGGCCGACGCCACCGTCGCCGCACCGCCGCCGTAGCTGTGCTCCCCGTCGTCTCCACGCCGCGCCACCGTGTCCAGAAGCTCCGCCGTCCTCTACTTCTTCGAGCTAGCCGAGCCCCGAGCGCTCGCGTGCCCCGAAGCCGCCGCACCAACCTCGCCCGAACCGCCATCGCCGGAGATCCCCTTCGCCGTCGCCGCCGCAGCAGCTCGTCCCCGACCACGCCGTCCTTTCCATCAAGACCGCAGTGAGCTGGGCTAACTTCCCCTTCCTCTCTTTCTCTCTCTCGTGCACCACAGCGAGCACACTAAGCTCACCCGCACGCGCCGTCGCGGACCTCTTCGCCGACGTGCTCCCGGCCATCCTCCGGCCACCTCACCTTGTCCATCGCACTCACCACGCCGCGTTGGGGCTAACCATGCACTCCCCGCACCTCACCGCACACTCTAGCCACGAGTTCGTCTTCAACCGAACTCCGGCGGCCGCCAAAGTCGCCGCCGGCGCCAACTCCGTCCACCCCGAGCCCAACCACCACCACCAATAGTCGCGGCTCAACCTCAGCAACACGTAGATGCCTTCCGCCGTCCATTTGGTTGCCGGAATGGCAAAAAGCACTTTCGCCGCCGTGTCGGGCTCGCCGGCGGCTAGACGCCGGCGTGGTTGACTCTGACTTTGACCACGGGTGGGCCCCGGTTGACCCCCTGGGTCTATGACATGTGGGGCCCCCTTTGTTAATTAATCCAGTTAGTTTAAATCTAATTTAGTTAAACTAATTGAATACTGACATGCGGGACCCACTGGTCAGTTTGACCTGGACCAGCCCGTTGACCACTGACGTCATCATGACGTAGTGCTGACGCAGTAATTTAATTACTGGAATTATTTTTACACAGGAAATTCCAGAAAATGTTTCAAACTTCCAAAATTCATATAAAATCAACCGTAGCTCCAAATCAAACAAATTATATATGAAAAATGATCAGAAAAATCCAATCTTTCCATCTGTACTGGTTTCATGCATGTTTAAACAAGCTAACCTGCTGTTTATCACAGAACAAGATAAAACACCTTAAATGGCAACTTATGAGTTTGAACTTTGAATCAATGGTTCAAATTAGTTCAAACCCATCTGTTCTTAGTTGCATTAGCCAATACACTCATTTTGCCATGTCTCATGCATGCATCATATTGTTGCATACTGTTTGGTAATGGTTGTGTATCGGTGTCCTTTGCGACAGGTTCTGCCCCCGAGGAGTACCGTGATAACCCCGACGAAGAGCAATACCAGTGCATCGAACCATCAGGCAAGCAACCAACCATTTGATCATATCGATACAATCCCATGTTCTCGCTCCTGCTCTCTTTTACTGCATTAAGACAACGCGTTTCAAACTGCTGTGTGCTACGGTAGTTGAACCCATTTCCTCTGCATGACCTGTCATTGCCACAGTAACTAGATGAAACCCACTAGCATGTGTAGTAGTTGATTGAGCCATATGTATGTGTTGTTCCTACCTTGCTATGCCTGCTATGCTTAGAGTCGTGTCAGGTCTGGTTCATCTGGGTGATGGGCTAGAGTGAAATGATTATGTCGGTAATGAGAGTGGTGTGGTGAACACGATTTGGTAAAGGTATCGATGAGAGGCCATGTAGGAGTACATGGTGGGTTGTTTCATTGAAGCCGACCTTAAGCACTGAGATCTGTATGTGTGATTTAAGAATCAGCTACTACCATGCATTGGGCCCGAAACCAATGGACCCTCTCGGCTTCTTATTCACCCTAGTTCTCCGTCCAGGAGTTGCAAGTAGTTTCTGGTGTTTGTAGCCTACTGGAGGCCGTGGACAGCGCTGACCGTAGGGGTGGGCTGTGATGCGGTAGGTACGTGGCTGGGTGTACCGAATACCCGTTAGGTATCTCGGGAACCCTGTTCACATTGTTCGGGGCCGTATGGGAAACCTCGGCCGGACTCCCTGCGGATGGAACCTGAATAGGCGATAAACCTGGACTGGAGGCTTAGGTGATTAGGTAGGTCGTGGCCGACACCCACGTTGGGCTTCCGCTTGAAGGTTGCCGAGTACATGTCGTGTAAACGACGGTAAGTGGTGAGAGCGTGTATGAAGAAGTACACCCCTGCAGGATTAACATGATCTATTCGAATAGCCGCGTCCGCGGTAAAGGACTACTTGGTTGCCGATACAGTTCATAGACAAGTAAATGGAAACTACTAAAAGCCTCAAGATAAGTGTGAGTGCCGAGGATGGCCCTTCCGTAGGAAGACGGAGGTGGATCCTCGGTAGTGTATTGAAGTGGTGAGTAGTGGACTCGTGTGCGCAAAACCATTTCAAGTTGGAGTATCGTAGGATAGTCTAGCCAAGAGTCAAAGCTGGCTTGCTGCAATAACCCCACCAACCCTTCTTGATAATATGCATGTATGTAGGATCTGATGTAAGTCTTGCTGAGTACCTTTGTACTCATGTTGCTATAATCTACATTTTTTCAGAAGACGCTGCAACCCCTTCTGATGGGTTCTATGTAGACGTTGACATCACCGAGTAGGCTAAAGACCCAGGTGGTGACCCTGAGCTTGTGAAGGACCACGTAGTATAGAGGCTTTCCAAGCCTCTTTTATTTTACTAGTTGTATGTACTCAGACAAGTTACTTCCGCTGCTGGTTTGTATGACTGTTTGACTTGTATGTTGGGTCGTGAGACCCGTACCTTTGTGTATGTTATGTATGGCTCCCTGAGCCTTAAATAAAGTACTTGTGTCGTAGAGTCATGTTGTGATGCTTCGTTGTATTTGCACATATCGAGCATATTGTGTGTATGATTGAAATGCTTGGTATGTGTGGGATCTGACTATCTAGTTGTTTATCTTTAGTAGCCTCTCTTACCGGGAAATGTCTCCTAGTGTTACCGCTGAGCCATGGTAGCTTGCTACTGCTCTGGAACACTTAGGCTGGCCGGCATGTGTCCTTCTTCATTCCTGTGTCTGTCCCTTCGGGGAAATGTCACGCTTTGAGTACCGGAGTCCTGTTAGCCCGCTACAGCCCGGTTTACCGGAGTCCTGCTAGCCCAGCGCTACAGCCCGGACCCACTTGCTGATGACCGACACGTTCGAAGCTGGGTCATGGATGCCTGTCCCTGTAAGTCCGTGCCACTTTGGGTTTATGACTAGTCATGTCAGCCCGGGCTCCTTATCATATGGATGCTAGCGACACTATCATATACGTGAGCCAAAAGGCGCAAACGGTCCCGGGCAAAGGTAAGGCGACACCCGTGGGGATACCGTGCGTGAGGCCGCAAAGTGATATGAGGTGTTACCGGCTAGATCGATGTGACATCGAGTCGGGGTCCTGACAGCGTTGGCATCAGAGCCGGCCTGCCTGTAGGTTCTCCAAGCCAAACTGGTCGATGTTGAGTCTAGAAATTCTTTAGTTATGTGTAGGGGAATTGTTTGTGGGTTGGAACGTAAGGCTCTTTTTACTCCTTTATCTAATGACATTCTGATCTGAGTCAGTCCATTCTTCCACCGGGGTAAAGGAATTAGGATCTATTCTCTCTATCAGGATCACGTGTTACTAATCAGTAGTACCTTATAAGTTTGATGGATACAAGCCTAGTTCAGTTCTACTACCACATTATGTTGTTAGAATGGATTCAGAACTTTGATATGATGATGTTGAGTGTGTACGAAATCCTTTGTCAAATGTCTCAAATCCTTCTTGAGCATTTACAGCTGTTATGCTGCCGAAATTTTGCTAGAAGTTCTAATGCCTTTGCATTATGATTGTGCTTTCAGATGGCCACTCGCGACCTCAATCAAGTGGTTCGCCTGACTCGATGCCTAGATGTACCCGGCCATACTGCTAAGTTGGTCAGGGTAATGACTGAGGCTGGATACCGCTGGTATCCTGAGTACACGGTCGAAGAGCAATTTCGGGACTTCAATCAAAGCCAGTATCTCTGCACTGTCAGGATATTTCCATCTTATCCTGGATCCACCGAGCCTCTTCACTGCTCCCATGGACTCGGGGTTACTATTGAGATGGCTGTGCAGGACGCCGCCTACTCTATGATGACCATTATGCGAGTCAGATCTGGTCTGTTTCGGGACTCTGATTTCCGGTATATGCCAGGGTCACTTCCGGGAGCACAAGGGTATCTCCAGGCTATATATGCTGACCCCACCCAGGAGGATTCACGGACTCGCACCACTGCTGAGATGCTCGAGGATAAGGACCATGAAAATCGGGCCTTAAGGTTAGAGCTCTTCAATACCCGTGCTGACCACTGGGCTACTTTGACTCGGTTCGCACCGGCGGTGCAAGCTGGATATTCGGATATGCGCGATCTCTATCCTGTGAGATCTGCTCTGCTAGACGTGATGGGTTGGCGTGATGTAGGAGGCATCACCCCACCTCGCGGTCCCCGCAGGCCACCGTCTGTTGGTTCAAGACCTCATCCTAGCCCCTATGGTCCACAGGCTCCGCGAGATCGTCTGTTTCCGGATGATCATGTTGAGCTTCCAGGCTATGGAGGTGACTTCTACGAGGACTACTACGGATCGGTCTGAGTTAGTGGTTGTATCACTAGTTCGCACTAGCTGTGTCATCTATCGTCCCGCGTGACTCGTGGGATATGACCTAGTTTGTACTTTTCCGGAGGTGTAGAAAAATAATGTATAGGAGCTTGGAATGCCTCCGATGAGATGTAATCCTCTTTTCACCGTAATAGTACTTTGTTTGGTCTTGTACTAAACCCTGTATGGTGTGTATGACGATGGAATAAAGAAGCAGTTTCTGTATTTTACCATGTCATACGGATGATCATCTTGCATTTCGAGTTATTCCTTACATTTTATATCCTATGTCGGAATTTTATCATCCTGACTAAATCATTGTCTTGTTTACCTAGGATGGTCAACACGCGCACTAACCCTGCTCCTCAAGAGCAGGCCGAAGGCAGTGAAGTCAGGGATGCAAATCTGCCTCATCCTCCTTCCCTAGCCGAGGTTATGATGGAAGCTGAGAGAAACAAGCGGGAGACCAACCGTTTGTTGGAGCGTATTGAACAGAACACATCACACCATCAGAGGACTAATTTGGTGTCACTCAGTGATTTTATCAAATTACATCCACCCACGTTCCACCACTCCGTCGAGCCTCTCGACGCTGATGACTGGCTTCGCAGTATCGCTCACAAACTGCGTTCCGCGCTGGTAGCGGAGGCTGACAAGGTCACCTTTGCTGCATATCATCTTGAAGGCCCCGCCAGTCTATGGTGGGAGAATTATGGAGCTATGCGCCCAGCGGGCCATGTCACTACTTGGGCTGAGTTCAGCGAGGCTTTCCGTGAACATCACATTCCGGAGGGTCTCATGGACCGTAAACGTGAAGAATTTTGCAGTTTCACCCAAGGCCGACTTTCTGTGGATGCCTATAGCAGGGAGTTTGGTAATCTCGCCCGATATGCAACTGAGGAAGTTTCTACTGACGCCAAGAAGCAAGCAAGGTTCCGTAAGGGCCTTAGTCCTGAGCTTCGCCGCGATCTCCGTCTGCATGAGTGCACATCTTTTCAGAAACTTGTCAACAAAGCCATCAGTGCTGAAACTGGTCAGACTGACTATGACGCAACACGCAAGCATGGCCGTGATATGGGTTCCTCATCCGGTGCTGGTCCTCAGAAGCGCCGCGTGTGGGTACCCAACACCGCCCTGCCACCCAGGTTCACACCGAGGCCATCTTTCCAGGCGCCTCGCCCCGTTCAACAGTCTGCTCCAGCCAAGCCCTATGGGGGTCCAATCAATAATGCTCCTCCACGTACCAGTTCCGTGACTTGTTTCAAGTGTGGGGAATCTGGTCACTATATGCGTGAGTGTCCTCAGACCAACCCCAACCAATCTGCTAAAGCTGTTGGCCGTGGCAAGCCGACAGGGAAAATATTCCACGCCAAACCGGTCACCGCTTCACGTGGCCATGTCAACTGTATCTCTGCCGAAGAAGCTCAAGAGGATCCCAACGTCGTTCTCGGTACGCTTCTTGTAAATTGCCACCCGGCATCTGTTCTTTTCGATACAGGAGCCTCTCATTCTTTTTATCCGAAAATTATGCTCGTTTGCATAACGTTGCATTCTGTGACATGCCATCCACTATGGAAATTTCTACCCCTGGTTCTAGATGGCAGACCTCTAGGGTAAGTTATGGAAATGAAATCCAAGTCGACAGACTTGTTTTTCTCGCGTCTTTGATAGCCCTTAAATCTTCAGATATTAATATCATTTTGGGTATGGACTGGATGTCAGCTCATCAAGCCAAAATTGATTGCTTCTCTAGGACTGTTCAACTCACCCATCCTTCGGGGAAGATAGTCAATGTCTTGACCCGAATAGCCAAGCGACAATTATATTCTCTTAACGCCAGCCCTTTGCCAGACCTTGAGGACATTCCGGTAGTCCGTGACTTCCCGGATGTCTTTCCAGAGGAATTGCCAGGTGTTCCACCTGACAGGGATGTTGAGTTCGTAATCGACCTCATCCCCGGAACCGTTCCGATTGCTAGAAGACCTTATAAGATGGCACCACTAGAACTAGCCGAGCTTAAGAAACAACTCGATGAATCCTTGAAAAAGGGTTTCATCCGCCCTAGTTCATCTCCGTGGGCTTGCCCCGTCCTATTCGTCAAGAAGAAGGATGGTACGGACCGGATGGTTGTAGATTACCGACCTGTCAATTTGGTCACAATCAAGAACAAATATCCACTTCCCAGGATCAACGATCTGTATGATCAGCTCGCTGGATCCTCAGTCTTCTCCAAGATGGATTTGAGGTTGGGCTACCATCAAATCAAAATCAGAAACGGGGACATTCCTAAAACGGCCTTTGTTACTCGTTATGGCCAATACGAGTACACCGTCATGTCCTTCGGTTTAACCAACGCTCCAGCCACTTTTTCTCGGTTAATGAACTCAATCTTCATGGAGTATTTGGATAAATTCGTCGTTGTTTACCTCGATGATATACTCATCTACTCCAAGAACGAGGAAGAACATGCCGAACATCTAAGGCTAGTGTTGAAGAAACTTCGAGAGCATCGCCTTTATGCCAAATTTTCTAAATGTGAATTCTGGTTGTCAGAAGTGACCTATCTGGGTCATGTAATATCTGGTAAAGGTATTGCTGTTAACCCTGAGCGAGTTCAAGCCGTCCTTAATTGGACTCCACCCGAATCGGTCAAGCAAGTTCGGAGTTTTCTAGGCTTAGCGAGCTATTGTCGTCGCTTTGTCGAGAACTTCTCCAAAGTTGCTAAACCTCTAACCGAACTCCTCAAGAAAGATAAGAAGTTCGAATGGACTCCACAATGTGAGCACAGCTTTCAGGAACTGAAAAGACGCCTGACCTCTGCTCCCGTACTGGTACCGCCAGACTTTTCCAAGGACTTTGTTATCTACTGCGACGCCTCGCGACAAGGACTAGGTTGCATTCTTATGCAAGACCGACACGTAATTGCTTACGCTTCACGGCAATTGCACCCACATGAGGAGAATTATCCTACTCATGATCTAGAGCTTGCAGCCGTAGTCTATGCACTTAAGACCTGGCGACATTACCTCCTCGGTAATCGTTGCGAAATATTCACTGATCACCAAAGTCTGAAGTATATTTTCACCCAACCGGATTTGAATCTCAGGCAAAGACGTTGGGTTGAGTTGATCACAGACTTCGACTTAGGAATAACCTACACCCCAGGGAAAGCCAACGTCATGGCTGATGCGCTAAGTCGTAAATCTTATTGTAACAATCTGATGTTACAACAAAGTCAACCGCTTCTCCATGAGGAATTTTGGAAGCTTAACCTTCACATTGTACCTCAAGGTTTTCTTTCCACCTTGGTGGCAAAACCTACCCTTACGGATTAGATTATCAAAGCACAGAAGGTAGATCCGGGAATCTCCTGCATCAAGAGGAACATCTAGAAAGGAGTTGCGAATTGTTTCTCCATTAATGAACAAGGGGTAGTATACTTCGGGGATCGACTAGTGGTTCCCAAAGTGCGAAACCTGAGGCGATTGATCCTTAAGGAAGCTCACGAATCTCCTCTCACCATTCATCCCGGTAGTACTAAGATGTATCAGGACCTACGCCATTCTGGTGGACTAGGATGAAGAGAGAAATTGCTCAGTATATTGCAAATTGCGACGTCTGTCGTCGTGTAAAAGCAGAGCATCAACGGCCTGCTGGCACCCTTCAACCCTTAGCTATTCCTGAATGGAAATGGGATAAAATTGGTATGGATTTCATTACCGGTTTTCCCAGGACCAAGAGAGGGAATAATGCTATCTTCGTCGTTGTCGATCGTCTTTCCAAAGTAGCTCATTTCTTACCTGTTCGTGAGAGTATAACCGCTAGCCAGCTGGCAGACTTATACATCTCCCGAATAGTGTCCCTCCATGGTGTTCCTTTGGAAATTAACTCGGATCGAGGAAGTCTTTTCACCTCTCGATTTTGGGAAAGTTTCCAAAATGCTATGGGGACTCGTCTCTCCTTTAGCACCGCCTTCCACCCTCAGTCGAGTGGTCAAGTGGAACGCGTCAACCAGATTCTAGAAGACATGCTTCGAGCCTCTGTTATCTCATTCGGAATGGACTGGGAGAAGTGCCTTCCATTTGCCGAATTCGCTTACAACAACAGCTATCAATCTAGCTTGGGTAAAGCCCCTTTTGAAGTTCTCTATGGACGACGGTGTCGAACACCCCTTAACTGGTCAGAGACCGGGGAAAGACAATTCTTTGGCCCGGATATGATTCAGGAAGCAGAAGAACAAGTTCGTATCGTTCGTGAAAAGTTGAAAACAGCCCAATCTCGTCAAAAGAGTCAATATGACCGAAAACATAAGGCTATGACTTTCGAGGTTGACGAGAAGGCTTATCTTCGGGTCACCCCTCTGAAGGGAACCCATCGTTTCGGTATCAAAGGCAAATTGGCTCCTCGTTACATTGGACCTTTTCGCATTCTCGCCAAACGAGGGGAAGTTGCCTACCAATTGGAACTACCTCCGCACCTCTCCAGGGTCCACGATGTCTTCCACGTTTCTCAACTCAGGCGTTGCTTCTCGGATCCTATCCGGGGAGTGGACCACGAAACGCTTGATCTCCAAGATAATCTTACATATCGAGAGTACCCCATTCGTATCCTCGATCAAGCCGAACGTACCACCCGGCGTCATAATATCAAGTTTCTCAAAGTTCAATGGTCGCACCATTCTGAGGATGAAGCAACTTGGGAAAGGGAGGATCGTCTTCGACTTGAATATCCCGCCTTCTTCCCGGAGGAACCCAAATCTCGGGACGAGATTCTTTTGAGTGGGGGTGAGTTGTCACATCCTAGTTAGCCATGCATTAGAGTGTTGCATCATGTCTACTTTTTCATCAGAAACTTGAAATGGGGATGACAGAACCCCCAGTCCCCTCTGAAACCAACTAGGGTTACTAAAAAAACTTTCCAATGAACCTGAAATGCCCTTCTAAAATGCCCATCATTTTTGTCTTGGTTCAGAACCTCTGCCAAAAGTGGTGCACATTTTCCTAGGCCATCTTAGGGTTTTTGAATTAAATCATAAATATTTGAATTTGGGCATTTAAAATTATATAAAATATTTAAATGCTCAAATATCTCCAAACTAAAATGTTCCATGTTGGAAATAATCCAACTATGGACCAGGAGTAATTTGGTGATTTTAGGAGTTGCCTAAGTATTTTATTTAATTCAACAAAGTTGCAGAAATAAAAAAAACAGAAACAGAAAGGAAAAGGGAAAACTTACCTGGCGCCACCACAGGCCCACCAGCCAGCCCACCTGGCCGGCCCAGCCCGGCCACCGCTCCAGCGAGCTGCTTGGCTTGCCAGGCAGGCAGCCAAGGTGCTCGGCGGCGGCACCGCAGCTCGCCACGCAGCTGCACGCCGCCCTGCTTCCCCCTCTCGCCGCCCTGATGGCCTGGACGAGCTCCACGTCGCGCCCCGACCCCCCTGGACACCTCCATTCGCCCCCAGTTCCTCTCCCTCGCGCTCCCACGCCATGGCCGACGCCACCGTCGCCGCACCGCCGCCGTAGCTGTGCTCCCCGTCGTCTCCACGCCGCGCCACCGTGTCCAGAAGCTCCGCCGTCCTCTACTTCTTCGAGCTAGCCGAGCCCCGAGCGCTCGCGTGCCCCGAAGCCGCCGCACCAACCTCGCCCGAACCGCCATCGCCGGAGATCCCCTTCGCCGTCGCCGCCGCAGCAGCTCGTCCCCGACCACGCCGTCCTTTCCATCAAGACCGCAGTGAGCTGGGCTAACTTCCCCTTCCTCTCTTTCTCTCTCTCGTGCACCACAGCGAGCACACTAAGCTCACCCGCACGCGCCGTCGCGGACCTCTTCGCCGACGTGCTCCCGGCCATCCTCCGGCCACCTCGCCTTGTCCATCGCACTCACCACGCCGCGTTGGGGCTAACCATGCACTCCCCGCACCTCACCGCACACTCTAGCCACGAGTTCGTCTTCAACCGAACTCCGGCGGCCGCCAAAGTCGCCGCCGGCGCCAACTCCGGCCACCCCGAGCCCAACCACCACCACCAATAGTCGCGGCTCAACCTCAGCAACACGTAGATGCCTTCCGCCGTCCATTTGGTTGCCGGAATGGCAAAAAGCACTTTCGCCGCCGCGTCGGGCTCGCCGGCGGCTAGACGCCGGCGTGTTTGACTCTGACTTTGACCACGGGTGGGCCCCGGTTGACCCCCTGGGTCTATGACATGTGGGGCCCCCTCTGCTAATTAATCCAGTTAGTTTAAATCTAATTTAATTAAACTAATTGAATACTGACATGCGGGACCCACTGGTCAGTTTGACCTGGACCAGCCCGTTGACCACTGACGTCATCATGACGTAGTGCTGACGCAGTAATTTAATTACTGGAATTATATTTTTACACAGGAAATTCCAGAATATTATTTAAACTTCAAAAATTCATAACTTTTATTCTGTAACTCCAAATTGGACAAATTATATATGAAAAATGATCAGAAAAATCCAATCTATCCATCTGTACTATTTTCATGCATGATCAAACAAGTTAAATTGATGTTAAATGCAGAACAAGGAAAAGCACTTAAAGAGGCCATGTTTGAGTTTGAAATTTGAATCTTTGATTCAAATTTGTTCAAACCCTTCTGGTTTTAGTTGCATTAGCCCAACACACTCATATTGCCATGTTTCATGCATGCATCATATTGTTGCACATTGTTTGGTGATGCTTGTGTATCGATGTCCTTTGCGACAGGTTCTGCCTCCGAAGAGTACCGTGATTACCCTAACGAAGAACCGTATCAGTGCATCGAACCATCAGGCAAGCAACCAACCATTTGATCATATCGATACAATCCCATGTTCTCGCTCCTGCTCTCTTTTACTGCATTAAGACAACGCGTTTCAAACTGCTGTGTGCTACGGTAGTTGAACCCTTTTCCTCTGCATGACCTGTCATTGCCACAGTAACTAGATGAAACCCACTAGCATGTGTAGGAGTTGATTGAGCCATATGTATGTGTTGTTCCTACCTTGCTATGCCTGCTATGCTTAGAGTCGTGTCAGGTCTGGTTCATCTGGGTGATGGGCTAGAGTGAAATGATTATGTCGGTAATGAGAGTGGTGTGGTGAACACGATTTGGTAAAGGTATCGATGAGAGGCCATGTAGGAGTACATGGTGGGTTGTTTCATTGAAGCCGACCTTAAGCACTGAGATCTGTATGTGTGATTTAAGAATCAGCTACTACCATGCATTGGGCCCGAAACCAATGGACCCTCTCGGCTTCTTATTCACCCTAGTTCTCCGTCCAGGAGTTGCAAGTAGTTTCTGGTGTTTGTAGCCTACTGGAGGCCGTGGACAGCGCTGACCGTAGGGGTGGGCTGTGATGCGGTAGGTACGTGGCCGGGTGTACCGAATACCCGTTAGGTATCTCGGGAACCCTGTTCACATCGTTCGGGGCCGTATGGGAAACCTCGGCCGGACTCCCTGCGGATGGAACCTGAATAGGCGATAAACCTGGACTGGAGGCTTAGGTGATTAGGTAGGTCGTGGCCGACACCCACGTTGGGCTTCCGCTTGAAGGTTGCCGAGTACATGTCGTGTAAACGACGGTAAGTGGTGAGAGCGTGTATGAAGAAGTACACCCCTGCAGGGTTAACATGATCTATTCGAATAGCCGCGTCCGCGGTAAAGGACTACTTGGTTGCCGATACAGTTCATAGACAAGTAAATGGAAACTACTAAAAGCCTCAAGATAAGTGTGAGTGCCGAGGATGGCCCTTCCGTAGGAAGACGGAGGTGGATCCTCGGTAGTGTATTGAAGTGGTGAGTAGTGGACTCGTGTGCGCAAAACCATTTCAAGTTGGAGTATCGTAGGATAGTCTAGCCAAGAGTCAAAGCTGGCTTGCTGCAATAACCCCACCAACCCTTCTTGATAATATGCATGTATGTAGGATCTGATGTAAGTCTTGCTGAGTACCTTTGTACTCATGTTGCTATAATCTACATTTTTACAGAAGACGCTGCAACCCCTTCTGATGGGTTCTATGTAGACGTTGACATCAACGAGTAGGCTAAAGACCCAGGTGGTGACCCTGAGCTTGTGAAGGACCACGTAGTATAGTAGGCTTTCCAAGCCTCTTTTATTTTACTAGTTGTCTGTACTCAGACAAGTTACTTCCGCTGCTGGTTTGTATGACTGTATGACTTGTATGTTGGGTCGTGAGACCCGTACCTTTGTGTATGTTATGTATGGCTCCCTGAGCCTTAAATAAAGTACTTGTGTCGTAGAGTCATGTTGTGATGCTTCGTTGTATTTGCACATATCGAGCATATTGTGTGTATGATTGAAATGCTTGGTATGTGTGGGATCTGACTATCTAGTTGTTTATCTTTAGTAGCCTCTCTTACCGGGAAATGTCTCCTAGTGTTACCGCTGAGCCATGGTAGCTTGCTACTGCTCTGGAACACTTAGGCTGGCCGGCATGTGTCCTTCTTCGTTCCTGTGTCTGTCCCTTCGGGGAAATGTCACGCTTTGAGTACCGGAGTCCTGTTAGCCCGCTACAGCCCAGTTTACCGGAGTCCTGCTAGCCCAGCGCTACAGCCCGGACCCACTTGCTGATGACCGACACGTTCGAAGCTGGGTCATGGATGCCTGTCCCTGTAAGTCCATGCCACTTTGGGTTTACGACTAGTCATGTCAGCCCGGGCTCCTTATCATATGGATGCTAGCGACACTATCATATACGTGAGCCAAAAGGCGCAAACGGTCCCGGGCAAAGGTAAGGCGACACCCGTGGGGATACCGTGCGTGAGGCCGCAAAGTGATATGAGGTGTTACCGGCTAGATCGATGTGACATCGAGTCGGGGTCCTGACACATGCTTAGGGTTTAATTGATCATGTTGGTTCCGTGGTGGTTTCTTTAATAGAAATCAGAGGGGAAACCCTCTTTTGCTAAAAAATATATGCTTAGAGTTTCCCCCTTTTATGATCACTATACGATCAGAATACATGCTTCGTGTCATAATAACACTGCTACACCCATCAAGCTAAACAAGCTTAGTTGTTCAAATACGAATCTGATATTATTAAAACAGAGTTGTTTAATTGGTCAGCTAAATGTTCCTAATTAGTTTCAAAAATGCATGTTCGCCGCTCGGGTGTGTATCTCTGTGTGTGGTATGGTCAGCACAGCTGGGGAGGTGAACTTTGCATATGCAGGGGTTTATAGGGAGACACTACTTTTTATGTTTTCATGAATCTCAGATTCTGAACAGCATCATAATGATTATGAGCTTGCGCGCATGAAAAGAATAAAGCAGAACAATGCCATGGCTGTCAAACTTGGCATTAAGGGACTGAAATCAAGTCTGGATGCAATGCAATGCAAACACTCTCCACCTACAGATTCATGCTCAGAATATGATCCTAACAGTGCTTCTGAGCTAGAGGGAGACCTAAGTCAATGTAGCTCCCTAGTGGAGGAGTCAGAGGAATATGCCCTATCTTATTCACCCATCAAGGTACTTGCTCTAACTTTCCAAGGTTACATTGCTCGCACATATCTTGCAACTGATGCTTTGCATTGCTTCTACTTTGTTGAACTGCCATTAGCTTAGTTTACACATCATGAATGTGAATATGCCCTGCCTATCCATTTTCAGTACATATTCCAACTGTCATCATACCATATTTATCCATTCAAATGATGTTCTTGTGTATCAGACGTTCAAAAGGAAGAGGGTGATTGCTGATCTTGGAGGAGCACAAGCAAAGTATTTTGAAAAGGTAGTGGCACCTGATAAATCAAATAGCCCATTAGGTGTAGTTGCAATATCACCTGACCCACAAAATACCCCAACTCTAGCAAACTCTAGCCCTACTACACTGGTCATTTCTGATGCCCCAACTCAGTAGACCCCAACTGCAGCAAACAGTATGATTATGCCAGTTGACATAGCACCAGTTGTACGATGCAAAACCCCCATTCCAGCAAAGAGTACACCAAATCCAGTTGCCAAAACCCATTTCGAACCAGAGAGAGCCCCAATTGCAGCAAATAGGACCCCTGTTCCATTTCTTCCCAGCTTAGAAGACGAAGCTTATGTTGTTGTTAGGAACTTTGTGTGCATCTTTCCTTCATGGAAAGATTATACCGCAGACACAGAACAATTTCCAGTCTTCCTCCGCAACTTACGCGTAAGTAATGTACTAATGTTATTCGTGGTCATTACTGCATATATTTCTGCTGACAGAAGACACAAGATTTCATTCTTTTAAATTGGCAAGGCGCAAACTGGATTGTGATGACGAGCAAGGGTTGGTTGCGCTTTTCAAGCACTCGTCGTTGAAGTATTGTTCCTACCCGAGGCAAGCACACTTCGATGGCAAGCCTCTGAACGAAATTTCTGTAAAGCCTCTGAACGAAGAGGGATTGGTTCATTTTGTAGCATTCTACATCTTATCTCCCTCGCCCACCATTTACTAAAAAAGATTAGATCTATATTGAATCTTACCAACAAGTAGAATACACAGACAATGCCAGTGCAGAAGTGTAGCCCATTGCTCTTGTCAGTACATTTTGTCCTGTAACGCTTGTACTTCCAGGGATTGGTAGTTGATTATGTAGCATCAATCTGCATCTTATCTTCATTATCCTCGATCCCTTCCAGTATTATCATATCTATAATTACTCTCTACAAAATGTAGAGTACAAGCAATGCTTATGAAGAAGATTCTGTGCTGAAATTCTTGAGTTATCCTTCCCTTGCCATGGAGAAGGGCATTATAAAGCCGGTGTTAACTATTAATGTAAGTCAGTCCTTCTAAAGCCTTTATCCTCAACTGCTGTTTAATTTGCTCATACTCCCTATCGTTTACTTCTGTATAGTTTGCTGTTTCTACCAAAATGCATGTTCGTAAGAACCGTAAGTTCTAAGTTTTACTTGTAAAACCAAATTCCTTATTCATACCATGCACATTACTTAATACTCCCTATATGTATGCTTGTTTTTGTGGATCTATAATCCAGTGTGTGGGGAAGCAGCCCACGTTTGCACCTTGTCATCTCCTGTTTTATCTTACTGATGTGGTTGATGATATGAACAACATGCCATGCACATTATCTAAAATAGATACAATGATTTCCTTTGCCCTTCATCTATGCTTGTTATGTTGACATGGTAATCCAGTAGTGTGGTGAAGCTCCCCGCATTATGAACAATGCCAAATTATGCTATTGATATTTTGAACATACTCTTTATTTTCTAATTTGAAATTGGATAGAATTGACAGAACAGTTATCATATTTGTTTATACACGTGTAAAACCTGTCATCTCTCTGCTTTGTTTCGGGGTGATATGCCTGATGGCATGCACAAGTCTGCTGAAGGCTGTGAGACAAACCCAACATATATTGCAGCAAAGAAGGCAAAACATCTTGAAGATAGTGAGACAACCCCAAAGTCTTGTCTTGATGCAGTGTTCAAGTTACTTGAGACTAACAGTCAGACAAGCTCACAGAATTCGTTGTCTAAATCAGTTCGACTTCTTCAGTCCCAAGTTCTAGCAGAAAGGCATTCTGCAACTCAACTTCGACTCAAAGTCCTATCTCTAAGAAATATTGCCAAGAACACCAATGAGAACCTCATCACTAAACAGCTACACCTAGAAGCTATGACCGACATGCTAGGCCGGTCTCACAGCCTTGCTCAGCAGCTTGCGCAGCAGTTCCCCCGCAAGGCTAACCTTTCTTGAACTGTCTTGGAAGTGGTCTCAGTTCAGTATTATTTTGTTATGCTGCAATGGTGCCCAGTTTTTGTAATCTGCTTCTTCGTTGCGCTTTATGATCACTGGTGGCGAACTTTCATGCCCAGTGGATGTAATATACCTTAAATCCTTTATTGTGTAGTGTAGGTTTATTCTTAGTCACTATGCTGTAATTTCTTTATTGTATAGAGTAGGTTTGTTCTTAATTCCTACTAGTTACGCAGCAGCCCGAAATGAACCCCGGCCCATGATTGTGCGAATCAAATCACGGGCTTTTAATAGGCCAAAATTGTCTGGGTCCTTGTTTGGCCCAATCAGATATCGGCTGCGAGCAGGCCGGATGCAAATCGGGCCGTAGTTAGGCCCAACTATATGACGGGCTTTTAACAGGCCAAAATTAATATAGGGTCGAAATGTTAAATGGGCCCTTAACAGGCTAAAACTAATATCAGGCCGAATTCCTAAGTGGGCCCTTAGCAAGTGGGCCCAAAAGCATAGTGTCCAGTTGACGGGCCGAATCTGATATGGGCCATAATTGAGCCCAAATCCTTTTAAAGGGCCAGACTTGATCTGGGCCATAATTTGGCCCAGAACGTGGTAGGCTTTTAACGGGCCGGATCTCATATGGGCCACTATTAGGCCCGGAGCATGGCAGGCCATTAATGGACCGGATCAAATATGGGCCGGCATTTGGCCCAAAACATGGCAGCCAGTTAATGGGCCGGCCTACTAGGGTCCTCAAAATCTTGTGGGCCTACAGCTGGGCCGGCCCATTAATGTCGGCGAAATCCCATGGGACTTTAGCTGGGAAGGCCCATTGTGACCCGTAAGAATCTTGTGGGCCTTTACCTGGGCCAGCCCATTATGGCACATAAAAATCTTGTGGGCCTTTACCTGGGCCGGCCCATTATGGCCCGCAAAATCTTGTGGGCCTTTAGCTGGGCCAGCCCATTATGGTCTGCAAAATCTCGTGGGCCTTTAGCTAGGCCGGCCCATTATGGTCCGCAAAATCCTGTGGGCCTTTAGTTGGGCCGGCCCATTTAAACTTGTTGGGTCGTGCCACGTGTCGACGTATCATATGCGCCTTCTATCTAGTGTGTGGATGACATCTGTCCCGATGATGAGCCGACACGTGTTACCTCTAGCCAATGATGATTTTACACGTGGAAAATCCCCATTGGTCGGGGCTGTTAATGGGTTATCGGATCCAAAACCCGACCCGATAGCTTAACGGCGTTCCGTTACGGTGGATGCCACGTGTCGGTCACCCTTGACGAAAGCACTTCTATGACGCGCGATTTATCATCATGGAAGTGGACACTTCCGTGATGATAATTTTGGTAATGTCATGGAACAATTCTATGACAGCACAGGTATGACTATCTTGATTCTGTCATAAATTTGTCATGGATGTACATGCATGACAAAAAAAGCGACCTACTGTGACAAACACGTATCATCATGGAAGTGTATTTTTTTGTAGTGTATACCCCGAAAACATCCGAGAGCACCACGAAACCATATTTCCACCGTCGCAACCTTCTATACCCACGAGATCCCATCTTGGGGCCTTTTCCGGCGCTCCGCCGGAGGGGGAATCGATCACGGAGGGCTTCTACATCAACGCCATAGCCTCTTTGATGATGTGTGAGTAGTTTACCACAAACCTTTGGGTCCATAGTTATTAGCTAGATGGCTTCTTCCCTCTCTTTGGATCTCAATACAAAGTTCTCCTCGATTCTATTAGAGATCTATTCGCTGTAATTCTTTTTGCGGTGTGTTTTTTGAGATCCGATGAATTGTGGGTTTATGATCAAGATTATCTATGAGCAATATTTGATTCTTCTCTAAACTCTTTTATGCATGATTTAATATCTTTGCAAGTCTCTTCGAATTATCAGTTTGGTTTGGCCTACTAGATTGATCTTTCTTGCAATGGGAGAAGTGCTTAGCTTTGGGTTCAATCTTGCGGTGTCATTTCCCAGTGATAGCAGGGGAAGCAAGGCATGTATTGTATTGTTGCCATCAAGGATAAAAAGATGGGTTTATATCATATTGCTTGAGTTTATCCCTCTACATCATGTCATCTTGCCTAATGCATTACTCTGTTCTTATGAACTTAATACTCTAGATGCATGCTGGATAGCGGTCGCTGTGTGGAGTAATAGTAGTAGATGCAGAATCGTTTCGGTCTACTTGTCGCGGACGTGATGCCTATATACATGATCATGCCTAGATATTCTCATAACTATGCACTTTTCTATTAATTGCTCGACAGTAATTTGTTCACCCACCGTAGAATTTGCTATCATGAGAGAAGCCACTAGTGAAACCTATGGCCCGGGTCTATTTTCCATTATATTATTTTCCTATCTACTTGCTATTTCTATCGTTGTTTATTTTGAAATCTTTATTTTCCAATCTATACAATAAAAATACCAAAAATATTTATCTTATTCTCTTTATCAGATCTCACTATCATAAGTGACTGTGAAGGGATTGACAAACCCTTTATCGCGTTGGTTGCGAGGTTTTTGTTTGTTTGTGCAGGTACTAGGGACTTGCGTGTTACCTCCTACTAGATTGATACCTTGGTTCTCAAAAACTGAGGGGCAATACTTACGCTACTTTGTTGCATCAACGCATGCTCAAGAGGTAGCAAGAAGGATTTCTGGCGCCGTTGCCGGGGAGGTTGCACCAAGTTAAGTCAAGATTTGATTTCCCAGCAACTAGCCATTTCTGGCACCGTTGCCGGGAAGATCTACGCTCAAGTAAAGACATACCAAGTGCCCATCACAAACTCTTATCCATCGCATTACATTATTTGCCATTCGCCTCTCGTTTTCCTCTCCCCCACTTCACCTTTGCCGTTTTATACGCCATCTTCCATTCGTCCTTCTATTTGCTCGTGTTACCATGTGCCTTCTATTAGCTTGCATCTTTGCTTGCTAAATATCTATTGTTATGGATCCTCATCCTCTTGCTAATCTTTTTAAGAGATCCAATTATGATGAACCAATTACTAGTGAGTTGAGTGTACTAGACTATCTTTATGGAGTTTTGCTTGAAATCCATGAATCTGAAAATTGTGTTGAAGTGCTTTATAAAGTGATTCACGATAGATCTTTGAATAAAAAGCATAATTGCAATGACGTTATTATAAATTCTATTGATGTAAATTGTGCTAATAATATGCAAAACCCTAAGCTTGGGGATGCTAGTTTTGCTATGTCCTCTACTTGTTGCAATGATCATGATTGGGGTGACTCTTCTTATGATCTTGAAAATTTATTTAAGCCCCATGATGAATATAAGATTGATAATAATGTTTCCAATATTGAAAGTGGGTTTGGAAGAGTGTCAACTTTAGATCCAACGTATTTGGAGAATGTTCAGTCTTATGCAATTTTTGACAAAAGTGGGTTTGGAGAGGTCATGACTTTAGTTAATGTTAATCCAACAATTCTGTAAGAGTGTCAACTTTACATGCATGTGGATCATGTTGAGAATATTTTATGTGATAGCTATTTTGTTGAATTTGCTTATGATCCCACATGTAATTATTATGAGAGAGGAAAATATGATTGTAGAAATTTTCATGTTACTAAATTACCTCCCGTTATGTTGAGATTGCTATTGTTTCTTTGCGCTTCCTTGCATATGCTAGTTTTTGCTTGCTATAATAATTTGTTTGCCTATAATATGCCTATGAATAGAAAGTATATTAGACTTAGATGTGATTTTAATATGCTTCATGATGCTCCCTTCGTGTTTCAAATTCTATCTTTCTTGTGAGCATCATTAAAAATTTAGATGCCTAGCTAGGGGCGTTAAATGATAGCGCTTGTTGGGAGGCAACCCAATTTCATTTTTGTTCTTTACTTTTTATTCATGTTTAGTAATAAATAAATCATCTAGCTGAAGGAAATATGCCCTAGAGGCAATAATAAAGTTATTATTTATTTCCTTATGTCATGATAAATGTTTATTATTCATGCTAGAACTGTATTAACCGGAAACATAATACATGTGTGAATACATAGACAAATAGAGTGTCACTAGTATGCCTCTACTTGACTAGCTCGTTGATCAAAGATGGTTACGTTTCCTAACCATAGACATGAGTTTTCATTTGATTAACGGGATCACATCATTAGGAGAATGATGTGATTGACTTGACCCATTCCGTTAGCATAGCACTTGATCGTTTAGTTTGTTGCTATTGCTTTCTTCATGACTTATACATGTTCCTATGACTATGAGATTATGCAACTCCCGTTTACCGGAGGAACACTTTGTGTGCCCCCAAACGTCACAACGTAATTGGGTGATTATAAAGGTGCTCTACAGGTGTCTCCAAAGGTACTTGTTGGGTTGGCGTATTTCGAGATTAGGATTTGTCACTCTGATTGTCGGAGAGGTATCTCTAGGCCCTCTCGGTAATGCACATCACTTAAGCCTTGCAAGCATTGCAACTAATGAGTTAGTTGCGGGATGATGTGTTATGGAACAAGTAAAAAGACTTACCAGTAACGAGATTGAACTAGGTATTGAGATACCGATGATCGAATCTCGGGCAAGTAACATACCGATGACAAAGGGAGCAACGTATGTTCTTATGCGGTCTGACCGATAAAGATCTTCGTAGAATATGTGGGAGCCAATATGAGCATCCAGGTTCCGCTATTGGTCATTGACCGGAGACGTGTCTCCGTCATGTCTACATAGTTCTCGAACCCGTAGGGTCCGCACGCTTAACGTTTTGATGACAGTTATATTATGAGTTTATATGTTTTGATGTACCGAAGGTTTTTCAGAGTCCCAGATATGATCATGGCCATGACGAGGAGTCTCGAAATGGTCGAGACATGAAGATTGATATATTTGAAGCCTATATTTGGATATCGGAAGTGTTCCGAGTGAAATCAGGATTTTACCGGAGTACCGGAGGGGTTACCGGAACCCCCGAGGGGTTAATGGGCCATAGTGGGACTTAGTGGAGAAGAGGAGAGGCGGCCAGGGCAAGGGCCGCGCGCCCCTCCCCCCTAGTCCGAATAGGACAAGGAGAGGGGGGCGGCGCCCCCCTTTCCTTCTTCTTGTCCACCTCTTTCCCCCCTTCTTCTAATCCAACAAGGAAAAGGGAGGGAGTCCTACTCCCAGTAGGAGTAGGACTCCTCCTGGCGCGCCTCCTCCGGGCCGGCCGCACCCCCCCCCCCTTGCTCCTTTATATACGACGGCAGGGGGGAACCCCATAGACACAACAATTGATCATTTGATCTTTTAGCCGCGTGTGGTGCCCCCCTCCACCATAGTCCAACTCGATAATACTGTAGCGGTGCTTAGGCGAAGCCCTGCGTCGGTAGAACATCATCATCGTCACCACGCCGTCGTGCTGACAAAACTCTCCCTCAACACTTGGCTAGATCAGAGTTCGAGGGACATCATCAGGCTGAACGTGTGCTGAACTCGGAGGTGTCGTATGTTCGGTACTTGATCGGTCGGATCGTGAAGACGTACGACTACATCAACCACGTTGTGCTAACGCTTCCACTTTCGGTCTACGAGGGTACATGGACAACACTCTCCCCTCTCGTTGCTATGCATCACCATGATCTTGCGTGTGTGTAGGAATTTTTTTGAAATTACTATGTTCCCCAACAGTGGCATCCGAGCCAGGTTTTATGCGTAGATGTCATATGCACGAGTAGAACACAAGTGAGTTGTGGGCGATATAAGTCATACTGCTTACCAGCATGTCATACTTTGGTTTGGCGGTATTGTTGGATGAAGCGGCCCGGACCGACATTACGCGTACCCTTATGTGAGACTGGTTCTACCGACGTGCTTTGCACACAGGTGGCTGGCGGGTGTCAGTTTATCCAACTTTAGTTGAACCGAGTGTGGCTACGCCCGGTCCTTGCGATGGTTAAAACAGCACCAACTTGACAAACTATCATTGTGGTTTTGATGCGTAGGTAAGAACGGTTCTTGCTAAGCCCAATAGCAGCCACGTAAAACTTGCAACAACAAAGTAGAGGACGTCTAACTTGTTTTTGCAGGGCATGTTGTGATGTGATATGGTCAAGACATGATGCTAAATTTTATTGTATGAGATGATCATGTTTTGTAACCAAGTTATAGGCAATTGGCAGGATCCATATGGCTGTCGCTTTATTGTATGCAATGCAATCGCCATGTAATGCTTTACTTTATCACTAAGCGGTAGCGATAGTCGTAGAAGCATAAGATTGGCGAGACGACAATGATGCTACGATGGAGATCAAGCTGTCGCACCGGTGACGATGGTGATCATGACGGTGCTTCGGAGATGGAGATCACAAGCACAAGATGATGATGGCCATATCATATCACTTATATTGATTTCATGTGATGTTTATCTTTTATGCATCTTATCTTGCTTTGATTGACGGTAGCATTATAAGATGATCTCTCACTAAATTTCAAGATAAAAGTGTTCTCCCCGAGTATGCACCATTGCCAAAGTTCGTCGTGCCCAGACACCACATGATGATTGGGTGTGATAAGCTCTATGTCCATCTACAATGGGTGCAAGCCAGTTTTGCACATGCAGAATACTCAGGTTAAACTTGACGAGCCTAGCATATGCAGATATGGCCTCGGAACACTGAGAACGAAAGGTCGAGCGTGAATCATATAGTAGATATGATCAACATAGTGATGTTCACCATTGAAAACTACTCCATTTCACATGATGATCGGTTATGGTTTAGTTGATTTGGATCACGTGATCACTTAGATGATTAGAGGGATGTCTATCTAAGTGGGAGTTCTTAAGTAATATGATTAATTGAACTTTAATTTATCATGAACTTAGTCCTGGTAGTATTAGAATATCTATGTTGTAGATTAATAGCTCGCATTTAGCTCCTCTGTTTTATTTTGATATGTTCCTAGAGAAAAACTATGTTGAAAAATGTTAGTAGCAATGATGCGGATTGGATCCATGATCTGAGGATTATCCTCATTGCTGCACAGAAGAATTATGTCCTTGATGCACCGCTAGGTGACAGACCTATTGCAGGAGCAGATGCAGACGTTATGAACGTTTGGCTAGCTCAATATGATGACTACTTGATAGTTTAGTGCACCATGCTTAACGGCTTAGAATCGGGACTTCAAAAAGGTTTTGAACGTCATGGACCATATGAGATGTTCCAGGTGTTGAAGTTAATATTTCAAGAAAATACCCGAGTTGAGAGATATGAAATCTCCAACAAGTTCTATAGCTAAAAGATGGAGGAGAATAGCTCAAGCAGTGAGCATGTGCTCAGATTGTCTGGGTACTACAATCGCTTGAATCAAGTGGGAGTTAATCTTCCAGATAAAATAGTAATTGACAGAATTCTCTAGTCACCATCACCAAGTTAGTAGAACTTCGTGATGAACTATAGTATGCAGGGGATGACGAAAACGATTCCCGAGCTTTTCATGATAATGAAATCGATGAAGGTAGAAATCAAGAAAGATCATCAAGTGTTGATGATTAACAAGACCACTAGTTTCAAGAAAAGGGCAAAGGTAAAGAAAGGGAACTTCAAGAAGAACGGCAAGCAAGTTGCTGCTCAGGTGAAGAAACCCAAGTCTGGACCTAAGCCTGAGACTAAGTGCTTCTACTGCAAAGGGACTGGTCACTCGAAGCGGAACAGCCCCAAGTATTTGGCGGATAAGAAGGATGGCAAAGTGAACAAATGGTACATTTGATATACATGTTATTGATGTGTACTTTACTAGTGTTTATAGCAACCCCTCGGTATTTGATATTGGTTCAGTTGCTAAGAGTAGTAACTCAAAACGGGAGTTGCAGAATGAAAAGAGACTAGTTAAGGGTGAAGTGACGATGTGTGTTGGAAGTGGTTCCAAGATTGATATGATCATCATCGCACACTCCCTACACTTTCGGGATTAGTGTTGAACCTAAATAAGTGTTATTTGGTGTTTGCGTTGAGCATGAATATGATTTGATCATGTTTATTGCAATACGGTTATTCATTTAAGTTAGAGAATAATTGCTATTCTATTTACATGAATAAAACCTTCTATGGTTATGCACCCAATGAAAATGGTTCGTTGGATCTCGATCGTAGTGATACACATATTCATAATATTGAAGCCAAAAAGATGCAAAGTTCATAATGATGGTGTAACTATTTGTGGCATTGCCGTTTAGATCATATTGGTGTAAAGCGCATGAAGAAACTCCATGCTAATGGAATTTTGGAATCACTTGATTATGAATCACTTGATGCTTGAGAACCATGCCTTATGGGCAAGATGACTAAAGACCCCGTTCTCCAGTACAATGGAGCGAGCAACTGACTTATTGGAAATAATACATACTGATGTATGCGATCCGATGAGTGTTGAGGCTCGTGGCGGGTATCGTTATTTTCTGACCTTCACAGATGATTTGAGCAGATATGGGTATATCTACTTGAAGAAACGTAAGTCTGAAACATTTGAAAAGTTCAAAGAATTTCAGAGTGAAGTGGAAAATCATCGTAAGAAGAAAATAAAGTTTTTATGATTTGATCCCAGAGGCGAATATTTGAGTTACGAGTTTGGCCTTCAATTAAAACAATGTGGAATAGTTTCACAAAACTCATGCCACCTGGAACACCACAGCGTAATGGTGTGTCCGAACGTCGTAACTGTACTTTATTATATATGGTGCAATCTATGATGTCTCTTACCAATTTACCACTATCATTTTGGGGTTATGCATTAGAGACAGCTACATTCATGTTAAATAGGGCACCATCTAAATCCATTGAGACGACACCGTATGAACTATGGTTTGGCAAGAAACCTAAGCTGTCGTTTCTTAAAGTTTGGGGTTGTGATGCTTATGTGAAAAGGTTTCATCTTGATAAGCTCAAACCCAAGTCGGAGAAGTGTGTCTTCATAGGATACCCAAAAGTAACTATTGGGTACACCTTCTATCACAGATCCGAAGGCAAGATATTTGTTGCTAAGAATGGATCCTTTCTAGAGAAGGAGTTTCTCTCAAAAGAAGTGAGTGGGAGGAAAGTAGAATTTGATAAGGTAACTGTACCTACTCCCTTATTGGAAAGTAGTTCATCACAGAAATCTATTTCTGTGACTCCTACACTAATTAGTGAGGAAGCTAATGATGATGATCATGTAACTTCAGATCAAGTTAGTATCGAACCTCGTAGGTCAACCAGAGTGAGATCCGCACCAGAGTGGTACGGTAATCCTGTTTTGGAGGTCATGTTGCTAGACCATGACGAACCTACGAACTATGAGGAAGCGATGATGAGCCTAGATTCCGCGAAATGGCTTGAGGCAATGAAATCTAAGATGGGATCCATGTATGAGAATAAAGTGTGGACTTTGGTTGACTTGCCCGATGATCAGCAAGCCATAGAAAATAAATGGATCTTCAAGAGGAAGACGGACGCTGATAGTAGTGTTACTATCTATAAAGCGAGACTTGTCGAAAAAGGTTTTTGACAAAGTTCAAAGTGTTGACTATGATGAGATTTTCTCACTCGTAGTGATGCTTAAGTCTGTCCGAATCATGTTAGCAAATTGCCGCATTTTATGAAATCTGGCAAATGGATAAACAAAACTGCATTCCTTAAAGGATTTATTAAAGAAAGAGTTGTATATGATGCAACCAGAAGGTTTTGTCGATCCTAAAGGTGCTAACAAAATGTGCAAGCTCCAGCGATCCATCTATGGACTGGTGCAAGCATCTCAGAGTTGGAATATACGCTTTGATGAGTTGATCAAAGCATATAGTTTTATACAGACTAGTGGTGAAGCCTATATTTACAAGAAAGTGAGTGGGAGCACTACGTCATTTCTGATAAGTATATGTGAATGACATATTGTTGATCGGAGATAATGTAGAATTATTCTGCAAAGCATAAAGGAGTGTTTGGAAGGAGTTTTTTAAAGAAAGACCTCGGTGAAGCTGCTTACATATTGAGCATCTAGATCTATAGAGATAGATCAAGAGCTTGATAAGTTTTTCAATGAGTACATACCTTGAAAAGATTTTGAAGTAGTTCAAAATGGAACAGTCAAAGAAAGAGTTCTTTCCTGTGTTACAAGGTGTGAAACTGAGTAAGACTCAAAGCCCGACCATGGCAGAAGATAGAAAGAGAATGAAAGTCATTCCCTATGCCTTGGCCATAGGTTCTATAAAATATGCCATGCCGTGTATCAGATCTATTGTATATCCAACACTATTTTTGGCAAGGGAGTACAATAGTGATCTAGGAGTAGATCATTGGACAGCGGTCAAAATTATCCTTAGTGGAATAAGGATATGTTTCTCGATTATGGAGGTGACAAAAGGTTCGTCGTAAAGGGTTACGTCGATGCAAACTTTAACACCGATCTGGATGACTCTAAGTCTCTATCTAGATACATATTGAAAGTGGGAGCAATTAGCTAGAGTAGCTCCGTGCAGAGCATTGTTGACATAGAACTTTGCAAAATACATACGGATCTGAATGTGGCAGACCCGTAGACTAAAATTCTCTCACAAGCAAAACATGATCACACCTTAGTACTTTTTGGGTGTTAACCACATAGCGATGTGAACTAGATTGTTGACTCTAGTAAACCCTTTGGGTGTTGGTCACATGTCGATGTGAACTATGGGTGTTAATCACATGGTGATGTGAACTATTGGTATTAAATCACATGGCGATGTGAACTAGATTATTGACTCTAGTGCAAGTGGGAGACTGAAGGAAATATGCCCTAGAGGCAATAATAAAGTTATTATTTATTTCCTTATATCATGATAAATGTTTATTATTCATGCTAGAATTGTATTAACCGGAAACATAATACATGTGTGAATACATAGACAAACAGAGTGTCACTAGTATGCCTCTACTTGAATAGCTCGTTGATCAAAGATGGTTATGTTTCCTAACCATAGACATGAGTTGTCATTTGATTAACCGGATCACATCATTAGGAGAATGATGTGATTGACTTGACCCATTCCGTTAGCTTAGCACTTGATCGTTTAGTTTGTTGCTATTGCTTTCTTCATGACTTATACATGCTCCTATGACTATGAGATTATGCAACTCCCGTTTACCGGAGGAACATTTTGTGTGCTACCAAACGTCACAACGTAACTGGGTGATTATAAAGGTGCTCTACAGGTGTCTCTGGAGGTACTTGTTGGGTTGACGTATTTCGAGATTAGGATTTGTCACTCCGATTGTCGGAGAGGTGTCTCTGGGCTCTCTCAGTAATACACATCACTTAAGCCTTGCAAGCATTGCAACTAATGAGTTAGTTGCAGGATGATGTATTACAGAATGAGTAAAGAGACTTGCTGGTAACGAGATTGAACTAGGTATTGAGATGTCGGCTATCAAATCTCGGGAAAGTAACATACCGATGGCAAAGGGAACAACGTATGTTGTTATGCGGTCTGACCGATAAAGATTTTCGTAGAATATGTGGGAGCCAATATGAGCATCCAGGTTCCGCTATTGGTTATTGACCGGAGATGTGTCTTGGTCATGTCTACATAGTTCTCGAACCCGTAGGGTCCGCACGCTTAACGTTTCGATGATAGTTATATTATGTGTTTATATGTTTTGATGTACCAAAGGTTATTCGGAGTCCCGTATATGATCACGGACATGACGAGGAGTTTCAAAATGGTCGAGGCATGAAGATTTATATATTGGAAGCCTATATTTGGATATCGGAAGTGTTCTGGGTGAAATCGGGATTTTACCGGAGTACCGGAGGGGTTACCGGAACCCCCCGGGGGGTTAATGGGCCATAGTGGGCCTTAGTGGAGAAGAGGAGAGGCGGCCAGGGCAAGGGTCGCACGCCCCTCCCCCCCTAGTCCTAATAGGACAAGGAGATGGGGAGGCGCCCCCCCCCCCTTCCTTCTTCTCCTCCACCTCTTTCCCCTCTTCTCCTAATCCAACAAGGAAAAGGAAGGGAGTCCTACTCCCGGTAGGAGTAGGACTCCTCGTGGCGCGCCTCCTCCTGGCCGGCCGCACCTCCCCCTTGCTCCTTTATATACGGGGGCAGGTGGGCACCCCATAGACACAACAATTGATCGTTTGATCTTTTAGCTGTGTGCGGTGCCCCCCTCCACCATAGTCCACCTCGATAATATTGTAGCGGTGCTTAGGCGAAGCCCTGCGTCAGTAGAACATCATCATCGTCACCATGTCGTCGTGCTGACGAAACTCTCCCTCAACACTTGGCTGGATTGCAGTTCAAGGGATGTCATCGGGCTGAACGTGCGCTGAACTCAGAGCTGTCGTACGTTTGGTACTTGATTGGTCGGATCATGAAGACGTACGACTACATCAACCGCGTTGTGCTAACGCTTCCGCTTTCGGTCTACGAGGGTACGTGGGCAACACTCTCCCCTCTCGTTGCTATGCATCACCATGATCTTGCGTGTGCGTAGGAAATTTTTTGAAATTACTATGTTCCCCAACACTAGCTTCTGTTTAGATGTGGTTTTATGTTTTTAATTAGTGTTTGTGCCAAGTAGAACCTTTGGGAAGACTTGGGGGAAGTCTTTGCGATCTTGCTGTAAAAAACATAAACTTTAGCGCTCACGAGATTTGCTGCCATTTTTTACCGGAGAGTGCGATTAGGTTGATTATTTTTTAAGATGATTAATAGACAAATTACTCACGTCCAACAATTTATTTCAGAATTTTTGGGGTTACATAAGTACTCGAAACCTACAGATTACTACAGACTGTTCTGTTTTTGACAGATTCTGTTTTTCGTGTGTTGTTTGCTTATTTTGATGAATCTATGGCTAAAATCGGGGGGTATGAACCATATAAAAGTTGTAATACAGTAGGTTTAACACCAATATAAATAAAGAGTGAGTTCATTACAGTACCTTGAAGTGGTGGTTTGTTTTCTTATACTAACGGAGCTCATGAGATTTTCTGTTGAGTTTTGTGTTGTGAAGTTTTCATGTTTTGGGTAAAGATTTGATGGATTTTGGAATAAGGAGTGGCAAGATCCTAAGCTTGGGAATTCCCAAGGCACCCCAAGGTAAAATTCAAGGGCAACCAAAAGCCTAAGCTTGGGGATGCCCCGGAAGGCATCCCCTCTTTCGTCTTCGTTCATCGGTAACTTTACTTGAGGTTATAATTTTATTCACCAAATGATATGTGTTTTGCTTGGAGCGTCTTGTATGATTTGAGTCTTTGCTTTTTAGTTTACCACAATCATCCTTGTTGTACACACCTTTTGGAGAGACACACATAAATTGGAATTTATTAGAATACTCTATGTGCTTCACTTATATCTTTTGAGCTAGATAATTTTGCTCTAGTGCTTCACTTATATCTTTAAGAGCACGGTGGTGGTTTTATTTTATAGAAATTATTGATCTCTCATGCTTCACTTATATTATTTTGAGAGTCTTTTAGAACAGCATGGTAATTTGCTTTGGCTATAAAATTAGTCCTAATATGATAGGCATCCAAGATGGGTATAATAAAAACTTTCATAAAAAGTGCATTGAATACTATGAGAAGTTTGATGCTTGATGATTGTTTTGAGATATGAAGATGGTGATATTAGAGTCATGCTAGTTGAGTAGTTGTGAATTTGAGAAATACTTGTTCTAAAGTTTGTGATTCCCATAGCATGCACGTATGGTGAACCATTATGTGATGAAGTCGAAGCATGATTTATTTATTGATTGTCTTCCTTATGAGTAGCGGTCGGGGACGAGCGATGGTCTTTTCCTACCAATCTATCCCCCTAGTAGCATGCGCGTAGTACTCTGTTTTGATAACTAATAGATTTTTGCAATAAGTATGGGAGTTCTTTATGACTAATGTTGAGTCCATGGATTATACGCACTCTCACCCTTCCACCATTGCTAGGCTCCCTAGTACTGCAAAACTTTCGCCGGTGCCATACACCCACCATATACCTTCCTCAAAACAGCCACCATACCTACCTATTATGGCATTTCCATAGCCATTCCGAGATATATTGACATGCAACTTACCACCATTCCGTTTGTTATGACATGTTACATCATTGTCATCTTGCTTTGCATGATCATGTAGTTGACATCATATTTGTGGGAAATCCACCTTTATAATTCTTTCATAGATGTCACTCTTGATTCATTGCATATCCCAATACACCGCCGGAGGCATTCACATAGATTCATATTTTGTTCTAGTATCGAGTTGTAATTTTTGAGTTGTAAGTAAATAAAAGTGTGATGATCATCATTATTAGAGCATTGTCCCAAGTGAGGAAAGGATGATGGAGACTATGAATCCCCCACAAGTCGGGATGAGACTCCGGACGAAAAGAAAAAAAAGATAAAAGAAAAAAGAGGCCGTAAAAAGAGAGGAAAGGGCCCAAATAAAAAAATGAGAGAAAAAGAGAGAAGGGACAATGTTACTATCCTTTTACCACACTTGTGCTTCAAAGTAGCACCATGATCTTCATGATAGAGAGTCTCCTATGTTGTCACTTTCATATACTAGTGAGAATTTTACATTATAGAACTTGGCTTGTATATTCCGATGATGGGCTTCCTCAAAATGCCCTAAGTCTTCGTGAGCAAGCGAGTCGGATGCACACCCACTTAGTTTCTTTTGTTGAGCTTTCATACACTTATAGCTCTAGTGCATCCGTTGCATGGCAATCCCTACTCACTCACATTGATATCTATTGATGGGCATCTCCATAGCCCGTTGATACGCCTAGTTGATGTGAGATTATCTTCTCCTTTTTGTCTTCTCCACAACCACCATTCTATTCCACCTATAGTGCTATATACATGGCTCACGCTCATGTATTGCGTGAAGATTGAAAAAGTTTGAGAACGTCAAAAGTATGAAACAATTGCTTGGCTTGTCATCGGGGTTGTGCATGATTAAATACTTTGTGTGATAAAGATAGAGCATGGCCAGACTATATGATTTTGTAGGGATAACTTTCTTTGGACATGTTATTTTGAGAAGACATGATTGATTTGTTATTATGCTTGAAGTATTATTGTTTTTATGTCAATATTAAACTTTTGTCTTGAATTTTTCGGATCTGAACATTCATGCCACAATAAAGAAAATTACATTGAGAATTATGCTAGGTAGCATTCCACATCAAAAATTCTGTTTTTATCATTTACCTACTCGAGGACAAGCAGGAATTAAGCTTGGGGATGCTTGATACGTCTCCAACGTATCTATAATTTTTTATTGTTCCATGCTATTATATTATCTGTTTTGGATGTTTAATGGGCTTTAATATACCTTTTTATATTAATTTTGGGACTGACCTACTAACCAAAGGCCTAGTGCAAATTGCTATTTTTTTGCCTATTTCAGTGTTTCGCAGAAAAGGAATATCAAACAGAATGAAACCTTTGGGAGAGTTATTTTTGGAACAAACGCAATCCAAGAGACTTGCGGTGGACGTCAAGGAAGAAACAAGGCGGACATGAGGTAGGAGGGCGCGCCCAGGGGGGTAGGCCCGCCCCCACCCTCGTGGGGCCCTCGTGGCTCCGCCGACCTACTTCTTTCGCCTATATGTAACACCCCAGGGTAATGATGCTACAGTAACCTCTGGGGTTAAGTTAATCATTTTGCTAAACAAGTGTTTGATCATCCTTGGTTCTCTCTCATTTCAAATTCCAGTTGATTTCAATTTCAAATTCTGAGTGAAATTCAAAATTGCTCAAACATGAAACTAAAATGTTCATCATGTGCCAAATAATTCATAACTAATTATCTTCAGAAAAACAACATCACCTATATTCATCATGTGACTCAAACAACATCAAAATAGAAATTTATAGTGCCATATAATTTATTAAAAATTCAAATGAAATCATTTTGTCTCCAAACCATTTTTTTGCAGTGGTAAATATTACACTATAATTGTTGTGCTAAGTCACATATTTTACAAAACTCTAATGGTAGCTAAGCAATTTGCAAAATAGGAATAAATCAAAAAAAGAAAAGAAAAGGAAAGCAGAGGGAAGAGAGAGAAAGCCCCTGCCCCACTGGGCCAAACGGCCCAGCTGGCCACCGGCCCATGCCAGCCGGCCCACTCCCCCTCCCCTGCCGTCTTCCCCTTTCTCCTGTTCGACCAAACCGCGCGAGCGGTCGTCGTCGAACCCGCTCGTCGCCACGCGCCTCGCCGAAGAGGGGATAAGGATATCCTCCCACTCTGTCACCTCGATCCTCTCTCTCCCCCACTTGCACCTCTCCTCCCCCAGATCCACCTCTCCCTCTGCTTCGTTTTGGAGAGGAGACCGACGCGGTAGCCACCGTTCTCCGTCGTCACAGCGGCCACAGCCACCGCCTCGCTCCGCCGTCTTGTCGTCAAGCTGCGCCAGGGTCAACTCCGTCGTCTGGTGCCCTCGGGTGGAGCTGGGAAGCACCACTGACGTCGCACGACCTCGCCCCCTTCCGCCTTTGTCACCGGCGATCTCTGTGGACTCCAGCCACCCCCCTCTGCGCTCCCGTTCACTCACGGGGCCTCCTTGCGCCCGCACGGTGAGCACCGCACGTCCTGCCCTGCCCCTCCTTGTTATGTTGCACGTAACGTCGCTGCCATGGACGGCCGAGCTCAGCTCCACCGTGCCGCTCATCATCGTCGCTTCTGTCGATGCCATGGCCGTCCGAGCGAGGGAACATGCTCAGTGTATCCCCGCGGTTCGAACGCGTCCCACTGCGCCGCTAGCTAAACCCTCTAGCTTCATCTTCAGCCGCGGCCGAACACCAGCGTCTGCCACTCTCGCCGCTGGCGACGATGCGGCCATCCCCGAGTCCAACCGGTAGCGCCGTCACGCACGCGACATCGAGCCGCGTCGAACGCGCCTAGCCTCACCTCTCCCCGTGCCCTGTAGCGCGATCCCCATCCATGCCCGAACCCCACCGCCGCCTCCACTCATCGCCGGTGCAGTTCTGGCCAGCCGCAAGCCCAGCCGACCACACCACGCGACACGGTGTTGTGCCCTCGCTCGAACGCAAGAAAAACCGCGCGAAATGGTGCCCCGTAGCCTTTTTCCGAGCATCTCCGGCGTGCTCACCGCCGCGGGAGGCCATCGGAGCAACTCCGGCGCCGGCCAGCTCCGTGGCCCGACGGGCCCCACCCCGGAGTCACTGCCAGTGGGCACGAGTGGCTCAGTTGACTGGGTTGACCCAGTCTACTGCTGACTGGGCTGCCCAGTGAGGCAGACATATGGGCCCCACTTGTTTAAAACGTTTTATATATAAATAAATATGTTAATTAGTTTTAATTGTTAGTTAGTCACTGACACCAGGGGCCCACCCTTCTAATTAGCATGTTAGTTTAGTTTAAATTACGGTTAGACTAACAGAGGCTGACATATGGGTCCCACTGGACCCACAGGTCAGTTTTGACCCTGGTCAGCGAGTCTGTTGACTGCTGACGTAATCCCCGCACAATGCTGATGTCATAATGAATTTCTGTTAATTTAAATAATTTCAAAAAATGTATAAATCTTTGAAAATTAATAGAAAATAAACCATAGCTCGGATCGAAAAACTTTATATATGAAAGTTGCTCAAAACGACGAGACGAATCCGAATACGAGGTCCTTTCATGTGCCACATGCCCCTAGCATGCTAAACATGGAACATTCCCCCTTCGGTCCTCTGTCTGACACAGGTCCGGAACCGGGAAAACATTCTCGGTTGACTTCCCCTTTCACCGGTATCGTGTAGCACCACGTTAGAACACGTCTAGCTCTGCCTGTTGTCCTGTTATGCACTTGCTTGCTATGTATTTATTGTTTCTCCCCCCTCTTCTCTTCGGTAGACCCCATGATGATGCTGATTCCCCTGTGACCGACGACTCCTCCTTCTCGTCTGAGCGACCAGGCAAGCAAACACCCCTTGAGCATGATATCACCCATTTCTTTCCCTCTCATGCTTGCATTAGAACTGCTACTGATTTCTGTATGATCCTACTCGGAGGCATAGCCTGTTTTTGTTACCTGCTTGTTGTTACCTTACCTGCTTATCCTAAACTGCTTAGTATATGTTGGTTAGTGATACATCAGTGACCCCCACCCTGTCCCAGTTGCTCCGCTTTACGTTCGATGACTCGATCAACGTGATCAACGTCCAGGCCCCGGCACCGCACATCACTTTCCCCTTTTGTTGCTCGACTCTATAGAGTTACCATCGAGTGCCGAGGGTGGAACCTCATACATCACTCCTAATGAGATCTTTGTAGTGTAGCTATCCGGTCATGGTCATCGAGGGTGATTTCCTCCTTAACCACTTCCGATACGGCTCTATTATGCAACCCCTCAAGTGTGAACCTCGAGGGTGGATCCTCTTACGTTCACCTTGATGATTACATCGCAGTGGAATTCATCGGGGGTGATTCCTCGGGTTTTCCCCTTGGTGTTAGACACACAGTTACTATCGTTACTATGACTTTACACTGAACCAGGTTACTAAAGACGGGTCGGCCTTGAGGGGTACCCCGCGAGCTTAATAGCGAGTGATGTGGAGTCGGGTTGACCTGGAAGGTGCCCGCGAGATACTTATGAGGCGTGGCCGGGCATTCTTAGCCCTTGCTGCAAGTACTCGAGATGGGGCGACGGGGTCACATCTTTCGTGAGTCTCTGCTCATTACCGCACTGCCAACGCACTAACGGTTTGGATATTTGATCCAAGGGGCCTCTGGCCTGATAGCACTAACCATCACGTGGGCATTGTATGGACGTTCTGCGTCGTATGCATCAGCCTAAGCTTAATAGACGTCATGCGATTGAGCGGCGCGCACCGGGTTGGACTGGTAAGCTCCTGCCTTTTTAAGGAGGTAGCTAGGTCTGCTCGCCGGCCGCCCACGCAACGTGCAGGAGTCCCTGGGGTGATGGCCCAGGACCCATAGGAGCATAGGTTTAGTCCGGCGTGCTTGACCTCTCTATTAAGCCTAGGTCGGGTTGCGGCGTATTGTTTGGCCGAGGCCGGGCATGACCCAGGAAAGTGTGTCCGGCCAGAGTTAATCGAGCGTGGTGGGTAAGTTGGTGCACCCCTGCAGGGAAGAAAACATCTATCGATAGCCTGTCCTATGGTAACGGGCACTTGGAGTTGTATCCCGATCGATACAGCTAGACCTGGATACTTGAGATGAGACATGGTTATGAGAACTGGATAGTATGGCTCTGGGATTGCTTTCTCGCAGGGAGTCGAGAAAGGATCTTTGGCCGAGGTTGATAACACTATTACTACTTTACATTATGTCGATCTGTACTCTTCTATATGCTGCAAGATGCTTGAAGATGCTAGTCTTCGATAGGCTAGGCTTTCCCCTTCTTTTCTGGCATTCTGCAATTTAGTCCACATATACAACCCTTTCCCTTTGATACAGATGCATACTTAGTTTAGATCTGATGTAAGTCTTGCGAGTACTTTGGATGAGTACTCACGGTTGCTTTGCTACCTCTTTCTCCCACATACCTATTTGTTGTGACCATATGACGGATCCCAGGAGCCAGACGACACCACTGATGATTACTACTACCCCGAGGGTGCCTACTACAACGTGACAACCGCTGATGTCTTGGAGTAGTTAGGAGGCTCCCAGGCAGGAGGCCTTGCTTGTTCGATCGTTGTTGCTTTTGTGGTAGCCTTCTTAAGGCAGACTTGTTTAACTTATGTCTGTACTCAGATATTGTTGCTTCCGCTGACTCTTGTGTATTCGAGCTTATGTATTCGAGCCCTCGAGGCCCCTGGCTTGTAATATAAAGCTTGTATTATTTTTTGTGTGTCTAGAGTTGTGTTGTGATATCTTCCCGTGAGTCCTTGATCTTGATCGTACACATTTGCGTGTATGATTAGTGTATGATTGAATCGAGGCCGTCATAAGTTGGTATTAGAGCCAACTGCATGTAGGATCCCCCCTTTCCAACTCCTTGGCCGAAGTCGAGTCTAGTCACTGGAAAACTTTTACTAACATTGGCTGTGTGTCTCACGGGCCCACGTCGCCATTGGGTGGTATTAGGATCTTTTATTCCTTGTATATACTCAGGGACTCTGATCTCTCTTCTATTCGGGTTAAAATGGTTTTACTAACTCTAACATTAGGGTCCCGTGACCACATTCACCCCAAAGCTGGATAAGCCATAGTTATTCCTTAGAATAGTATTTTGAGTAATGCACACACTATCGTGTTGAGTACTAAGTGGTATCCATCGTACCTCTTTCTTTATGCATGGTTCATCATGAATGATCCTTGTCTTTGGAAAGGCTCAATGTTGAACTACCCCCTGTTACATGTTAGCAGGATGGTTAGACCCGCTGGCCGTGGCCGTTGTGCCAACAATCCACCACCGCCCGGATTCTTTGCTGGAATGATGCAACAATTTGAGCTGAACCACCAGTTCATGGAAGGAATGATGGCTCAGTTTCCTCGTCCGAACATGAATCAATAGCCAACCCCAGTAACTCTGCAGGACTTCTTGCACCTCAACCCAAATATCTACCGCAGCTCAACTCAACCCCTTGATGCTGATGACTGGCTCCGCGACATCACGTATGAAATGGGGTCTGCTAGTGTGGCCCCTGCTAGCTATGTCACCTTTGCATCGTTCTTTCTGAAGGGTCCCGCTGCTCAATGGTGGGACAGCCACAGGCGTACCCTACCTACTGGAACAGTCATCACTTGGCCGGATTTCCAAGCTGCCTTCCGTGCCCGCTTCATTCCTCGGGGAATCATGGACAGGAAGAAGCGAGATTTCCGCAACCTCACCCAAGGCAACATGACTGTAGATGCTTATTAGCGGGAATTTCTGGACTTGGCACGTTATGCTGAAGAAGACATTTCAACTAATGCTTGTAAGCAAGAGAAGTTTCGTGATGGACTTCACCCTGATATCAAGCTAGCACTACTCATTCACGACTTTGCCGACTTTGCCACCTTGGTGAACAAGGCTATTCAGGTTGAGACTGGTCTTCAAGAACACCAGGGATCCCATAGGCACAGCCGTGACACTGGCTCATCTTCGGGCCCGTCAGTGCAGAAACATTGGATATGGATCCCCCACAACATGTACCACCCAACTGCACCGGCACCAAGACAGTCCTATGTTGCACTTCGTCTGCCTCCTCCACCGCAGAAGCAGTCTCCTCGAGCTGTACCACCCCAAGATCCTGCTACCAATCCCAATGATGGTATGTGCTTTAGATGTGGCCGTCCAGGTCACCTTGCCAAGGAATGCAATCAGAAAAGGAACCAGCTGGCTCTGCCTTCAACTGGCCATAACAATCAGTCCCATAACAACAATGCCAGACCTTATGGTCGTGGTCAGGCTAATGATGTTGATCTGAATGAAGCTCAAGACCAGCCCGCCAATGTGATGGGTACTCTCCTTGTTAATTCAATACCAACATCTGTTTTATTTGATTTAGGAGCATCACATTCATTCATGTCAGAAAATTTTGCATATGCACACGACATTCGATGCGAGCCCATGAACACTCCGATTGTGGTACGCACCCCTGTGGGTCAGTGTCGAACTACCATGATTGGTCGTGACGTCCCCGTTGAAATTGAAGGATTGGAATTTCATGTTTCTCCCATTATTCTGGAGTTTTCCAACATTGACCTCATTCTGGGAATGGAATGGTTGAAAGCACATACTACCTCTATCGTTTGTGCCACCAAAGTCGTTCATCTCCTACATCCTTCTGATGAGACAGTAAGCTACCATGCTCAGATTGTTCAAAACACTGAAGCACGACTTTATGCCTTGAATACATTGAATGCAGCACCTCTTGAGGGAATTGAAAAGATTCCAGTTGTTTGCGACTTCCTAGATGTCTTTCTAGAAGAACTTCCAGGAATACCCCCTGCCTGGGCTGTCGAGTTCGTCATCGATTTGAAACCAGGCACCGTTCCTATCGCCAAGCGACCCTACAAGGTGCCACCTCATGAGCTCCTTGAACTTAAGGAGGAAATCGATAAATCTCTTCGCAATGGATTGATTCGTCCAAGTTCCTCAGCTTGGGGAGCACCTTCCCTCTTTGTGAAGAAGAAGGATGGAACGAATCGTTTGGTCCAAGATTATCATCCTATCAACCAAGCTACAATTCAGAACAAATATCCCCTTCCTCGGATCAATGATCTGTATGATCAACTGGCTGGTTAATCGATATTCTCTAAATTCGACTTGAGGTTGGGTTACCACCAAATCCGTGTTCATGAAGAGGATATTCCAAAAACCGCATTCGTCACTCGTTATGGTTCTTACGAGTACAACACCATGCCTTTTGGTTTGACCAATGCTCCAGCCACATTCTCCCGTCTGATGAACTACATATTCATGGATTACCTCGACAAGTTCGTCATAGTCTATCTAGATGATATCCTGGTATATTCGAAGAACAAAGAAGAACATGTTGAACATCTTCGAATTGTTCTAGAGAAGCTTCGAGAACATTAACTTTATGCCAAGTATTCCAAGTGTGAATTCTGGCTTCCCAAAGTAACCTACCTTGGACATGTCATCTCCAAGGATGGTATTGCCGTCAACCCAGAGCGCATTCAGGCTATTCTTGACTGGACCCCTCCGAAGACTGTCAAGCAAGTCAGAAGCTTTCTCGGACTAGCCAGCTATTGTCACCGCTTTGTCGAGAACTTCTCCAAGATCGCCAAGCCACTGACCAATCTGTAACACAAAGGCATTAAGTTTGATTGGACTGAGAAGTGCCAGGAAAGTTTCCAGGTACTCAAGGGCAAGCTGACATCTGCCCCGGTGCTTTCTCCCCCTGATTCTCACAAGGACTTTGTCATCTATTGCGATGCTTCACGTCAAGGATTAGGTTGTGTCCTAATGCAAGAGTGCAGAGTGATTGCTTATGCCTCCCGTCAAGTGCGCCCTCACGAAGAGAACTACCCAGTTCATGACCTTGAGCTTGCTGCGGTTATCTATGCACTGAAGCTATGGCGACAATACCTTCTCGGTAATCGTTGCGAGATCTTCACCAATCATCAGAGTCTGAAGTACCTGTTTACTTAGCCAGATCTGGACGTCCGTCAGCAGCGATGGATGGAAGCAATTGTTGACTACAACTACGATATATCCTATACCCCTGGTAAGGCTAATGTAATGGTCGATGCCCTAAGCCATAAGTCTTATTGCAATAATCACATGGTCTACAAAGCTCAACCCCGCCTTTATGAAGAGCTATGTAAGCTGAACCTTCTACTAGCTCCACAAGGTTCTGTGAATAACCTTGTCTTGGAACCAACTCTTTTGAAAGCAATTAAGTCTGCTCAAGCCAAAGATGCTCATGTTGATGTGATGAAAAAGGATCTTGCCTTAGAGAAATCAAGAGATTTCCCACTTGGTGAAGACGGAACCTTGTACTTCAGAGATCGCATTGTAGTACCCCGGTTCGAGCTTATGACAGAGAAGGTGATGAAAGAAGCGCATGACACCCCTCTCTCTATTCCTCCAGGAAGTACCAAGATGTACATAGACATTCGTCAGAAGTATTGGTGGTTCAAGATGAAGCAATATATTGCTCGATATATCAAAGAATGTGACGTTTGTCATTGTGTCAAAGTAGAACACCAGAAACCGGCTGGACTTCTGCAACCTCTCCCTATTCCTGAATGGAAGTGGGATAAGATTCAGATGGACCTCGTCACTAGCCTTCCGAAGTCACAGAAAGGTAACGATGCTATATTTGTCGTCATCGACCAATTCTCGAAGGTTGCTCACTTTCTTCCAGTCAAGGAGACTGTCACTGCTAGTCAATTAGCAAACTTGTATATCTCCCGAATTGTGTCACTCCACGGCATTCTGAAGGAGACCAGTTCAGACCGTGACAGTATATTCACTTCAAAGTTCTGGGATAGTTTCCAAGAGGCAATGGGAACTCATATTACCTGGAGCACTGCGTATCATCCCCAATCCCAAGGCCAAGTCGAGTGAGTTCTTTAAGACATGCTTCGGGCTTGTGTTATTTCTTTCACTAAGAAGTGGGAAGAATCTCTCCCTTATGCGGAGTTCTCTTATAACAACAGTTATCAAGCCAGCTTGAATATGGCACCCTTTGAAGTGCTTTATGGACGTAAGTGCTGAACCCCTATGAATTGGTCAGAAACTGGGGAACGGACGCTCATTGGTCCAGACATTATTCAACAAGCTGAAGAACGGGTTCGCATTGTCTGGGATAATCTCATGGCGGCCCAGTCCCGCCAGAAGAGCAACTATGGCCGAAAACACTGGGTTCAACTTATCAACCTGGTGAACAAGCTTATTTGTGTGTCACTCCTTTGAGAGGCACTCGTCGGTTCGGAGTCAAGGGCAAGCTAGCTCCGCTCTACATTGGTCCCTTCCGCATCATCGCCCGTCGTGGACTGGTGGCTTATCAATTGGAGTTGCCACCTCAGTTCTCTCACATCCATGACGTCTTCCACGTGTCGCAACTTCGTCGATGCTTCAAGGATCCAGAATGTGAAGTGCATCCGGAACTGATTGAAGTGCAAGATGATCTCACATACAAAGAGCATCCGATCTGCATTCTCGAAGAAGCTGAACGTCGAACCCGCCCGAAAGTTACCAAGTTCCTCAAGGTGCAATGGTCGAATCATACTAAAGATGAAGATAACCTCTGGGCTGAATACCCCGACCTGTTCCCTTCTACCTCCTAATTCTCGGGACGAGAATTTCTATTAGAGGAGGAGAGTTGTAACACCCCGGTGTAATGATCACTACAAAAAAAGACACATCTGTGACATTTTGGGCCGAACGAAAAAAAATTGTCATACATATGACACTTCTATGACGATAATTGTGACAAAACCCGATAACATCATAGATGTGGTGGGCTCCTACTTCTATGACAAAAAATCATGACAGAAAATGGGTTTTTCGTCCTGGGCGGGCCGGAGACGCAGCTGCATGACATTCTTTGGGTCGTCCATGACGGAAAAAACCATGGTAGAGGCGAGGGCGAGGGAAATTTCGGGGAGTTCCCGGTTACAGTGGGAGGTCGGGGGCCGAGCGATGCACGTTTCTCTCGTACACGTATGCGTGTGTGTGCGAGGCATTGGCTCTAACTGAACCTGAGCGATTGCACTGCAGGCTACGCGTTACTGAACCCGAGCGATCGATCGATGACTGTTAAGTGAACCCGATCGAGCGATTCCTTCGCTATTGCTGCTAACTGAAGCCGATCGATGCTGCCTCTAGATGAACAGTGAGCATTGCGGGGGTTGGATGAACAGTTCCCGGTGGGGGTGGATGAACAGGACCCCGTGGTGTTACCTCTGGATGAACAGGACCCCGATCGATCGAGCCGATTGGGGCTGGATGAACAGGACCCCGTGGAGGGCTGGATGAATAGGACCACCCCGTGGAGGGCAGGATGAACAGTAGACAGTGGAGGGCAGGATGAACAGTAGCCCGTGGAGGGGTGGTTGAACAGGAGCCCGTGGAGAGGGCTGGTTGAACAGTAGCCGGTGGAGTAGCGCCCGGATGAACAGTCGCAAGTGGAGGATGGAGGAGATCGACGATGGATGAACAGTAGCTCGTGGAGGCTGGAGGGGGTCGACGGTGGAGATGAACAGTATCCCGTGGAGTCCCGTTTTGCGATACGCCACACCCCTCCCGATGAACAGGACCCCCGTTCCGACCGTCGCGCTCCAACACAAGTCTGTTTCCTCCGTTTTGCGGTACGCCACACCCCTCCCGATGAACAGGACCCCTGTTTCGACCGTAGGAGGTCCGTTTCCTCCGTTTTGCGGTACGCCAGACCCCTCCCGATCAACAGGACCCTGTTCCGACCGTAGGAGGTCCGTTTACTCCGTTGTGCGGTACGCCAGGCCTCGTTTCCATCGCCTGTTCCGTCCAAGCCCTCCCGAGGAACACGACCATGCATTCCATTCCGACCCAGCCGGTTGGCTCCCACGCGTTCCGTTGCCTCCCGATGAACACGACACATTCCGTTGCCTCCCCATGAACACGACGCATTCTGTTGCCTCCCGATGAACACGACGCATTCCGTTGCCTCCCCATGAACACGACGCATTCTGTTGCCTCCCCATGAACACGACGCATTCCGTTGCCTCCCCATGAACACGACGACGACGCTGTTTCTCTGTTTCGACCCAGCCATGTCAACGAGCCCTCGCCGTATGTATGCGCGAGTAGGCGTTCGAGACCCCGCCCGTATGTACACATACGTGGCCGTATTTTCTTTCTTGCACCCTGGCCGCCTCTACTACGACACGTGCGCGCCTCTACATCCACCAGTATATATGTACGTACACGTTCGCGACCAGAATGACAACGCTACGTACGCTTCGACCAGGTGGGTCTCGACTGTCAGGCATTTCCTTGCGTGCGAAGATGTAGCTGGTGGGTCCCAGCAGTCAGGGGGGCGAAATACGGTGGCCCGTTCAGTGGGTCCACGCTGTCAGGTGGAGGAATAATTATTTTGCACGTAATAAGGAGGCACTTCCTTGCTGCGGCCGTCGACCCAGCTGTCAGCCTCTCCTTGTACAGTCCACGTCCGATCGAAGCCATTCCTTGACCACGTTGACCACGCCGCGCCAAGAGCACTAGGGCGGTGGACGACGGCGAGGCCTAGGAAGGGGACGACGCGGAGCCGGGGAAGACGCAGCAGTGGATGCCCACGCATAGAGGAGTACGAGGGCACTGGTTCGCTGCGGTGTGAGGCTGCCGTCACCGCAGAGTAACATGGCATGTGGGTGAGTAGAGGGATGGCCTGGCCAGTGGTGGGAGTAGTAGGGGGCCGTGAGGCCTCCGCCGCATCGCAGCCGGCCACGGGAGGCAGGAGCACGAGGCATGACTGGCGCTGGTTTGGGCGGCTGGAGCAAGAAGACCAGAGGTTGAAGAAGCACTATGGCCGTTGGATGGACATTATACGGTCACTGGAGCTAGAATCGTGCATATTGACTAAGTTGACAAAGCCCTCCATCCCCGTCAAATTAGTAGGCCCACAAGTCAGCCTGCCACTATACTGGGTCCCAGCTAACAGGGGGAGTATTCATTTTTTTGTGCGTAATAAGGAGGCACTTCCTGGCGTGCGAAGATATAGCTGGTGGGTCCGAGCTGTCAACGGCTGTAACGTTTTTTTCACGAAATACAGAGGCCCTTTCGGTGGGTCCCTGATGTCAGGTGGAGGAATCATTATTTTGCATGTAATAAGGAGGCATTTCCTTGCGTGCAGCCATGGACCCAGCTATCGGCCTCTCCATGTACAGTCCACTTCAGATGCATGTCGGTCGTTGACCACGTTGACCAGGCCGCGCCGAGAGCACCAGGGTGGTGGACGACGGCGAGGCCTAGGAAGGGAACGACACGGAGGCAGGGAAGACTCGGCAGTTGTTTCCCACGCGGAGGGGAGTACGACTGTACGAGGGTTTACTGGTTCGTCTGCCGTCGCTGGAGAATAACAGCAGGTGTGGGTGAGTAGAGGGATGGCTAGGCCAGCGACGGGAGTACGGTGGGGCGGTGAGGCCTGCGCGGAAGCACAGCCGGCCGCGGGGAGGAGGGAGCAGGCAGTCCCGCCGGCGCTTGTTTGAGCGGCTGGAGCAAGAAGAGCAGAGATTGAAGAAGCACGATGGCCGTTGGATGGACATCCAACAGTCACTGCTTGTGCGTCAACCTTTTTTTTAGGAAAGCCTCAAATCTGTGGGAAACAACATACATCCCATCTGCCATTATTTCTAATAATTTTCAGCCCATTTGCTAATTCTTAAGGTTTTTTGGAGCCCATATTCTTTTTGTTAGCATTACAGCCCAAATTGTGGCCACAGTTAAAAAATTATACGAAATTTTGCATATTTCGGTGCGGTCCGAACTGTTTTTAATCCCGAAATTTCGACTCACATTCAAACTGATTTTGAAAATAAATTTATATCAATATAAAATCCAACAAATTCTCCACGCATAAAAATTAATGTAATTTAAAATCTTGAAATGAAAAAAAAGATATGTGAAACTAATTGTCGGTTTGATGTGTTTCAAAAATGTACAACCCATTTCTCATTACTGATGGGCCATTTTCTCAGCCAGCCAAATGAAAGCTCTCCTCGTCTTGGAAGATTTGCAGCCCAACAGGCCTGACAAAGCGACTTACTTGGAAAATCACAAAAAAACTGGGCTGTGGCCGTGGACCTAGTTGTCAGCCTCTCCACGTACAGTACTCTTCCGATGGAAGTCGTTCCTTGACCATGTTGACCACGCCACGCGGAGAGCACCATGGCGGTGGACGACGGCGAGGCCTAGGAAGGGGACGACGCGGTAGTGGAAGCCCGCGCAAAGAGGAGTACGAGGGTTCACTAGTTCGGCTGCGGTGTGAGGCTATCGTCGCCGCAGGGCCTGGCCAGCGGTGGGAATAGTAGGGGGCGGTGAGGCCTCCGCGGCAGCACAGCCAGCCACGGGAGGCAGGAGCATGCGACACGACCGGCGCTGCTTTGGGCGGCTGGAGCAAGAAGACCAGATGTTGAAGAAGCACTACGGCCGTTGGATGGACATCGTACGGTCACTGGAGCTAGAATCGTTCATATTGACTAAGTTGACAAAGCCCTCCATCCCCGTCAGCTTTGTTGGCCCACAAGTCATCCTCCCACTATGGTGGGTCCCAGCTAGCAGGGGGCATTCATTTTTTGTGCGTAATAAGGAGGCACTTCCTTGCATGCGAAGATATAGCTGGTGGGTCCGACATGTCAGAGGGGGGAACGTTTTTTTCACGAAATACAGAGGCCCTTCCGGTGGGTCCCAGCTGTCAGGTGGGGGAATCATTATTTTGCGTGTACAGTCCATGGCCGATGGATGTCGTTCGTTGACCAAGTTAACCAGGCCGCGCCGAGAGCACCATGGTGGTGGACGACGGCGAGGCCTAGGAAGGGAACGACACTTTGCCGGGGAAGACTCGGCAATGTTTGCCCATGCGGTGGGGAGTACGAGGGTTTACTGGTTCGGCTGTCATCGCCGGAAAATAAGAGGAGGTGTGGGTGAGTAGAGGAATGGCCTGGCCAGCAATGAAGTAGGGTGGGGCGGTGCGGCCTGTGCGGCAGCACAGCCGGCCACGGGAGGCGGGAGCAGGCAGTCCCACCGGAGCTGGTTTAGGCGGCTGGAGCAAGAAGATCAGATATTGAAGAAGCGGCACGGCCGTTGGATTAACATCCAACGGTCACTGCTGCTAGAATCGTTTGTGGACTAAGTTGACAAAGCCAAAGTACACGTCAACCTAGTAGACCCACAAGTCAGCCTCCAAATCTGTCCTAAACAGCATACAGCCCGAAATTTCTAGCCAGATTCAAATTAATTTTAAATCTAAATATACCTTAGATTAAATTCAATGAAATTTTACCCGCACATAAACAATGAAATTTAAAATATCAAAATCCGAAAGAAAACAGTATTTTGGAACTAATTGTCTGTTTGTTGTATTTTTTCATTTTACAGCCCATTTATTATTACTTATAGCCCATTTTCTGGGCAAAATGCATCCCTCCTCGTCTTGAAAGATTTCCGGCCCAGCAGGGCGTAGAAAAACAAGTAGGCCTACGTTGGTTATTCTGCAAAAACCAAAATAGCTGCCTAGCAATTTTCAGAAAGGAAAAAAACAAACTGCGCTGGTCATGTGCTAAACATATGAAATAAAAGCCTGGGCTAGACGGGCCACGGGTCCCGCACAACCCAGTTGATACCCTTCTCCGTCCAGAAAAAACAAAATTACTGCGCGCGCTGCTGGGTCCCTACTGTCATCCTCACCATGTATAGTCATCTCCTTATTCCTCTCGGTTGTTGACCATGTTGACAACACCAGAGGGCGGCGCCGCGGCGAGCGAATCAAGGCAGAGGACGATGGTGAGGCCTCGGACGAGAATGAACAGGAGCCGGGGCAGATCACAGCCAGCCGTGGGAGGCGGGAGCAGGTGGTCCCGCCGGCGCTCGTTTGGCTTTGGCGTCTCGAGGAAGAAGAAACTGAAGAAACGCGACAGACGTTGAATGTCAATCCAACGATCAAGGTTGGCACAATCGTTTGTTGACTAAGCAGACACCAAGTAGCATACTTTTTTATATATAGGAAGAAAACTGCGAAGAAAATGCGTTCGTCCGCCGTCCTCCTCACAGGGAACGTTCGCCACATAAGTGACTAGCACCCTTGGTTTTCAACCGAGAGGTCTTGGGTTCGAGTCCCAGGAACTCTCAATTTTGTCCTCCTTCCTTCCTCGCAAAAAAGGGAAAGAAAATCAAAGACTTGGGAAGGCATATAGAACAAGCTAGTGTACCAGTAAAGAGACGTTGCCGAGTTTTAGAAAAAAGAAAGACCACGCCATCCTGCGCCTCACCGCTGCCGCTCCAACTTCGCCACCCTCCACCACACCGGAGTTGTTCCTGCTACGCCATCCTTCGCTGCCTCGGATCTGCTTCCCCTCCGCCGACATACGGCCACGGCAACACAGTCAACAATTTGGCCATGGGTTCGTCCAAGCCTGCACCCTCCAGAACATCGGTTTCCCCAGTAAAAAGAAGAAAATCGGCGCGACTTGTGGAGGTGACCACACCGGCAACCGAAAAAGGTACTCCTCTTCCCTTATTCGTGCAAATCTTACGTCTCTGCTTGCACGGTATTCATCCCACAGAAGACACTAGTTGACCGCTTCTTCTTGATACTAGATGTTCCTAGTAACTCGCGATGCACAAGGTTTCTCCTCATATATTATTTCACCTTAGCTAGAGGTCCGTCGCCCCCTGAATTTCAATTTCTGGCCACTTGATTCCCAATTAACGGAAGCATTCCCCGGCATAACAGGCGCTAGTACGCCTATTACGCCGGGGAAGCAGCGCCTTGGTGTTTATCTTAGGAGCATGTGCGGCCTATAGCTACTGGCGCCCGATCTGGAGGTCGGCCGGGATTAAAGGGATGGCCTGGGGGTGCTGCCAAGCACGGCGGTGGTGTGAGGTTGATGGGAGGGCGGGGCGGCGGAGGCAGGGGTCTGGGCCGGTGGTCGCTGGCGGTTCGAGAAAGATCGTCAACAGTGAATGGCGTGAGGTAGACGAAGGCCATCTGCCCGTTCCTTATAGATCGGACGGTTCATTAAAAAAATCGACTGGCCTATTTATTTTCAGTCGACTGTTATCTTAGATATGACCACATGTGGTGGTCTGCTGGAGGAGTACCTGCATTTCCTGTGCTCATATATTACAAAATCATACAGAATAGAATCTAATTTTGTTTGCCATGCAATGTTGTAGAGCTATCATATGTCTCCTGTCATTTATTTTTCAGCCACATGCTATCTGCTACTTTTACAGTGCACTAGTTCTGCATACACTTCACCCTTACTCTCACTGTTGTGTTTTTATGCAAGGCTATTTCAAACTCTTCTGCCATGAGAGAAGCCAAAAAGAAAAGAGAGAAGTCGCTCCAGTTTGGTGTGTGGTTAGGCAAGACACGTTTCAACGCTTTAAAGGGTGTAGTGTGAGAAGATGGAGACAGGGAACATAGCTCTGGAGTTGATGACCTCGCTCGCAATGAACCACCATCCCAGGTGCTTGCTTTAACTTCGCGGTGTCATATGTGGTTGCATGTTCCATATGGTGTCTAGCTTGTATTTGAAAGGCCAAAGTCGGTAAGATAAGGAAAGATATTATTTTTACATGAACCACCATCCCGTGAGCACCAGAAGACAAATAGCTAGTCAGGGCACTGGCCGAGCCAGTGACAAGCCCAGCAAAGATAGGCATCACCTGGAAGCCAACTAAAAAGCTGCGATGGTGGCAAAGCAGCCCGCCTCCCACCAGGCTCTCAGGTCCTAGATGATCATGCTCACCACTCCAGCCGGATGTCTAGCTTGTATTGCTTCCAATTTGGTTAAATTGCATCTGCTTAGCTTACACATTATACCTTTGAATATGACATGCCTTTCTGTTTTTGGTACATACTAGTACATCTGTGTATTAACCATGTTCTTACATCAAACTAATGTTCTTGTGTATCCCTCATCAATCACTTATGACGAGGCAGGCAGGCAAGGGGACTACTCCTCATTTAAAGAATGCAGCGTCAGCCTCCCGACATGATTCTCAAGAAACAGAAATGCTAGATGAAGATAGTGAACGTAGCTCTGTAGTTGATTACAGCATTTCCCCTACACTAGCATCGCAGGTGCTTGCTCTAACTTGGCAGCGTGATATGTGGTTGCATGTTGCATATGGTGTCTAGATTGTAATTCTTCCAATCTGGTTAAACTGCATGTGCTAGTCTGCTTAGCTTATACATTATACCTGTTAATGTGACATGCCTTCCTGTATTTAGTACATAGTACATCTGTCTATTAAGCATGTCCTTACATAAAACTATTGTTTTTTGTATCCCGCATCAATCAACATGACGAGACACCTTTAGTATATGCAGTGCGATATTAGTTGCATCTTTCATATGATTTATAGCATGCGCTGCTTCTAATTTGTTGAAATTCCATTTATGATGGGACGCTTTTAACTTGGCAGAGTCATATTGGTTGCATCTTTCATGTGGTGTCTAGCTTGCATTGCTTCTTATTTGCTGGAATGGTTTCTGCTTAGTTTACACAAACAGTTGTGAACATGCCATGCCGTCCTGTTTTTCGTACATATTCCATCCTGGTATCATGTGTTTGCCTTACATCAAAGTAGTGATTGTCAGTATCATGCATGAATGAGTTCTGAAGAGAGAATTTTATTGCTTTTTCTTGTCGGTTTTACTTGACAATTCAAAATCAATAAAGCGGAAGGAAGTTAGCAAGGCAGCGGATAAAGGTGCTCCTTCCGAACGGAGGGCCTCTACAGTTTCTACTCCTCCACACCCCCAAGATGATTTCCAAGACAACACATGCATAGACACTCAACAAAGTTGTGTTTATGATGAGCACGTCTCCCCTAGTGCAGCATCACCGGTGCTCCCTCTAACTTGGCACTGTTATATGTGGTTGCATGTTATGTGTGATGTCTAGCTTGTATTGCTTCTAATTTTGTTGAATTCCATCTGCTTACTTTACACATTATACTTGAATAAGACACGTGTTCCTGTTTCTAGAACATACAATATCTGTCTATCACACCATGTTCTTACATCAAATTACTACTGTTGTGTAACCTGCAACAATCACTTATCATAAGACACGTTTGACTTCGGAGTGTGATATAGGTTACATCTCACATTCTTTTCTAGCTTGTACTACTAATTTGTTGAAATGGCACTTATGACGAGACAGTTTTAACTTGGTAGAGTGATATTCGTTGCATCTTTCATATGGTGTCTAGCTTTCATTGCTTCTAATTTGTTGAAATGCCTTCTCCTTAGTTTACACATCATAAGCTGTGAATATGCAATGGCACTAATGACGAGAGACCTCTAACATGGTAGTGTGATGTTGTTTGCATCTTGCATATGATTTATTTCTTGTACTGCTTCACATTTGTTTAAACGCCATTTATGATGAGACACTGTTAACTTGGCAGAGCGATATTTGTAGCATCTTTCATATGGTGTCTACCTTCCATTGCATTGCTTCTAATTTGGTGAAATGTCTTCTTCTTAGTTTACACATCATAGTTCTGGTTATCTCTTCCGTCCTGTTTTTCATACATATTACATCCTCCTATCATGTGGTTGTCTAACATCAAAGTTCAGTTCGTCTGCATCACGCATCAATTTGTTCTGAAGAACTAAATTGTTATTCGTTTTTCTTGTCGGCTTGACTTAACATGGCACAGAGAAAGAGGAAGAAACACAGAATGGCAGGGAATGAGAAGCGGATGAATCCTGCAGATTCTGCTGGTACTGATGGTGCAATAGAAGGTCAAAGTCCAGCGGAAAATTCTACAAACACGGCATCCCATGCTACACGAGTTGCAAAAAAAGCCAAACAGAAACAAATAGCTGCCACCAAACAAGCAGAGACAGCCCTAGTTCTTGCAACACCTACCACAGTACTACCAGCTGCACGACTTACTCGTGCGTCAACTGAGCTAGCAGCACGTTCCCAAGCTCCCTTGCCACCTGACACTACTTCCCAAGCACTCTTGACACAAGACGAGTTGGCAATATCAGATGAACCTTGTGAGCTTCAACAGCAAGAAGGTAGTTGCTGGAGTCAAGTTACAGTTGCATGCTTCTTTATATGTAGTCTCACAGTTTGATGTACACTAACACTTCCTATGTTCGTTGTTGGACTAGCACCTAGGCGCAAGAGGAAACAAACATCAGGGATAATGCTCGATAGGTTAACTAAATCTAGAGGAGGAAGAATGGAGATCCGTTTTGAGGCAGGTTTAAAAAGGCCACGTGATGCTACAGAGTCAGCCAAGTTAGTATCAGAGGCAGCGGTTGCCGTTAGGTGTCATGTACGTATCCTCCCAACATGGATTCAGTACAGGAATGACAAAGACGAAACCCAGTTCAACACCTTCCTCGACCATTTATCTGTAAGTATGGTTATGTATGGAAACTAGTAATATCGTCTTGCTCTGTCCCATACTTTCTAGGTTGCTGATAATGAGACTCCCATAATTTTCAACAGATGAGGTTCAAGTTGGATAGCCAAGATGATGCAACCAGACAAGCTTGCACCCATGTTTTCAAGTCTGCTCTGCGACAGTATCGGTATAACTTGAGGAAAACTCACTTTGAAGGCAAGGCTAACAGTGAACTTTCCCAAACATCTCCAGTGGAAAATATATCGGATGAAGACTGGAGGGGCCTTGTTAAACACTGGTCTGATCCGAAGTATCAGGTACATTATATATATGTGATCAGATCACATGTTGAAGTCCTATTTACGCATGTGCCACACAAATCTATCTTCTTGTAGGTGAACTGTTCAAAGAACAAGGCCAACCGTACGAAAGTGAAATTCCAACAGACGACAGGATCTCGTAGCTATATTGCACACTGCGAGGCTCTTGTAATTAGCTGCTGTTTCACTCTTTTCGCTGTACCATATTATCAGATCTATATTGACTTGTTCGAAATGCAGAGGAAAGCCCGCAAGGACCAAAAAGTACCTGAACCAAATGTTGTGGAAATCTTCAAGGACTGTCACACCAGCAAGAAGAAGGGCATGACTACACCAGTCAAAGCCGCTGTTGTAAGTCCTTAATCCTCATGCCTTTTAACTACTACTTACTCTGACTTGTGCCTTGAACTGCATGGTTTGCAGCCAATGTCTATTACTCTTTTCAATTTTATACACAATTGTCTTAGCGTATCATTGCACCTTACAAGGTTTAAAAGAGAGGAGTGATGTTCCTTTGATCTTGACCCGTAATCTAGTTCCGTGCTGGACTTGCCCACACAATGTTACAATTGCCTGTTTGTCTGTTCTCAGTTGTTTTGTGATATGAATGATGTCATACTATGCTTACCGTATTATAAACTTCGTCTCTTTATCCTTAGCCCTCAATACAATGTGAAGAAATAGACAATACATTAGCGATGGTACATGGTCATATGTTTGGAACCTGGTTTTATTATGTACTTTGCAATAAAATACAACTAATATTTTACATGGGTTCACCAGAATAAGTTCTGTATATAGACCAAAGCTATTTTGTTTGGTTTTGCTGCCTCCTTAATATCTTCTGTTCTGGTACTACTAATGTAAAACCTCAACTTTTCAGCGAGCTATGGAAAAAATGGTGGAACCGCCACCTTCTGAAGGTGGCGAGGCAACTATAACCGCAATGTCAGCTCTTGCTGCAGTGGGTCAGTACCTGTCCACTAACAGTGCCAAAAGCACGTTCCTGCGTAATACTGGGTTGGTTGTTAAGGCAATATCGTCCAAACTGCCTCATGATCAAGATATGCAAGCTCAAAGCAATGTTGTATCTGCGCTCCAGACACAAGTCCATTCCCTAACAGAGACCCTTTGTGAAACAAGGAGAAACATTGCTCAATGTCGTCAAGATATGCATGGTTTTGAAACCAGACTATCAGACATTTGCTATGTTGTTCAGGAGCCTAGGGGAAATGAAGGCGAGGGTTATGGTGCTCCATCGGACAATACAGCATGAAAACGTAACAGTCAGGTCAAATGAACTGAGCTTCTGAACTTCTGGTGGTGCATTTATCTGCTAGACTGTTAAGTTTTATGCCAACCTTCCTTTTGTTATATAGTTGTAATTTGTTTTGGTGCGATACAAAATTTATTCTTAACGTGCAGCCACCGGCTGAAGAAAACAGCAAGCCATTTTTGTATAGTGTAGGGTGTTCCCTATATTTGCACTGGTGGCGATCTTTGATGCCGAGTGGATGTAATCTGTGCAATCGCCTTAATAGCCTAGCGTTAGTTTCGGCCTTATTTATTTCCTAGTCTTCTTTTTCCCTGGTTTGCTAGTGGCCGCAACTACCATGGGCCATATACGGGCCGTAGGATCCATGGGTCTCCTACGGGCCGTCGATAAATGGGCCTGTAATCGGTGGGCCTCGGGCCGTCGGATAAATGGGTCTACATGGGCCGTAATCGGGCGTAATTGGTATCGGCCCAGCACGGTAACAGGCCGTTAACAGGCCGTAGGACAGCAAAGGCTTAATTCTGTCACAGGCATAACGGGTCGTTAATGGGCCAGAATATAGGACGGGCTGGAAACGGCGCAACGGGTTAACAGGCCAGAAACGGGCCGACTCTTGCCATGGGCCGAATTTGGCCCATTAGGGTAACAGGCCAGTAACGGGCCGACTCTTGCCATGGGCCGAATTTGGCCCATTAGTGGAACAGGCCATTAACGGGCCGACTCTTGCCATGGGCCGAATTTGGCCCATTAGGGGAACAGGCCAGTAACGGGCCGGAAGTAATCGAGGGCCGAAAAGGAGCCCAAGAACGTATGGGCCGTCAATAGGCCGAAAGCTAACACGGGCTGGAAACGGCCCATGTAAATCACGGGCCGTTAACGGGTATAAAGAAAATTACTGTTCATTATGGGCTAGAGTCACCGTGGGCCTGTAAAGGGCCGAAAGATACGAAGGCCTCATATGGGCCGAAAGACGTCGTGGGCCATACATGGGCCGAAAGTGAAATGGGCTGGTGTTATATTCGACGGCCCACATGACGTTGTTGGGCCGATTTCCTTTAGGGCCTAACGGGCCGTGAGTTAACGGGCCGTAAAATGGGCTATTTGCGAAGAGACCGTTAACAGGCTTTTCATGGGCCAGCCCGTTAACTTTTGACCAAGTCAAACGGGCCGGCTTTGTAAGCTAAATGGGCCAGTGGTGGGCCGTGGCACGTGTCGACATATCATAGGCGCCTATCTGACCCACTAACGAGCTGACACGTGTTTCGTCTAGCCAATGATGATTTTACACGTGGAAATTCCCATTGGTCGGGGCTATTAACGGGTTATCGGATCCAAAACCCGATCCGATAGCTTAATGGCGTTCTGTTACGGTGGATGCCACGTGTCGGTCACCCTTGACGAAAGCACTTCTATGACACGCGATTTATCGTCATGGAAGTGGACACTTCCGTGATGATAATTTTGGTAATGTCGTGGAACACTTCTACGACAGCACAGGTATGACTATCTTGATTCTGTCATGAATTTGTCATGGATGTACATGCATGACAAAAAAAGCGACCTACTGTGACAAACACATATCATCACAGAAGTGTATTTTTTTGTAGTGGATGCTACACTAACCTCTGGGGTTAAGTTAATCATTTTGCTAAACAAGTGTTTGATCATCCTTGGTTCTCTCTCATTTCAAATTCCAGTTGATTTCAATTTCAAATTCTGAGTGAAATTCAAAATTGCTCAAACATGAAAACTAAAATATTCATCCTGTGCCAAATAATTCATAACTAATTATATTCAGAAAAACAACATCACCTAAATTCATCATGTGTGACTCAAACAACATGAAACAGCATCAAAACAGAAATTTAAAGTGCCATATCATTTATTAAAAATTCAAATGAAATCATTTTGTCTCCAAACCATTTTTTGCAGTGGTAAATATTGCACTATAATTGTTGTGCTAAGTCACATATTTTACAAAACTCTAATGGTGTCTAAGCAATTTGCAAAATAGGAATAAATCAAAAAAAGAAAAGGAAAGCAGAGGGAAGAGAGAGAAAGCTGCTACCTCTTAAGCACTGCAATGGATTTCCCCGAAGAGGAGAGGATGATGCAGAAAAGTAGCATAAGTATTTCCCTCAGTTTTTGAGAACCAAGGTATCAATCTAGTAGGAGGCTACGCACGAGTCCCTCGTACCTACACAAAAACAATAGCTCAACGCAACCAACGCGCTTAGGGGTTGTCAATCCCTTCACGGCCACTTACGAATGTGAGATCTGATAGAGATGATAAATAATATTTTTGGTATTTTTGGTATAGAGATGCAAAGTAAAAAGTAAAAGCAAAGCAATAATAAAGTGATGGAGATTGATATGATGAGAAAGAGACCCGGGGGCCATAGGTTTCACTAGTGGCTTCTCTCAAGAGCATAAGTATTCTACGGTGGGTGAACAAATTACTATTGAGCAATTGACAGAATTGACCATAGTTATGAGAATATCTAGGTATGATCATGTATATAGGCATCACATCCGAGACAAGTGGACCGAAACGATTCTGCATCTACTACTATTACTCCACTCATTGACCGCTATCCAGCATGCATCTAGAGTATTATGTTAAAAACAGAGTAACGCCTTAAGCAAGATGACACGATGTAGAGGGATAGTTTCATGCAATATGATAAAAAAACCATCTTGTTATGCTCGATGGCAACGATACAATACATGCCTTGCTGCCCCTTCTGTCACTAGGAAAGGACACCGCAAGATAGAACCCAAAGCTAAGCACTTCTCCCACGGCAAGAACAACCAATCTAGTAGGCCAAACCAAACTGATAATTCGAAGAGACTTGTAAAGATAACCAATCATACATAAAAGAATTCAGAGAAGATTCAAATATTATTCATAGATAGACTTGATCATAAACCCAGAATTCATCGGTCTCAACAAACACACCGCAAAAAGAAGATTACATCGAATAGATCTCCATGAGAGAGGGGGAGAACATTGTATTGAGATCCAAAAAGAGAGAAGAAGCCATCTAGCTACTAACTATGGACCCGTAGGTCTGAAATAAACTACTGACACTTCATTGGAGGGGCTTGGATGATGATGTAGAAGCCCTCCGTGATCGATGCCCCCTTCGGTGGAGCTCCGGAACAGGCCCCAACATGGGATCTCGTGGATACAAAAAGTTGCGGTGGTGGAATTAGGTTTTTGGCTCCGTCTCCGATCGTTTGGGGGTACGTGGATATATATAGGAGGAAGAAGTACGTCGGTGGAGCTTCGAGGGGCCCACGAGGCAGGGGGCGCACCCTAGGGGGGCGCGCCCTCCACCCTCGTGACCGCCTCGTGGCTTTCTTGACGGAGGGTCCAAGTCTCCTGGGTCTTATCTGATGAGAAAATCACGTTTCCGAAGGTTTCATTCCGTTTGGACTCCGTTTGATATTCCTTTTCTTCGAAACCCTAAAATAGGCAAAAACAGCAATTTTGGGCTGGGCCTCCGGTTAATAGGTTAGTCCCAAAAATAATATAAAAGTGAAAATAAATCCCAATATGGTCCAAAACAGAAGATAATATAGCATGGAGCAATAAAAAATTATAGATACGTTGGAGACGTATCAAAAGCCCCTGCCCCACTGGGCCAAATGGCCCAGCTGGCCGTCCGCCCATGCCAGCCGGCCCACTCCCCCTCCCATGTCGTCTTCCCCTTTCTCATGTTCGACCGAACCGCGCGAGTGTTCTCCGTCGAACCCGCTCATCGCCACGCGCCTCGCCGAAGAGGGGATAAGGATATCCTCCCACTCTGTCACCTCGATCCCCTCTCTCCCCCACTTGCACATCTCCTCCCCCAGATCCACCTCTCCCTATGCTTTGTTTTGGAGAGGAGACCGACACGGTAGCCACCGTTCTCCATCGTCACCACGGCCACAGCCACCGCCTCGCTCCGCTGTCTTGTCGTGAAGCTGCGCCGGGGTCGACTCCATCGGCTGGTGTCAGGACCCCGATTCCAAGTCACATCGATCTAGCATGTAACACCTAATATCGCTTTGCGGCCTCACGCACGGTATTCCCACGGGTGTCGCCTTATTATGGCCCGGGACCATTTGCGTCTTTTGGCTCACGTATATGATAGTGTCGCTAGCATCCATATGACTGAGAACTCGGGCCGACATGGCTAGTCGTGAACCCAAAGCGGCACCAACCTATGGGGACAGGCATACATGTACCACATCGAGCATGTCGGTCAGCAGCGTGTGAATCTGGCTGTAGCACTAGGCTAACAGGACTCCGGGAACCCGGGCTGTAGCAGGCTAGGGAGGACTCCGGATGTCACCGCGTGACATTTCCCCGAAGGGACAGACACAGGAACAAAGTGAAACACATGCTGGCCAGTCAAGTGTCCTGCGCAGTAGTGCTAGGCTAGCAGGACTCCGGTGAACCGGGCTGTAGCGGACTACTATGGCTCATGGAAGCACAAGACTATATTTCCCCATAAGAGAGGCTACCAAGGATAAACAACTAGGTTGTAGGATCCCACACATACCAAGCATTTCAATCATACACACAATATGCTCGATATGTGTAAATACAACATGGCATCACAACATAACTCTATGACTCAAGTATTTATTCATTAGGCTCCGAGGAGCGAGATATTACAAACATGGGTCTCATGACCCAACATTCAGAGCATACAAGTCAAAGCACATGCGGAAGCTTAACTTGTCTGAGTACAAACAACTAAAAATGAAGAAGGTTGAGGAGCCTAACTATCTACCAGACCCTCCCAAGGGTACAAGATCGTAGCTGAGGTAACAAGCTAAACATCGAAGCCCACGTGGAACTACTAGCGAGATTGAAGTCTCTCTGCAAAAAACATAAAATAAGCAAACGTGAGTACAAATGTACCCAAGGCATAGCCCTTGCTCGCCCGCATCAAGAGGAGGCGGAGCTGGGCGCGGGGCTTGCGGCGGCCGTGGTTCGGTCAAGCTCGGAATCAGCGTTGTAGTGCACGGCGGTTCGAGCGGTGGGGTGCTTCGTGCTCATGCAGACATGCTGAGCACGGTGACGCTCTTAGGCTCGAGCTGCAGTGGCTGCAACGACGACGGCGACATGGCCGGCAGCAGGGGAAGCTCGGCCATGGCAGTTACGGACGCTGGAGGTCGCAAACGACGAAGATAACGAGAGGGAGAAGACGGTGAGCTCACAGCGGTCACGTAGACAAGCTCAGCGGGCTCGGGGACGCTCTGGACGAGGCGAATCGATGGAGTCGATCTCCAGGCACCGGAGGTGAAGACGATGACGCTCCGGTCGACTGGGGCCTCTTCTGGTCGCGTGCATCAGTGTGTTGCTCCACAGGGTCGTGGCGGAGCTCGGGGACGCGGAGAGGGAGCGAGGGAGTGGCTGCAGCCAAGGCGAACGATGTTGGTGCACTCCGGCTTGTTCGGTCGGCCATGGGAGAGAGAGCAGAGGGGAGGAAGAGGTTGCGGGTGAGGGAGAGAGAGGACAGGGGTCTCTGGCATCTCCGTGGCGTCGCGAGGATAGGGCGAAGGGGGTGCAGGAGGTGGAAGCAGGAGGTGGAGCTCGGTTGCGCGCGCGTTGACACGGTGTCGTCCTCCTGGCAGAAGCTAGGAGACGACTGGCAGGGGTTGGTGGGCTGGGCCAACTGGGCCAGCCCAGGTAAATGGCTGGGCTTCTCTCTCTCTGTCCTTTCTAATTTTATTCTGTTTTTCTATTTTTCTGCTTTATGTTTGCAAATAAAATACCAACCAAAACACTTTGGTTAATTTTGTAAATTTTTGTGAGGAATATTTGAATTATTTTCAAACCACGCAATAAATTTTAGAATATTTGGAGCAACCAATATTTAATGGTAACTTTTAAACTCCAACTCAAATACCATAATGATTTAATTCAATGACCAAAATGTCCTGGAAAAATATGCATCATCTCTGGTAGAGGCTTTCACCTTTTTCCATAAATCATGAACATTTTTAAAAGGATATTTTGAGGTCATTGAAAATATTTTGGTTGAACCTATTTAAATTGCATTTGTGCTAGGGTTTATCAATCCCCATTTCAAATTTATTAAATTGAACATGATGACATGACTGCTTATGAAACTAAGTGCAATCAAACTCTAGGGCTGTGACAACTCACCCCCACTAAACAAGGATCTCGTCCCGAGATTCAAGACATGGGGTAAGAAGACAGAGGGAACACAAAGCTAACACAAGCTTCTCGATCCAACTTGCACTGCTTTTAGAGCGTTGATTCGATCACCATCATTGTCTCAATGTCCTGCTTTGAGAACTCCAACCAACATGGAAACGAGAGGAAAGGGGAAACTCTAGAGGGATCAATTTTCTCGAAGATTGAGCAACTCAGGATTAACTCACGGAATGAGCCATAAATACATCTCACGAGCTGAGAAGCGAAGCACACATCAGGAGTGATGGAAAGAGGTAGATGACAAGGTTCTACTGGTAGGCAAAAATCCCACGCTGAAACGGGTGGGGCAAGATCTCAAGATAGCGATGAAATAATCACCATGATTCTATAATGGGGCACCTTAGGGGAGGTGACTCGTAGAATTATTTCCTTAAGTGGCAAAAAGAATTACTTTTGATCCATAGATCATTAAAACTCTTCATACCAGCCTAAGGTAATCACAATCGATTGTTGGAAGGGGTTCGAAAGAATGGCATACTCCGACAAGGATGGATGATGTGGACTACCTTGTTGAAGACAACACAATGGATGATTTCTAGCTTATCATTGGAAATGGATGGGACCCATGGTAAGTCCACTTTTGAAGATGATCCTGAACAACAACTACTGAGGTGCAAGCTGGGAACAAAATGCAAATGTTGGGAATGATTCTGGTAACTGGGGAAGAACTCAACAGTCGAGAGTGTTTCCAACGTTCCAATGGTTATAGAATCATCGAAGAAACTGAGAGCACAAGGATCCCTAAGGAACAACTTCAAGAATAAGTCCTCATGGAGAAGATGGTCAAATAGCTCAATCAAGATACTACAATGATAGATCTTCTGGCTAGGTGTGTCGGCCAGAGCATCAACCTCGTCGGGACCTACATCATAGATCTTGGAGATGTTCCAACCATCATATCTGCCTGAGATTCAGATCTGGTTGGTAACAGGATATTTCAGACATCATGTCTGGAAAAGAAAGTTTGCAACACAAATCGACAAGATGATGTTGCGAGATTCTTGGGAAATGAACTACGATGGCAAGCTCCAAAACATGAGTTGGTTCTACTACACACATGGGAACACATTGTCCAAGACAAGAATGACCACGTAGAAGTCTTACAAGAAAACACTATCGAGTTCTGGTTGGGGACCATCAACGAGGGTATCAAAGTCCTTGCATAAGGCATGCTCTTAAGAAGGAACTTCTTCTCCTTGAACAAGTCAATCAGTGGCTTGGTGTGCTAGGAACACATATGGAGTGGAGGTAATTAATCTACCAAACCATAGAATACTTCGCACGAATGCATGACTGACTTGGGATGATTCCATAGGAAACAAAACAATCCTTTCTCAAATTCATGGCGGCAACTTACACCTAATGCACGTGAACTTAGAGAAAGTCACTTCTTTCACCCAAACATATACCTCATGAGCTGAACACGAAGGCAATGATTGTAAAAGTTCCAACACTAGCTCAATGTTCAACATGAATCATGGAGGAGACAAGATGCTGCTGATGGGCTCAACAGCAACTCATCGGAATTTCCATATCACTGGAATTCCACCATTATGTGAACAATGTGACAGTATTGGTCAGACCAAAGGATGTAATGGTGTATGCTCGAGGAACAACCACGAGTAAGACAACATTATGAATATCGTTGGCTCTAACTTGATTTGACGATAGCCCACACTCAAATCAAGGTTTGGACAAGATGATAGATTCAACAACCGATCACGAGGAACAATCGATGAAGGTATCATCTCTCGTCAACACACACACACAAGATATCCCCTTTGGAGTGAACTAAGTGGATTAAGCTTTTTTCTTCCAACTCTCCAAGTTGTTATTTAGCTTGACCAACTAGCTCAGGGGTATCCAACACAGATTCTTGGAGAAGGAGTGGTTTACAAGAAACCAACTTGATCACGAACTCAACATAGCGGTCAGGTGACAACCTGGTAACACTTCCGAGAAGATATTCGGAAATTCACGAACCACCGATATGTTACGAAGCTCGAGAACAATCTTGCTTTGCGAGGCAAGACGATGTGACCAATAGAGCAAGGGTTTGACACAATCCTAACTCATTGATCGAATAGTGCACCAGAAATAAGGACAAGGTAGCACGATCAATCCTAGAATAGTGATTCGATAACCAACACGCTAAGAATGATAATAATGTCCATAACTACCAAGCAACACAGTTGCTAGGAGTATTGATTTCACACATCATGGTTCACTTGTCGGTACTCTGGTTGCAACAACACGGAACCGAGGAGAGAATGATGATGGCGAGAAGTATCACTACGTGAAGACTGCATAAGAGATGGTGCAATTCTCATGACAATCCTGACATAAAGGGGGTAATACTCCAGGATAGAACAGAGCAAAAGCTGGATTGGCATTTGATCTGCAGAACAGAACACAACTACTTTGACCCAATCCTGTATATGGATGAGATACTGGAGTTTGTTTCTCCTAGTCATTCCAGAATAGAATGGCTTGACGGACCACAAGAATAAAAGGGCATTGATGAACACAAATGCACACATACTCTTTGCTATCAACTGATAGAGGATGGTCGGGATACAACTGAAGAGGAACAACTTGAGGAACATATAATTTTCTGAGTTGTGGATGCATAGATTAGTATGTCGAGCAAAGATCAACATTTCTTCCGGACAACCCATGCAGAACGGTAGGACTGGCAGAGTCACAATATAGAATCGAGAACTCATCAAGAGCTCTGGTCGTGATCTTTGGTTCAAGAACTTCTGCCATATTGGTTCATGGTACTGGAAGAATGATGTACCACGAACCTCGAGGTCTATCACAAGGTTTACTGATGTCCTAAGGAACTAGCAAACACTATCAACATGAAGCAAGTAGAGTGATTCTCAGGTTCAAGTACCCAGGAATAGAATACCTACTACTAAGTAGCATCACGGGATGCTTTTGGAAATGATGGCCAGATTCATCACACCGGGAACACAAAACATGGCTAAATTACTAGGTGACTCCCTAAGACACCTAGGGTCATAATAATAGCTCCAACATATATGTCGAGGCAATAGAGTACCTCAACTCACGGATTAGTGTGGTTGAACTGGCCCAAAGGGACATCGGAAATGGGATGAAGAGATTTGCAAATGCATCAGACTGTTTAGAAACCTGGGATGACTCGGACAGCATAATGACTGTAAATGCTCAAAAAGATTTGAGGCATCCTACAAAATGGTGGCACAACCACTCAGAAGCACAAAATCAAGGTTTCGAGACCAACTATGAACACATGGGGGTGGTAGAAACTGAACTGGGGCTTAAATCCATCAATCCTATAAGTCTCTAGCATAGTAACTCATCATCCTGATAGATAGATGAGAAGGCCCAGTTCTTAATCCCCGTAGAAAGGAATAGGATGACTCAGATCAGAGGGCATGATGTATAAGGAGTAAAAAGAGCCTTACATTCCCTTCCACACTCAATTCCCTTATATAACTAAAGCATTTCTAGACACGACTTCGACCAGTTTGGCTTGGTAATCCTACAGGCAGTCAGGCTCTGATACCAAAGCTGTCAGGACCCCGATTCCAAGTCACATCGATCTAGCATGTGACACCTCATATCACTTTGCGGCCTCACGCACGGTATTCCCACGGGTGTCGCCTTACTATGGCCCAGGACCGTTTGCGTCTTTTGGCTCACGTATATGATAGTGTCGCTAGCATCCATATGACAGAGAACTCGGGCCGACATGGCTAGTCGTGAACCCAAAGCGGCACCAACCTATGGGGACAGGCATACATGTATCACATAGAGCATGTCGGTCAGCAGCCTGTGAATCCGGCTGTAGCACTAGGCTAATAGGACTCCGGGAACCCGGGCTGTAGCAGGCTAGGCAGGACTCCGGATGTCACCGCGTGACATTTCCATGAAGGGACAGACACAAGAACAAAGTGAAACACATGCTGGCCAGTCAAGTGTCCTGCACAGTAGTGCTGGGCTAGCAGGACTCCGGTGAACCGGGCTGTAGCGGACTACTATGGCTCATGGAAGCACAAGACTACATTTCCCCATAAGAGAGGATACCAAGGATAAACAACTAGGTTGTCGGATCCCACACATACCAAGCATTTCAATCATACACACAATATGCTCGATATGTGTAAATACAACATGGCATCACAACATAACTCTACGACTCAAGTATTTATTCATTAGGCTCCGAGGAGCGAGATATTACAAACATGGGTCTCATGACCCAACATTCAGAGAATACAAGTCAAAGCACATGCGGAAGCTTAACTTGTCTGAGTACAGACAACTAAAAATGAAGAAGGCTGAGGAGCCTGACTATCTACCAGACCCTCCCAAGGGTACAAGATCGTAGCTGAGGTAACAAGCTAAACGTCGAAGCCCACGTGGAACTACTAGCGAGATTGAAGTCTCTCTGCAAAACATAAAATAAGCAAACGTGAGTACAAATGTACCCAGCAAGACTTACATCAGAACTAACCACATATGCATCGGTATCAACAAAGAGGGTGGTGGAGTTTAACTGCAGCAAGCCAGCTTTGACTCAGTGGCTAACCTGAACTACGACTGCAAGTAACTCTTTTGAGGTGGCGCACACGAGTCCACAAATTCACCATACCAATACACCACTATGGATCCGCTCCCGTCTCCCTGCGAGAACGCCATCCATAGCACTCACGCTTATCTTGCGAGTTTTAGAGTATCCACTTTCACTTGTCTATGAACTATGCAAGGGGTCCAAGTTTCCATATCCGAGGAATCCGGCTATTCGAATAGATAATGATAACCCTGCAGGGGTGTACTTCTTCACACACGCTCTCGCCACTTATCGCCCTGTACACGTCATGTACCTCGGCAACCTTCAAGCGGAAGCCGGGCGAGGGAGTCGGCCACGACCTGACTAACCAACAAGTCTCTAGTCCAGGTTTATCGCCTATTCGGGTTCCATCCGCAAGGAGATCCGGCCGGGGTGTCGCTCACGGCCCCAAACGATGTGTACAGGGTTCCCAAGCCCACCATCCGGGTGCCACTTGGTACACCGGGCCACTGTGCCTAGTCTGTCCCAAGCCCACCTGTACCGGGTGCCACTTGGTAGACTACTAACACTACCTACAAACACCAGAAACTAGTTGCAACTCCTGGACAGAGATCAAGTTGATTAATAAGTCGAGAGAGCTTGGAGCGCCCGGAGCCCAATGTGTGGTAGTAACTGTTCATGGATCACAAACACAGAACTCAGTTCCTGAGGACGGTTTCAATGAGACAACCCACCATGTACTCCTACATGGCCTCTCACCGCTACCTTTACCAAATCGTGTTCACACACTTAGCTCTCAACAGTAGGACATGTTCACCACATTCCAATTCATTCCCGATGAATCAGACCCTACTCAACTCTAAGCAGTAGCAAGCATGACCACAAGCATGAATGAGTAGGCACATCAGGGCTCAAACAACTCCTACTCATGCTAGTGGGTTTCATCTATTTACTGTGGCAATGACAGGTCATGCAGAGGAAAGGGGTTCAACTACCGCAGCATGTAACATTGAATCGTTGTTGTCCTAATGCAGTAAAAGAGAGCAGGAGCGAGAGAGTGGGATTGTATCGGAATGAACAAGGGGTTTTTGCTTGCCTGGCACTTCTGAAGATAGTATAGTTCTTCATCGGTGTCATCGAATTTATCGTTGGATCAACATCTACTGAGGGGGGACAAACACCGGCAACTGAGAAAGAACTCAATCAACACAAGACGATATGCAACAATATGATGCATGCTATGACATGGCAATATGAATGTGTTTTGGGCTAATGCAAGCTAGAACATATTGAAATGAGTCCATTTGAACCAAGGATTCAAATGCAACCCATTTTATGAAGTCATATAAGTGCATTAACTTGTTTCACCTAAACAGCAAGGTTAAAGTGTTCTAACATGCATGAAACTAGCATAAATGGATAGATTGGATTTTTCTGATAATTTTTCATATATAATTTATCTTATTTGGAGTTATAGATAATTTTCTATGATTTTTAGAAGTTTTGGGCATTTTCTAGAATTTTCTAATTATTTTAAATCCAGAAAATCAATTACTGCATCAGCATTGCGTCTGGGTGACGTCAGCAGGGTCAACAGGCCGGTCCAGGTCAAACCTGACCAGTGGGGTCCACTGGTCAGTGACCCGGGGTCATCAGTGTCACGGACAGGTGGGTCCGGTCAACGGCCATGTCAGCAGGGTCAACTCTGACTGGTGGGGCCACGGTTATTAGTTAAAACTAATCAGAAACTAAACTATGGTTCATTAAGGGCGTGGGGCCCATATGTCGGTGTCACTGGAGGGTTAATTAGTGGGGCTGTTAGCTACTAATGACGGGCCACGTCATCTCACCGGAGTTCAACCGGCGGCGACCACAGAACACGGCGGGGTGCGCCGGATTTGCGCTAGAGGCGTCGGGTTAGTGCGCTGACGGCACCAGGGCATAGTCCTTGCTCACCCGCATCAAGAGGAGGCGGAGTTGGGCGCGGGGCTCGCCGGAATCAATGCCGGCGACGAGGTTTGCGGCGGCCGTGGTTCGGTCAAGCTCGAAATCAGCGTTGTAGTGCACGGCGGTTCGAGCGGTGGGGTGCTTAGTGCTCCTGTAGACACGCTGAGCACGGTGACGCTCTCAGGCTCGAGCTGCAGTGGCTGCAACAATGACAGCGACATGGCCGGCAACAGGGGAAGCTCGACCACGGCGGTTACGGACGCTGGAGGTCGCAAACGATGAAGATAACGAGGGGGAGAAGACGGCGAGCTCACAGCGGTCACGTAGACAAGCTCAGCGGGCTCGGGGACGCTCTGGATGAGGCGAATCGATGGAGTCGATCTCCAGGCACCGGAGGTGAAGACGACGATGCTCCGGTCGACTGGGGCCTCTTCTGGTCGCGTGCGTCCGTGTGTTGCTCCACGGGGTCGTGGCGGAGCTTGGGGACGCGGAGAGGGAGCGAGGGAGTGGCTGCAGCCACAGCAAACGGCGTCGGTGCGCTCCGGCTCGTTCAGTCGGCCATGGGAGAGAGAGAGCAGAGGGGAGGAAGAGGTTGCGGGCGAGGAGAGAGAGGACAAGGGTCTCTGGCATCTCTGTGGCGTCTCGAGGACAGGGCGAAGGGGGAGCAGGAGGTGGAAGCAGGAGGTGGAGCTCGGTTGCGCGTGCGTTGACACGGCGTCTTCCTCCTACCAGAAGCTAGGAGACGACTGGCAGGGGTTGGTGGGCTGGGCCAACTGGGCCAGCTCTAGGTAAGTGGTTGGGCTTCTCTCTCTCTGTCCTTTCTAATTTTATTCTGTTTTTCTGTTTTTCTGCTTTATGTTTGCAAATAAAATACCAACCAAAACACTTTGGTTAATTCTGTAAATTTTTGTGAGGAATATTTGAATTATTTTCAAACCACACAATAAATTTCAGAATATTTGGAGCAACCAATATTTAATGGTAACTTTTAAACTCCAACTCAAATACCATAATGATTTAATTCAATGACCAAAATGTCCTGGAAAAATATGCATCATCTCTGGTAGAGGCTTTCACCTTTTTCCATAAATCATGAACATTTTTAAAAGGTTATTTTGAGGTCATTGAAAATATTTTGGTTGAACCTATTTGAATTGCATTTGTGCTTGGGTTTATCAATCCCCATTTCAAATTTATTAAATTGAACATGATGACATGAATGCTTATGAAACTAAGTGCAATCAAACTCTAGGGCTGTGACAGCTGGTGCCCTCAGGTGGAGCTAGGAAGCACCGCTGACGTCGCACGACCTCGCCCCCTTCCGCCTCTGTCACCAGCGATCTCCTTCGACTCCGGCCACCCCCCCTCTGCGCTCCCGTTCACTCACGGGGCCTCCTTGCGCCCGCACGGTGAGCACCGCACGTCCTCCCCCTGCCCCTCCTCATTCTGTTGCGCGTAAAGTCGCCGCCATGGACGGCCAAGCTCAGCTCCGCCGTGCTGCTCCTCATCATCGCTTCCATCGAAGCCATGGTCGTCCGAGCGCGGGAACATGCTCAGCGTATCCCCGCGGTTCGAACGCGTCCCACTGCGCCGCTAGCCGAACCCTCTAGATTCGTCTTCAACCACGACCGAACGCCGGCATCCGCCACTCTCGCCGCAGGCGACGTTGCGGCCATCCCCGAGTCCAACCGGTAGCGCCGTCATGCGCGCGATGTCGAGCCACGTCGAACGCGCCTAGCCGCACCTCTCCCCGTGCCCCGTAGCACGATCCCCATCTGCGCCCGAACCCCACTGCCACCTCCACTCGTCGCCGGCACAGTTCCGGCCGGCCGCGAGCCCAACCGACCACACCAGCGACGCGGCGTTGTGCCCTCGCTCGAACGCAAGCAAAACCGCGTGAAACGGTGCCCCGTAGCCTTTTTCCGAGCATCTCTGGCGAGCTCGCCGCCACGGGAGGCCATCGGAGCAACTCCAGCGCCAGCCAGCTACATGGCCCGGCGGGCCCCACCCCAGAGTCACTGCCAGTGGACCTGGGTGGCCCAGTTGACTAGGTTGACCTAGTCTACTGCTGACTGGGCTGCCTAGTGAGGCTGAGATGTGGGCCCCAGTTGTTTAAAATGTTTTATAAATAAGTAAATCTGTTAATTAGTTTTAATTGTTAGTTAGTCACTGACACGAGGGGCCCACGCTTCTAATTAGCCTGTTAGTTTAGTTTAAATTACTGTTAGACTAACAGAGGCTGACATATGGGTCCCACTGGACCCACAGGTCAGGTTTGACCCTGGTCAGCGAGTTTGTTGACTGCTGACGTAATCCCCGCGCAATGCTGACGTCATAATGAATTTCTGTTAATTTAAATAATTTCAGAAAATGTATAAATCTTTGAAAATTAATAGAAAATAAACCGTAGCTAGGATCTAAAAACTTTATATATGAAAGTTGCTCAGAACAACGAGATGAATCCGAATGCGTGGTCCGTTCATCTGTCACATGCCCCTAGCATGTTGAACATGGAACATTCCCCCTTCGGTCCTCTATCTGACATAGGTCCGGAACCGGGAAAACATTCTCGGTTGACTTCCCCTTTCACTGGTGTCTTGTAGCACCGCGTTAGAACACGTCTAGCTCTACCTATTGTCCTGCTATGCACTTGCTTGCTATGTATTTACTGTTTCTACCCCTCTTCTCTTCGGTAGACCCCGTGACGATGCTGATGCCCCTGTGACCGACGACCCATCCTTCTCGTCTGAGCGTCCAGGCAAGCAAAGCCCCCTTGAGCATTCCGATATCGCCCATTTCTTTCCCTCTCATGCTTGCATTAGAACTGCTACTGATTTCCGTATGATCCTACTATGATGCATAGCCTGTTTTTGTTACCTGCTTGTTGTTACCTTACCTGCTTATCCTAAACTGCTTAGTATAGGTTGGTTAGTGATCCATCAGTGACCCCCACCTTGTCCCAGTTGCCTCGCGTTATGTTCGATGACTCGATCAACGTGATCGACGTCCAGGCCCCGGCACCACACATCACTTTCCCCTTTTGTTGCTCGACTTTGCAGAGTTACCATCGAGTGCCGAGGGTGGAACCTCATATGTCACTCCTGATGAGATCTCTATAGTGTAGCTATCCGGTCATGGTCATCGAGGGTGATTTCCTCCTTAACCACTTCCAATACGGCTCTGTCGTGCAACCCCTCAAGTGTGAACCTCGAGGGTGGATCCTCTTATGTTCACCTTGATGATTACATCGCAGTGGAATTCACCGATGGTGATTCCTCGGGTTTTCCCCTTGGTGTTAGACACACAGTTACTATGGTTACTATGACTATACACTGAACCAGGTTACTAAAGACGGGTCGGCCCTGAGGGGTACCCGCGCGAGCTAAATAGCGAGTGATGTGGAGTCGGGTTGACCTAGAAGGTGCCCGCGAGATACTTACGAGGCGTGGCCGGGCATTCTTAGCCCTTGCCGCAAGTACTCGAGACGGGGCGACGGGGTCACATCTTTCGTGAGTCTCTACTCGTGACCGCACTTACAACGCACTAACGGTTTGGATATTTGATCCGAGGGGCCTCTGGCCTGATAGCACTAACCATCACGTGGGCATTGTATGGGCGTTCTGCGTCATATGCATCAGCCGAAGCTTAATAGATGTCATGCGATTGAACGGCGCAAGCCGGGTTGGACTGGTAAGCTCCTGCCTTTTTAAGGAGGTAGCTAGGTCTGCTCACCGGTTGCCCATGCAACATGCAGGAGTTCTCGGGGAGATGGCCCAAGACCCCTGGGGGCATAGGTTTAGTCCGGCATGCTTGACCCCTCTATTAAGCCTAGGTCGGGTTGCGGCGTATTGTTTGGCTGAGGCCAGGCATGACCCAGGAAAGTGTGTTCGGCCGGAGTTAATCGAGCATGGTGGGTAAGTTGGTGCACCCCTGCAGGGAAGAAAACATCTATCGATAGCCTGTCCTACGGTAACGGGCACTTGGAGTTGTATCCCGGTCGATACAACTGGAACTGGATACTTGAGATGAGACATGGTTATGAGAACTGGATAGTACGGCTCTGGGATTGCTTTCTCGCAGGGAGTCGAGAAAGGATCTCTGGCCGAGGTTGATAACACTATTACTACTTTACATTATGTCAATCTGTACTCTTCTATATGCTGCAAGATGCTTGAAGATGCTAGTATTCGATAGGCTAGGCTTTCCCCTTCTTTTCTGGCATTCTGCAGTTTAGTCCACAGATACAACCCTTTTCCTTTGATACAGATGCATACTTAGTTTAGATCTGATGTAAGTCTTGCGAGTACTTTGGATGAGTACTCACGGTTGCTTTGCTACCTCTTTCTCCCACATACCTGTTTGTTGCGACCAGATGACGGATCCCAGGAGCCAGACGACACCACTGATGATTACTACTACCCCGAGGGTGCCTACTACAACGTGACAGCCCCTGACGACTTGGAGTAGTTAGGAGACTCCCAGGACGGAGACCTTGCTTGTTCGATCGTTGTTGCTTTTGTGGTAGCCTTCTTAAGGCAGACTTGTTTAACTTATGTCTGTTGTCGGTGTCAAAACCGGCGGATCTCGGGCAGGGGGTCCTGAACTGTGCGTCTAGGTGGATGGTAACAAGAGGCAGGGGACACGATATTTACCCAGGTTCGGGCCCTCTTGATGGAGGTAATACCCTACGTCCTGCTTGATTGTTCTTGATGATATGAGTATTACAAGAGTTGATCTACCACGAGATCGAAGAGGCTAAACCCTAGAAGCTAGCCTATGGTATGACTGTTGTTCTTGGTCCTACGGACCAAACCCTCCGGTTTATATAGACATCGGAGGGGGCTAGGGTTACACAGAGTCGGTTACAAGGAAGGAGATCTACATATCCGTATTGCCAAGCTTGCCTTCCACGCCAAGGAGAGTCCCATCTAGACACGGGACGAAGTCTTCAATCTTGTATCTTCATAGTCCAACAGTCCGGCCAAAGGATACAGTCCGGCTGTCCGGATACCCCCAATCCAGGACTCCCTCATTAGCCCCTGAAACAGGCTTCAATGACGATGAGTCCGGCGCGCAGATTGTCTTCGGCATTGCAAGGCGGGTTCCTCCTCCGAATACTTCATAGAAGATTTTGAACACGAGGGTCGTGTCCAGCTCTACAAAAAAAGTTCCACATACAACCGTAGGAAGAATGATATTTTCACCAATCTAATCTGCCGACGGATTCCGCAGCGTGACATCACACCACAGCCAGGTCACCATTCGAATCATTTTTCACAACCAACCTCAACGTGTTTCGCGAGGCGGTTTCCTTGGCACGTCTTGTCGAAGCAAAGATCGTGTCCCCTTATTACGGGATTCCCATCAATACGGACGTGGGTAACCAAACCGTGCCTATTGGTAGGACTCCTAGATCTTAGGCAAGTGCCGAACGGCCACGAAGAGGACGCTTGATATTCACCCTCTTTATAAAGGGGACAAGGCTTTTTCTTTTTTCCCTCTCGTGCTCAATCAAATCCTTCCCCGCCTCGAGTTCTAACACCCAAAACTTAGGTCAGGTGCTTCGGACCTTCAACTATGTCCGGATCCAACCTTCAAGGTCGGTGGATGCCTTCCTCCGTCACAGAGGAGGACATCAAGAGGTTGAGAGAGGCCAGATATTTGACCGCAGAAATTTCGCATCGGTTGCCTGCCCAAGGGCAGGTCGTCCCTACTCCCGAACCCAATGAGAGCATCGTGTCCATCTCCCACTTCCTCCGAGGTCTAGGCCTCGCTCTGGATCCCTTTGTTAGGGGGTCTTACGTTCTATTATGGGCTAGATTTTCACGATCTGGCCCCGGATTCCCTTCTTCACATCTCGACATTTATTGTCGTATGTGAGGCCTTCCTCCGCATTACCCCTCACTTCGGCATGTGGCTCAAGACCTCCGATGTGAAGCCGAAGATGATCGAGGGGCAGCATGCAGCGTGCGGAGGTGCTTTATTAGCAAAATCGCTGACGCTCCATGGCCTGAGGGTTGCTTCCCAGAGGTGTCCGGATTGTGGCAGCGGGAGTGGTTCTACATCACAGCTCCCTGAAGTGCCAAGTGGGTAGCTGCCCCCACCTTTCGCTCAGGCCCCCCACCACAACTGATGTCATGGATCAGCAGGGAGCTGAGCTGGCGTCCAGCCAAGGACATGCCAATACTGCAAAGCTGTATCCGAGATCTCTTTGAGAGAGATTTCAGCCTGGTTATGGTAGTGCAAGTCATGCTAGTTCGTCAAGTCCAGCCTTGCAAACGTCGGCCCCTTCGCATGTGGGAATTCAACCCGGAAGGACCGCGAGCTATTCAACATTTCCTCGGCATGACGCACGAAGAGATGTACAAATTGTTCTTCGGACCACAAATAATGTGCCCGGACATCACTGAGGATGCAGGTCTGAGCTGCAATCGCCCGGATACCCAAGTAAGTAGCCCCGCATCTGAACACATTGTCCATTTATTTATTGCAACATTGCCCTAAAAATCCGCTCTTTCACCAGGATTGGATAGCGAAGGCAAAGTTGATCAGGTGTCCGGCCCCCTCCCTGAGACCTCACCAAATCTTGCGCTAACCAGGATGCTGGAGATCGCGCCTTATCAAGCGCCCTCAGGAGAAAATAAAGGGGGGAACAAGGAGGCTAGCACCTCCGCGAAGGAGGTTAGCCGGGCAGGAGGAACTGAAACTTCCTCTCCCCAGGGAAGGAAGAGAACCACCTCTGAGGACCCGGAGACAATGGTCTCGAAACGGGGGAAGAAATCTCCGCCGGAGGGTCCTGCCCTGGGGGATACCCTGGCCGCACTATGCCCTAAAGGGGATCAGCCCTCCACCGAGCTGTAAGTAAAAGGGTACTTAATAATGAAAATATCTCACTTTACCTCTGTAAGTGCATCTAGTGCCACCCCTAGTTGGTTTTGGAGTATTGACGACAAACCTAGTTGAGGGACTAATGTGTTTGTGAGAATTGCAGGATAACACAGGTAGAAGTCCCTCATTGATTCGGTTTTCCTACCAGAGATGACCCCTAAAAATGTATGAAGACATTCAAGTCAAAGGCGGTATGTGAAGACATTCACATTGAAGACTATGACAAGAGAATACATCGCATGAACACTATGGAGCGCGAAGATTTAGATCTTTCGTAGTTCTTTTTCTTCTTTATTGAGTCATAGGAACCACCGTACTATTAAGTGGGGTCCAAGAGAACCAGTCAGAATGACTGAAGTGATGCTTAACCAAAATCCTATGTGTTCGAGTGAAGACTATGAGAGCGACTCTTGTCCAGAGTTGGACAAGTCAGCTTTGCTTGTAGCCCAAGTAAAGTTGCCGTGTGTGTTTGAAATCTGACCGTTGGAACACGTGTCAGTTCCTTAGTGACCCAGGGTCATTTCGGACAAATCAGGTCGGGTTGACTAGTGGCTATAAATAGCCCACCCCCTACAACCATAAACGGTTGGCTACTCATAGTTAGAGTACGGCTTTTGTCATTTGAGAGCAACCCACCTCGAAGCCTTTGAGAGAGAATTCCTTGTGAGGATAAAGCCCTAAACACCCAGAGCCAAAGAGTGTTAGGCATCACTTAAGTCTTCCTGTCTGTGTGATCTGAAGACTTATTACACTTGAGGACTGTGCATCCTCCAGCCGGTTAGGCGTCGCCTTCTGAGCATCCAAGACACATTGTGGATTGCCGGTGAACAAAGTCTGTGAAGGTTTGGGGGTCTACCTTGAAGACTTACCAGAGTGAATGGGCGAGGTCTGTGTGACCTTAGCTCAAGGGGAATACGGTGAGGACTAGGTGTCCTGAGCTGCGTGTTCAGGACTGGGTGTCCGGGACTGTGTGTCCTCAGGTTTAAATACCTAGCCGCCCGAACCAGACGTACAGTTGTCACAGCAACTGGAACTGGTCCAACAAATCATTGTCTTCAACGAGTCACTGGTTTCATCCTTCCCTTCCCTTTACTTACTGTTGGTCCTTGTGAAGTCATTGTATGATTGCATTATCTTTTGTCTTCACTGAGTGACTGCTTGTTCTGATTGGCTTCATAATATCTTCCTATCTGATCCTTACTACCTAGCTGCTATTAGTCATTGTGCTTTCACTTCACTGAATACTTGACTATGGTTTGCCTAGTGTAGTCTACCTTCCGCTACATGGTAATATGTTTATTTCTATCATTTGTCTTCGAAACTTCCACGTTTTGAAGACTCTCATAAAAATTACCTATTCACCCCCCTCTAGTCGATATAACACACTTTCAATTGGTATCAGAGCAAGGTACTCCCTTGTTTTGTGTGATTTGGTTTAACCACCTGGAGTTTTAGCTATGTCGACTGCAGGGATAATTAAAGTCTCCGCTGCGTGCCCCGTCTTTGATGGAACTGAATATCCCTACTGGAAGAATAAGATGCGCATGCATCTTGAAGCCATTGATGTCGACCTATGGTATGTAGTCAAGAATGGCGTTCCCAAGGCTGGTGAAGGTGTCACCGCTGCAGATGTCAAGAAGTTCGTTCAACTGGACTCCACTGCCAAGAACATCATCTGTGGTCATCTAACCAAAGGATAGTATGGCCATGTAAGTGCTTTGGAAACATCTAAGCTAGTCTGGGACTGGCTCTCCAGGGTCAATGAAGGCGTCTCAACCCAGAGAGATCAGAGAATCAGTGTCCTTCGCAACCTCTTCAACCGCTTCAAGAGAAATGACAATGAGAATGTCCAGCTCACATTTGATCGACTTACTGACATCACAAATGAGCTTCAAGCCCTCGGCGCTACTGAGATCACCAAGCATGAAGTCGTCAAGACACTCCTAAGATCACTTGACAGTTCGTTTGACACCCTAGCCCTGATGACTCAAGAACGTCCTGACTTCAAGACACTCGATCCGTCTGACATACTTGAGAGGCTCAACACACATGAGTTTCAGCTTTCTGAGAAAAGAGACATCTACGGTCCCAACTATGGGCGAACTCGTGCCTTGAAGGCAAAAGCTGTCTCCACATCTGAAGAAGAATCTGACAGCAGTTCTGATGATCCTGAAGACATTGGAAAGGAGCTTGCTATGCTTGTGAAGAAGTTCCAAAAATTCACCAAGAAGAAAGGCTTCAGAAAGTCTTCATGATCAAGCTCAATGAATTATGAAGCTCCTGCTCATGACTACAAGGAAAGATCATGCCACAATTGCAAGAAACCTGGCCACTACATCTCTGAGTGTCCACAGTGGAACAATGAGAACAAGAAGAAGAAAAAGAGCAAGGAGTATGACTCTGACGACAAGAAGAAGAAGAAATACTCAAAGTCTTATTCCAAGTCTTCCTCCAAGTCTTCATCACACAAGAAGAGCTAATCTGGCAAGGCACGTGTGTTTGTTGGCAAGGAAATGGATTCACAGGAGGAGTTCGCTTCTGAGGAGGCGGAGGTGGAGTCTGAGGAGGAGTCCGATTCTGGCGTTGCGAGTCTGGCTACAGCATACGTTGCCAAGTCCATCTTCAACACTGAAGACAACGACTTCATCACCGACACCGATGCAAATGACAAGGACTACTCCGCTCCTACCTACTGCTTCATGGCACGCAGTGCCAAGGTAAACACACGCACTACTCACTATCAAACATCTAGTGAAGATGACTCTGATTGTGATTCCAAACCCAGCTACAAAACACTTGCTAAAATTGCAACTGAACAACAGAAAGCCATGGAACATATTCAAAAACTGTTAGACAAAAGCGATGATCTGTTAGACGCTGAAATGACTCGATCTCAGTCCTTAATTGAAGACATAAAAAATCTTCATGTTAAGTATGAGGAACTTGAAAGTCGTCATGAAACACTCTCAACAACTCATGAAAGGCTTTCCTATGATTATCTTCAAAGGAAGCAAGATCTTGAGAAATTGAGAGCGGCTCATGAAGATCTTCAAAAGGAAAACGAGTCACTTCGTGCCAAACAGATCAGTTCCGCTCAGGAAGGATTTGAACCACCATGTCTTAAATGCATTGAGCGTGATAATGCTACCTCTGTTGCTGAATGTTCTACTGCTGCTACTATTGCAATATCTTCAACTGTTGATGTGGTAACTAACCCCTCTGCTGAGGATACCACTGCTATTGCTGATGAGAATGCTAGGTTGAAGACACTGCTTGAAACAGGGATGTACAAAAGTCTCAAAGGGCATCAGACACTATGTGATGTCCTCAAAAGGCAGATCCTGAACCGAAACCCTAGGAAAGAGGGTGTTGGGTTCGAAAGGAAAATGAATGCTGATGGATCTTACTGGAAACCTGAGCAGTACCCCAAAACCACATGGGTTGCTGCAAAGGAACCTTCAGCAGATCCATCCACTCTATCTGGCTTCACTTGTGCTAACCCCATTGTCATTGATGAATCCTTTGATGCAAACTATAAACTGTTTAAGAATCAGAATGGTGAAGTGTTTGCCAGGTATATTGGTACTAACTGCAGGAATGGACCGCCTATGAAGAAGATCTGGGTGCCGAAAAAGGTGTTTGGAGAATCTTCCTGTGAATGTCATCATGACACCACAGGTGAAGAAGACAAACCCCAGACCACAGGCTTCATACGGTCCAAAGGCTTCATACAGACAGAGGACTCACCTGAGTTGCACTAACGCAAATGTTTTGCAGGGAAGCCATACTCAGGCCTATGAATATAAGCGTGGTTCATCAAACCGCCATGTTCATAAGACCAAGAACTATTCTGCTTATTCTTATGAGTACTATTGTCCACCTACAAGACTTTTTGCTAGGGCTCCAAAGCCAAAGTTCTCAGATGCTGCACTTAGACTCATTGCTTCAAAGCCACCCTTGAATATGTGGGTGGCTAAGAATGCTTAACTCTCTTTTGCAGGGAAGGGTCTCCAGCAGAAAACCAAAATCGTCTGACGCTATTGCTGGGGACCTTAAACATCTTGTAGGGCGCAAGATCAAATGCCCGAATGGTCTTATTATGTACTTCGTTCCTGAATCGCTTGCTACTCGCCCTATCAGTCCAAATCTCGATCTAAGCTTTCACAACCCACTGGTTCGTCAAATGTTTTTGCTTCACAATTCCCTTCGTGAAGCCTATCCCCCTAATTGCACTGTAGGGTACGACACCAGCAGCTTCAGAATGGATTATTGATAGTGGGTGTACCAATCACATGAATGGCAAGAGAAGCCTTCTTATGGACTCAACCTTACGTCCATCCGACAAGAGTCACATCACATTTGCTGACACTGGTAAAAGTAAGGTATTGGGTCTAGGTAGAGTTGTAATCTCAAAGGATCAACACATGGATAAAGTCATGCTTGTTGAATCCCTTGGCTTCAACTTAATGTCTGTCTCAATGCTTTGTGATTTAAACATGATTGTGATGTTTGGAAAATATCGTTGCCTTGTTCTAATGGAATCTTACAAGTCTCTAGTGTTTGAAGGGTATCGGAAAGATGATTTGTACGTGGTAGATTTCTCAGCAGGACCACAGCTTGCCGTATGTCTTCTAGCAAAAGCTTCAGAATGCTGGCTCTGGCATCAGAGGCTAGGGCATGCTGGCATGAGGAACCTCCACACCCTTGCAAAGAAGAAGCATGTCATAGGCATCGAGGGCGTCAAGTTCAAGAAAGATCACTTATGCGGTGCCTGTGAAGCAGGAAAGATGACGAGGGCCAAGCATCCCTCGAAGACAATCATGACAACGACTCGACCCTTCGAACTGCTCCACATGGATCTTTTCGGTCCCACTCATTACTCAACTCTTACTACTACTGCTTGTCTCTATGGCTTTGTCATTGTTGATGATTATTCTAGATATACTTGGGTGCACATAATCCTCTACAAGACTGAAGTGCAGGATGTCTTCAGACGCTTCGCCAATCGAGCAATGAACAACTATGGCGCCAAGATAAAGCACATCAGAAGTGACAATGGCACCGAATTCAAGAACACTGGCCTTGATACATATCTTGATACTTTGGGCATCACACATGAATTCTCAGCTCCGTACATGCCACAGCAGAATGGCGTCGTCGAACGCAAGAATAGAACACTCATTGAGATGGCCTGAATGATGCTTGATGAATACAAGACTCCAAGAAAATTCTGGCCTAAAGCCATTGACACTGCATGCCATACAGTCAACCGTGTTTATCTTCACAAGCTTCTGAACAAGACATCTTATGAGCTCCTTACTGGCAAGAAGCCAAATGTCAGTTACTTCAGAGTATTTGGCGCCAGGTGCTGGATCAAGGATCCACATCACACTTCAAAATTTGCACCAAAAGCACATGAGGGTTTTATGCTTGGATATGGAAAGGATTCGCTCTCCTACAGAGTCTTCAATCTCTTTCATTATAAAGTGGTTGAAACAGTGGATGTGCGGTTCGATGAGACTAACGGCTCACAAAGAGAGCACATACCAAATGTGCTAGATGAAGTTCCATCCAGTGAATCAATCAAACTTATGGGAACTGGAGAAATCATACCCTCTGAAGCTCAACCTAAAGAGGAACTTACCATCTTCACACCTGATCAACCTGAAGACAATGCTTAGCCTGAAGACAACCCCTCTAACAATGACAATGATCAGCAAGAGCAAAATCTTCGCCCTGTACATCCTCGTGTTGCCAATGAAGTGCAGATTGAGAGAATAATTGATAGCATCAATGCACCCGGTCCACTCACTCGTTCAAGGGCAACACAACTGGCAAATTTCTGTGGGCACTTCGCATTCGTCTCAATAATAGAACCCAAGAAAGTCGAAGAAGCCTTCATGGAACCTGAATGGATTCAAGCTATGCAAGAAGAGCTTCAACAGTTTGAGCTGAATAATGTATGGGAACTGGTTAAGCATCCTGATCCTCGGAAGCACAATATAATAGGCACCAAATGGATATACCGCAACAAGCAAGATGAGCATGGTCAAGTTGTCAGAAACAAAGCTCGTCTCGTTGCTCAAGGATATACTCAAGTTGAAGGGATTGACTTCGATGAAACATTTTCTCATGTGGCTCGACTTGAAGCCATACGCATACTGCTGGCCTATGCAAATCATCATAACATACATCTATATCAAATGGATGTGAAGAGCGCTTTTCTCAATGGCAAGATTGAAGAAGAAGTGTATGTTGCACAACTGCCTGACTTTGAAGATCCAAAACATCCTGACATGGTATACAAGCTCAACAAGGCACTGTATGGCCTCAAACAAGCACCTCGGGCTTGGTATGACACACTCAAATACTTCCTGAAGAACAAAGGCGTCAAACCTGGTTCCCTCGACCCCACTCTCTTCACGAAGACATATGATGGTGAACTGTTTGTGTGCCAAATATATGTGGATGACATTATCTTCGGCTGCACCAATTAGAAATACAGTGAAGAGTTTGGATATATGATGCAAGAGCAATATCAGATGTCCATGATGGGAGAGCTAAAGTTCTTCCTTGGTCTTCAAATACGACAGCAATGCAACAGCATCTTTATATCTCAAGAGAAGTATCTCAAAGATTGCCTGAAGAAGTTTGGTATGCAAGACTGCAAAGGCTTCACGACGCCAATGCCAGCAAAACATCATCTGGGTCCCGACGACAATGGTAAAGAGTTCGATCAAAAGGTATACCGCTCCATGATTGGTTCTTTACTTTATCTATGTGCATCTAGGCCAGATATTATGCTTAGTGTTTGCATGTGTGCTCGATTCCAAGCGGCACCAAAGGAATCGCATCACTTAGCTGTGAAGCGAATTCTTCGATATTTGGCTTACACCCCAACTCTAGGATTATGGTATCCAAAGGGCTCAGAGTTTGATCTGGTTGGATTCTCGGATGCTGATTATGCTGGTGACAAGGTGGATCGCAAGTCTACATCAGGAACATGTCATTTTCTGGGACGATCACTTGTATGTTGGTCCTCAAAGAAGCAGAACTGTGTATCTCTCTCCACTGCTGAATCTAAATACATTGCTGCTGGATCTTGCTGCGCTCAGCTTCTGTGGATGAAGCAAACACTCAAAGACTATGGCATTCATCTGAAGCAAGTGCCACTCTACTGCGACAACGAAAGTGCCATCAAGATTGCCAACAACCCAGTTCAGCACTCGAAGACAAAGCACATTGAGATTCGTCATCACTTTCTTAGAGATCATGTTGTGAAGGAAGATATTGATATCATACACGTCAACACTGAAGAGCAATTGGCAGATATCTTCACCAAGCCCTTGGATGAGAAGAGATTTTGCAAGTTACGGTGTGAGCTAAATATCTTGGAATCCTCAAATGTCCTGTGATCAGGCACACATCCTAACACTTATGCATATTGATGACTTAGATGTGCAACACACGAAGTAAAGTATATCTTCAATCAATGAAGACATGCATTCTAAGTGTGAATACATTAATGAGGAATTTGACTTCGGAGCGCCACGATAATTGTGTGCCGTGTCTGGGTCTAATACTTCCTATACGGTGGGTAACGCCACCACCAAATGTTCTGTTTGAAGTGTTTCACTCATGGCATTACATTTGCTATGTCTTCACATTTGGTTTGGCTTCAATCTCTACATGTCTTCATGATTATCTTCACTATGTTGATTATATATATATACTAGTGTTCTGTCCTCTACAGCATTCACTTATAGCTATGTCTTCTTGTTGAATCTTTTGAACTAAGTGAATGTGATCGGACCCTAACCTCTCTATGCTTTCTATCTCAACCTCTATCTCTCCAAATCATATGCATTCTCTTGAAACTGTCAAATGTCTTCTCTGCGTCCTTGTCAGCAGAAGATACAGAGACAAACATTAAGTCCACTTTCAATGCTCATTCCTTCACCTGAAACCCGAAGAAGTGGGAACGACCACCCAACAATGCAGGCGTGCGTGGGACGTGGAACAACCTCCGATATGCTGCATGATGGCCACGTGTTCCTCAGATGTGAATCGGCAGGGGCACCTGTGTAATAACACTGAGCCACCCCTGTCCCTATAAATACACGCCTCACCATAGTCATTATCTCTTCTTTCACTCTTGCACGAACCCTAGCGCCACCGCTAGCCCTCGACGACACCGGCGACGAAGCGCTTAGCAGCCGCAACCTCTCTGACGCCGTCTTCACACCAACCGCAGACATCGTCTTCTCCGCCATCGCCGTAGGTGTCCTCCGTCGCCAAGTTCGGGCACGGATGATCAAACTACTCGGCATCCTCTTCCACTCCGTCTAGCAGTTCTTCGTGTGGTAAATAAAACTTCCTTTTTACAGCCCCTTTGATCCTATAGATTCGTCACTTTCTACCACAAGCAATTTCTGTTCACACAAGTTGGATCTATTTCATACTGCATCTCATAATATGCCTAGTATATTCACTTATGCTTCACAAAGTAGTTAGATTCCTCACTTGTACTGATCCGTGGATTCGTACAAATCTGGAACCAACTCCTTATCTATGAGTGAATGTCTTCGCACGATGAGGTCAATGTCTTCTAAACTGATTTATCTTCAAAATCTTCTGAGAATGCATATGACCACTTCCCCTTCCCTCGCACCTTAATGTTGTCACAGGTACATGTCCGTGGGAGAATCCCTTGGTTCTCATAGTCTGCATTCATTTGCAGAATTCTTACAGCATCATATAAATTCTCTCGAAGCCAGTTCCTGTTTGTCCAGCAAGCGAAAGCCTTTGAAGCCTTTGAACGTATTGAAGCCATTCAGTTTAAAGTTCATGGCTGCAGAGAAATTAGCAAGGAAGGGTGGCAGAAAGCATCGAGGAGAAACATCAAGAGATCTGCCCGATGACCTCTCAGAGCTGTACAAGACAGATCCTAAAGAGGATTACAATCAGCGCAAGACACGAATCCAATGGATTCGACGATATTGGGCAGAACAATGGTTCAAGTACAGGTTTGTGACAAAGGAATATGCTGAGAAGAATGCCATCAAGCGACCATGGGGAGACGTCCTCTAAAAAAATCTTCAACCCAGGTCCAGAGATGAAGCCATTGAACAAGGCTTCTATCCCTGCATGGTCCGTGGACCACAGCCTGCGGATGCTGACCCATCGTCACTGCTATGGTGTTGTGACGACAATCTGTTCAAGCGCAACTTCCAGTTTGCCCAAAATTCGGCGAAGCAGAACAAGAAGTCTTTGGGATTAGACTTCAACCCTGGTCCCTCTGCTCCCCGTGCCGATGGGACCCGCGAAGTTGAACCCAATCTTGTTGGGCCCTTCTACAACCTGGAAGGTCTCATCACTCATATCGTGGTTCAAGGGACAGCCGTGGATGAGCCTGCAGATGACGCCGAATCAGATGAAGCGCCTGCAGCGCGAAGCCAAAGAAGCAGCCTAAAGCTTCAAAGCCTGCCATAGCACCAAAAATCTCACGGGCAAAGCCACTGGCTACTGCACCTCCTGAAGACAGTGTGTAGTCTGAAGATCTATCACACATCTCCAAGCCCCAGAAAGTCAAGATGCCTCTGCCACACACCAGCCAAGAACTGACTCCTGCTGCTATTCTACGCAACGATGCCATTGATCTGTCCAGTGATGAAGATCTTGCAGATGACGCTCTTGAGCAACTGATCAAGAGCAAAGAAGAAGCAGAAATCTTCAATGATCTGCCTCTCTTTGACGTGGCAATCATCCACAACTTCATTGATGACTGGTTTGACACGCCCAACCTCAGCTTTGAAGATCTGCAACTTCCAATTGGCCTCAGTGTCGCCTTCCATGGCGCCATTGCTTCAGAGCTAGCTCTAGCTCAGCGCATCGTCGAACTGAAGCAAAAGATTGACTTTGAGAAAGCCCAGTTCAAGAAGCACATGGCCAAGCTCAGCGTGCAAGAGGTGAAAAACTTCAAGATTATGTTGCACAAGCTCAAAGAAGCCTTTCTCAAGAAACGTGCAGAAGCTCAAGGTTCTCGTGAGCGCATGAAGGTCCTGGCTGACAAGAGTGTGCAAGCCTACAATGAGGCTGAGAAGCGCAAGGCCCTTGGTCGTCCTGGCATCGACCCCAGGATGGCTGCAAAGCAGAAGAATAAGAAGCCCGCTATGGCCGAACCCGACGCACCAAGGCAGGAAGCACATCCCATTGTCTTCCCAACCAGCATGACTGGCTCGAAGCCAAAAGCTAGGTCTACCACTTTAGAACTGAAGAAGATGAGTACTGCTGAGGCTAAAGCCAGAAAGAGGAAACATCCTGAAGCCTCTGCTCCTGCTCCCCCCAAGAAGAAGCGGAAGACCAAGAAGGAACGGGATGCTCCCATAGAGCCCTTAATTGTTGAACCCATCTCCATGGTTCGCCCTGCTGCTGAACATCAAGAGCGCCAACTGACTATCCATGAGCCTGCTTTCACAGAGGCTCATGAATCTGAAGACTTTCCAGCAGCTGATCCCACTGCTGCTGAAGACATTGGTCACCATGACCATGTTGAAGATGATGCAGTTCTTCCTCAGATCGAGCACCAACAGGTATCATCGCATGTGCTTACGCACAGCGAACTCATCAGCATTGGTCATCCTCTGACGCCAATTGCTTAGGATGCATCATGGGATGATCACCCACAAGAACAAGAAGAAGATGACCTTGAGGCTCAGCCAACTCCTTCTCCAAAGGCGTCGCCAGTGTTACGCAGGCTTCGCAAAGGACCAAGGCCTCCAGTCTCTGAATCTGAAGCTAAAGCTGCTGAAGACATTCCGGCTGCATCAGCCGATGACACCCAAGAAGAAGAACGTGTCCCCACTCCCCCAACTACTGACGAAGTTGTTCTCGCGGAGAACGTGTCTGTGCCCGACCCTCCAGCTCATCAAGTGGAGGTAGAAAATCTTGAGGCTGCCACCACCAACACCAATGAAGCCACTGACGTTGTCATGGCTGAAGCAAATGTGGAGCCTATACCAACCCAAGAACCAGAAGTCAGCGAAGCCAATGATGCTACTGCTTCTGTTCCTGCGCCTGCTGTTGGTCCTCAGTTTGACTATCATATAGAGCATAAGCCTCAGGCATAGAAGCCAATGCCAAGGTTGCCCAGGTTTCCAGGTCCTGCATCAGCACCTGGATCCTTCAATGTCAATAGCTTCAAAGTAGACAACACCTTCTTCAATAGCTCCAACAACCCCTACTCAAGGGAACGAATATCTTCTGATCGGTTCTGGAGCTATCCGCAGCGAAGCTATTACTCCTGCCTTCTGTACAATCAAGGTCGCATCTTCCAACATATGCGTCTTGACACCGAAGCAATAGCTGGTCTGCCCTGCTTGGAAGAAGCTCTGGACTGCTTCAAAGAGGTTGGATTGTTGCCTTGCATCACCGACCAAGAGCACTGGAACGAAGAGCTGCTGCTCCAATTTTATGCCACACTTCACATACGTGGTTACAACAGAAATCCGAAGACTTGGGTCCTTGAGTGGATGACAGGAAATGTTCATCACGAAGCCAAAGCCTTTGATATCATTGAGCTCACTAGTCTGCCCACTCCTAGAGATCTCTATGAACCTGGATGTCAACTTCACAGTGAAGCTATGGAGAGCATCTTTCATAAACCTGAACCGAACATGAGTCAGATGCTCAGCATGATGAAGCCTTTGCCACAAGACGCTGCATATCCTAAGGAGTTCCTTGTTGAAGACTTGGAGTATCTGCCAAGGACCATCTATCACATTTTAAGGCGAACTCTCTGGCCCATCAAAGGACATTCCCCATATGCAAAGCTGGAAGGTGCAATGAAGACTTTGGTCTTCTATATTCTTCACGGAAAATGCTTCAACACACAAGACTTCTTCATCCGCCAACTTGCTACTTCAGGATCTGATCTTTTTGGCTTGAAGTTCTACGCTCCATGGATAACGCGGATGATCAAACTCCACTCAGCTATCTCATATCATCCCTCTACTCACAATCATCGGATCTTTATGCCTGACGTGGATATGTCCGTTGAAGCCCTCTATCCAGAGCCTGCCAAGGAGCCTCTTAGTCTTCAGAATGCGGAGCATCAAAGTTTCTCACAGAACATTGAAGGAGTTGAAGCAGTCACTCATGTTTATCCTCTGGCTGGCACTACACATGCACCTCATCATTCCCTCACTGAAGCCAATGAAAGCACCATTGCCCAACGGCCCAAGAAGCAATCTCGTGTTCTCAATGACCAAGAGGTTCTGGTTGCTCTTCATCAGAAATAGGATCGGCATCATGACTGGCTGAAGTGTCAAATGAAAAGCCTCTTGGTGGATGTCAACCGCATTCGCAATCTTGCCACCAAGAATGCCTTTGTTGCCCATGGAACTTGTCGGCGTACATGGAAAGGGCTGACGCTTATGTGCTCTGAGGATGATCTTCAAGAGGATGGCTTCTCTGAATGTTTCAAGTTTGACTCCGCACCTCCCCGAAGGGCTGTGCTACGGCGAACTCCCTCTCTTGAAGACTCTGAGTTCTCTTCCTCTGCGGCAACTGTGAATGCCAGAGTGATCGAGGATGAAGACGATGCTACTTCACCGCCCCCTCCTTCAGCATGCATCGACACTTCCCCGAGCTCGTCTGCACCGCCTAACAACACCGACGACCTTGCTACTTCACCTACTCCTCAGGGGAACGAGTAGATGCTCTATGTCTTCGAACCTTTTTGGTCCTTACTGACAAAAGGGGGAGAAGCATATGAGTTTGATAGTCTTCAAGCGGGTCCATATGGGCAGTTACTTTATGCTTTGCCTAGTGTTTACAACTCTCGTTTTGATACATTTGGTTCTTTGAGTTGTAACACTTAAACTCGATGGTCGTCTGCTACTCATTTGCTACTTTGTGATGCGATGATAAATTCCGCATGTGCGACGATAAATTCCGCACTTAGATCATTTTGCAGACGTCCATTTTCCATTATGCATGTCATTATCTTCACATACCTTTCATGCATGATGAGTTGTCATCATAAGTTGAAGAGGATCTCCACAAGTACAACCTGCCATGTGCATTTGCATTCCAAAAGCAAAATTACTTATATGCACATCTTCAGGGGGAGCCCTTACAACTTATGAAGATAATTCCTTATCCTTTACAATTTCACATATTATATTCCCCGTTGAAAACTTCAACTAGTTTGTCATCAATCACCAAAAAGGGGGAGATTGTAAGTGCATCTAGTGCCACCCCTAGTTGGTTTTGGAGTATTGACGACAAACCTAGTTGAGGGACTAATGTGTTTGTGAGAATTGCAGGATAACACAGGTAGAAGTCCCTCGTTGATTCGGTTTTCCTACCAGAGATGACCCCTAAAAATGTATGAAGACATTGAAGTCAAAGGCGGTATGTGAAGACATTCACATTGAAGACTATGACAAGAGAATACATCGCATGAAGACTATGGAGCGTGAAGATTTAGATCTTTCGTAGTTCTTTTTCTTCTTTGTTGAGTCATAGGAACCACCGTACTGTTAAGTGGGGTCCAAGAGAACTAGTCAGAATGACTGAAGTGATGCTTAACCAAAATCCTATGTCTTCGAGTGAAGACTATGAGAGCGAATCTTGTCCAGAGTTGGACAAGTCAGCTTTGCTTGTAGCCCAAGTAAAGTTGTCGTGTGTGTTTGAAATCTGACCATTGGAACACATGTCAGTTCCTTAGTGACCCAGGGTCATTTCGGACAAATCAGGTCGGGTTGCCTAGTGGCTATAAATAGCCCACCCCCTACAACCATAAACGGTTGGCTGCTCAGAGTTAGAGTACGGCTTTTGTCATTTGAGAGCAACCCACCATGAAGCCTTTGAGAGAGAATTCCTTGCGAGGATAAAGCCCTAAACACCCAAAGCCAAAGAGTGTTAGGCATCACTTAAGTCTTCCTGTCTGTGTGATCTGAAGACTTATTACACTTGAGGACTGTGAATCCTCCAGCCGGTTAGGCATCGCGTTCTGAGCATCCAAGAGTCATTGTGGATCGCCGGTGAATGAAGTCTGTGAAGGTTTGGGAGTCTACCTTGAAGACTTACCAGAGTGATTGGGCGAGGTCTGTGTGACCTTAGCTCAAGGGGAATACGGTGAGGACTGGGTGTCCTGAGCTGTGTGTTCAGGACTGGGTGTCCGGGACTGTGTGTCCTCAGGTTTAAATACCTAGCCGCCCTAACCAGACGTACAGTTGTCACAGCAACTGGAACTGGTCCAACAAATCATTGTCTTCAACGAGTCACTGGTTTCATCCTTCCCTTCCCTTTACTTACTGTTGGTCCTTGTGAAGTCATTGTATGATTGCATTATCTTTTGTCTTCACTGAGTGACTGCTTGTTCTGATTGGCTTCATAATATCTTCCTATCTGATCCTTACTACCTAGCTGCTATTAGTCATTGTGCTTTCACTTCACTGAATACTTGACTATGGTTTGCCTAGTGTAGTCTACCTTCTGCTGCATGGTAATAGGTTTATTTCTATCGTTTGTCTTCGAAACTTCCACGTTTTGAAGACTCTCATAAAAATCGCCTATTCACCCCCCCCCCTCTAGTCGATATAACGCACTTTCAACCTCTCAGGAAAATAACCGAGGCATTTATCTTGCAGTTCGGATCTTAGCCCTTCTCAGCAGAGCTCGTCTTCAGGGGATCTTCTTCCAGAGATGATGGAGAGCGAAACACCTCCCCCTGCCATACCGCCTCATGAGGCGGGCGACCCCGAGGTGGCGTCGCGGAGGGTTTCTCCTGAGACAGCAAGACCAGAAGGTAATTAATCCTTTGGCAACCCGAAGTCCTCAGTATCCGGCTCTTGAAGAGGGCAATCGAAAGAGTCCGGCACCGTCTGGTGTACGGTCGGACATACTGAGGGATCTGCTAGAGCAAGCGGCTATCTAAGAAGAGCACTGCACGTTGATGGGTACGGTGATTGAAAGGATTTTGTCCGCCAAAAGCGGGTTGCATGAAGACTTTATGAGTCTACTGACGGGTTTTGAGGTGTGTGAAATGATGTACATTTTTGACAGTACCGCACATTTTTAGATGTGCCCTGTGTAGATAGTAGCCCCTGAGACTCTGATTGTCATTGAAAACGGCGGCAAACAGAGGATCATAGTCCCAGGTAATAACCAGACCGCCTTTATGCGCAGGTGGTTGAAGCTCTGGTGGCTAGCCGGACTGATGGGTTTGCCGAACTAAAGCGGCAACTGGATGCGGCAGATGCAGACATCGTGCTTGTCAACAAGCGGCTTGACGAGGCACAGGGTCAGTGATTTTTCTGGTGATCATCACATAGTAAGAGCAACATGATGTCGGTATCTTTAATATGTTGTGACTGCAGATGGAGCTGCCACCGTGGAGACCCTTCGGGCGGAGCTTGCCTGAGCCAAGGAGCAAGCAAGGAGTAGCAATGCGTCCGCTTTAAAGGCGGCCGAGGGGTTAAGCGCCCAACAGGCCGCACATTACGAGAGAAAAGAAAAAATTGCCAAGATGGCCGTGGAGTTAAAATATGTTGCTGACCGTTACCGGCTTCTTGATGAAGAAAATCGGGCGAAGGCGACGGACATGGAGAAGTCCCGGGTGGCTGCCAAGGAAGCCCGCTCCAAAATTAGAGCGACGAAGGAGGAGCTGAATCGAGCTACGGATATCGTTTCTGGGAAGCCCTTCTTGTTGTGGACTCGGTATGGAGATCCAAAATATGCTCCTCTGGACTGGCTATGGAGTTCTGCGGATGAGTACATGGATTTGGCTACAAGTGCTGCTCATGCGGCCGAGTACTTCAAGGATCAGAAAGGTCCTGAAGTGGAGAAGTTGTTCTGGTCACAGTTTCATGCTCCAGTCCGTCCGCTGTTGCTGAATGAGCGATTGACCGGTTGGGCCGAGCTCCATAGATTATCCGGACTTGCCATGAGGTCCGTTGTGGATCATCTGTGGCCAGGAGGGCCAAGGCCGAATAGCTATTTTAGCTTAGTGCAACAATTCCTTGGTGTTGTGCCACGCATCGATGCTGTAAAGAGGTCGGCGTGCATAGAAGGCTCGCGGATGGCCCTTGCCGGTGTCAAAACATACTGGGCGGAGATGGATGCCACCACTGTTGCGGCACAGGGTTCGGCCATAGGCCGAGTGGCTGCCGATCACTACTTTGAAGAAGTTCTTGAAGGCGCTCGTTCGATAGAGGCTCAGTGCTCAAAGAATATTATGTTTAAGTGACATGTATTCCCATTGTAAAAACAATGTTTTATTGAGTTTATCAAGGCTATATTTATACTTTTGCCTGAAAGTACTATGATGCCTCCTGTGCGGCCGTTTATGTATATATGAATATAAACTGAAAGATGGCAGTCGTCGGCTTCAGCCCCCACACATATAATGCGGGGGTGTTCGCAGAAGACGCATGTTCACACTTGATCCAACGTCTTGGTACATTAAGGAGGTGATAGCGCAGCGAACTAGGCAATCGGACTATAATGCTTTAACACTTTCACTTAGCCAGAGGAGTTTGACAGTGGGGCTACTATATAGCCCCTGGTGGCTCCGCGCTCATCCGAATTCGGGGCGCGTACATGCCTGGCCGGGAATGGCCCTTTATTAAGGCGGAGGAATCCCGAAGATTCCGCTAGGTCATTGAGTGGTTGACCAGTCTCACGCTATATCATGATAGTCAGTTTTCGACTTTCTCTACTAAGGTGCTCGTCCGGATGAACCAGGGCACAATCGCAGTAGTTCTCCTGGTACCACCTTAGCCGATAGAGCGGAACGTAAGGCAGCAAAACACAGGAGCTGGGCAAACCCAACATTTGACCAAAGACATGATTCGAAGCTGATGCATATAAGGCCAAAATCGCGACGCCGAACACTCCCTAAGGTATTCGGTCTTTATGATGTAAACCAGGCTAAACAATGCCCTTTGTAATAAGCCCCTGGTGTCCAGGTACGTGCAATATTCTGACGTGGCCACATGCCAATACGTCAGCATCCTTCTCAATTGTACTGAGAATTCGGGGGATGTGTATCAACAAGAGACAGTAAAAAAGGTTTACGCAGGGTCTTAATCTAAAAAGAATCCTTGGAACGGGTCCCTACTGCACGTCTGCGCCTGTGTCTCCGTTGTGCCGTATCCTGGACGGGTGTAGCACGATGGTCATCTGAAAAAGAGAGGAACTTAGTTGAAAAGTTGTCGTGCAAAAAGGTAGGTTATACTAAATAAATTATGTACAGTTCAAGATGAGTAAAGTTGAGCCTAATTGTCACTTGTTTACACGCGTTAAGCCCCTTGTATTGTTATAGGGGTATAGCCATCAAACCTGTATCAATTATATATAGCTGCACCAGACTCGTCTAACCGTGTCCGTGGTCTTAACGGCCTGTCAGATGCTCTAGTTGGTGAGGCCGTCTAGTGTGCGGCTGCCAAGGCGGCCGCACGGTCTTCCGCATGCAAGGAGCTCTCAATATTTCCATTTACTGTAATGATGCCACATGGACCGGGCATCTTAAGCATGAGAGAAGCTTAATTCGGTATTGCGTTAAAGCGAGCGAAAGCTTTGCGTCCGAGTAGTGCTTGATAGCCACTTTGGAACGGAGCGATGTGGAAGGTTAAATTTTCGCTGCGGAAGTTATCGGGAAAGCCGAATATAACCTCTAGTAGCAGGGAGCCCGTGCAATGTGCTTCTGGGCCTGGCGTTACTCCTTTAAAGGTAGTATTGCTATGGCTGATTTTTGTTGGGTCTATCCCCATTTTGCGGACTGTGTCCTGATATATCAAATTTAAACTACTACCGCCGTCCATCAGGACTCGTGTGAAGTGGTATCTGTCAATTATCGGGTCTAACACCAAGGCAGCCCATCCTGCATGTCGGATACTTGCCGAGTAATCCCGATGGTCAAAGGTGATCGGTTGGGAAGACCAGTGGCAGAACTCTGCGGTGATAGACCCTGGGGCATGTGTCTCTAGGAGTGCCACTTTGTTTCTCCCCTTCATCACGTGTAACACGTTTACTGTTTTGACTTCTGGTGGGAATTTCTTCTAATCCCCAGTGCTTTGCTTGCGAGGCTCGTCCTCGTCCTTGCTTAGTATATCCTGCCCCTTGTGTTCGGCGTTGAGTTTGTTGGACTGCTTGAAGACCCAACATTCTCTATGGGTATGATTTGCAGGTTTATCGGGGGTGTTGTGGATCTGACATAGTTTGTCCAGAATCTTGTTCAGGCTGGACAGTTCGTCTCTGTTGCCTTTGGAGGGAAGATTTTGCTGACCTGGCCGAGAGCTTCTGAATCCGGCGTTTACCGCCGTGCTCTTCGGGCTGTCTTCTTTATTCCGGTGCTTGTTTTTGCTGCGTCATGGCTTCCCGTTTCCGTCCCTGACTTCGGATGTACTTGGGTCATTGGTGCTACATCGGGCTAACCAGCTGTCCTCGCCCGCGCAAAAGCGGGTCATGAGGCTTGTTAATGCTGCCATTGTTCTCGGCTTTTCTTGGCCGAGGTGTCTGGCAAGCCATTCGTCTTGAACGTTGTGCTTGAAAGCTGCTAAGGCTTCAGCGTCCAGACAGTCGACTATTTGGTTCTTTTTAGTGAGAAACCTATTCCAAAGCTTTCGGGCTGACTCTCCGGGCCGTTGAGTTATATGACTTAAATCGTCTGCATCCGGTGGTCGGACATAGGTCCCTTGAAAATTTGCCCGAAGAGCGTCCTCGAGCTCTTCCCAGCTTCCAATGGAGTTTTCGAGGAGGCTTTTAAGCCAGTGCCGAGCTGGCCCTTTGAGCTTGAGGGGTAAGTACTTGATGGCATGGAGATCGTCTCCTCGAGCCATGTGGATATGGAGGATTTAGTCCTCAATCAAGACCCCAGGGTCTGTCATTCCGTCGTACGCCTCTATGTTTACGGGTTTGAATCCCTCTGGAAATTCATGGTCCAGCACCTCCTCGGTGAAACATAGGGGGTGTGCGGCACCCTTGTATTTGGGTGTATCGTGGTGTTCGGATTTTTGTTGTGTTGCATTGCATGCTGGAGCGCGCTTGCTTGGCCCGTAGATGGATCTGGTTGCACCTTCCTTTTGATGCGAGCCCTCACGTGGATCGCGTACTGGCTTGTGTGCGGCATCGTTTGCCGCTCCATGTTGGCCACGAGGTCGTCTATCCGACCGGATGGCTATTTTGTTTTTTGATTGCGGGGGATCTAAGGCCTCCTCATCGAATTCAGGTAGCAGCTTTCGCTTTGGGTAGCTCTTTGTGTGGTGACTACCACCGTACTTTGCTGCAGTGTTGAGTACTTCACTCCATCTAATTCTGAATGTGTCTTGTGCAGCCCTGAGCCTTTGCTTCTACTTTTTTAGACTCCTCGCAATGGCAACAAGCCTTTGATGGGTATTCTGTTGCTCCGAGTGCCTGTCCAGTGTGATGTCATCCAAACTGTTATCTTCGCCGGAGTCGGGTTGTTCGGTTTGATTCTCCGTGTTGCCGTGGTCGGACGGTGGTTCAATGCCATGTTTGTCGTCCGCTGGCTCACCCTGCTCTATCGCTCGGTCTATATGATCATTGTTTCTACCGATGCGGGATTTGGAGCGGCGCTTACGCCGCCGCTTTGACTGCTTCTCGAGGGAACAATCCTTCGTTGTGTCCTTCCATTCCTCGTCGTCGTTTTCTTTGGGTGTGTCCACCATGTATACATCATATGATGAAGTGGGCGTCCAGTGCCCTGTGGGCAGTGGCTCCTATTCGTCTCCTGCATCGTCGTCCATACCATCGATGTCTTTGGAGTCGAAGTTGAGCATGTCGGTCAAATCATCGACAGTGGCTACTAAGTGGGTGGTGGGTGGGCGGTGAAGTTCTTCGTCATACGCATCCCAATCCTGCCGGACATAGTTCCGCCAGGACTCTCCTGACAAGGCGAGAGACCTTAATGAGTTCAATATGTCAGCGAAGGGCAAGTGCTGAAAGATATCCGCGGAGGTAAGCTCCAGTATCGGTGCCCAGTTAGATTCGATAGGCACGGGCGCAGGCGGTTCGGAGTCCGTGGCCGGGGAAGAATCCGACAGTTCGGCGTCACGGCTCTTGTGAAGGGTAAGGTCGGTATTTGGCTCGATCGCCACTGAAGATGCGGCCTCCGTGGCGGGGTCTATCCACCAGTCCTTGGATGGCGCAACTGGCTCCGAATTGATGGTCGGAGCGGTCGCCGGTGCGATCCCCCGAACACTGTCCAATGGTAGAGCTAAATCATGCTCATAGTGACCGTGCGGCGCACTCGGCAAGGGCTCGAATCCATCGAAGATCAAGTCTCCGTGGATGGCAGCCGTGTGGTTTATGCTTCCAGACCTGACCTGGTGGCCAGGGGCGTAACTCTTGATCCGCTCCAGATGGCCAAGCGAGTTGGCCCGCGGTGCGGAGCCGCCGGATACAAAGATCTGTCCGAGGAGAAAAGTCTCACCCTGGACTGCATCGCTATCGATGATTGAAGGATCCATCCAGCCTAACGATGATGACACAGAGGAACTCTCAATGAAAGCACCAATGTCGGTGTCAAAACCAGTGGATCTCGGGTAGGGGGGTCCCGAACTATGCGTCTAGGCGGATGGTAACAGGAGGCAGGGGACACGATGTTTACCCAGGTTCAGGCCCTCTTGATGGAGGTAATACTCTACGTCCTGCTTGATTGTTCTTGATGATATGAGTATTACAAGAGTTGATCTACCACGAGATCGAAGAGGCTAAACCCTAGAAGCTAGCCTATGGTATGATTGTTGTTCTTGGTCCTATGGACCAAACCCTCCGGTTTATATAGACACCGGAGGGGGCTAGGGTTACACAGAGTCGGTTACAAGGAAGGAGATCTACATATCCGTATTGCCAAGCTTGCCTTCCACGCCAAGGAGAGTCCCATCCGGACACGGGACGAAGTCTTCAATCTTGTATCTTCATAGTCCAACAGTCCGGCCAAAGGATATAGTCCGGCTGTCCGGATACCCCCTAATCCAGGACTCCCTCATTTGTACTCAAATATTGTTGCTTCCGCTGACTCTTGTGTATTCGAGCTTATGTATTCGAGCCCTCGAGGCCCCTGGCTTGTAATATAAAGCTTGTATTATTTTATTTTGTGTCTAGAGTTGTGTTGTGATATCTTCCCGTGAGTCCTTGATCTTGATCATACACATTTGTACGATTAGTGTACGATTGAATCGAGGGCATCACACTATATATACTCATATACCCCAAAAACATCCGAGAGCACCACGAAACCCTATTTCCATCACCACAACCTTCTGTACCCGTGAGATCCCATCTCGGGGACTTTTCCGGCACTCCACCGGAGGGGGAATCGATCATAGAGGGCTTCTACATCAACACCATAGCCTCTCTGATGATGTGTGAGTAGTTTACCACAGACCTCCGGGTCCATAGTTATTAGCTAGATGGCTTCTTCTCACTCTTTTGATCTCAATACAAAGTTCGCCTCGATTCTCTTGGAGATCTATTCGATGTAATTATTTTTGCGGTGTGTTGGTCGAGATCCGATGAATTGTGGGTTTATGATCAAGATTATCTATGAGCAATATTTGATTCTTCTCTGAAATCTTTTATGCATGATTTAATATCTTTGCATGTCTCTTCGAATTATCAGTTTGGTTTGGCCTACTAGATTGATCTTTCTTGCAATGGGAGAAGTGCTTAGCTTTGGGTTCAATCTTGTGGTGTCCTTTCCCAGTGATAGCAGGGGTAGCAAGGCACGTATTGTATTGTTGCCATCGAGGATAAAAAGATGGGGTTTATATCATATTGCTTGAGTTTATCCCTCTACATCATGTCATCTTGCCTAATGTGTTACTTTGTTCTTATCAACTTAATACTCTAGATGCATGCTGTATAGCGGTCGATGTGTGGAGTAATAGTAGTAGATGCAAAATCGTTTCGGTCTACTTGTCGCAGACGTGATGCCTATATACATGATCATGCCATGCACTTTTCTATCAATTGCTCGACAGTAATTTGTTCACCCACCGTAGAATTTGCTATCTTGAGAGAAGCCACTAGTGAAACCTATGGCACCCGGGTCTATTTTCCATTATATTTTTTTCCTATCTACTTGCTATTTCTATCGTTGTTTATTTTGCAATCTTTATTTTCCAATCTACACAATAAAAATACCAAAAATATGTATCTTATTATCTTTATCAGATCTCACATTCGTAAGTGACCATGAAGGGATTGACAACCCTTTATCGTGTTGGTTGCGAGGTTCTTGTTTGTTTGTGCAGGTACTAGGGACTTGCATGTTACCTCCTACTGGATTGAAACCTTGGTTCTCAAAAACTGAGGGAAATACTTACGCTACTTTGCTGCATCACCCTTTCCTCTTCAAGGGAAATCCAACGCATGCTCAAGAGGTAGCAGTAGCCTGTATGCAGGATAGCATGCAGGCAACCGAACTGCTGCCAAGGTACTTCAATCAGGATTCTACTGGCCTTCACTCTTCAGAGATGCGCACATGATTGTTAAAAGTTGTTATGCATGTCAACACACAGGTAATATAGGTAGGAGACAAGAAATGCCTATGAACTATAGTCTGGTTTGTGAACCTTTTGATGTTTGGGGCCTAGACTATTTGGGACCTTGCCCCATTTCCAATGGGCATACTCACATTCTTATGATTGTAGATTATGTACCAAATGAGTTGAAGCAATTCCTACTCATCATGTAGATGCAGCTACCTCGTTGAAGATGATAAAAGACATCATCCTTCTCAACTTCGGAGTCCCTAAAGTTCTTATTACTGACGGTAGATCTCATTTTATACAGGGAATGTTTGGGACAATACTTCGTAAGTATGAAGTAACTCATTGAATAGCTTCTCCCTGTCATCCTCAAACAAGTGGTCAAGTTGAACTCTCAAATCAATAGATAAAGAGAATATTACAGAAGACGGTGCAAAATTCCAGAAAAGACTGGGCAGGGAAGCTAAACGAGACACTTTGCGCCTATCGCACCGCTTAAAAAACCATGGGTATGTCACCATACAAGATGGTTTATGGTAAGGCATGTCATCTACCCTTGGAACTATAACATAAGGCTTATTGGGTAAACAAAAATATAAATTTTAGTCTCAAGGAAGAAGGAGAGAAAAAGACTACTAGATACATGCTTTAGGGGAGCTTCTGAACAATGCTTACGAGAGTGCCTGATTGTTTAAGGAGAAGGTTAAGATGTGGCATGATCGCAAGATCTTGAAACAAACGTTTACTACAGGGGACAAAGTCCTCCTATTTAACTCTCGTCTCAAGTTGTTTCGAAGGAACTCAGCTCTCACTGGGAAGGTCCTTATAAGACTGAAGAAGTCTACAATTCTGGAGTTGTTCGACTAAAAGGGGGAAGAGATGGACCTTGGATCATGGATGGACAATGTTTTAAGCTATACCTCACTGATGAACAAAAAGAAGAACGAGAAGTGGAAGAAGTAAGTTTTATCACGGTCTAGGAAGCCGAATCTCTTAGGAGAAAATTAAAGGTATGAAAAAGTATTCTTATAACATAGATGTAAATGCTGCCTTAGAATTTATTTTTGTTGAGTTAGACATGTTTAATCTCATGACTTACTCATTGAAGTTTTCGTCCATAGATGTAAAGGAAGAAGTTGATGAAGAGACCAACAGAGGCAAAGACGGGGAATCATATGATGGAGCTTGTCGCATGGTCGATCGAAATAAATAGAAATGACGATGATAACATAGAGATTGATGATGTTTCATGCAAGCACCTGCGATTGCATGGCTTTTCTTTGAGGAAGGGTTTGGTGAAAAATCGAACGATGATGTATGATACGACCAATGGAGATAGTATGATCGGTCACATGGAGCACCGCAGTAATAGGTTAGTAAAAAACAGAGAAGGGCTCAACGACAAGCTATACGCCCGGCCATGAGGGTGCTCCCACTCATATGGAAGGCCATCGATTGATCTGCTACCGCGATTCTTTCTTGATTTTGTTTTAATCTCTTTCTAACTAACTCTTTATGCCTAATCTGGAGATTACTAGGGTGCTAAACCTTTATAAAGGGCTGAGAGGCACGCCCCTCAGCCCCAAACCAATCTAATCTCAAGTTTCTTTTGCTTGCCCCTAATGTCGCTTGAAGCTACGTCGGTATTTCCCCAAAGAGGAATGGATGATGCAGCATAGCGACAATAGGTATTTCCCTCAGATATGAAACCAAGGTTATCGAACCAGTAGGAGAACCAAGCAACACAACGTAAATGACACATGCACACAAATAACAAATACTCGCAACCCGACATGTAAAAGGGGTTGTCAATCCCTTTCGGATAACGGCGCCAGAAATTGGCAAACGGACGTGAGAGAGTTGTATATATTGATAGATCGAACGCCAAATAAAAGGCAAATAAAATAGATCACGAAGGCAAATAATATGAGAAAGAGACCCGGGGGCCGTAGGTTTCACTAGTGGCTTCTTTCAAGAAAAATAGCAAACGGTCGGTAAACAAATTACTGTTTGGCAATTGATAGAACTTCAAATAATCATGACGATATCCAGGCAATGATCATTACATAGGCATCACGTCCAAGATTAGTAGACCGACTCCTGCCTACATCTACTACTATTACTCCACACATCAACCGCTATCCAGCATGCATCTAGTGTATTAAGTTCATGGAGAAACGGAGTAATGCAATAAGAACGATGACATGATGTAGACAAGATATATCTATGTAGAGATAGACCCCATCGTTGTCGGGGGTTTGGTGCGACATATGCCAACGGATGGCTTATCATGGTGGGGGCGAGTAGAACGTCGCCGGTGCTTGGAAATGGGATGAGGCGAAGACATGCATGCCGGCGAATCTTACCCAGCTTCAGGGCTCTCCGGGGAGATAATACCCCTACTGCTACTCTGCGGGGTCTCCGCATGATCACTATGGCCAAGTGTGTCAGCGCTCTGGGAACGGGGGTCCCCAGACTTGCCTACCTGCGGCCTGCGGCGTGGCTCAAAAGGGGGCCCAGCACGGCCCATCTTCACCAACACAGACCCAAGACCCTCACGAGGGGCAAGCCTCGCGGGGCGGACGACGCGGAGCTTCCTCAAGCACGGCCTCATCAGGCTGGCTCACGAGGAGGCGGAGAGATCAAGGCAGGGTACCTCACGAGGTGCCCGTGATGCAAGCCATGACGACCAAGGGCGCCAGGCGGGTGCCAGCCCGCGCAGTGTCCTCCTTTCCCCTTTGGTGCAAAGGGGGCAAGCGCAGCTGCGGAGTACCGAGGCATCAGGCAAAGGTTGCCATTTCGGTGCAACAAGACCAAGACCAGGAGGACTGCAAGACGGAGGTCATCGTGGAGCCCAAGACGGCTTCACCACCAGAGCTTTGTGCAGGCGAAGACTACTTTTGTCAGGATAGCTAGTACTAGTTGTCCCCTTTCAAATTAGCCCACCATTGTTGGCTCCCTTCCCGCTCGATATTTGGGAAGAGGACCAGGGCCTCTATGAATAGGACTAGCCACCCACAGGATTGGGGGTTGAGGGGGATCAAGAAAAACAATCGAGAAGAGAGAGAGAGAGAGAGAGAGAGAGAGGAGGGTGACTGGACTCCTCCCAGCAGTTCATCGCCCCAGCCAAGAACAGACCCTCGCGAGGCTGTCCTTCCTTGTATTGTTCATCACCATCAGCCCAAGAGGCAATCCACCACACCACACACTAGAGTAGGGTATTACACCACAACGGTGGACCGAACCAGTATAAACCCTATGTCTCTTGTGTTGTTCTTTCCATAGCTTAGATCTTAGCGAGGCGGAGGGGTGCAGGTAGGTAGGAGGCGAGATCTCCGCCCGCACCCTAGTGTTTGAACCTCAAGGGTCTGCCGGAACCCGAAATCCGACATTTGGCGTGCCAGGTAGGGGGGCGTCGGAATTCGTCTTCCACCACCCTGTTCTCCTCCGACCATCGCGCCCATGTCTGACGCTCGTCGGGCCCACGCCGAGCACCGAGCCGCTCTCGCTTCCCACGTCGCCCAGACGGCCCCTGTCGGCAGGCGTCCTCGCCGTTCCCCGTCACCTGGCGTCAACGCCGCCACCGGCCCAGCGGGGGACGAGCAGCAAGCATCGTCTCAGCATCCGTCTGTGCGGCAAGAAGGCCGCACCGCAACTCCCTCGCTCACCCCAACTGGTTCTTCGTCTCGCGCGCTCTGCGCACCCATGGAGGCTCGAGCTGCGCTCATCGCAGCAAACGAGCTCCTGCGCTACCGTCCCGTCGACGACATCTACAAAGAATGGCTCGACCGCGTGGCCGAGCTCGTCCGCGCCGCAGGGGGCTCTCCTGCGCCGTCCGTTCCGCTGCACAGCACCCCGCCCCGCGCGGGCGACGAAGCTTCGACGGCGCCCCGGCCTCCTCCTCCTCAGGAAGGCGCCATGGCTCCAAGGCGCGTGGCCCCTGGGCGGAACCCGCTCCGTCAGGTGCCAGTGCGGCAAGAGCAGAGCTGCCAAGAAGTCCCTCGCCCGCAAGAAGCTGCCCGGGTGCATCCTGCTCCAGCACGTCGCGACCATGCTCCTACTCCCACGCGTCAAGACCCCCCGTTGCTCCTAGCTGCAGCGCGTGGGGACATGCAAGACCAAGCTCTCTGTCACCCAAGGCCTCCCGTGGCCACAGCAGGCTGCCGCGCCTTCACCACCGAGCTACGCAGCATCGTGTGGCCCAGCAAATTCAAGCCAGATCTGCCTCCTCGTTACGACGGCACGGCTGACCCTGCGGAGTTCCTCCAGCTCTACAAGCTGGGCATCGAAGCTGCCAACGGAGATGAGAAGGTCATGGTGAACTGGTTTCCCATGGCGCTCAAGGACGGGGCCCGCACCAGGCTCCTGAACCTGGCTCCGGGCACGATCTCCTCCTGTGACGAGATGCGCACCCGCTTCATCGCCAACTTCCAAGGTACTCGCGACCGGCCACCCGCCATGAGCGACATGCGCCGCATCAAGCAACAACCCGAGGAGACCCTGCATAAGTACATCCAGCGCTTCAACAACGCACGCCTCAAGATTCCCAAGGTGACTGAGGAGGCCATCATCTCAGCCTTCTCCGAGGGCGTGCGCGATGTCAAGATGAAGGAGGAGCTGGCGATGCATGAAGACATGTGCACTTCCTTGGAGCTGTTCAACTTGGCAACCAAGTGCGCCAGGGATGAGGAAGGGCGTCTCTCCCTCCTCGAGCTGCCGGCCGCAGACCCAGAAGAGAAGAAGCCCAAGGCCAAGGATGTGAAGCGCAAGGGGGCTGCCATGCTCGCGGCAGAACCAGACACCAAGCGAGGCAGAGATCAGCCCGAACCTCCCAAAGGCAGTCGTACTGTGTGTACCACGACCTCCACACCCACAACACCAACGAATGTCAAGAGCTCCAAGCCGTGCGAGAAGGAAGGATCGGCCGTTGCCCCGACCGCGGTGACTGGGGCTACGGTCGAGGAGGAGGAAGGAACGCAGGACGTTGGGAAGACCATGGCCCGCGCCAAGGGTGGCGCGATCAACCTCGCGAGGATCGCTGGCAAGACGCGCCTCGCGAGGGAGACTAGAGGGATCAGCCTCGCGAGGATCGCCCGCAAGGCAACACATGCCTCCCTCCGCTGCTGCCGCAGCCAAGGAGGAACGAGGACCGCCACCAGGACGAGGGGGCTGGGGGCTTCCAGGAGCCGCGCGTGATCGCCTGCATCTTGGGTGGGGCTCAAGCCCCAGCCTCTCAACGCATCTTCAAGCAGTTCACCCGCGAAGTGAATGCAGCCCTCCCCAGGCTCGAAGCCACGCGCCCTCTCAGGTGGTCGGTGTGCGCCATCACGTTCACCTCAGCAGATCAGCTCAAGTGTGCGGCTATAGCCGGAGTCCTCCCGATGCTTTGTTCCCCAATCATCAGCAACATGGTGGTCACCAGGACCCTCATCGATGGCGGGGCAGGGCTCAACGTCATGTCCGTGGAAACATTCAACAATCTCCAAGTGCCCTACAGCCAGCTTCAGCCAACCAAGCCTTTCTCCGGAATCACCGACGGCTCCACGGTCCCGATTGGGCAGGTCCGCCTCCCTGTCACCTTCGGGGCACGCGACAACTACCGCACCGAGCTCATCGACTTCGACGTCGCTCACATTCGCCTGCCATACAACGCCATCCTTGGGTACCCAGCGCTGGCCAAGTTCATGGCCGTAACTCACCACGGCTACAACGTCCTCAAGATGCCAGGAAGTGGCGGAGTCATCACGGTGCCCTGTGAAGAGAAGGACGCGGTGTGTTCCCTGGAACGAGCCTTTCAAGCCGCATCGCTGGAAGACCCGGATCGTGGAAGCAGGAGGCTTCCCGAGACCGCCCCCAAGAAGAAGAAGACATCGTCCGGCCCGGCCCCTTAGGAGGCAGGCCCCTCTAGGCCCGTGCCTGCCCAGGGGGAACCACCTTCCATCGCCTAGGAAAGCACGCCCGGTACCCTCCTCGGGCAGGGCTCGGGGGCTCTCCCCTGGAGGGCCACCGACCTAGCTAGGGTCACGAGGGAGGCGCTTGGGCACCACATGGAGGTGTGTTTCGAAGCACGTTTCCCTCAAGAAGGAGCAAGGCAAGGAGAGCCAGACCCTCAGGAGTTCATCAGCAAGGCCATTCAGGAGCTACAGGAGTCAAGAGTCATGAAAGGCGGCCACTGCCTACCAGCAGTGGCTCCCCATCCAGGCGAGGATGGTGGGCTGCGCGTCTGCATCGACATACTAGGGCTCAACCGAGTCACCTCTCTGGAGCGCCTCTGGCCGTCGCGAGTGGGGCGCTGCAGAGGTCCACCCCACAGCTACGTTCACATGCCTTACGGCTTGCTGAACGCGGCTGCCACGTACCAGCGCCTCATGAGGGGCATCACGGAGGCACAAGAGGCCAGGCGTTCCGCAGCCCTGGCAGAGATGGAGATGGTCCGCGAGGAGCCGCCAGCGCCTCCGGAGCCTCCCGAGGCCCCTTGGCCTGGGGGCTCGTGAGGATCAGCTTCCGCAGCCCATTGAGTCTGCTACACCAACACCCCTTCGTCCTCAACGTCATCAGGTGACATCTTTCAAGTTTCACTTCCAGCTGGGAGCGCCCCCCAGGGCTGCATTATTCCCAGGTCGCGTGGGTCCGTCCCTGCGGCGTGTATCCCTTTTATTTCATGTTGTTAGCTTACCTTGTTGGCGGCGCCCCTCGGGCTGCATGATCCCCAAGTCGCTCGGGCCAGACTCAGTGATGTCCGCCTTCCCAGCATCTACTTAAATGAATCCACTCCTCCGCGGCTAATGTGCTTGACCTAGTTGCCCGCTCAACTGACAGAACTGCTCCCAAACGGCACGACGCTTGCGCATGGGTCCGTCCCTGCAACGCTGACAAACCTGAATGGCTGAGCTCTGGCCGCGGCAGCCCCGCATGGCGCTACCTCGTCAAGCCTTCAGTGCCTCATTACCCCTCGGAAGCAACCAACGGCTGACTATCAATTGTCATGGCAACCCCCTTGTTTTTTCTATGATGGATCTACAGGATCTCCTGAAGGAGCTGCGTCAGGCAAGGCCCTTGCGGTGTCTCCTTCACTCTCGTCCGCGCGAACCGCTTGCACGTTAAAGGGGGGTGCCTGAGCATTGCGACTCAGGGCTCCTACTGGCTCTCCAGCCCTCACCCTCTGGCCTTGTCCACGGCATCGCGACCTGGCATACCAGCGACGGCTGAGACTCGCTCGAGGGCCAGGACTCGAAGACGTAGAGCAGAAAGGGGAGCAGGGGTGAGAGGGGAGGGACACACGAGGACCTCGCCGAGCAACCTCATGCCTGCCGATGCACGGACCCGGCGACACACCAGAGAGCGGCCCCTGATTCTCGAGATAAGTCACCACCCGGAAGCGCCAGCTACCGTGGCATCATCCCCGCACCTAATGCAATCCCGTGTTAGCGACACCGCTCTCCTTTCTCACCGAACGACGGCTGCTTGAGCGCCAAAGGGGACCTCCTGAGCATCGCGACTCAGGGGCTCTTACCGGACTCCGGGTCGATCACCTCCTGGCCTTGACCACGGCATCGCGACCTGGCATACCAACGACGGCTGAAGCCGCCTTGGGACTGGGACCTGTCGGTGCAGAGCACCAAGCCCTCGTGAGGTTCGAAAGGGAGGACAGAGCTAAGATGGAATGAGCAACTCGCGCAATTCTACGACAAGGGTTATATTAACAAAACAGGATCGCAGGCACCTTACAAGCCCCCACGGGACGCGTCTTTGATTCCTCGCAGGGAACAAATCCTAAAGGGACACTAACTACGCGCGCCTCTGCAAAAGACGCCATCATCAATAGTGGACCGTCAAGCACCGGCGCCAACCCCATCCAGATCAGAGTCAGCGGCGGCTTGACGAGCCCGCCCTGCTCCAGGAGCGGCGCTGACTCGGGGGCTCGTAGCTGTCGTCGCTCGTCTCCGGAGTCGCGAAGAGCTCGCCGGAGTCGCTGGAACCTCCGACGCCTCCACCGCCTGAGGAGCCGCCAAGGGAGCGGTTGGCGGGCCCAGTCCTCACCGCAGTAGGGTCCTGGCCACCTCTCCCGGGGAAGCACTCCAGCCGGCGCCCATTTGCATCGAAGACCTTGAAGAACATCACCGAAGCACTATCGTACTCCAAGTGGATCGCGAGGGCGCCTCTTGTCCTGCAAACCCGGGCGATTTCGCTCCAGCCCCGAGTCATGAAGACCTCGCCCGGGGTAACGACCGCGACCTCTGCCTCGGTCGCGAGGGTGCTGCAGCCGGTGTGCTGCAGCCAAAGCTCCAGGAGTTCTCCCTGCGGGATGATGGAGGCGAAGAAGGGAGGAAGGCGAATCCAAGACTAAGGAGGCATGGCGACATGGAGCACGAACTCTCGGGAGGAGCCCTCGGTGTGGACCCCAGGGGGGACAACCCACACCTTCGTGACTCGTCGGCGCCGATGGCGGCGCCGCCCGTGGCGATCAGCATCAGCTCCTTCAGGGCCCTCGATGTGGGCGTACAAGGGAAGCATGAACCCCGGTGGTGCCCGCTTGCACCAAGGCCTCGACACCACCTGATGGGCCCCCTCGTCCGAGCCACGGAGGACGAGTCGTTTCTTCGGCGGGAGCGGGTCTGGTTCCTCTAGGGGAGCCTTTCCCTTCTCTGTCGTCGAGAACCGGCGGATCAGAGCCATCGCAGCAAGACAGAGCAAGGACTGGGAAGAAGGAGAAGCAAGGAGGGATGGACTGGAAGGGCGCGCACTGTTCCGTGCTTATGGACGGCGAAGGCCAACCGCCAACCTCCACGATTGCAGGTAATCATGACCCACTTTGCATGCAGGGACTTGTCCAGTCCGTGCAGTTGTCGAGGCGCCATGGGGAAGTGGAGGCGCCCATGTCCAATCAACCACCACGCGGCGCCCAAGGCCGCAGGCTATTAGGGCCCGCGGCGCTTCGCTCTTGCCCTTCTGCCTCCCTGCACGGCCAAGTCCGGGCGCGCCTTGGGCCCGGGGGCTACTGTCGGCGTTCTGGGAACGGGGGTCCCCAGACTTGCCTGCCTGCGGCCTATGGCGTGGCTCAAAAGGGGGCCCAGCACGGCCCATCTTCACCAACACAGACCCAAGACCCTCGCGAGGGGCCAAGCCTCGCGGGGCGGACGATGCGGAGCTTCCTCAAGCACGGCCTCATTAGGCTGGCTCGCGAGGAGGCGGAGCGATCAAGGCGGGGTACCTCACGAGGTGCCCGTGACGCAAGCCATGACGACCAAGGGCGCCAGGCGGGTGCCAGCCCGCGTAGTGTCCTCCTTTCCCCTTTGGTGCAAAGGGGGAAAGCACAGCCGTGGAGTACCGAGGCATCAGGCAAAGGTTGCCATTTCGGTGCAACAAGACCAAGACCAGGAGGACTGCAAGACGGAGGTCATCGTGGAGCCCAAGACAGCGTCACCACCAGAGCTTTATGCAGGCGAAGACTACTTTTGTCAGGATAGCTGGTACTAGCTGTCCCCTTTCAAATTAGCCCGCCATTGTTGGCTCCCTTCCCGCTCGATATTTGGGAAGAGGACCAGGGCCTCTATAAATAGGACCAGCCACCCACGGGATTGGGGGGTTGAGGGGGATCGAGAAAAACAATCGAGAAGAGAGAGAGGGGAGGGTGACTGGACTCCTCCTAGCAGTTCATCGCCCCAGCCAAGAACAGACCCTCGCTAGGCTGTTCTTCCTTGTATTGTTCATCACCATCAGCCCAAGAGGCAATCCACCACACCACACACTGGAGTAGGGTATTACACCACAACGATGGCCCGAACCAGTATAAACCATGTGTCTCTTGTGTTGTTCTTTCCATAGCTTAGATCTTAGCGAGGCGGAGGGGTGCAGGTAGGTAGGAGGCGAAATCTCCACGCGCACCCTAGTGTTCGAACCTCAAGGGTCTGCCGGAACCCGAAATCCGACAAAGTGTTTACACGGTTGCTCCTTGAGCTGTTTCTTAGAGGTATGAGAGGGCAAGGCTAGCTCTCTCCTTCTATCTGGTATGGTTTAGAGCTACTAGGTTCCAACCCTTTGCATGGGTGCCCTGGGGGGTTTATATAGGCCTACCCCCAGGGGTACAATGGTAATTCGACTGGGCGTGGGCCCAGCCGTCGGTGCCTCTGGCCTCCGATTTCCCCGCCGACTACTGGGGCCCGCCGATTGGTGGGCCCCGCCGACTGGTCTGGTACGGAGCCGACAGGCCGCGTCCGCCGCGGGCGGGTCTTGCCGGCTGCTGATTACTGTAGCCATGCTTCTGATGACGCGGGCTTGGTCATGGGGTCGTGGCAACAGTCCCGCCGCCTGGCGGGCGATCACTATTGCCACTCCCCATCACATCTTGATTAATGGTGCATGGGGCCCAGGGGAGGGCTCGGCCGACTCCCCGGGCTAACTCCTGACGGATCCAATTGGCGGTCCTCTCGCTGTCTCCTAGGGTCTCACTGACTGGTGGGACCTGCTGCTTCTAGGCCGTTCAGACAAGCTGTCATGGGCGCAGGACTCGGTACTGTGGTGTTGATGTCAGGGCCGGCAGGGCAACAGTGCCACGCCGCACGGAGATCTTCCCGGGTACGGCGTGCTGTGGCCATGCCTGCCCTTGGTAAGGGGCGGGAGTGGGCTTCACTGTAGCCACGCCCCTGCCCCATCCCCTTCGATGAGGTCATGGGTTTGTTGGAGTCGCCGGCCGACTCCCCAAAGCCGGCTTCTCTGGAAGTCGTCCCTGGGACTCGGCCGTGAGCGGGCAGTCGGCCACCCTGCCGTCGACTCCTCAGGAGGCGGCTCTCCGCCCTGGGGTCTTGAGGGGCGCAGCCTGCCCCGATGTCTTGAAAGGTTATGGGACTCGGGTTGGCCTACCCGTGGCCCATTACTCCGACAATCGTTTTATCCTTAGTAGCAATGATACATACGTGTCGGTTCCCTTTCTATCACTGGGATCAAGCACCGTAAGATTGAACCCACTACAAAGCACCTCTTCCCATTGCAAGATAAATAGATCAAGTTGGCCAAACAAAACCCAAATATCAGAGAAGAAATACGAGGCTATAAGAAATCATGCATATAAGAGATCAAAGAAACTCAAATAAATTTCATGGATATAAAAAGATAGATCTGATCATAAACTCAAAGTTCATCTGATCCCAACAAACACACCACAAAAAGAGTTACATCATATGGATCTCCAAGAGACCATTGTATTGAGAATCAAACGAGAGAGAGGAAGCCCTCTAGCTACTAACTACAGACCCGAAGGTCTACAAAGAGCTACTCACGCATCATCGGGAGGCACCAATGGAAGTGGTGAACCCCTCCATGCTGGTGTGTAGATTGGATCTGGTGGTTCTGGACTCTGCGGCGGCTAGAATTGATTTTTGTCGACTCCCCTAGGGTTTCTGGAATATTGGGGTATTTATAGAGCAAAGAGGCGGTTCGGGGGGCACCCGAGGTGGGCACAACCCACCAGGGCGCGCCTGGGCCTTCTAGCATGCCCTGGTGGGTTGTGCTCTCTTCGGAGCACCCCTAGGCGCTGCCTTGGCCCATTAGGTGTCTTATGGTCCATAAAAAATCTCCGTAAAGTTTCGTTGTATTTGGACACCGTTTGGTATTAATTTTCTGTGATGTAAAAAATATGCAAAAAACAGCAACTGACACTTGGCACTATGTCAATAAGTTAGTACCAAAAAATGATATAAAATGATTATAAAACATCCAAGATTGATAATATAAAAGCACGAAACAATAAAATTATAGATACATTGGATACGTATCAACATCCCCAAGCTTAACTCCTACTCGTCCTCGAGTAGGTATGTGACAAAAATAGAATTTTTGATGTGGAATGCTGCCTAACATGTCATATCATATTATTTTCTTCATAGCATGGACATTTGGACTTTTATATTGTTCAAAGCAATAGTCTAGTTTTGACATGATAACTTAAATACTCAAGCATATCAACAAGCAACCATGTCTTTCAAAATATCAACGCTGAAATAAGCTATCCCTAGCCCATCATGCTCAATCATTGATCCATTCATGAAACACACTCCCATATTAACTACACCCAATGCTCAAGTACGATCATAGTGCCTCCTAGTTGGTGCTTTTATAAGAGAAGATGGAGACTCAAATTCAAAAATAAAAATTGCATAAAATAAAAGAAAGGCCCTTCGCAGAGGGAAGTTGGGATTTGTAGAGGTGCCAGAGCTCAAAGCGAAAAACTTAGAGATAAAAACATTTTGGGAGGTGTGTCCTTCCCACCAACGAAAATGACTTAGAGTTCCCAACACTTTCCAGGCTAGATATATCATAGGAGGTTCCCAAACAGAAAATAAAGTTTATTCCTTTTTCCACCATACTTCCACTTTCCATGGCTAACCGTATCCACGGGTGCCTTCCATACTAACACTTCCCAAGAAATTTATTATTTGACAACATAAAGAAAATTCATTTTTCATTTCGGGACTGGGCATCCCTAATACTTTTGCCTTACTCTCGTGCAATGACAAGTGAATAAACACTCATCGTGAGAATAACACATCTAGCATGGAAAATATTAGCCACCCCTCACCGCTCCGCGAGCGAAACGAACACACAAAAGAGAAGTTTATTTTGAAAATTAGAGATGGCACATACAAATTTGCTTAGAACGGAAAAATAATACCGCATATAGGTATATATAGTGGACTCATGTGGCAAAACTGGTTTAAAGGTTTTTGGATGCACAAGTAGTGATCATACATAGTGCAAAATGAAGGCTAGCAAAAGATTGAGAAGCTACCAACCAAGAAATGAATAATCTCATAAGCGAGCATTAAGCATAATTAACACCGAATAATACACCACAAGTAGGATATACTTTCATTGCATAATTATTGACTTTCGTTCTTGTATAGGGATTCACAAACCTTAACACCAATATTCTTACTAAAGCATAATTACTCATCAACATAACTCACATATCACATCATCATATCTCAAAACTATTACTAAAATCAAGTTTATTATGTCCAATGATCTTCATGAAAGTTTTTATTATATCCTTCTTGGATATCTATCACTTTGGAACTATTTTTCATATGTTGCTTTTGATAAGCTCAAACAAATATAAGTGAAGATCATGAGCATAATATTTCTTTCTCTCAAATTAATTTAAGTGAAGCAAGAGAGAATTTCTTGAAAATTTTACTAACTCTCAAATAAATCTAAGTGAATCAAGAGAGCATTTCTTCAAATATACTAAAGCACACCATGCTCAAAAAGATATAGGTGAAGCACTAGAGCAAGTCCATAGCTCATAAAAATTTAAGTGAAGAATAGAGAGCAATTCTAACAAGTCATGACATAATTTTGGCTCTCTCAAATAGGTGTGTCTAGAAAGGAATCAAGACTTAAAAGACAAAATAAAACAAGAAAATACTCATATCATACAAGATGCTCCAAGCAAAACACATAGTATGTGATGAATAAAAATATAGCTTCGAGTAAAATACCAATGGTTGTTAGAGGAAACAAGGGATGCCACTCGGGGGCATCCCCAAGCTTAGTTGCTTGATCTCTTTTGGATAATAGCTTGGGATGCCCAGGCATCCCCAAGCTTAGGCTCTTCTTACTCCTTATTCCTTCATCCATCGTAAGATAGCCCAAAACTTGAAAACTTCAATCACACAAAACTCAACAAAAGCCTTCGTGAGATCCGTTAGTATAAGAAAACAAATCACTACTATAAGTGATGTAGTAAACCAATTCATATTTTGTTCTTGCATTATATCTATTGTATTCCAACTTTTCTATGGCAAAAACTCATCAAAGAAAACCATAGAGCCATCAAAACAAGCACACAATGCAAAGAAAACAGAATCTGTTAAAAATAGAACAGTCTGTAGTAATCTGGGTGTTACGAATACTTCTTTAACTCCAAAAACTCTAAACAATTAGCAGGGCCTGAGAGATTTGTATATTGATCTACTGCAAAAGGAATGGCTATTTTATCGCTCCCTGGTTAAAAATGAGAATTATTTTCATGAGCGCAAAAGTGTATGTTTTTTCAGCAAGATCAAACAACCATCACCCAAGAAGATCCTAAAGGCTTTACTTGGCACAAACACTAATTAAAACATAAAAAATACAATCATAGCATTAGCATAATTGTGCAAACACTCAAGAACAGGAAGCAAAAAGCAAAAATAAATTTTATTCATTGGGTTGCCTCCCAATAAGCGCTATAGTTTTACGCTTGTAGCTAGGCATAAAGCAAGGATCTACGTTTTGTCATCCGTAGGCTTAGCGACTTTGGTAAGGGTTTTCTCAAACCTGGGAGGCTCTTTGCACTTCCCTAAATTTTTAGAAAAAGAAACCATCTTTAGATCCAAAATATCCAATCACTTGTTGCAAAGTGTAATCAAGGTATTCATGCGATTGATACTACCATTGAGATGTTTGAGGGGTTCGTTATATTTTTGTAATTCAACCATGTGTTTATGCAAATCACCAAGTTTGTCTAACATTTGAACTCCCTCTAGGGTAAAAGAAAACCCCTTCTTTTGAGGTGGAACACCCAAAATTCCTCGCAAAATTTCATAGGCAGCAGTGGCATCAAGCTTAATAAAATTCCCTTTAACGACAAAATCTAGGAGTTGTCTATGATGCAAAGCCAATCCTATGTAAAAATTATGAAGCAAGATCTTAGCACCCCCCCCCCCGCCTTTAAATTGCAAATACGGTAAGATTCCATAAGCCTATACCAAGCATCTTTCAAATTTTCTCCTTGTCTTTGCTTGAAGTAAAGAATTTCAAAATTTGGTGACAAAGGAGGGGTAGGCACGCTAGCCATTATGACTAGAGGGCAAGGACATAGATAGATCTGGCAAGAGGGGTGAAGTGGGGGAGAGGAAAATGAGAGGCAAATGGCAAGTAATGTAAATTCTAAGGAGATAAGATTTGTGATTAGGAACCTGGTATATGTTGAAGATCCTCCCCGGCAATGGCACCAGAAATTCCTTTTGACGTCGGTTGAAGCTATGTCGGTATTTACCCAAAGAGGAAGGGATGATGAGCACGGCGGAGGTAGGTATTTCCCTCAAATATGAAACCAAGGTTAGCGAACCAGTAGGAGAACCAAGCAACACAACGTAAACAACACCTGCACACAAATAACAAATACTCGCAACCCGACATGTAAAAGGGGTTGTCAATCCCTTTCGGGTAACGGCGCCAGAAATTGGCAAACGGACGTGAGAGAGTTGTAAATATTGATAGATCGTACGCCAAATAAAATAAATTGCAGCAAGGTATTTTTGTATTTTTGGTTTAGTATATCTAAAAATAAAAGGCAAATAAAATAGATCGCGAAGGCAAATAATATGAGAAAGGGACCTGGGGGCCGTAGGTTTCACTAGTGGCTTCTCTCGAGAAAAATAGCAATCGGTGGGTAAACAAATTACTCTTGGGCAATTGATAGAACTTCAAATAATCATGACGATATCCAGGCAATGATCATTACATATGCATGACGTCCAAGATTAGTAGACCGACTCCTGCCTGCATCTACTACTATTACTCCACACATCGACCGCTATACAGCATGCATCTATTGTATTAAGTTCATGGAGAAATGGAGTAATGCAATAAGAATGATGACATGATGTAGACAAGATCTATCTATGTAGAGATAGACCCCATCATTTTATCCTTAGTAACAACGGTACATACGTGTTGGTTCCCCTACTGTCACTGGGATCAAGCACCGTAAGATCGAACCCACTACAAAGCACCTCTTCCCATTGCAAGATAAATAGATCAAGCTGGCCAAACAAAACCCAAATATCGGAGAAGAAATACGAGGCTAAAAGCAATCATGCATATAAGAGATCAAAGAAACTCAAATAACTTTCATGGATATAAAAAGATAGATCTGATCATAAACTCAAAGTTCATCCGATCCCAACAAACACACCGCAAAAAGAGTTACATCATATGGATCTCCAAGAGACCATTGTATTGAGAATCAAATGAGAGAGAGAGAGAGAGGAAGCCATCTAGCTACTAACTACGGACCCGAAAGTCTACAAAGAACTACTCACGCATCATCGGAGAGGCGCCAATGGAAGTAGTGAACCCCTCCGTGATGGTGTCTAGATTGGATCTGGTGGTTCTAGACTTTGCGGCGGCTGGAATTGATTTTCGTTGACTCCCCTAGGGTTTCTAGAATATTGGGGTATTTATAGAGCAAAGAGGCGGTCAAGGGGGCACCCGAGGTGGGCACAACCCACCAGGGTGTGCCTGTGCCTCCTGGCACGCCATGGTGGGTTGTGCTCTCCTCGGAGCACCCCCAGGCGCTGCTTTGGCCCATTAGGTGTCTTCTGGTCCATAAAAAATCTCCGTAAAGTTTCATTGCATTTGGACTCCGTTTGGTATTGATTTTCCGCGATGTAAAAAACATGCAAAAAACAACAACTGGCACTTGGCACTATGTCAATAGGTTAGTACCAAAAATGATATAAAATGATTATAAAACATCCAGGATCAATAATATAACAGCATGGAACAATCAAAAATTATAGATACGTTGGAGACGTATCAGCCACCTCCTCCAAAAATCTTTAGTTGCAGATGATGAGCACAGGCGCCGCCATGAACAACAAGTCTTCATCAACCACCAACCGCATCGTCCCTTTCCCCAAACTTGATGAAGTGGTGCCTGCTGGATGGGAGGACTTGAGGAAGTTGATCCTTAAGGATGAACCATGCCTGGAGGAGGAGGTTGGCAACAAGGTGAAGATGCTGGAGATCAAGGAGGGATAATTGGCACAAGAAGGAGATGATAAATCCACTCTAGATGAGTATCCTACAAACCCTTATAAGTTCAACATCCAAGGATCTATTCCATTATTTCCTCTTTGGCTCCCTAGAAGGAGTGGGGAAAGGAACCACCTACCCGGAGGAGATAAAGGAAAATATCAAGGATTTGTAGCAAGTCTCTAAAGCTCATGTGAACACTATTGGAGAGGGTATTAACTCTTATTGGATGACGAGCAAAGACCTTGAGGCAAGGGTCGATGGTATCTTCCATCAGATCAGTCTCATGGCTGACACCATTAATCAAAATATTGCACAGCTTGAGTTTTTAACATAGGTTGTAGATCACCAGCAGGCCGTGATTAAGGAGATGAGGGAGCGCTTCAAGAACATCTTCACCGCCTGCAAGGATACCTAGGTGTGATGCCCCGATTTGACCGTACACTAATCATACACGCAAACGTATACGATCAAGATTAGGGACTCACGGGAAGATATCACAACACAACTCTACAAACAAAATAAGTCATACAAGCATCATATTACAAGCCAGGGGCCTCGAGGGCTCGAATACAAGAGCTCGATCATAGATGAGTCAGCGGAAGCAACAATATCTGAGTACAGACGTAAGTAAACAAGTTGCCTTAAGAAGGCTAGCACAAACTGGGATACAGATCGAAAGAGGCGCATGCCTCTTGCCTGGGATCCTCCTAAACTACTCTTAGTCGTCGTCAGCGGCCTGCACGTAGTAGTAGGCACCTCCAGTGTAGTAGGAGTCGTCGTCGATGGTGGCGTCTGGCTCTTGGACTCCAACATCTGGTCGCAACAAACAGGTATAGAAATGGGAAAAATGGGGAGCAAAGCAACGGTGAGTACTCATCCAAAGTACTCGGAAGCAAGGAGCTACACTACATATGCATTGGTATCAAATGAAAGGGGTAGTATAGGTGGACTGAACTGCAGAATGCCAGAATAAGAGGGGGATAGCTAGTCTTGTCGAAGACTACGCTTCTGGCAGCCTCCATCTTGAAGCAGTAGAAGAGAGTAGATGGTAAGTTAACCAAGTATAATCGTATTGCATAAACCTACCCGGCGATCCTCCCCTCGTCGCCCTGTGAGAGAGCGATCACCAGGTTGTATATAGCACTTGGAAGGGTGTATTTTATTTAAGTATCCGGTTCTAGTTGTCATAAGGTCAAGGTACAACTCCGGGTCATTCTTTTGCAGAGGGACACGACTATTCGAATAGATAAACTTCCCAGCAGGGGTGCACCACATTTCCCAACACGCGCGATCCCCTTTGTCCGGACACACTTTCCTGGGTCATGCCCGGCCTCGGAAGATCAACATGCTACAGCCCCACCTAAGCACAATAGAGAGGTCAGCACGCCGGTCTAAATCCTATGTGCGCAGGGGTCTGGGCCCATCGCCCATTGCGCACCTGCATGTTGCGAGGGCGGCCGGTGAGCAGACCTAGCAACCTCCATTACAAAGGAAGTTGCGTTACGCGGTCCAACCCGGCGTGCGCCGCTCAGTTGCTGACGTCAAGAAGGCTTCGGCTGATACCACGACGTCGAGTGCCCATAACTATCCCCGCGTAGTTGGTTAGTGCTTATAGGCCAATGGCCAGACTCAGATCAAATACCAAGATCTCGTTAAGCGTGTTATTTTGAAGTAACCGCGAACGCCGACCAGGGCCAGGCCCACCTCTCTCCTGGGTGGTCTCAACCTGCCATGTCGCTCTGCCACAAAGATCCACACAGAGGGCCATCGGGAAAGTATGTCCTTACAGCCCCCAATTCGTGAATCAACCACGAGTACTCAACAAGACGACCCGACTTTAGTCACAACATGTATGATGTGTAATATGTATAGTATATACCCATGATCACACTACAAAAAAAAGACACATCCGTGACATTTTGGGCCGAATGAAATTTTTTTCTATCATACATATGACACTTCTATGACGATAATTGTGACAAAACCCGGTATCATCATAGATGTGGTGGGCTCCTACTTCTATGACAAAAAATCATGACAGAAAATGGGCTTTTCGTACTGGGCGGGCCGGAGATGCTGCTGCATGACATTCTTTGGGCCGTCCATGACGGAAAAAACCATGGTAGAAGCGAGGGGGAGGAAAATTTCAGGGAGTTCTCGGTTACGGTGGGAGGTCGGGGGCCGAGCGATGCGCGTTCCCTCGTACACGTACGCGCGTGTGTGCGAGGCGTTGGCTCTAACTGAACCCGAGCAAGGCGTTGGGCTCTAACTGAACCCGGGAGATCGCACTGCAGGCTACGCGTTACTAAACCCGAGCGATCGATCGATGGATGTTAACTGAACCCGATCGAGCGATTCCTTTGCTACTGCTGCTAACTGAAGTCGATCGATGCTGCCTCTGGGATGAACAGTGAGTGTTGCGGGGGGTTTGGATGAACAGTGAGCGGTGGCGTTGCCTCCGGATGAACAGGACCCCGTGGTGTGGTGGAGGGCTGAATGAACAGTAGACGGTGGAGGGGTGCCCTTGGAGGGTGGTTGAATAGGACCCCGTGGTGTGGAGGGCTGGATGAACAGTAGACGATGGAGGGGTGGTTGAACAGTAGCCGGTGGAGTAGCGCGCGGTGGAGGCTGGATGAACAGGAGCCCGTGGAGGCTGGAGGAGGTCGATGGTAGCCCGTGGAGGCTGGAGGAGGTCGACAGTGGAGATGAACAATATCCCGTGGAGTCCCGTTTTGCGGTACGCCACACCCCTCCCGATGAACAGGACCCCCGTTTCGACCGTAGCGCTCCAACACAAGTCTGTTTCGTCCGTTTTGCAGTACGCCACACCCCTCCCGATCAACAGGACCCCCGTTTCGACTGTAGGAGGTCCGTTTCCTCCGTTTTGCGGTACGCCAGACCCCTCCCGATCAACAGGACCCCATTCCGAACGTAGGAGGTCCATTTCCTCCGTTGTGCGGTACGCCAGGCCTCGTTTCCATCGCCTGTTCCGTCCAAGCCCTCCCGATAAACATGACCACGCATTCCGTTCTGACCCAGCCGGTTGGCTCCCACGCGTTCCGTTGCCTCCCGATGAACACGACGCATTCCGTTGCCTCCCCATGAACAAGGCGCATTCCGTTGCCTCCCCATGAACACGACGATGACGCTGTTTCTCCGTTTCGACCCAGCCATGTACACGACTCATGGCCGTACGTATGCGCGAGTAGGCGTTCGAGACCCCGCCCGTATGTACACATACGTGGCCGTATTTTCTTTCTTGCACCCTGGCCGCTGTACGTACGTGTACATGCTACGTGCGCGCCTCTGTAACATCCCAATTTTCCTAAATTAGGATGTTAATAGATCATTCATATGCATATCATATTTTTATTGCATTATTTGCTTTTTCAGAATATTCAAATCATTATGCAACAAAAGGCAATTTATTTGGAGTGGAGATAACATGACTTCTCCCCTATTTTAAAAATGTTCATAATGTGTAGAATATTATTTCCAGTTCATCTCATATGTTCTGGTAATATTTGTGATCTACAAAGTATTTTATTTGTGTGTTATTTTACTGTTTGTGTGGCCTTTTGCATCAAAATGAATTTCTAAAATTGCATTAGGTGAGGAACTAGTGTTCCTTTAATTTATGTTAGTAGTATATATTTATAGGTGCGTCTACGTATTTTTATTTAGTTTTTATATTGTGGTTTTATTTTAGTTATTTTTGTTGCTGTAGTTTTTGTTCAAAGAAAAGGAAAAAAACACAGCACGCAACACCGCAGCGCAGTGCACTACGCAGCCCAACGCCCGCGGCCCAGCACCACACCGCTGCAGCCCACAGCCACCGCAGCCCACGCGAAGCAGTACGCACCCGATCCGACCCGCACCAGCGCCTGACCCGCTGTCTCTCTCTCTCTCTCTGCCAGCGGAACCCGCCACGCACCCGTCCCCTACCCCGAGCCGGACACTACAGCCGCCGCACGCACGCACGCACGCCAAGGCCGAGCCAGTTCGTCCCGCGCCCCTGGTCAACCCCGTGCAACCTAGGGACACCGTACGCGAGCCCAACTGCTCGAGGGACCCCGCACCCCCTCCTCAATCTTGCTCGTTGCTGCACGAGGGAGCTAGGGCGAAACGGATCTCGCACGGGAGCTCCGCTGTCCGCCGTCTTCGCCGGAGGATTCCACCGCCGTACGGACACCACCAGCCACACTGTTCACTCCCCTCGACCCTCCCCTCAACGCCGCACCTTTCTGACATACGCTCGTCGCCGGAATCGCAGCGGAGCGAGCCGCCCGAGCGAACCCGACGCCGCCGGAGCAGCGGCTGTTCACGTCGTCACCGTCGGCCGCAGAGCACGCCACGTCGTCGTTTGACCTCACCACTGCGTCCGCAACTCGAAGCCGCCTCCGCCCGTCACCTCACCTTCGCCGGAGACCCACCAGAGAAGTCGCCGCCGCCCGACCACCGCCGCCGTTTTTCCCCTGTTCTGGTGAGCACATGCGCCCAGCCAATCGGAAGACGCCACTTGGCACTTCTCTACAGGGCACGCACAGGAGTTGCTATAGTAACGCGTGAACTGTGCAGGAGATTTCTGTTGTTTTTGTTTTCTTTTCAGATTTTCACCAAAAACTTCAACTAGCTATATCTTTTAACCTATAAGTCCAATTTAGGTAATTCTTTTTCCTATGCACTCACAAAAATCAGCACATTATCACAGCATCAACTTTGCACATGTCTGCACCGTTCAAATTTGAACTCATTCGAGTTTGAATCAAATCTTCTGGAGGCCATAACTCTCAAACCGTTTATCGGAATCGAGTGATTCTTTTTGCGTTGTGACCATAGTGCCATTTAGCTGCTGTTAATCTTCTGTTGTTGAGTTTTTTAAAAAAATTCCTTGCTGTTGGTTTTGTTTTGGATCTTTTCATGTTCCGGTGATTGATTTGTTGAATTGTGTGAAACATGTAGATTGTCCGGAGTGCGACGCGAGCTATTGTCAGGAGTGTGACATTCTGAACCAGAACCAAGGCAAGTTACATGTTGATCATCCTTTACCTATTGTTTTCTATGCATGTAGTTATATCACACTATGAATATATGCATGTATCGGAATACTATATTATTTTTGCTATGCTGATGAGCTATCTTCCCGTCTTTGCAAATTGTGGTAGTGGTAGGTTGCTATGCTTTGTAGACGGGGGTGGTTCGTGTATTCATTGAGTTTATGTGAGGATTATATATATTTAACAAATTGAGTAGTAACTCAGGATTTAACTCACCTCTAGGCGGAACTGGTATTGCTTGGTGTTGAGGGAACGCATCATGGGGTCTTGCACCTTTTCTAAGGCCACGCGCTCATGAGAGTGCACCCTAAGTGGAATGCCGCCCAGGTTCAAAAAGATCAGACAAACTTAGTGACTAGTAACTTCCATGTGCGGCCACTGGCTATATGGGCTCTGGCTTAGTTGATCGGTTATTGGAACCCTTGCCCAGACTGTGTCGACAGATGTAGCATATGTAGGTGGGATGTGGCCGTCAGGTGGTTAAGGGAACCTCTTCTGAAAGACTTCGTCTCAATCTTCGGATTGGGTCCAGTGGGTAAAGCGTACAAAACTCTGCAGAGTAATAAAACTAACCAGGATTAGCCGTGCCCCGGTTATGGGTAAATTTGAGCCACTATGCCATTACAGTTGTAGGATGATCTTGACAGATGTGACACTTAATAATATTTGTGGGCAACTTAATAAAGGGTAGGTTGGAGTTGATTTTGCCAACTCAACCTTGTGCATTTAATTGTAGTAATAAAGAACTAAATAAAAATTTGACTATTAGGTAGTTATTAGGATAAAATCAGCTTTCTGCAAAAATAAACCCCCAAGCCTTCCTTTGTTGTACTATGCATATACATGTAGGTCTGCTTTATTATTACTCCTGTGTAACTTGCCAATACATTCCAAGTATTGACCTATATGGCTGCAACGTCTCATGTTGCAGGATATTCTGACGAAGAGTAAGGTACCGTTAGGGTCGCAAGTCTGCACTCAGCATCGCCAGTGGGCTATGATGGGACTCATCGTTATTTTATGCTACTTTCCGTTGTTTGATTGAATAAATCTAGCCAAGTGCTATGCAGATTGTTTTATTTTATACATTCTGGATCATACGTTGTAATAAATGATGCACTTGCTATTCTGGTATTCATCTATACTGTGTGTGCTAGCGAGTTCGATCCAGGGACTAGCACGGTAAGCACAGAGACTCAAATCCTTCGAGGTTTGGTCGGTACAGATGGTATCAGAGCAGTGTGTTGATTGTAAGATGTGACCCTGGAAAATGGATTAGAAAAGCCATAGGAGTGAAATTATTTTATAAACTAGTTATCCTTCTTACTGTTTATTAGTAAATCCATCAAGTATCTTGACCAGTTAAGTAGGAACTAGTGCTAAGACAACCATTCATGTTTGTTTTATATTGCAACGTTATCGTGTTAGCGTATCTGATTATGCCCACTTTCGTGGTATGAAGATACTAGATTGTTTGCTTGATTGGTAGTTGTTTGTTAAATTACATCTTGTCGAAATTATTTGACTATATATATAATACTATATTATGTTGTTTGTTATTTGTTTGTTTGTTGGTGTTATTCGCTGTTGTGTTTTGTTGGCTTGATCATATTATGCATATGGGTAGAATATATTTATATATACATAGCCTTGGCCCTATTATATCTATAACTCTTCTATGCTTGCCCACCAGATGCCGCCGAGGCATGATACTACATGCAATACAGCAGGAGGAGACAACAATGGCAATGGAGTACCACCATACATACAACAGGTTATTGAGGGACAGGCCCAGTTGATCCAGTTGCTTACTCAGAACCAGAACAACAACAATAAGAACAACAATCCGCCGCCGCCGCCACCTGTGGATATGCTTACCAGGTTCCTGAGGTTGAATCCTCAGAGGTTCTCCAGTTCCCCTGAACCTATTGTGGCTGATGACTGGCTCTGTGCAGTCAATAGGAACCTGAAGATGGTTGGATGCACTGATGCAGAGAGGGTGAGGTTTGCCTCACATTTGTTGGAGGGTCCTGCTGCAGCTTGGTGGGACAACTACTTGGTCACTTATCCCATTGCTACCATCACATGGCCTCATTTTCAGGATGCTTTTCGTGTTGCACATGTGTCTGCTGGTGCTATGAGTCTGCAAAAGAAGGACTTTCGCAGTTTGCGCCAGGGAGGTCGCACAATTAATGCTTATGTGGAGGAATTTAATAATCTTGCACGTTATGCTCCTAATGATGTTAACACTGATGCAGCTAGGCGGGAGAAATTTTTGGAGGGCCTAAATGATGACTTGAGCCTTCAGTTGACAGTGGCTGCTTTTAGGAATTGTCAGGACCTAATTGATAAGGCCATTGTGTTGGAGGGAAAGCAACATGCCATAGAGAATCACAAGAGGAAGTACAACAACAATAACAGGTATAATTCAGGACCAGAGCAGAAACCACGCACTTCATATCATGGTAATGGAGGTAATGGACATAATCATCATGGAGGTAATGATCATAATCATCATGGAGGGAATGGCCACAACCATAATGGACACCATCATCATAATGGGCACAAGAGTAACAATGGCAATGGCAGAGGTAATGGTAATGGTAATGGCAATGGAGGGAACAATAACCAGAACCACCAGGTTACACGTGCGCCAAGGGATTTGAGTCAGGTGCGGTGCTTCAGGTGTAAGGCTATGAGGCACTATGCCACAGATTGCCCGGGGGCGAAGAACTCAGGATCCAGCAAGCCAAACCCCTTCCAAAAGGGTCATGTAAATCATGTTAATGTGGAGGAGGTTTACAATGAACCTGATGCAGTGATTGGTAAGTTCTTGATTAATTCAGTACCTGCACTTGTTCTTTTTGATACTGGTGCATCGCATTCATTTATTTCGAGGGTATTTGTTGATAAACATGGATTGCCAACCAAAACACTTAGTATGCCTATTAGAGTGAGTTCCCCAGGAGCTGAGATGATAGCAGGTGTTGGTTGCCATCAGTTGACTTTGTCTATTGGAAAGCATGATTTTCCTACGGATTTGATTATATTAAAGTCACAAGGTCTGGATATTATTTTGGGTATGGATTGGTTGCAGTTATATAAAGGTCGTATTGATTGTGCCAGTCGATCTATCACTCTCAGTGCACCAGGAGGGAAGAGGATCAAATATGTGTGTAAGTATAAGCGTAATCAGGTGCAGGTGAACTCTCTTAAGGGGGGTAGCCTGGAAGAGCTCCCAGTTGTGAGAGATTATCCAGATGTGTTTCCAGAGGAATTGCCAGGTATGCCACCAGATAGAGATATTAAGTTTCTTATTGATTTAATACCGGGCACTGGACCTATTGCAAAGAGACCGTATAGAATGCCTCCTAAAGAGTTGGAAGAATTGAAGAAGAAGATAAGAGAATTGCAGGCACAAGGATTTATTCGCCCAAGTTCATCACCTTGGGGAGCTCCAGTTTTGTTTGTGGAGAAGAAGGATGGGACCTTGAGGATGTGTGTTGATTATCGTTCTCTGAATGAGGTAACCATTAAGAATAAGTATCCTTTGCCTACGATAAATGATCTATTTGACTAGTTGGAGGGAGCTACTGTGTTTTCTAAGATTGACCTTCGTTCTGGTTATCATCAATTGAAGATTTGTGAACAAGATATTCCAAAGACTGCTTTTACTACGAGGTATGGGTTGTATGAATATACTGTTATGTCATTTGGATTGACTAACACACATGCATACTTCATGAATATGATGAACAAGGTGTTTATGGAGTTCTTGGATAAATTTGTGGTTGTTTTCATTGATGATATATTGGTGTTCTCCAAGAATAAGCAAGAGCATGAGGTGCATTTGCGTTTGGTAATGGAGAAACTAAGGGAACATCAGTTGTATGCCAAGTTCAGCAAATGTGAGTTTTGGCTGGATGAGGTAGCATTCCTTGGACATGTTGTGTCAGGTAATGGAGTTGCAGTTGATCCATCTAAGGTTGCTGCAGTTACAGAGTGGGAGACACCCACGACAGTTGGAGAGATTCGCAGCTTTTTGGGCCTTGCAGGTTATTACAGGAGGTTTATTGAGAACTTTTCCAAAATTGCAAAGCCTATGACTGAATTATTGAAGAAGGAGAAGAAGTTTGTTTGGACTGATGAATGTGAAGCCAGCTTTCAGGAATTGAAGCAGCGTTTGGTTACAGCACCAGTCTTAACTCTGCCGGATATACATAAGGACTTTCAAGTATATTGTGATGCTTCTCGTCAAGGACTTGGGAGTGTTTTGATGCAGGAAGGTAAAGTTGTTTCTTATGCTTCACGTCAGCTTAAGAATCATGAGCATAATTATCCTACACATGATTTGGAGTTAGCCTTAGTTGTGCATGCATTGAAAACTTGGAGGCAATATCTTATTGGTAATCATTGTGATATATTTACTGATCATAAGAGCTTGAAGTATATTTTTACTCAGAAGGATTTGAACCTCAGGCAGAGGAGATGGTTGGAGCTTATTAAGGATTATGATTTGAATGTGCAGTATCATCCTAGTAAGGCTAATGTTGTTGCTGATGCATTGAGTCATAGGAGCCATGCTAATGCAATTAACATTGATAATATGCCACCCGAGTTATGTGAACAGTTCAGGAATCTCAGGTTGGAGATGGTTCCTAAGGGATATTTAGCAACACTTGAGGTAAAGCCTACTTTGCTTGCCAGGATCAGAGAAGCTCAAAAGAATGATAAGGAGATTTCTGAGATAAAAGAGAATATGGTTAAAGGTAAGGCAGAAGGTTTCTGTGAGGATGAACATGGAGCCATATGGTTTGAGAAGCGTATTTGTGTACCTCAAGATGCAGATATCAGGAAGTTGATTCTTCAGGAGGCGCATGATTCACCTTATTCTATTCACCCGGGTAATACTAAGATGTATTTGGATTTGAGGGAAATATTTCGGTGGCCTAGCCTGAAGAGGGAAATTGCTGGGTATATTGCAACATGTGATGTGTGCCAAAGAGTTAAGGCGGAACATCAGAGACCAGCAGGTTTGTTACAGCCATTGCCTGTACCTGATTGGAAGTGGGATGAGATTGGTATGGACTTCATTATAGGTTTACCCAGGACTCGATCAGGTTATGATTCTATTTGGGTAGTTGTTGATCGTTTGACTAAAGTTGCTCACTTCATCCCGGTAAAGACTACTTATACCAGTGCTCAGCTAGCAAAGATTTATATGTCTAAGATTGTTTGTCTGCATGGAGTTCCAAGGAAGGTAGTGTCTGATAGAGGTACTCAGTTCACATCTAAATTTTGGCGTCAGTTGCATGAATCCTTGGGCACCAGGCTGGAGTTCAGTACAGCTTTCCATCCACAGACAGATGGGCAGACAGAGAGGGTAAATCAGATTTTGGAGGATATGTTGAGAGCTTGTGCTTTGGACTATGGGTCTAGTTGGGATGATAATTTACCTTATGCAGAGTTCTCATATAATAACAGTTACCAGGCTAGTCTGAAGATGGCACCATTTGAGGTATTGTATGGTAGGAAGTGCAGGACACCATTGATGTGGGATGAGGTTGGAGAGCGTCAATTCTTTGGACCAGACTTGATCAGAGATGCTGAGGAGAAGGTCAAGTTGATTCGTGACAGGCTGAAGATAGCACAGTCCAGACAGAAGAGTTATGCAGATGCAAAACGTAAGGAGGTGACATATGAGGTACGAGACCGTGCATACCTTAGAGTTTCACCACTTCGTGGAATTAAGAGGTTTGGAATCAAGGGTAAGTTAGCACCACATTTTGTGGGGCCTTACAAGATCTTGGAGCGTAGAGGAGAGGTAGCTTTTTAGCTGGAGTTGCCAGGATCCTTGTCGGGAGTTCATAATGTGTTTCATGTATCTCAGTTGAAGAAGTGCCATGCAGAGATGATGGATCCATTGAGGGACACAATGCCACTTGAGGCAATTCAGTTGGAGAGTGATTTGACATATGAGGAGAAGCCTATTAAGATTCTGGAGATAGCAGAGAGAGTTACTCGCACCAAGACAATTAAGTTATGCAAGGTTCAGTGGGATCATCACACAGAGGAAGAAGCTACCTGGGAACGAGAGGAAGATCTCAAGCAGGATCACCCACACCTATTTGCTAGCCAGCCCGAATCTCGAGGGCGAGATTCATCTTAAGGGGGGGGGGGGTAGGTTTGTAACATCCCAATTTTCCTAAATTAGGATGTTAATAGATCATTCATATGCATATCATATTTTTTATTGCATTATTTTCTTTTTCAGAATATTCAAATCATTATGCAACAAAAGGCAATTTATTTGGAGTGGAGATACCATGACTTCTCCCATATTTTAAAAATGTTCATAATGTGCAAAATATTATTTCCAGTTCATCTGATATGTTCTGGTAATATTTGTGATCTTCAAAGTATTTTATTTGTGTGTTATTTTACTGTTTGTGTGGCCTTTTGCATCAAAATGAATTTCTAAAATTGCATTAGGTGAGGAACTAGTGTTCCTGTAGTTTATGTTAGTAGTATATATTTTTAGGTGCGTCTACGTATTTTTATTTAGTTTTTATATTGTGGTTTTATTTTAGTTATTTTTGCTGCTGTAGTTTTTGTTTAAAGAAAAGTAAAAAAACACAGCACGCAACACCGTAGCGCAGCGCACTACGCAGCCCAACGCCCGCGGCCCAGCAACACACCGCTGCAGCCCACAGCCACCACATCCCACGCGAAGCAGTACGCACCCGATCCGACCCGCACCAGCGCCCGACCCGTTGTCTCTCTCTCTCTCTCTGCCAGCGGACCCCGCCACGCACCCGTCCCCTACCCCGAGCCGGGCACTACAACCGCCGCATGCACGCGAGGCCGAGCCGGTTCGTCCCGCGCCCCTGGTCAACCCTGTGCAACCTAGGGACACCGTACGCGAGCCCAACTGCTCGAGGGACCCCGCACCCCCTCCTCGATCTTCCTTGTTGCCGCACGCGGGAGCTAGGGAGAAACGGATCTCGCGCCGGAGCTCCGCTGTCCGCCGTCTTCGCCGGAGGATTCCACCGCCGTAAGGACACCACCGGCCACACCGTTCACTCCCCTCGACCCTCCCCTCAACGCCGCACCTTTCTGACATACGCTCGTCGCCGGAATCGCAGCGGAGCGAGCCGCCCGAGCGAACCCGACGCCGCCGGAGCAGCGGCTGTTCATGTCATCACCGTCGGCCGCAGAGCAGCCCCCCGTCGTCGTTTGACCTCACCACTGCGTCCGCAACTCGAAGCTGCCTCCGCCCGTCACCTCACCTTCGCCGGAGACCCACCAGAGAAGCCTCCGCCGACGACGCCTGAGCACCGCCGCCGTTTTTCCCCCTGTTCTAGTGAGCACATGCGCCTAGCCAATCGGACACTGCCACTTGGCACTTCTCTACAGGGCACGCACAGGAGTTGCTACAGTAACGCATTAACTGTGCAGGAGATTTCTGTTGTTTTTGTTTTCTTTTCAGATTTTCACCAAAAACATCAACTAGCTATATCTTTTAACCTATAAGTCCAATTTAGGTAATTCTTTTTCCTGTGCACTCACAAAAATCAGCACATTATCATAGCATCAACTTTGCACATGTCTGCACCTTTCAAATTTGAACTCATTCGAGTTTGAATCAAATCTTCCGGAGGCCATAACTCTCAAACCGTTTATCAGAATTGAGTGATTCTTTTTGTGTTGTGACCATAGTGCCATTTAGCTGTTGTTAATCTTCTATTGTTGAGTTTTTAAAATGTTTTCCTTGTTGTTGGTTTTGTTTTGGATCTTTTCATGTTCCGGTGATTGATTTGTTGAATTGTGTGAAACGTGTAGATTGTCCGGAGTGTGACGCGAGCTATTGTCAGGAGTGTGACTTTCTGAACCAGAACCAAGGCAAGTTACATGTTGATCATCCTTTACCTATTGTTTTCTATGCATGTAGTTATATCACACTATGAATATATGCATGTATCGGAATACTATATTATTTTTGCTATGCTGATGAGCTATCTTCCCGTCTTTGCAAATCGTGGTAGTGGTAGGTTGCTATGCTTTGTAGACGGGGGTGGTTCGTGTATTCATTGAGTTTATGAGGATTATATATATTTAACAAATTGAGTACTAACTCAGGATTTAACTCACCTCTAGGCGGAACTGGTATTGCTTGGTGTTGAGGGAAGGCATCATGGGGTCTTGCACCTTTTCTAAGGCCATGCGCTCATGAGAGTGAACCCTAAGTGGAATGCCGCCCAGGTTCAAAAAGATCAGACAGACTTAGTGACTAGTAGCTTCCATGTGCGGCCACTGGCTATATGGGCTCTGGCTTAGTTGATCAGTTATTGGAACCCTTGCCCAGACTGTGTCAACAGATGTAGCATATGTAGGTGGGATGTGGCCGTCAGGTGGTTAAGGGAACCTCTTCTGAAAGACTTCGTCTCAATCTTCAGATTGGGTCCAGTGGGTAAAGCGTACAAAACTCTGCAGAGTAATAAAACTAATCAGGATTAGCCGTGCCCTGGTTATGGGTAAATTTGAGCCACTATGCCATTACAGTTGTAGGATGATCTTGACAGATGTGACACTTAATAATATTTGTGGGCAACTTAATAAAGGGTAGGTTGGAGTTGATTTTTCCAACTCAACCTTGTGTATTTATTTGTAGTAATAAAGGAACTAAATAAAAATTTGACTATTAGGTAGTTATTAGGATAAAATCAGCTTTCTGCAAAAATAAACCCCCAAGCCTTCCTTTGTTGTACTATGCATATACATGTAGGTCTGCTTTATTATTACTCCTGTGTAACTTGCCAATACATTCCAAGTATTGACCTATATGGCTACAACGTCTCATGTTGCAGGATATTCTGACGAAGAGTAAGGTACCGTTAGGGTCGCAAGTCTGCACTCAGCATCGCCAGTGGGCTATGATGGGACTCATCGTTATTTTCTGCTACTTTCCGTTGTTTGATTGAATAAAGCTAGCCAAGTGCTATGCAGATTGTTTTATTTTATACATTCTGGATCATACGTTGTAATAAGTGATGCACTTGCTATTCTGGTATTCATCTATACTGTGTGTGCTAGCGAGTTCGATCCAGGGACTAGCACGGTAAGCACAGAGACTCAAATCCTTCGAGGTTTGGTCGTTACAGCCTCTACTACTACACGTACGCGCCTCTACTACGACACGTGCGCGCCTCTACATCCACCAGTATATATGTACGTACACGTTCGCGACCAGAATGACAACACAGCGCTTCGACCAGGTGGGTCCCGACTGTCAGGCACTTCCTTGCCTGCGAAGATGTAGCTGGTGGGTCCCAGCAGTCAGTGGGGCAAATCATTTTTTTTTCCCAGATGCACTTCCTTGCATGCGAAGATGTAGCTGGTGGGTCCCAGCAGTCAGGGGGAAACGTTTTTTCGCGAATACAGTGGCCTGTCCGGTGGGTCCCAGCTGTCAGGTGGAGGAATCATTATTTTCCGCGTAATAAGGAGGCACTTCCTTGCTGCGGCCATGGACCCAGTTGTCAGCCTCTCCACGTACAGTCCACGTCCGATGGAAGTTGTTCCTTGACCACGTTGACCATGCCGCGCCGAGAGCACCAGGGCGGTGGACGACGGCGAGGCCTAGGAAGGGGACGACGGGGAGCCGGGGAAGACGCGACAGTGGAAGCCCGCGCGGAGAGGAGTACGAGGGTTCGGTGGTTCGGCTGCGGTGTGAGGCTTCTGTCGCCGCAGGGCCTGGCCAGCGGTGGGAATAGTAGGGGGCGGTGAGGCCTCCGCGGCAGCACAGCCGGCCACGGGAGGCAGGAGCATGCGGCATGACCGGCACTGCTTTGGGCGGCTGGAGCAAGAAGACCAGAGGTTGAAGAAGCACTACGGCCGCTGGATGGACATCGTACGGTCACTGGAGCTAGAATCGTTCATATTGACTAAAGTTGACAAAGGCCCCCGTCCCAGTAAATTTAGTAGGCCCACAAGTCAGCCTCCCACCATGGTGGGTCCCAACTAGCAGGGGGGTATTCATTTTTTTGTGCATAATAAGGAGGCACTTCCGGTGGGTCCGAGCTGACAACAGGGGGAACGTTTTTTTCGCGAAATACGCTGGCCCGTCCGGTGGGTCCCAGCAGTCAGGGGAAACGTTTTTTTGCAAAATAAGGTGGCCCGTCCGGTGGGTCCCTGCTGTCAGGTGGAGGAATAATTATTTTGCGCGTAATAAGGAGGCACTTCCTTGCGGCCGCCTGGACCCAGCTGTCAGCCTCTCCACGTACAATACTCTTCCGATGGAAGTCGGTCGTTGATCACGTTGACCACGCCGCACCGAGAGCACCAAGGCGGTGGTCTGGACGATGGCGAGGCCTAGGAAGGGGATGATGCAGAGCCGGGGAAGACACAGCAGTGGAAGCCCGCGCGGAGAGGAGTACGAGGGATCACTGGTTCGGCTGCGGTGTGAGGCTGCCGTCGCTGCAGAATAACAGGGGGTGTGGGTGAGTAGAGGCATGGCCTGGCTAGCGGTGGGAGTAGTACGGGGCGGTGAGGCCTCAACGGCATCACAGCCGGCCACGGGAGGCAGGAGCACGCGACACGACCGGCGCTGCTTTGGGCGGCTAGAGCAAGAAGAACAGAGGTTGCAGAAGCACTACAGTCATTGGATGGACATCATATGATCACTGTAGCTAGAATCGTTTATATTGACTAAGTTGACAAAGCCCTTGGTACGCGTCAACTTAGTAGGCCCACAGCTCGGATTTGGCAGAGAACAAATAGCCCATTTGCGATTTGTAAGAATGTACAGCCCATTTTTTAATTCTAATAGAATTTACTATAGCCCATTTACAGTTTGGTAAAAGTACCGCCCAACTTCTAGCTAGGACAATGATTAATAATTTCAAACAACCGCTCAAAACAGAATTTAGAAAAAATTCCCACATTTTGAGTGGATCCGAAATATTTTTATCCGAAATTTCTAGTTAGGTCAAATATAATTTCAAAATAAAGTTGTATTACGTTAAAATCCAACGAAATATTGCGCGCGCAACAAGTAATGAAATTAAAATTTTCAAATTCCAAAAATAATATATTTTTCAAACTAATTACGTGTTTGGTGCATAGTAACTGTCCAGCTATTATAATTACATCCCATTTATTATTTCTTAAAGTCCATTTTCTTGTTAAGCCTAATGCATACCTCCTAGGAAAGTTTGCAGCCCAGCGGGGCGAAGAATAACAAGTTGACCCGGATATTGTGTACAACTGTCGGCCCAGTTGCATTGCTGATGTTGAAAAAAAGGCCTGTGTAGTACAGTACAACCTAACATGGTTACTCAACCCACATTCAGCGACGCCGGAAAGGCCCAAACAAGGCTTCTGTACAACTTTTTGAAGTCACTGAGCTCAATTAATAACTTAAGAAAAAAGTTAGATTACAGTGGAACCTAATTAAAAGTTGTCACGAGCAAATAAATAATTCAATGGGTCCCACTTGTGCGTCTTCGCGTGTGTGTGCGTGTGTGTGTGTGTGTGAGAGAGAGAAAGAGATAGAGAGAGAGACCCATCGATCGATGCTCATAAATACATCTTTCAGCCATATGCATTGCTGATGCTCAGTAAAAACTTATATAGTTGACACAATCATATAGAACATCATAGCACACTGAACTTGCATACAAAAATTTCTCGCAGGCGGCACAATCAGGATGGAAGCAGTGGATCGCTACGGGAAGGGCTATGTTGAAACCAACGAAGTTGTACATAACGGTTCATCGTCTTTATCAATGACGGGGAAATATCTTGAATGTTGTGCAAAGAAAACAGACAGACAACACAATAAGTTCTGCTAGCACATTAAGTTGACGTACAACCCTTTCTAAAAAAGTTCAGGTACAAAATTAGAACATGTCACAATCAAATGTACTGGCATATCAGTGCTTCACACCCATAGCTCGGATTTAACTAGTACTCCCTCCGTCCGGGGAAAGTTGTCCATAGGGCAGTGTATTTGTTTTTTTGCAAAGAAAAACCCCACAGAGTTTTAAACACGTCACAAAGAAGTCCTCTCCTTCCTTCCTCCTCCCCCATCGCCCGCGCCTTGCAGCCATCGCCGGCTACCCACCTGTGCCGCCGCCCACCTGGTTCTGAGCCGCGACCAACACCAGAACCATGGCCCAGCCCACGACCAACAATAGCGCCGCCGCCCGCTTGCACCTGTGTCGCGGCTTACCACCTACACCGTCCTCCATGAAGGCGACCTGCGCCGGCGCCCTCCTCAAGCTACGCCGCCGGCCCCGTTGAAGGTCGCCGCCCATGTTCGCCCACCTTCGCCACCCACCCGCGCCTCCAATTTCGTCCGCTTCGGCCGCTGGCACCGTGGACAATTCCGACCACTCCCGCCTCTCATGCTGCTACTGGTGGACGACGCCGGTGTCGTGGACCTCTGATGCTGCTTTTGCCTTTTCCCCTGCCTCGCCTCCGCTGCCACTCCCGCCTGTGCTGGTGAGTCTGCCCCGCCCGCCTCTGCTACTGCTGCTATTCAATTTGTTGCTGTGAGTCTGAATTTGTTGTCCTCAGTACAGGCGGAGAAAATTCAGTCAGGGGATACAAAGCTAGAGAAATAATCCAGGACAAAGGTTGTACACTGCTGCTAAATGATGAACAGATTATAGTGAAAATTTAGTTTGATGCCATCAAATTCATTGAGTAATACTCTTGGCATTCTTGGAGATCTGCTAGTTTTTGGAAGTTTTTCTTGCTACAGTTAACTGAAAATGTTCAGTGTTCCAATACTGTAGAGACACAACAATGCCTGTAATTCAGTTATGACTCCTTTACTGAAACTGGTGTTTGCTAAAACTGAGATGTAAACTAAAGGAGTTTGTGATTTGCAGAAGCTGTAGCATACTCCAACAAGTGATAAATGCACTCAAAAGTTCACTGAGAAAATGCAGAGGCTGCTCACTTGTTACTGAAAGTTTTCTGGAGTGATAAATGCACGCAAAAAGAAGTTCAGTTAACTGTTACTGTTGCTGTATGAATTCCAACCAGGTCAATTTGTTGTCAATTACTCTGTAATACTCAAGCAGGTTTATGCAAAATGAAGATCAACCATGTTTATTTGGATCATTTGAATTTATTTGCTTTATTTGGATTTATACACCATTTGTCCAATTGCAAACATACCTAAAGTTTCCAATTGTCCAATTTCAGTCATTCATTTTACAGAGAGCTAAGCATAGCCATGACTCTTCCCTAAATATTCCTGTAGAATCAATTCAAGCAGCACAAAACTGAAAACTGAAAACTGCTACAACCCCTTAACTAAGAGTTGATAAAAACATGTCCCTAAAATTGGAATTATTTGAATTAGCTAGGTTTATTATTCTTCATATACAGAAAAAGATGAATATTGTTCATCTACTAGTTACTTCAAATTTAGAACTGAATAAACACTTGTCATCTTCAGTAAACACTTGTAAATCTAGAATGGTTTTAAACTTAGAATGCACCAAGTACTAATATCCTTTGCCAGGTTACACACCATCTACTTGGAGTAGACAACAAGATTCATAGAGACATGCACGCTTCAATAGACTTGTGAATGCTAGCAAAGTGATAAGTAAAAACTTGGATGTTCTCAGAAATATAGCACCAGAGGACATTAAGTGAACTGGCCTGTATGCTAAAGGCAAGTAAATGCCACCTTCTTTTCTTCTTCGAGCAGTTGATGAACTGGCCTATATGCTGCAGCTACACATAGGTTTTGTAGAAAATGCACCAAAAGAGTTACACACGGGTGAAGTAAGTGGAAAGCAACATTTAATCTCCACTTCTTTTCTTTTGGTAGTGAAATTCAATCTGAATTTTGTAAGCATAGAAAATGCACCAATACTAAACATTTATTCTCACCTCCACCACCATCTTGTCAGTTTCGACAGTGTGTGTATGGAGTAGTTTTGACGGCGGTATAATTGTGCATCATGTAAACATTATGAGAATGATTAAGGGTTCAGCAATAAGATTATAATTATGACCAGAACAGAGGAACAAATATCATGGTTAGTTTTATGTAAAAAAAATCAGAAATGGAGTTACTCACTTGAAGTTACTATAGTTACTCACTTGAACTTACTGTAGTAGTGGCCAAAATTCAGAAAAGTTACTAAACAGTAGAAGTAGTGGCCAAAATTCAAAGTACTAAAAAGATTCTACACTAAATATACAGTGTTATCCATGTTCTGTATCCATGACATTTTTTTATCTGTTTGCATGCATAGGTCCCACCTATCAGGAAGGATGGGCACGTACACGAACAGGTACGACTCATCAGTCTACCCGCATAGCCTTTTCGTTTAGTCTATCTAGCCGTCTAATCAACTGCCTGCACGCCACTTCTCCTATTTACTTCTCCATCGGGAACCGATTCTCCTCGGCTTCTTCACCTCCCCTTCGTCCTCATTTGCATCCAAACCCCACTGTGTTCACATTGTTTTAACCTTTTTAAATAATCATCTACTACTTCAGTTAGACTAGCCATCTAATCCTAATTCTCCAAACCATAGCCCTCCATTCCAGCGGTTCCAAATGGCGGAAGAGATCGAGATGCAGGTTTTTAGTGTCCAACATGTCCTCGTCGAAGGCTCGATGCGCATAGTTGCCACCATCACCGTCCACCCAAGGGTTGTTTGGTAGTGGATCAGCAATGTATCCAACTCCCTTGAAAAGGTAGAGACGAAGGTCATCGGTGTTGACGCAGAGTACACGGAGCGTGCCCCTAGGAAGATCCAGTGTGCCGCTGAGGGAGTCCTGGATTAGGGGGTGTCCGGATGGCCGGACTATACCTTCAGCCGGACTCCTGGACTATGAAGATACAAGATTGAAGACTTCGTCCCGTGTCCGGAAGGGACTTTCCTTGGCGTGGAAGGCAGGCTTGGTGATACGGATATGTAGATCTCCTACCATTGTAACCGACTTTGTGTAACCCTAACCCTCTCTGGTGGCTATATAAACCGGAGGGTTTTAGTCCATAGGATAACATACAGAACAACAATCATACCATAGGCTAGCTTCTAGGGTTTAGCCTCTCCGATCTCGTGGTAGATCTACTCTTGTACTACCCATATCATCAATATTAATCAAGCAGGACGTAGGGTTTTACCTCCATCAAGAGGGGCCAAACCTGGGTAAAACTTCGTGTCCCTTGCCTCCTGTTACCATCCGGCCTAGACGCACAGTTCGGGATCCCCTACCCGAGATCCGCCGGTTTTGACACCGACATTGGCGCTTTCACTGAGAGTTCCTCTGTGTCGTCGCCGTCAGGCTTGATGGCTCCTACTATCATCGATAGTGATGCGGTCTAGGGTGAAACTTGTCTCCCCGGACAGATCTCTGTCTTCGGCGGCTTTGCACTGCGGGCTAATTTCCTTGGCCATCTGGAGCAGATCGAAAGCTACGCCCCTGGCCGTCAGGTCAGGTTTGGAAGTTTAAACTACATGGCTGACATCCACGGGGACTTGATCTTCGACGGAGTCGAGCCACTGCCGAGCGCTCCGCACTGTCACGACGGGCATGATCTAGCTCTGCCGCCGAACAGTGGCTTGGAGGCCGCACCCGCATCGACTTCGACCCTTAATTCGGAGCCAACTGCGCCGATCGAGGATGGGTGGTTGGACGCCGCCTCGGGGGCTGTGATCCCAACGATGATCGAGCCGAACACCAGCCCCGCACTCCGCGAGACTTGTGACTCCAAGGAGCCGGACTCCTCCCTGGAATCCGAACCTTCCGCGCCCCTGCCGATCGAATCCGATTGGGCGCCGATCATGGAGTTTACCGCCGCGTACATCTTTCAGCACTCGCCCTTCGGCGATATTATGAAATCACTAAAGTCTCTCTCTTTGTCAAGAGAGCTCTGCCCGGGTCATGGCCAGCAGGATTGGGATGCGGAAGATGAAGAAATTCGACGCCCACCCACCACCCACTTTGTAGCCACTATCGACGATTTAACCGACATGCTCGACTTTGACTCTGAAAACATCGACGGTATGGACCACGATGCGGGAGGCGAAGAAGAACCACCGCCCACAGGGCGCTGGACGCCCACCTCATCATATGACATATACATGGTGGACACACCAAAAGATGACGACGAGGAGCGGAAGGACGCACCGAAGGCTTGTTCCCTCGAGAAGCAGTCAAAGCGGCAACGCAAGCGCCGCCCCAAATCCCGCCTCGACAGAAATAACGATCACACAGACCCAGCGCTGGAGCAGGGCGAACCGCTGCCGGACAACGGCAATCCGAATAATCAAACCGAACAAACAAATTCTATCAAGGATAATAGTCCGGATGACATAACGCCGGACAGGAACCCGGAGCAGCAGAATGCCCGTAAAAGGCTTGTTGCCACCGTGAGGAGTCTTAAAAAGTAGAAGCAAAGGCTCAAGGCTGCGCAAGACACACTCAAATCAGATGGAGTAAAATACTCAACACAGCAGCGAGGTACGTCGACAATCGCCCCTCCAAGAGCTACCCAAAGCAGAAGCTGCTACCTGAATTCGATGAGGAGGCCTCAGACCCCCACAACCAACTATCAAAGCAGCCACCTGGCCGGATAGACGACCCCTCTACCAACACAGAGCGGCATACAACGCCACTCACAATACAACACACGACCCATGCGAGGGCTCGCACCCAAAGGACGGTGCAACAAGATCCATCTATGGACCACGCAAGCGCGCCCCAGCATACAATACAGCACAACAAACATCCAAACAACGCGGTACACCCAGCTATAGGGGTGCCGCACACCCCCTATGTTTCACCGATGAGGTGCTGGACCATGAATTTTCAGAGGGATTCAAACCCGTAAACATAGAGACATACGACGGAACAACAGACCCTAGGGTCTGGATTGAGGACAACATCCTTCATATCCATATGGCTCGAGGAGATGATCTCCACGCCATCAAGTACTTGCCCCTCAAGCTCAAAGGGCCAGCTCGTCACTGGCTTAAAGGCCTCCCCGAAAGCTCCATTGGAAGTTGGGAAGAGCTCGAAGACGCCTTTCGGGCAAATTTTCAAGGGACTTATGTCCGACCTTCGGATGCGGACGATTTGAGTCATATAACTCAACAACCCGGAGAGTCAGCCCGAAAGCTTTAGAACAGGTTTCTTACTAAAAAGAACCAGATTGTTGACTGTCCGGACGCCGAAGCCTTGGCAGCTTCTAAGCATAGCGTCCGTGACGAATGGCTCGCCAGACACCTCGGCCAAAATAAGCCGAGAACGATGGCCGCATTAACAAGCGTCATGACCCGCTTTTGCGCGGGTGAGGACAGCTGGCTAGCCAGATGCAGCACCAGCGACCCCAGTACATCTGAAGTTAGAGATGGAAACAGGAAATCATGGCGCAACAGCAATAACAAACGCCGGAATAAAGAAGACAGCATGAAGGGCACGACAGTAAACGCCGGATTCAAAAGCTATCGGCCAGGTCAGCAAAAGCCGCCCTCTAAAGGCACCAGGGATGAACTGTCCAGCCTCAACAAAATTCTGGACCAAGTATGTCAGATCCATAGTACCCCTGGTAGACCTGCTAATCATACCCACAGAGAATGTTGGGTCTTCAAGCAGTCCGGCAAGCTCAACGCCATACACAAGGGGGAGGATACACCAAGTGAAGACGAGGACAAGCCTCCCAAGCAAGATACTGGGGAACAAAACAAATTTCCACCAGAAATCAGAACAGTAAACGTGTTACACGTGATCAAGGGAAAAAACAACGCAACACTCCCAGGAAAATATACCCAAGTGCCTGTCACCGCGAAGTCCTGCCACTGGTCGTCTCAACCGATCACTTTCGACCATCGCGATTACTCGGCAAGTATCCCACGTGCAGGATGGGCTGCCCTGGTATTAGACCCAGTAATTGGCGGATATCACTTCACACATGTCTTGATGAACGGTGGCAGCAATCTAAACCTAATATATCAGTATACAATCCGCGGGATGGGGTTAGACCCAATAAAAATTCGCCATAGCAATACTACCTTTAAAGGAGTAACGCCAGGCCCAGGGGCTCGTTGTACGGGCTCCCTCCTACTACAAGTTATATTTGTCTCCCCTGATAACTTCCGTCGCGAGCATTTAACCTTCCACATCGCTCCGTTCCAAAGTGGCTATCAAGCACTGCTCGGACGCGAAGCTTTCGCTCACTTTAATGCAATACCACACTACGCCTCCCTCACACTCAAGATGCCCGGTCCAGGTGGCATCATTTCAGTGAACGGAAATATCAAGCGATCTCTGCGCGCTGAAGAGAGTGTGGCTGCCTTGGCAGCCGCACACTAAAGGCACCCGGACCAGAGAAAGCATCCAATAGGCCATCAAGACCTCAGACACAACTAATCAAGTCCGGCGCCGCTGTTTATACTGAATAAATGGTCACACCACTATTTGTTAATACAAGGGGCTCAACGCGCGCAGACAAGTGGCAATTTTTTCTCATCTTGAATTATACATGGTTTCTTTAAAAACTATATTTTTGCACGACAACTTTTTCACCTAAATTCCTCTCTTTTACAGACAATCATCATGCTACACCCGTCCAGGATACGGCACAATGGAGACACAGGCGCAGACGTGCAGCAGGGACCCACTCCAAGGATTCTTTTTAGATTAAGACCCTGCGTAAACCTTTTTTACTGTCTCTTGTTGATACATATCCAACGTTGAGAAGGATGCTGACGTCTTGGCATGTGGCCACGCCAGAACAATGCACGTACCTGGACACAAGGGGCTTCTTACAAAGGCCATTATTTAGGCCCGGTTTATACCATAAAGACCGAATACCTTAGGGAGTGTTCGGCGTCGCGAGTTTGGCCCTATATGCATCAGCTCTGAATCATTGTCTTTGGTCAAATGTTGGGTTTGCCCGGCTCCTGTGTTTTGGTGCCTTACGTTCCGCTTTACCGACTAAGGTAGCACCAGGAGAACTACTGCGATTGTGCCCTGGTTCATCCGGACGAGCACCTCAGTAGAGAAAGCCGAAAACTGACCGTCATGATATAGCGTGAGACTGGTCAACCACTCGATGACCTATTGGAATGTTAGAATTCCTCCGCCTTAATGAAGGGCCATTTTCCAGCCAGGCATGTACGCACCCCGGGATCGGGAGAGTGCAGAGCCACCAGGGGCTATCTAGTAGCCCCACTGTCAAACTCCTATGGCTAAGTGAAAGTGCTAAAGCATTATAGTCCGGTTGCCTCGCTCGCTCCGCTATCACCTCCTTAATAGGACCAAGACGTTGGGTTAAGTGTGAATGCATGTTTTTTGCGAGCACCTCCGCATTATATGCGTGGGGGTTGAAGCCGACGGCTGCAATCTTTCAGGTTATACACATGTATACGTAAACGGCCGCTCAGGAGACATCATATTACTTTCAAGAAAAAGTATAAAAATAGCCTTATAAAAATTTATGAAAGCATTTCTCTTACAATGAGATTACATATCACTCAAACATAATATTTTTTGAGAACTGGGTCTCTATCAAACGAGCACCCTCAAGAACTTCTTCAAAGTAGTGCTCAGCAGCCATTCGGCCTATGGCCGAATCCCGCGCTGCAACAGTGGTAGCATCCATCTCCGCCCAGTATGCTTTAACACGGGCAAAGGCCATCCGTGAGCCCTCTATGCACGCCGACCTCTTCATCGCATTAATGCGCGGCACCACGTCAAGGAACTGCTGCACCAAGATGAAATAGCTATTCGGTTTTGGCCTTTCCGGCCATAGTTGATCCACAACAGACCTCATGGCGAGTCCGGACAACCTATTCAGTTCGGCCCATTCGGCTAATTGGTCAGTCAATGAAAGCGGACGCTCGGGAGAATGTAATTGTGTCCAAAACAGCTGGTCCACTTCACGGTCCGTCTGAGCGTGGAAGTACTTGGCCGCATCGGCAGCGTTCGCTGCCAAATCCATATACACATCCTCCGAACTCCACAGTCGATCCAGAGGGGCATACCGTGGATCTCCGAACTTCCTCCGCAACATAAAGGATTTCCCAGTTACAATATCCCCGGCTTCCCACAGCTCCTCCTTCTTCGCCCTCATAGAATAGCGGATGTCTTTTCTCGTCGCAGCAGCCTTCTCAAGGTCCGATGCCTTTGCTAGGTTTTCCTTTTCAAGAACCCGACAACGGTCGGCGGCGGCTTTTTATTCTATGGCCATCTTGGCCATCTTATCTCCGCTCTCGCCATGCACGGCCTTCTCGGCTTTCAACTCTTCAGCCACCTTCAAAGCAGCCGCATTACCAAACCTCGCTTGTTCCTTGGCTCGGGCAAGTTCTGCCCGCAAGGCTTCAACAGTGGCAGCTCCATCTGCAGTCACAACATATTAAAGATATTGGCATCATGCTGCTCTTACTATGTGGCGTTTACCAGATAATGACACTTACCCTGTGCCTCGTCAAGCCTTTTGTTAACAAGCTCGATGTCGGCGTCTGCCGCATCCAACTGCCGTTTGAAATGGGCAAACTCGCTAGTCCGGCTAGCCACCGGAGCTTCCATCACCTGCACATAGAGGCAGTATGGTTATTACCTGGGAATATGATCCTCTATTCGTCGTTGTTTCCGACGACAACCAGAGTCTCAGGGGCTACTATCTACACAGGGCACACCTAGCATGTGCAGGACTATCATACATTATTTTTCATACCTCAAAGCCTGTCAATAGACTCATAAAAGCTTCATGCAATCCGCTTTCGGCGGACGAGATTCTCTCCATCACCGTATTCATCAGCATACGGTGTTCATCTGAGATGGCCGCTCGTCCCACCAACTCCCTCAGAACATCCGATCGCACACCAGATGGTGCCGGACTCTTTTGTCTGCTCTCTTCGGGAGCCGGACAATGGGAGCTTCGGGGGTCAATGGGATTATCTTCTGGCCTCACCGGACTCGGAGAGGCCCTCCGCGATGACACTTCGGGGTCGCCTGCTTCCGGAGCGGAGGAGTCCGGAGGAGGCGTTTCGCTCTCCATCATCTCTGGAAGAAGATCCCCCGAAGATGAGCTCATTTGAGAGGGGCTAAGGCCCGAACTGCAAAGATATATGCGGTGGTTATTTTCTAGAAGAAAAAGATGGCATACCTGTACTATTAAAGTGTTTCGGGTCACTTACGACTCGCTGGAGAATTGATCCCCCCCCAGACTTTGTGTGGCAAAAGCACCCCCCCAAGATAGGACCCTCTGTGGGAGACTTCTTCTACCGTTTGGAAGCTTCAGCTTCTGAATCCCCGGGCGCAGTCCTTTTCCTCCTCCGGTCGTCTTCCTTCATGGAGACGCTCGCTCCCTCGGTTAGAATGGGCAGCGTTGGGGGCCCGCGTCCGCTCGTATTATCCTCCCCGGTATCTTCCTTCAAGGGCTCCAGGCAAGGTGCGACCTGGAGCATCTTTTCCAATATCGGATTGTCCAAACCCTCAGGGAGGGGGGCCGAACACCGAATCAACTTCGCCTTTGTTAGCCAGTCCTGGTCAAAAAGAAAACTCTCAGAAATAACTTCGTAACAAATGAGAGATAGTATGTTCGGCCGGAAGATTCCTTACCTGTTCGGCGGCGAGGTTACTGCTCAGGCCCACGTCCTCGGTGATTTCCGGACACTCTACCTGAGGTCCGAAGAATGACTTGTACATCTCCTCGTGCGTCAGGCCGAGGAAATTTTAAATGACACGCGGTCCCTCGGGATTGAACTCCCACAAGTGAAGGGGCCGGCGTTTGCAAGGCTGGACTTGACGAACCAGCATAACTTGTATTACCGCAACCAAACTAAAATCTCCATTGAAGAGATCTCGAATGCGGATTTGCAGTATAGGCACGTCCTTGGCTGGACCCCAGCTCAGACCTCTGCTGATCCATGACATCAGTTGTGGTGGAGGGCCCGAGCGGAAAACAGGGGCAGCTGCCCACTTGGCACTTCTAGGAGCCGTGATGTAGAACCACTCCTGTTGCCACAATTCAGACACCTCTGGAATGGAACCTTTGGGCCATGGAGCTCCCGTCATCTTGCATACTGAGGCACCTCCGCACGATGAATGTTTCCCCTCGATCATCTTTGGCTTTACTTCAAAGGTCTTGAGCCACAGGCCAAAGTGAGGGGTAACCCGGAGGAAGGCCTCACACACGACAATAAATGTCATGATATGAAGAAAGGAGTCTGGAGCTAGATCATGGAAATCTAGCCCGTAATAAAACATCAAACCCCTGACGAAAGGATCCAGAGCAAGGCCTAGACCTCGGAGGAAGTGGGGGACGAACACGACGTTCTTGTTGGGTTCGGGGGAGGGGATGGCCTGCCCTTGGGCAGGCAGCCGATGCGAAACCTTGGCGGTTAGATATCTGGCCTCCCTCAACTTTTTGATGTCTTCTTCCGTGACGGAGGAAGGCATCCATCGACCTTGAAGGCTAGATCCGGACATGATTGAAGGTTCGAAGCACCTGACCTGAACTTTGGGTGTTTGAGCTTGAGGTGGGGGAAGGATTCGATTAAGCACGGGAGGGAAAAAATAAAAGCCTTGTCCCTTTATAAAGAGGGTGAATTTCAAGTGTCCTCTCCATGGCCGTTTGGACTTGCCTATAGTCTAGGAGTCCTAGAAGCGGTTGGGTTACCCACGCCCGTATCGATGAGAATCCTGGAATAAGGGGACACGATCTCTGCTTTAACAAGACGTGCCAAGGAAACCGCCTCGCATGACACGCTGAAGTGGGATAATAAAACGATTCGGATAAAGGCTTGGCCGTGGTGTTGTCATGCTACGGAATACGTCAGCAGATTAGATTGGTGTGAACATTATTCTCTCTATGGCAATATGTGGAAATTTATTTTGCAGAGCCGGACACTATTCTTTGTGTTCAAAATCTTCTATGAAGTACTTGGGGGAGGAACCCGCCTTGCAATGCCGAAGACAAACTGCGCGCCGGACTCGTCGTCATTGAAGCCTGGTTCAGGGGCTACTGAGGGAGTCCTAGATTAGGGGGTGTCCGGATGGCCGGACTATACCTTCAGCCGGACTCCTGGACTATGAAGATACAAGATTGAAGACTTCGTCCCGTGTCCGGAAGGGACTTTCCTTGGCGTGGAAGGCAAGCTTGGCGATACGGATATGTAGATCTCCTACCATTGTAACTGACTTTGTGTAACCCTAACCCTCTCCAGTCTCTATATAAACCGGAGGGTTTTAGTCCGTAGGACAACATACAGAACAACAATCATACCATAGGCTAGCTTCTAGGGTTTAGCCTCTCCGATCTCGTGGTAGATCTACTCTTGTACTACCCATATCATCAATATTAATCAAGCAGGACGTAAGGTTTTACCTCCATCAAGAGGGCCCGAACCTGGGTAAAACTTCGTGTCCCTTGCCTCCTGTTACCATCCAGCCTAGACGCATAGTTCGGGACCCCCTACCCGAGATCCGCCAGTTTTGACACCGACAGCCGCCGTCCTTCAGCTATGCCACGAAGATGATGTTTTGGTGCACCACATCATACACTCGCCCTCCATACCACGTGAGCTTCACGATTTCTTGTCTCGGGAGGACGTATACTTCTGTGGGGCAGCCATCGAAGGGGACAAACAGAAGTTGAAGCCGTACAACCTTGATTTGAAAAGCATCGCTGACCTACAAACCAGAATCAAAATTCCTGTAGAAGATTGTGATAAACAGACACCATCCCTATTCGATGTAGCAAATTTTGTGCTCGGTACAAATCTTCAGAAGGGTGATGAGACGGTGGCATTAAGGTCGTCTGGATGGGAGAATTATCCCTTGACATAGGAGCGGATAAAATATGCTGCCCTCGATGCCCGTGTGAGTTTGGAGATAGCTACAAGGTCCAAAGAGCTTGTTGCAAAGCCGTCTCCCACAGAGAATAAGAAGAAGAAGAAGAAGAAGAAGAAGAAAAGGCTGCACCAGCAGGAGGGCATTATGGATGGATGAACTATTTCCTCTCTTCTAAAAAAATTATTCCCTCTCGGTGTATATTGATATAGATGGACTATTTCGATGGTGTGCATGTCTTTGGAACAGAGTAGTAGCGTGGGTCCGCTTGACTATAAGGAACTATTTATCCGCATATATAGCTTTCTCTGCTACTCCTTCCAGTGATCGGTATGCAGGGCATGTGTCCGTAGACATGACAGCTTGTGTGCATGACATGTGGGCCACCTAAAATGCGGCGAGCATCAAGTTTCTACCACAGCCACCCGCGATTCCCACGACACCGCTCGAACCCATGAAACCACACGTCCCCCGACCTGTGGCTCACCCCTCTTGGCCCCACTGCCCTTCTGCCTACGGGAGCATTACATGTGGACCAATTACCTATCGGGTCCTCATGTTATTGACTCAAAGGTAGGTGTAGTAAGGCGCTGAAGCTTAGTACCGACGGCCCTGAGAGGGAAATGTAACTCCTGTGCCAGGGTTTGTGGTGCTCCCGCAGCACGAACTCGTGCCAAACTCAAGATTTGTTTCTTTACTATACATGCACGCAGCGTTTTAATGGACATTGTAATCTCAACATGTGATGGGGAGCTCTAAATTTGAATTTGAAACTTATAAAACGAAAAGATTCAAAACAAATAAACTGGGAGAGAGGGAGTATATCGTAGGATGTGTCCCATACAAAATAAGTCCCTTGGTTTGTCACCGTGAAGATGCGGTTAGAAAGGAGCACAACATCTTCCTACTCGTACGGCAACAAATTGGCCGCAGACAGCATGGTCCGCCTTTGACCGCCATGTGCAAGGTTCGTGCTATCTTATTCAATCTCACCGTGTTTCCATCGTACCAATTCATGCGGTGGCCCATTGCATGGCTGATCCCAATGTTGGACAAAGGTTCTACAGGAACGGTGTCACCATTGTAAATGTTGTGCAAATTGATGTTGGTACCCTCCTGTACATATGCAAGCCAATCTCCACTCGCACCGAGCCTAACCTGTGAAACAGTGGGCAGGGGGAGAATTAGGAAATGGACATGGAAGTAGTCTTTAGAATGCATTTACTACGTGATCAAACTCATCTTACCTGCTCATCGGAGGAAATCTGAGTGCCCCTCAACGTCGGCATCTCAAGGGGTGTTAACTTGCAACTACGGTCATACCGCGCTGGAGAGACCCCCAAGGAAACATCCTCGTGTGTTCCACGGAACATCAAGATGCATTTGTATGAGTAGTTTATCTTGTGAGAGAAAAGGATGAACAAGGGAAGGCCTCTAGAGATAGAGATGGACACTACTACTACCAATGTGTTGGCCCGTGCGTTGCAATGGATCCGAAGTAGTAGAATAATACTTGTTCACGTGCTTGAAATATAAACACCCTAGTTTTGATATACATGTGTCAGCAGACATGACAGCTTGTCCATGGAAGTTGAACCACAGTGACCATTACGTTTCTTGCTTCTACCACTGCCACACCCACACGTGATTCCCACGACGCCGCTCCAACCCACGGCACGCCATCCCCCGACGTGGACATGGATCCTCTGATGTGGCTATCACTGCCTTGCCCTGCCTTTCCTTCGCTGACAGGTGGGACCCACGCTTATGGGTCCCACATGTCAGTGACTATTGGTAGGATTGTTCGCGTCAGGGGATCCTCATCCCCCCGACGTGCCCCTCATCCCTCTCGGCCCCACCGCTCCTTTTCCTTTGTGTGCATGACATGCGGGCCAGCTGAACTGCGGCGACCATCAACTTTCTACCACAGACACGCCTGATTTGACGCGGTTTGCCTGCTCCGCTGCTGTGCTCCGATCCGTACTCCCGCACCATCGAATTTTCATCCAGCGGTTGTGACACATTTCGTCCCGGGCATCAATCCTCAGCTGGTGTACTTATGTACTCCCTCTGGTCCTTTTTACTCTGCACATTGGATTTGCCGAAAGTCAAACTTTGCTAAGTTTGACCAACTTTATATTAGAAATTATTAGCATCTATAATATCTAATAAATATAATATGAAAATATATTCCAAGATGAATCTAATGATATTGGTGTTGTTATGTGAATGTTTATAATTTTTTTATATAAACTTGGTCAAAGTTGGATGAGATTGACTTCGGACAAACCTAATATGCAGAGTAAAAAGGACCGGAGGGAGTACTACAGGTAGTACCCGCCAGTGTGGCCATCTACGCCTCGTAACGCCCCGACGCCTAGTTGTGGCACCCTCGCCACGGCCACGCCACCACCGGCCGGTTCATCTTGAACGAGTGAGTCGCGAACCACACCACCACCATGAGAATGACATGTGGGCCAGCCGCATTTAAGGTCCGCATGTCATTGACTCATAGACCCGGCACTAAGCCACTGAAGTTCGGTCCCGTGGGCCCCGAGAGGGAAATGTAACTCCTGCAGCAGGCCTTGTGGTGCTCCTGCAGTACGAGCTCGTGCCTAAACTGGAATTTGTTTCTTACTACTACCAACTACAAGTACTAGTAAGGTACACGTGCATTGCACGCATGAGATTCTGGTGGTTTGTGCATTATGCTTCTACATGTGGAGCTTTCTGGATTCTAACATGTGGCAAAATCTGGTGGAATGTAAGGTTAGGCAAGTTTGATTAACTTAGGTGAGTGTTTGGTTCAAGCCACACCTTAGGCAAGCCACACTAAGGCCCCACATGACATACACATAAAAAATGTGGCAAGATTCCCTTAGGCTTGCCAACTTTTTTTTCTCATTTTGAAGAACTAGTAAGTTTGCCTAAGCTTAGTTGTGGCAAAGTTAGGGTCTGTTTAATTCAAAGGATTTTCATAGGATCTTTGAAGGATTAGAATCCTTAGGAATTTTTCCTATGTTCATCGTTTGATTCGTAGGATTGAATCATGTAGAATATTTTCCTAAGGATTCATTTGTACTACGTTTCACAGGAATTCTAACATGCACTCCAACCTCTTGAAAGAAATCCTTTGTTTTTCATGTGACACAATCAAACAAACTCAAATCCTATAGGGATCCAATGAACATGCCATTCCAATCCTACTTTTTTCCTATTCCTGTGTTTCTGCAATCCTATGGATCAAAGAGGCCCTTAGTCATGAATTAAGTTCAACCATGGAGTCTTCTAGATTATACATGTGGCAGAATCTGGTGGATGATATCCAACGGCCAGTAGTGCTCGGATTTGCCATCTTTGTACCGTCGGATTGGCTTCATCCAATGACCAACTTTCAAAGTTTTTCACACACTATATAGGGGGTATAGATATACATGTGCCGGTCCGTTGCAATGGATCCAAAGTATATATATCTATTTAGTGGAGTGCAGTCTAAACACATTATCTATTTATTTTTCTCTAACCTTCCGTAGCCATGCAACCAAGCCACATAAGCTTCATGGGTGCCCCCCACATCATATTATTCATACTACATTGATTGAAAAAAAGATAAATCACCCAAAACAAGATCTTCCCATTTTTTGTTCCTACGATGTTGTGTCGTGCATGTACCTACTAGTTGTATAGTGGTAGTACTAGTAATATAGTATTAGGAGTACAAACTTGGTACTAGTAGGAGTAGTACTAGTACAGAATGCTCCTACTCTTTTAACGAGCCCCGTCTGACACCAAATTTCTTGGCTTTCGTGCTACAGCTAGATCTTCCCCTCGTTTCTGTTTTCCAACCCGGCGGCGGGCGGGGTGTTGGTTTGCTCAACGGCGGTCCCACATGAAAGTGAAAATTCTAGGCAACACGCCTTCCCTAAGCTATGTGTCGTGCCGGACGGGCCGTGTTGTACTCCTGATTCCCGGGTGTGTGGGGGTGCGACACGAACACGGCAGGCCTTTTCCTTTTACCAGCAATGTGCCCGTGTGTTGCGACGGATCCAAAGTAGTAGAATAGTAGTATTTGTTCACAAACTTGAAATAAATCACTATTGTTTTGATATACTCCTAATATATTACTCCCTCCGTACCTAAATATTTGTCTTTTTTGAGATTTCAAATGGACTATCACATACGGATTACATATTCTAATGTTTCTAGCAAGATGCCCGCGCGTTGCACGAAGTTGATGGAAAAGGTAAGCACAACTTATAAATTAACGGATGGAGTACTAATTACAGTGATGCATATAATTAAGCAAAGGGATCGCACATGTCGGTATTGACTGGAACGAGAATGCAACAGCACAATAAGAATTAAGGCCACGATGATGCGATTACAGTGGTGGTTATAGAAGGCAAGAAGAAAGATGGATCCATGAATGTACGACCTCCTCCTCCTCCTCAACTTAGTGCGCTGGGCCACTGACCGACGGCTAAGGAGCGACGGCTTTTGTGGCGAGGTCAAGGTGCTTCTCAGCAAAGGCATCCAAGGCTTCCAGCCGGTTGAGGAAGGCCAACGCCGTAGCGTCCTCACTGGGCTTGTAGATACCTATGTACACGATTTCCTCGTACATGTGGATGTGTAGGTCGACGAATTCTTGCAGGGCGAGGCGCCTCACGGCGAGCGCGACCTCCAAGTGGACATTCTTCATGGCGTCGGCGGGCAGTCGCAGGGCCACCAGTGCTTGAAAGAGGTTTCGGCCATGGAGGCTGATTAGGGTGGCAGGCAATGAGGAGCCCGGGCACGCGGGATGGAGTAGTACGGCGATGTCGTCCGCGAGCTTCTTGAGGACGGTGAACTTGTTGCTGGTGGCAACGATCATCTGGTCCAACTGAGAATTGTAGTTGGCCTTGAAGGCGGCCATCCACCAGCCGGTCTCCAACACCGTCTGGATACGATCCTCGGCGCCATGCTGCAGGCCGGCGTCGTGAACCATTTGGCGCAGCCACTGGCCGCTCACGAGCATCGCTGCCATGGGTCTGGAGTGAGCTCTTTTACGCTTAGTGTAGGTGCCTAGGCAAATGCTTAGGTGCGTATGATGTGGTAGATGCATTGGAATGGAGGGGCGCCTTTATATGAGGGCAATGAGGGCAAACTTCTTTGCATTCACATCGTGCAGCCTCTTTTCCCGGACCTCCTCCCATTACTTCCCTCATGCATTAATTGAAGGTGGATGCATTGGCTGTTCAACATATCGGGAACCGCTACTCCCTCCCTCGTCTGCATTAAATCCGTGTCGGGAACTGCGCCGACCGCTGTCAAATCGAATACTCCCTCCGTCTAGGTGAGTATTAAGTCATCTTACGAAATCCAAATAGTAAGCACATAGGCGTGGTGCATTAACTCTCATGTTGTTTCTTATTTTTTGACATAAATAGAGGAATTAACCAAGAACAGATGTGGGGCTTGTATGCTTATAATGACTTGACACTATCAAACATGACATGCAGTGGTCAGTTCGTTGCACAAGAACAAATACAACCCACGTCAGCACACACGCATCTTATATAGTATCACATCCAATGGCTATAAAAGATGAATGAGACCAAATTATATCTCATCTAGATGAGTTCTAGCAAAATTGTATTAATAATACTTAGTACTCTTGCGCCATGTATCATATATTAGTATTATGTAGTACTTCATTTATTTATGAGGTATCCAGATGGCACTGCGCCGCCAAGAAAAGAGGGTAACATCAAAATTATGGACTACTTTTTTGAGTATGTTGGTAAGGTCGGGTCATAGTCACTTGTTGAAATCTCTAAAAAGACAAATACTCCCTCCATCCAGAAATACTTGTCATCAAAATGGATAAAAGGAAATGTATCTAGACGTATTTTAGTTTTATATACATCTCTTTTTATCCATTTTGATGACAAGTATTTTCGGATGGAGGGAGTAGAGAACAGAGTTGGTGATGATGGTGTGCGTGCCATCCTGCAATATAGGCCGTCGGATTTATATCTAACAGATAGGAAAGAAACTATGGCAATTTTTCAAAAATATACCCACACGTCTCTCCACGTTCGCAAATAAGGCCTTACCTTGTTCAACCTTTTCTCTCAAAAGTTAAACTACTCAAACAAATGCATCTTGAGGTGTCCATAGAACCGAAGAGAGGGATGATGTGTGTGTGTGTGCGCGCGCGCGATCGATAAAGAGTGCCATCGAATTTTTGTGTGCCCACGTCAAAGATATAGAGTGGCTGGCCTACTGGAACGTGAGATGGGACATGTGCAGTTTGTCTCTATGACATGGATACCTACCTACAGCGCTCGACTATCGGTGTGTGGTGGGGGAAGAGGGAGGCCCAATTAACTATAGAGGTACAATGGCTGGTATATGTGTGGAGGAGGAGAGAGGCCTACCTCATGTATTAAGGAGATCGATCTGCCTCATGTATTAAGGGAGATCGATCGGCATCCATGCATATGTGCAGGAGAGGAATAAGGTTGGGAGAGAGACAGAGCTAGAGTGTTGGAGGGGGTGGTAGTGGAGTTGCTTCTAACAAATGGTGGGATAGGCTTGCTAGACAAACGGAGGGCACGCCCGCAATATCAATAAGAGAGGAGATGGCTGCTTGTTGTCTGTGCACGTGCGTGTGAGAGACGGGTCAGGAGGCATGCACGAATGATGAGGGGGGCGATGTGGATGTGGTAAGCAGAGGTAACTACATAGGAAGATCAATCGCCCTTTGTTAAAGAAAGGAGAGACATAACTTGTGAGGTACGTCGATCGATGGGGGTAGTTAAAGTCGATCTAGGTATATGTTGGGAGATCGATCGGTATACATGCATGTGTGTGTTAGAAGCAAATGAGGCACGAGGAGAAGGATAGAGAGAGAGGGATGCATGTAGGAGGTGGTACGAGAGGCATACTATATCAAGGGGGAGGAGTGTGCGAGTACGAGAACGATGAAAAGAGTGGTGGGAGTGAGGCATGGACGGTGACAAGAGAAGAGGGGAAGCTTGTGTTTGTGCTAGGCACACCTGGCTAGAGAGGCATATCGATCGATGTGCGCCATAAAGAGGGAGCTGGGGGGCCTACACAGACCATGGGTGAACGACCTAAAGTGAAAAGACGAATTTGTGCGATGGAGCTAGAGAATGCTGAGGGAGGGTGAGAGGGATGCGGGTGTGTGCATGCACAAGAGAAAGTTGGCGCTAGCTACAAAGATAAGAGGGTTTTGTGGGTGTAAAAGACGAATAGAGATCATATATACATAATTATAAAAAGTGAATTCGGATATTTGAAGAATTTATCATAGTGTTTCAAACCGACGCATGTGTGAATATATATAACGGTGATACACATGGTGTGGTTATGACCATGTTATACTACATTTAATATATTTTATCTCTACTCTTATAAAAACAAAGTTGTTGACGATGGTGTGCCTGCCATCCTGCATTATAGGCCGTCCGATTTATATCTGGCGGATAGCAAGGAAACTATGATGGTTGAAGTTGGCAACAATCATGATTGTAGATTCTTATTGAAATAGAGAAACGAATTCAAATTTAGTTCGAATTGCAGCGGTAGTATAGACATTTGGAATGCACTAAAATGTTGGTATGAGTAGGTTACATGCATTATACAGCAAGCGGAAAAATTTAATCGGACATAACATGGATTTATACTCCATCCTTCCATCTTTATAGGGCGTAATGAGATTTTTAAGACCGCCTTTGACTATTGACAAGATTAATAGTACATGACATGCACAATGTGAAAATTATATCATTGAAAGAACCTTTCACAGACGAATTTAACGGTGTGCTTTGTGTAAGTTGCATGTCATATATCATTGCTCTAATATTTGGTCAAAGTTAGCATCGAAAAACGCATTAGGACCTATATAGATGGAAGGAGGGAGTAGCTTTGAATAGCATTTGTATAGTAAAACAAGGCAAGACTCTCTCTTTGTGTGGTGTGAATAGTTTTATTTTTTTCGTCTTCTTTTTCGTTGAGGGAAGTGCGAATTGATTTGGTACGTACAAGTACAATATTAATACACATTAGGCTTGTCCCTAAAATTCAACCCGCGTCTTGTTATATCCCAAAAATTCAGATATCGTGCTCCCAAAACTGGCGCCTTCACAACCCGCGCCTTGCTATCCCGAATTTACAACGCGCGCGAAAACTCCCTCCAGCTGCCAAATCCCGAACGCGAAATCCCCCTTCTAACCCTGAGCCGAAAGGGCCGCTGGTTCAAATCGGTGGGGGGTACTTTTGTAACACACCCTACATTTTGGACAAGCACATCCCTATGTCATGCTTCACCCCCTCCCATCGCCCCCTTTTTGCCATTCGAAATCCCAGGCCGCCATAACCTCTCCGCTCCAGCCGCAAAACCCCACCCTCCTCCGTCCGCCATGTCACCGCTGCCTAGCCGGAGCCTCTTCCCCGATGATGTCATCCACCGCAACAGCTCGACGTCCCTCGTCCACCTCCCCGGATGAGGATCTGTCATGCATCTCACCGTCCCGCCGGTTCAGCCTCCCCGTCCTCCACCTCCAAGGAGCTGCTCTGACAACTCTTTGGACGAAGCCGAGGCCTACTCGGCGCCACCAAAGAGGTTGTACACTCATCACATTGCACCTTCTCCTTAACTCGACCTCCCGGCGCCGATGGTCCTCCATCCCGCACCCCCATGGAGCGGCTACCTTGAAGCCGGTGCCGCGGGCGACATCTCCATGGCGGCTCTCCCCCAGTGCGAGGCCCCTTCGGCGGCGGCATCCATACCAGCCGGATCTGCTGCTGCTGCTCCGGCTCTTGCTCGATCACTCGCTCGCCCAGCTGCTGCTGCTGCTCTCCCCCTCGCTCGTGCTGCTGCTCTGCTCCGATTAAGCCACACTTCAATCGACTGAATCGACTTTTGGGTCAGTCAGTTTTCAGGGGTTGGGGGGCTCGCCGGAGTTAAGGAAGAACCACCCGCAGCGGGGACGGGGGCTCGCCGGAGAGGTACCCCACTATCTATCTTAGGGTTCAGGGTGGGGGCGGGGGGCCTAGAGGGCTGGCTGGGGCGGCGAGGCGGCGCTGGGGCCGGCGGTTCGGCCGGTGGTGGCTGGCGGCTCAGGGTGGTGTAGGTTGAAGATGAACTGCAGGCCCTCCCTAAACTACATGTCAAGTGCCTCTCTGCTACCATTGCGTTCAGTGTCGACAGTAGCATTCAGATTCCACAGTAAATTTCAGTTTCGACAGTTAAGTTCAGAGTCAACAGTTTTTACCTCATGTGTTGTAGTCAGGTGGTTTTTGGTGATGTTAATTTTACATCCATTTTACATCATCTATTGGAGATGCTATTAGAATCCCACTTGAGATTGATGATGTCTGTCTTGTGCTGCTTCAGCCTTGACATCTTATGGCTCACCGAAGCTTCTCCAACGACAGAACGATCCATCACAACAGAGCAGTGCCCTGGACGCCGTCTATAGATTCCTCAGATCTTCCTCCACACCTCCGACAACCACCTCTGCCTCAACTGCTTCAGCAACCAACCCAATGATCCTGAGGTTGACACGGCTATGGCAAAGAGGTTGTACACTTGTTGCATTACTTATTACTATGCATTCACGTCGATCCATTAGGGCTATTTTGGTTCAATGGAAAAACGTCGATCCATTGGTTGTTACCATCACTCTAAATTTCTGCATGCTCTCCTTACATAATCTCACCATATTTTTTTCGTATGCATGTCAGGTATTGTACACAGTCATGCTGAACATGTAGAGAAAAAGAGAAGAGTTTTGCGCGGCAATACAATGTCATGCAGACATCGCTCCATGGTGGGTTCAATGGCAAACCCTCCCCACCCCTCTCCAGATTGTAATCCAGAGTAAGATATCTGTTCTAAGGCGGATTCAGACGCCGCTGGCCACTCCTATTTACCCCCAAGGTGTTTGCTCTACCTTGGCATGATGATGTTAGTCATATCATGCATATGTTGCCTTGGAGTGCCTACTTTTGACATCATATATATCATCTGCTTAGTTTAGACATGTTCTGTAATGCCACCTGTTTATTTTCTATATCATATATGGGAATTATGCAGTCTCATGTCTTTTAGCCAGCCATAATATATGTGAAATGTGCAATGCCATCTTGTTTAACCAAGCATCATATATTTGAATGATATCTTGCCCATCCTTTTCTTCATTACATTTCCATTTGTCGACAATGTTTGTACATTAAACTACTCTTCCTGTGAATCAGCCATTTGGGTGGGAGATGGAAAAATCTGGAGTGAAAACAAGGCCTTCAGAGCAGACAGTGCTACCTGTCGAAGCAGATCTCTTGTTGGGTCCCAATAGCTCCTCAGAGATGGATTCAGAGATAGATGAACAGTCCTATTCCCCCACTGAGATGTATGCTCTAACTTGGCACGGTTATACTGCTCATATCATGCATACGGTGTCTTGCATTGCATAGTTTAGACATCATATACACAATATTCAATACCATGTTCTTAGTTCAGACATCATATCGAATGCCCTCTGTTTAGCATATAAATCACATATGTGAATTAAATGATGCGATCCTGATTACTTAGATAACATGTAGGTGAATTATGTCATGCGATCCTGTTTAGTTATTCATCATATCTTTGAATTATGTCATGCTATGCTATCCAGTTTAGATAGACATCATATATGTGAAATTATGTCATGCTATCCATTTTAGTTAAACAATATACATGTCAACTATTTCATGCCCTCTTTTTTCCACACTATCTATTGCATATGTCTCTCATACAATGTATGTACATTCAACTATGTTTCTTGTTTATTAGCCATTTGAATTGGAGCGGGTGATGCCAGTATCTAGCGGACTAAAAACATGGTCTTCAAATAAAACAGTGCTACCTCTTGGTGGAGATAGCACCCCGGTTGTACATGCACAAGAACCAGCCCTACCACACATAACCCAAACTCTCGCAGATTGTACGCCTACTACGATGGACAGAGAACCAGCTTCACCCAATCTAACCCCAACCCCAGCCGATAGTAACGCAGTTCCTGTTGACACAGCACCATCTCCACCATAGAGCTCCCAAACAAGAGCAGTTAGTAAGGCAGCTCCAGTGGCCAAAGGGTCAGTACTATCACGGCGAACCCCAACTCCACCAGTTAGTACGCCTATTCCTGTGGAGGAAGCACAACCAGCTAGTCGTAGTTTAGTATCTATCGCATTTGATGTTGTTAAATCGTATGTGCGTATCTTCCCATCTTGGAAATATTATACTGAAGATGAAGGAAAATGACAGTTGCAGGTGTTTGTCCAGGAGTTATGTGTAAGTAATGTTATTCATGGCAATTACTTTTCTTTGTCCCATACATCCTACCTCCATGATGGTTATAATACAGGAAATTTTCCCATTTTTCTCTATAGAGAAGGACCGATTTGGAAACTCAGGATGAGGTAACCTGTGCTAATACCTCTGTTGTCTTCAAGAATGCTTGATGGCAGTATGAGAATTACCTGAAGAAAATGTACTTCATCGGCAAACAAACTCATCAAATTCCCTTACGTTCTCCTGAGACACATTTACTGGATGATGACTAGGAATGCCTTGTTCTGTACTGGTCCCGAACCAAGAATTTCGTAAGGTCTATGAGCTCATTTTCTATTTTTAAGTATTATATGCTTGTGTCTTACTGTACTCTGTTCATGTAGAACAAGTGCCTAAACCTGAAGAACAACTGTTCTAATTTAAGATTCCATTGCTATCATAGTTCAAAAAAGCACTAGGCATTAATTGTGCGTTTTGCCACCACCTTGCGCTTTACTGACCAAAGTGCATGCTTATGCGCAGTTATGCACAGATTATGCGTAGTTATGCGCAATGTGTTTTGCCAATGCCTAGAGCCTAGGCGTGCTTAAGCGTTCGCTTAGGCGCGCCTTTTTTAACTATGATTGCTTTGCTCTTGTATCACTGTATTTACTCATACGAACTTATTTTTAAATTGAAGGATCCAATCAAAACTCCAATGGCACAGCAGGTATGTTCACGCATGTTTCTTTAACAGGTTTGGTCTTATCAATAGCTCTGTTGATTTCAATTTCAATTGTGTATATAGTTGACTTTCATATCATGCACATTACTAGCATCACAACAGAGCCAATAGTGTTGTTGTACATGTAGACCCATGGTACCCATCTGAAATCTTGTTGTGTCGTGTAGTTTCCCACGCTTTGTATTCTTTCACTGCTTCTTTGTCTTGAACTGATATGATTTGAACCATGTCTCTATTTTGATTTGGCAAGACAATGCAGTGACCATATGTCGGGGGGTGCTGATCCACCAACACCTATGGGGACAGGGCCCCTTTCGGTTCGGTGGGGGGCGGAGAGCGCACAAAGAGCGGATCGAGGCAGTACACGCGGGTGATTTTACCCAGCTTCGGGCCGCAAGGATGCGTAAAACCCTACTGCTGCTTGTTTGTGTGTATTGAATCTTTGCTCAGGAGCGATCGACGCTACCAGACTGAGCGTGGGAGTGTTTTTGGTGTCTTGAATGAGCCGAACCGGCCGAACCTCTTCTACATTGTGCTTGGGCCTCCTTTTATACTCTCAAGGGGTTACCCACAGGTGGCAACGTAGACTAAAAGGGTAAAAATGGAAAAGGATGCGGTAGGTGCAGCCACCGCTACTGTGGATACAGTGCACCCTACCTAACTCTGACGGCAGGGGACAAGGGCATTAAATGCCTGTCTGAGTCTCCTAAACAGTGCAAAAGGTGACCGTTAGGAGCGCCACTGTTTGCCACGATGGGCTTCTCTTCATCTCCACTTGCCACCACGTACCCCTAGCTGCACGGCCTCCTGCCACGTGTGCTTGGGAGAGTCCTAGAGCGACACATTAGCAGGTGTGCTAGAGCGCGGGCACGAAGTGGGGGTTTCCCGCGGCAAGCTCCTTGCCGCGGCCATCGTCTTGTCGCGTCCGGAAGCTTGTCGCTCGCCGGATCTTGCCAGGACGCAGGGCGCGTCGCGGCAAGCTTTCTTGGTATGCCTTGAGTGGCCTTCCCGGCAAGCTCCTCTTGCCGGGGTCTTGTCTATTCCCGGCAAGATCCTCTTGCCGGGGCCTTGGTTGGCCTTCCCGGCAAGCTCCTCTTGCCGGGGCCTTGGTTTGTGTACTTTGTTCTTGAATGGTCTTCAAGGGAACCACGGAGGGTCTTGGCGGTCACCCGGAAGCCTTGCCGCGGGGTGCTGCAACTGCCCGTGCACGAGTTCGGGATACTAGGGTACCCCTACTCTAGTACACCGACAGGAGCCCCCGGGCCTGGGCCATACACGGTGCCGAGCGCTGTTGGGCCAGGCCCAAAACAGTGCACGGGCACGCGCGGCCTAGGTCACGCCGAATCTAACTCCGCTCCCACCGCGCACGCCCAGAACGGCACGCGTCAAACGCGGCGTCGTGGGTGACGCGGGCGGCGTGCGCGGGGCTAAGCCCCTCGAGCATGCGTCAGGCCACGATGATGAGGACGGTTCACGCCCTCCCCCCTAAACGGAGGTAGGCGTGGGGGCGCGGTGCATTTACTGGACGGGGCCGGTGCGCGGTTTTCGGGACGTCCACTCCCCGCGTTCACGGGGCGGAGCGAGGCCGCCTCATCTGTCGCCTTGGTTCTGCATCCCCGCCACGCGGCTCCCATGCGCTTGGGGTCACGGACGGTGGAGTGGGAAACTGGGCCGTCGCGAGCAGAGGCAGCGGGTTGGCCCCGACTCCCTGCCCTTCCCGTGCCTTGATTCGCTGAGCGGGGCGGCCGAGCCCCCACCTCGCTCCTTTATAAAGAGCGGGACGGGAGCACAGAAACCCGCACTCTCTCATCTTCTCCTTTCTTCAGCTTCTGCTCCCCTTTCTCTCATCTGCCATGGAGAAAGGGAACCCAGGCCCTTCATCGGTGGCGGCGAGGGTCGCCGCCAGACAGCGCATCTCTCCCTCTTCCGCGCCCGTGGTGGCAGAGCCAGCCATAAGGGGAAGAGGGAGGGGGCGAGGTCGCGGACGAGGTCGAGGACGAGGTCGAGGCGCTCGGGGAAGAGGCGGACGGGGCGGCGCGTCAGCTTCACCTCCGCCGGCGGCTCCTCCCCCCACGGCGGTCCATATAGGGGACGACCCTTGCGAGTTCTTCGTCAGGCTGCGTCGGGCGCCTCGTCGTCGCCTCCGGCTTCCAGCTCCGTTTGCGCGCGCGATGGAGTTGGACCCGCCCGAGACACTGAGACTGCACATGAGGGGCTGTGGGATCAGCGGCACGCGAGTCCGCGTTGCATTCCCAGCCCCTAATGTGATGTATCTTGATCGAGGGTGGAAGACGTTCGCCCGCATCCACAGCTTGACGGAGGGGTTTACCCTCCATTTTAAGTTGATGGAGGGCGATCTCCTCTCCGTCAAGGCCTTCGGGTGCTTCGGCACTCGGGCGAAGTGCTGCGTGGACAGCTCCCCCGACAGCGAAGGCTCCTCCTCGAGCGAGAGCGACGAGGAGGGGAGCGACAGCGACGATGAGGGTAGCGGGCGGCGGAGCGGCGGGTCTGACTAGGCGTCGGGCGCCGCTTTGCGCGGCACCGGCGACCCCATCATCCGCGTCGCCGGCTTCTTGAACTCCCCGGGGTCGTCTCCTTGGGCGGCTGGCGTAGGGAGGCTGCGGAAGGGGAAGAGGGCTGGCGACAAGGCCGTCAGGTCGGAGTACGAGGGCGTGGTGCCCTCGACAGCGTGCTGACGTCCTGCCGCCCCGTCTTCGAGCCCCGCTTCCAGCGCCGCCGTCGCCGTCCAGCCTTCGGACGGCCCCCGGGATGTTCTCTTGGTGTCTTCTGGCACCCGTAGCTCGCCTAGGCGCTCCTTTTGCCCTTTTCGCCTCCTTGACCTGCCTCCTGAGGAGAGGGACAGGAAAGGGATTACGGGCATCTTATCTTTTTAATTTGTAAGCCTTCGGGCCTTAGCTGTATCTAAAACTTGTAATCCTCTCTTTCATGTTTTTCATCCTCTATGGACTGTACCTGAGTGGGATGTTTTTTAATGAAAAGGGGATGCTTGCCAGGTTATTTGTCTCGCGAGTTAAACCCACGCCAAGGAGCAAATCCTTGGTATCCCTCGGACAGACATTTCATCTCCCGGCAACAGGCCCTGCCGCCTTCCCACGTCGCTCGACCTTCCTCACGCTTTTGACGGAGGCAGGAACGAGGTGGGTGCGGTCTCCTCGTTTCATCCCTTTGCTGCCGCGACTACGACCAAACTTGGCCCCGAGAATGAGCCCAGGGCCTAGAGTCGAGGGAGCACGGCAGTTTTCGGGAAGAAACGTGGTTTCGCATTCCCCAGTCCATAAGAGGATGCATGATGAGGGATGAAAGACTTATCTGATATTGCAGCCCCCGGCAACTCTGGTTTGCCGTGGACGATTCTTGGCACTCGCAGCCCCCAGCGATACTGGCTTGCCGGGAAGGCTTTTATCTTCAGCAGAGAACTTTGACGTTCTCGATGCCGGCTTCCGGCAAGCTTGTTGCCAGGAAGGCTTTTATCTTCGGCAGAGAATTTTGACGTTCTCAATGCCGGCTTCCGGCAAGCTTGTTGCCAGGAAGGCTTTTATCTTCGGCAGAGAACTTTGACGTTCTCGATGCCGGCTTCCGGCAAGCTTGTTGCCAGGAAGGCTTTTATCTTCGGCAGAGAATTTTGACGTTCTCGATGCCGGCTTCCGGCAAGCTTGTTGCCAGGAAGGCTTTTATCTTCGGCAGAGAACTTTGACATTCTCGATGCCGGCTTCCGGCAAGCTTGTTGCCGGAAAGGCTTATGGCGAAGAACTTCGTTGTTCTTGACACCGGCTCCCGGCAAGATCGTTGCCGGAAAGGCTTATGGCGAAGAACTTCGTCGTTCTTGACACCGGCTCCCGGTAAGATCGTTGCCGGAAAGGCTTATGGCGAAGAACTTCGTCGTTCTTGACACCGGCTCCCGGCAAGATCGTTGCCGGAAAGCCTTATGGCGAAGAACTTCGTCGTTCTTGACACCGGCTCCCGGCAAGATCGTTACCGGAAAGGCTTATGGCGAAGAACTTCGTCGTTCTCGACACCGGCTCCCGGAAAGATCGTTGCCGGAAAGGCTTATGGCGAAGAACTTCATCGTTCTTGACGCCGGCTCCAGGCAAGATCGTTACCGGAAAGATTGGCCCTAGGGGCGTTGCCAGCCCCCGGGCCATAACTGCATTTAAACATGACAAGTGATTAGCATCTGAAGTGCACTTAACTCGCTTGCGAATTTTGACTTTTGCGGCATATTCCCTATGCCTGCTGGAATGCTTTCCGGTGCGTACGATCCAGCCAGCAGTGCTTGAGGGAACGGGCCCTTAGCGGCTATTCAGGAACATCGCCTCCCGGAAAGGTTTACCTTCTTGGTTCTAGCGCAACCGCACAAGTTGCCGAGCGGACTCGAGGCAACATGCAGCGCAACTAGCGCCGAGAAGGCTCCTTGGCATACAGGTCTATGCAGAAATCCCAAATAAATAGTGCATGCTATCTTCCTGTTCAACCTCTCTTTGTACGTCCACCCTACGCTTTCTAGGGAAACTTGCCGGTGCAGGCACCCTTGCCGCGAGCGCCGAGTGCGGAACTTCAGCAGCCTGCTGGCGGGGTCGCTACCGACAAGCAACCTTGTCGCAACTAGTTGCAGCTCGCTTAAGTTGTTGAGCGGACTCGAAAACAAAGTAAGGGCGCTAGCGGCTCACTTAAGTTGCTGAGCGGACTCGAAGCAAAGTAAGGGCGCTAGCAGCTCACTTAAGTTGTTGAGCGGACTCGAAACAAAGTAAGGGCGCAACTAGCTACGAGTTGATTCCTTCGCGCACAGATTTTCCGTACAAAGAACAAGATCTCCGAGGCGGATAACCTTATATAGAAAGGAAATATCTAAAGTTTTGCATGACTTAGCTTTTTCTGTTGCCGCACTGGCGTCGTTCTTTTGCTCGCCCGCTCCTTAGGAGCCATGACGATGAAGAACAGCTGAGCCTTGACGTGGACGGAACAGCTGCCGCCGAATCCCCCTACCTGGCGCGCCAGAGATGTCGGGGGGTCCTGATCCACCAACACCTATGGGGACAGGCCCCTTTCGGTTCGGTGGGGGGCGGAGAGCGCACAAAGAGCGGATCGAGGCAGTACACGCGGGCGATTTTACCCAGCTTCGGGCCGCACGGATGCGTAAAACCCTACTGCTGCTTGTTTGTGTGTATTGAATCTTTGCTCAGGAGCGATCGATGCTACCAGACTGAGCGTGGGAGTGTTTCTGGTGTCTCGAATGAGCCGAACCGGCCGAACCTCTTCTACGTTGCGCTTGGGCCTCCTTTTATACTCTCAAGGGGTTACCCACAGGTGGCAACATAGACTAAAAGGGTAAAAATGGAAAAGGATGCGGTAGGTGCAGCCACCGCTACTGTGGATACAGTGCACCCTACCTAACTCTGACGGCAGGGAACAAGGGCATTAAATGCCTGTCTGAGTCTCCTAAACAGTGCAAAAGGTGACCGTTAGGAGTGCCACCGTTTGCCACGATGGGCTTCTCTTCATCTCCACTTGCCACCACGTACCCCTAGCTGCACGGCCTACTGCCACGTGTGCTTGGGAGAGTCCTAGAGCGACACGTTAGCAGGTGTGCTGGAGCGCGGGCACGAAGTGGGGGTTTCCTGCGGCAAGCTCCTTGCCGCGACCGTCGTCTTGTCGCGTCCGGAAGCTTGTCGCTCGCCGGATCTTGCCGGGACGCAGGGCGCGTCGCGGCAAGCTTTCTTGGTATGCCTTGAGTGGCCTTCCCGGTAGGCTCCTCTTGCCGGGGTCTTGTCTCTTCCCGGCAAGATCCTCTTGCTGGGGCCTTGGTTGGCCTTCCCGGCAAGCTCCTCTTGCCGGGGCCTTGGTTTGTGTACTTTGTTCATGAATGGTCTTCAAGGGAACCACGGAGGGTCTTGGCGGTCACCCGGCAAGCCTTGCCGCGGGGTGCTGCAACTGCCCGTGCACGAGTTCGGGATACTAGGGTACCCCTACTCTAGTACACCGACACCATAGGACATAGATATATGTTTGTTTGATGCTTTTATTATGTACTAGTACTTGGCAATAGAAGACTTGGTAGTTTGATCCTGTCCACCTTACTAATGAACTGGTTCACCGAAATGAGTTTCATATACTAGTACATGCTAAACTTATTATGCGTCTGCTTGTTTCTTCTTTTAGAATGCTGACAGAATATTGGGGAAGAGTGCCTTATTAAGCAATGGTAAAGGAAGTAATGCAGATAAGGTTCAGGATAGTGACACATCCTTGTTGGTCTCCAACAAAGCTGATAAAACAGCTAAGGAAGACTATCTTGAAGACAGCGAGACAACCCCAAAGTCATGTCTTGGTTTGCTGTTCGAGTTACTCGCCACTACCGCTTGCACAAGCTATTCAAACTCACTGTCTGAATCAGTTCAGTTTCTTGAGTCTCAACTACAAGCTGAAAGACATCGATCAGCTGTGCTGCGACAAGAAGCGGAAGGACTGCAGAAGTCCCTGGAGCATTCAAATGCATACTTTCTGGTGCAACAGCAAGCGTTGGAGGATTTTAGCGCCAAACAGGACAAAGCTAATCAACTTGCTAAGCTTATTGCCAGCATGGTGGATACCCAGGATAACATTTCTTGAGCTCTTCTGAAGTTGTGTCAGTTATGCTCTTGTTTTGTTGCCGCGTTTATTTGCACTGGTGGCAAGTTTTGACGGCCAATGTATGTAATGTGCTGCTTTGTTCCCTATATTTGCACTGGTGGCGAACTTTGATGCCGAGTGGATGTAATATGTGTAATAGCGGTAATAGGCTAGCATTAATTGCTTGCTTGTTTATTTCCTTATTGTCTTGTTTAGTTGTTTGCTTGTAGTCACTGCAGTTCTTTTTCTGTTTTTTCTAGTGGCCACAATAGCCTATTTTTGGTAACTAGGCCAAAATAATCATGGGCCTTCTACGAGCCGTATGATCCTTGGGCCTTCGTCTGGCCGTAGGATCCATCGGCCTTCTATACAGGCCTTAGGGTCCATGGGCCTTCTACGGGCCGTACGATCCATGGGCCTTCTATGGGTCGTACTATCCATGGGCCTTCTACGGGGCGTATCATCATTTCGCTAATCATGGGCCGTACTATTCGTGGACCATAACGGGTCGTTAATAGGCCGTATTTGATAACTCTATGAAAACAGCCCAACGGGTTTTTTACATGAAAATGGCCCAACATATTAACGGTCCGCAAACGGGCCGACTGTAACGACGGGCTGAATTTGGCCCACAAGCAGAAAATGACAGTAACGGGCCGTATGTAACCGAATGCTGCAAATGAGCCCAAGAATCAATGGGCCCTGAGAGGGCCGAAAGATAACTTGGGCTGGAAATGGCCCAATGGAATAACGGGCCGTTAATGGGTATAAAGTGATACACTACTCATTACGGGCCAGTTTCACCACGGGCCGTTAATGGGCCAAGAGTTACAAAGGTCCTCATATGGGCCGAAAGAAGTCATGGGCCACACATGGGTCGGAAGTTAAAACAGGCTGAATCATATTGGACGGCCTAGATGACGCTACTGGGCCTAATTCGGAAAGGGCGTAACAGGCCCTGGGTTAGCAGGCTGTAAATGGGCTATATGCGAACAGGTCGTTAATAGGCTTTCCGTGGGCCGGCCCGCCACCTTTTGACCAAGTCAAACGGGCTGTCCTTTTCACAGGAATGGGCCTCTGTTGGGTCGTGCCATGTGTTGTCGTATCATAGGCGCCTTCGGTCCAATGAGCGGATGACATTTGTCCCAACGGTGAGCCGGCACGTGTTTCCTCCAGCCAATGATGATTTTACATGTGGAAAATCCCCATTGGTCAGGGCTGTTAACGGGTTATTGGATCCAAAACCCGACCGGTTAGCTTAACGGCGTTCCGTTACGGTGGATGCCACGTGTCGGTCACCCTTGACGAAAGCACTTCTGTGACACGCGATTTATCATCATGGAAGTGGACACTTCCGTGATGATAATTTTGCTAATGTCATGGAACACTTCTACGACAGCACAGGTATGACTATCTTGATTTTGTCATAAATTTTTCATGGATGTACATGCATGACAAAAAATGCGACCTACTGTGACAAACACGTATCATCACGGAAGTGTATTTTTTGTAGTGTCAACACCCGACGTGATCACAGCCCGCTAGTATAGCATGCCAGACTGACAAGAATGTAGGGCCACTGATCATAAACTAGCATCCTATACTAAGTGAGGGAGTCCTGGATTAGGGGGTCTCAGGACAGCCGGACTATGTCCTTTGGCCGGACTGTTGGACTATGAAGATACAAGATTGAAGACTTCATCTCGTGTCCGGATGGGACTCTACTTGGCGTGGAAGGCAAGCTAGGCAATACGGATATGTATATCTCCTCCTTTGTAACCGACCTTGTGTAACCCTAGCCCTTTCCGGTGTCTATATAAACCGGAGGGTTTTAGTCCGTAGGACAACATACAATCATACCATAGGCTAGCTTCTAGGGTTTAGCCTCTCCGATCTCGTGGTAGATCAACTCTTGTAATACCCATATCAGCAAGAATAAATCAAGCAGGATGTAGGGTTTTACCTCCATTAAGAGGGCTCGAACCTAGGTAAAACATGGTGTCCCCTGCCTCCTGTTACCATCCGCCTTAGATGCACAGTTCGGGACCCACTACCCGAGATCCGCCGGTTTTGACACCGACATTGGTGCTTTCATTGAGAGTTCCTCTGTGTCGTCGTCGTTAGGCTTGATGGCTCCTTCTATCATCAATAGCGATGCAGTCCAGGGTGAGACTTTTCTCCCCGGACGGATCTTTGTGTTCGGCGGCTTCGCACTGCGGGCCAACTCGCTTGGCCATCTGGAGCAGATCGAAAGTTACGCCCCTGGCCACCAGGTCAGGTTTGGAAGCTTAAATTACACGGCAGATATCCGCGGAGACTTGATCTTCGACGGATTCGAGCCTCTGCCTTGTGCGTCACACGGTCACGTTGAGTACGATTTAGCTCTACCATCAGACAGTGTTCGGGAGATCACACCGGCAGCCGCTCTGACCCTCAATTCGGAGCCAGTTGTGTCGTCCATGGACGGGTGGATGGACCCCGCCACGGAGGCCTTACCCTCAGCGGCGATCGAGCTGAACATCGACCTTACCCTGCGCGAGAGCCGTTTTGTCAGACTGTCAGACCCTTCTCCGGCCACGGACTCCGAACCGCATGCGCCCGTTCCTAGCGAATCCGATTGGGCGCCGATCATGGAGTTTACCTCCGCGGATATTTTTTAGCACTCTCCCTTTGGCGACATACTGAACTTATTAAGGTCTCTCTCCTTGTCAGGAGGATCCTGGCCGAACTATGTCCGGCAGGATTGGGATGCGGATGACGAAGAAATTCAGTGCCCACCCACCACCCAATTAGTAGCCACTGTCGACGACTTAACCGACATGCTCGACTTCGACTCCGAAGACATCGACGGTATGGACGATGATGCGGGAGACGAAGAGGAACCACTTCCCACAGGGCATTGGACAGCCACCTCATCATACGATATATACATGGTGGACACATCCAAAGAAGGTAATGGCGACGAGACAGCGGAGGATGACCCCTCCAAGAAGCAACCCAAGCGCCGACGTCAGTGGCACTGCTCTAAGTCCCACCAAAGCAAAAGTGTTGATACCGGCACAGGAGATAACAACACTCCGGATAGTGCCGAAGATGGCAACAATCCCCTCCAGCAAGATTTAGAGCTGGAGGATGGAGGAGCCAGCCCTCCAGAGAGAGCGGCAGATGGAGAGGCGGAGGATGATAATTAAATGCCCCCCTCCGAAGATGAGGCAAGCCTCGACGATGCCGAATTCGTCGTGCCAGAGGATCCCGTCGAACAAGAGCGCTTCAAGCGCCGGCTTATAGCCACGGCAAATAGCCTTAAGAAAAAGCAGCAGCAGCTTCAAGCTGATCAAGATCTGCTAGCTCACAGATGGACTGAAGTCCTCATGGCCGAGGAATATAAACTCGAATGCCCCTCCAAGAGTTACCCAAAATGCAGGTTGCTACCCCGACTAGAGGCATATGACGTGGCTGATCGGCCACCTCGTGGCCGCGATAGAGAGGCATTCTAGCCAAAAACTCAACCCGCACCCCGACATCATTCAAATAAAAAGGCATGAGGAAATACGCCAGACCTGCGAGACATATTGGAGGACAAAGCAAAACATGCAAGATCGATCTGCGGATCACGAGGGCGCGCCACTATGCAAGACGATAAACGTCACACCGGATATAGTAAAAGTAAATACGGCCGGGCCGAACACAGCGGGCAAGACCCATTCGAGTTGTGTCGCGATATAGCCCAATACAGAGGTGCCGCACACCCCTTATGCTTCACAGACGAAGTCATGGATCATCAAATCCCAGAGGGTTTCAAACCCGTAAATATAGAATCATACGATGGCACAATAGATCCTGCGGTATGGATCGAGGATTTCCTCCTCCACATCCACATGGCCCGCGGTGATGACTTACACGCCATCAAATACCTCCCACTAAAGCTCAAAGGACCAGCGCGGCATTGGCTTAACAGCTTGCCAGCAGAGTCCATTAGCTGTTGGGAAGATCTGGAGGACGCATTCCTCAACAACTTTCAGGGCACTTATGTGCGACCACCAGATGCTGATGACTTGAGCCACATACTTCAGCAGCCAGAAGAATCGTCCAGGCAATTCTGGACTCGGTTCCTAACAAAGAAAAATCAAATCGTCGACTGTCCGGATGCAGAGGCCCTAGCAGCTTTCAAACACAACATCCGCGACGAGTGGCTAGCCCGGCACCTTGGTCAGGAAAAGCCGAAATCTATGGCAGCCCTCACGACACTCATGACCCGCTTTTGTGCAAGAGAAGACAGCTGGCTGGCTCACAGTAATAACATATCAAAGAACCATGGTACTTCGGATACCAAGGATGGCAATAGCAGGTCACGTTGCAACAAACATAAGCGCTGCATTAACAGCGACAATACCGAGGATACGACAGTCAATGCTGGATTCAAAGGCTCTAAACCCAGTCAACAGAAAAAGCCATTCAAAAGAAGCACTCCGGGCCCGTCCAGTTTGGACCATATACTCGAGCGCTTGTGTCAAATACACGGTACCCCTGACAAGCCAGCCAACCACACCAACAGGGATTGTTGGCTGTTCAAGCAGGCCGGCAAGTTAATTTCCGAAGACAAAGATAAGGGGTCACACAGCAATGACGAAGAGGAGCCCCGACAGCCGAACACCAGAGGACAGAAGAGGTTCCCCTCACAAGTGCGGACGGTGAACATGATATACGCAACCCACATCCCCAAGAGGGAGCGGAAGCGTGCACTCAGGGATGTATATGCGTTGGAGCCAGTCGCCCCAAAGTTCAACCCATGGTCCTCCTGTCTGATCACCTTCGATCGTAGGGACCACCCCACTAGTATCCGTCATGGCGGATTCGCCGCACTGGTCCTAGACCCAATCATTGACGGATTTCACCTCACTCGAGTCCTTATGGATGGCGGCAACACCTTGAACCTGCTTTATCAAGACACAGTGCGCAAAATGGGTATAGACCCCTCAAGGATCAAACCCATGAAAACGATCTTTAAAGGCGTCATACCAAGTGTAGAGGCCCATTGCACAGGCTCAATTACACTGGAAGTGGTCTTCGGATCCCTTGATAACTTCCGAAGCGAAGAATTAATCTTTGATATAGTCCCGTTTCGCAGTGGCTATCATGCACTGCTCGGGCGAACCGCATTTGCGAAATTCAATGCAGTACCGCATTATGCATACCTCAAGCTCAAGATGCCAGGACCTCGGGGGGTCATCATAGTTAATGGAAACACAGAGCGCTCTCTTTGCACGGAGGAGCACACTGCGGCCCTCGCAGCAGAAGCGCAAAGCAGCCTCTCAAGGCAATCCACCAGTTCGGCGTTTCAAGACCCGGACACCTTCAAGGGCGCTTGGAGTAATCGGCAACTAGACCGCCTGGCACGATCTGAGCTCGCGCAGCAATGCGGCCCCCACCCCGGCCCAAGCCAAACGGCGAAATTCATGCCACACGTACATAATTACGCATTAAAAATACCATGGGCATAGGCGGGGAGGGGGCACAACTACGACACGCCCCAATAAGTGGCTTAAACCACACTAGGGGCTTCCCGCTTTGTTATTTTTCTCTTTCAGGACTTTAATCTCTAGAAACCCTATCTGGCAGCATCATTGCCGAACACATGATGCAGCAACCAAGGAGGCAGAAAGCTACGTCACACCATGGAACTCCCAGGTGGATTACGATAACGAGTGAAATATTTGCTTTAATACTATTCCTCAGCTTGCCCTTGGAAGGGACATAGTCCTACTTTTTGCTTATCGCACTATCTGTATCATTATGCTTTAACGCACCTTTTTGAATAAACAATGCATAACATTAAGACTATTATTGCATTCTTCTTTTTTTACATATATGTGTTCATTAATGACGCCTTGCAACCATACACTTTGGTATGGCCAATACACCAGGGGCTTAAGTACCCCACATTATGGTGTGAGAAGTCCGAACACTTTCACAAGTGTGGCACCCTGAACTTATAGCATTATATGCATCAACTCCGAATCATGTCTTTGGTCAAATGTTGGGTTTGCCCGGCTCCTATGTTTTGGTACCATACGTTCCGCTCTATCAGCTAAGGTAGCACTAGGAGAACTACTGCGATTGTGCCCCGGTTCTGCTGGGCTAAGCACCTCAGTAGAGAAAGCTAAAACTGACTGTCATGATAAGGCGAGAGACTGGTCGCTGTTCGGCGAGGTTTCGAGTCCCTAAAGACTTATGCCGCTTAGAGCGAGGAGCCAGTCCTGTCTGGCTTAAAGGCATGTATTGCGCCCCGAATTCGGCCTTCCGAATACCAGGGGCTTCACCAAAATTTAAAATTATAGAATTCTATGGCTAAGTGAGAGTGATAAAGCATTATTAGTTCGGTTGCCTTGTTCACTGTGCTGAGCACCTCCCTCGAAGGACCCAAGAATGAGAACAAGAGTGCTTGGGTTTATCCCGAACACCCCAGCACTCGCGGCATGGGGGAAGAAGCCGAGGACTAGCCATCTCTCAGATTGGATAAACAGCCAAATAGAAGGTAATATTTTAAATTCAAACAAGCGTTGCATAGCGCGTATGAAACAAGTTTTCATCATACAGGATCACACGAGCAAGTTTACTCAAATATTGCATCCTTTGGACATTCGTCCGCTACAAGACGGGCACCCTTCAGGACACCCTCATAATAAATTTCGGGGGTGCGATGCTCCTTGCCCTGCGGCGGTCCTTCCTTGATCAGCTTCACGACGTCTAGCTTGGCCCATTGCACCTTCACACGGGCGAAAGCCCGGCGTGCACCTTCAATGCACACGGACCGCTTGACGACTTCCAGCCGTGGGCAGGCATCCACAAGCCGCCTCACCAGGCCGAAGTAGCTGTTCGGAAGGGCGTCGCCAGGCCATAGCCGGACTATAAAGCCCTTCATGGCTTGTTTGGCCGCCTTGTGTAGCTCGACCAACTGCTTCAGCTGGTCGCTCATAGGCACCGGGTGTTCGGTCCCAGTATACTGAGACCAGAATAGATTCTCCGCTGAGCTTCCCTCCTCGGCCTGGTAAAACTGTGCGGCATCTGACACGCTGCGGGGCAAATCTGCGAATGCTCCTGGAGAGCTCCGGATTCGGGTAAGTAATAGGTAATTTACTTTCACATGCTTGCTTTGCATATAGAATGCCTTACCCGCCACTATTTTCTTCATCACGTCAATCTTCTGAAGGGCCTTTTGGGCTTCAGCCTTGGCACTCTTTGCGCTCTCGAGGGCCGCGGCAAGCTCAGACTCTCGCGTGTTCGAGTCAAGCTCCAACGCCTCGTGCTTCGTCACGAGTGCCTGGAGCTCTTGCTGCACCTCGCCCACCCGAGCCTCTTGCCTTTCCCGCTCGGTGCGCTCCTTGGCCGCTTTATCTTCGGCCTTGGACAGCGCTTGCTTTAGGGTCGCCACTTCGGTCGTGGCCCTGGCAAATTCATGATGATCCTGTCATTTTGCAATCACATTCTTTTTATACATATCCATAGACTAGGTACTACTTACCTTTGTTCTCCTCGAGCTGCCTCTTTGCAAGGCCGAGCTCGTCCTTGGACCCTTTAAGGTCCTGCTTCAGTGCGGTGACCTCCATAGTCAGTGCAACAGATGCCAGCAGCGAAACCTGCATACGCATATTGACATACTTATATTAGACTCCTGCGATATTGTTTGATCCTCTGTTCGGCTTTTCTTTGTGAACACCGAACAGAGCATCGGGGCTACTGTCTATGTGGTAATATTTTTCCTATATTTTAAACACTTACCTCAAATCCTGTTAGAAGGCTGGCACAGGCTTCAGTCAATCCGCTCTTGGCAGACTGAACCTTCTGGACCACCGCACTCATAATAGTACGGTGCTCCTCGTCGATGGAAGCGCTGTGAAGCGCTCCCAACAGATTGTCCGGCGCCTCTGGATGGACAGAGGTCACCGGCATAGGCGTCTTGCCCCTCTTGGAAGGAGGCCGCCTGCCTGAGTCCGGAACAACTGGAGGTTCCGGCGCGGTGTTCGGCTGAGGGCCGAACTCGGAGCCCTCAGGGGCCTTGTTCCCTCTACTCCTGGAGTCCGGAAGGTCGCCTTGAGGCGCCTCTGGGACTATCTCCCCTCGACCTGGTGCCTCTTGAGACAATACCTCGGCTTCATCCGCAGGACAAGGGAAGGTGGCGGTCGGAAGTGGATCGCTATCCATATCCGACGAGCCCAGGGAGCCGTCCGACGATACATCGATACGGGCTCGTGGCGGCCTGCATAATCATATTCGGCGTTAGGGGAAGCAGTGCGACAAAGGAATGCTATGAGTTACTCTGGTATCCGAATACTTACGACTTCGCCAGGGGCTTGGCCCTGAGCAGCCACTCGTCTTCGCCTTCGGCGGCGGTGGTGGAACTGTACGGAAGGAGAGTCCTTCCCTTCTTGGACCCTTCAGCCTCCCCAGTTGAGGCGGCCTTCCTTTTCTTGTCTCCCCCAACTGAAGGGGGAGCATCTTCTTCTTCCTCCTTGTCTTCGGGGGAGGAGTGTGTCGCAGAGTTATCGGACGATGAGTCTGATGACGCCTGGTGTCGGGAACTCTTTCGGGTTCCCTTGGCCTTCTTGGTCTTCTCTGGCACCTTGTAAGGAGCCGGAGTCAGCATCTTCGTCAGGAGAGCGTCTGCTGGGCCTTCGGGCAAAGGAGCCGGACAATCGATCTGTCCGGCCGTCTCCTGCCAGTCCTGTCAAAGGTACGGGAGGTTAGATCCCGCATAGAGTCAAACTATGAAAAATAAGTATCCTATGAGAGGTAAAACAGCTTACCGCGCTGGCTTGGCGCTTCGCGCAGAATCCGCGATCCTCGGTAGCGGGAGGGGGAACCTCGGCACCCTTGAATAGCATCTTCCAGGCATCCTCGTGAGTTGTGTCAAAGAGCCTGTTCAGAGTTCGGTGCTGGGCTAGGTCGAACTCCCACAAGTTGAAAGCCCGTTGTTGGCACGGGAGGATCCGGCGGATGAGCATGACCTGGACTACGTTGACGAGTTTGAGCTTCTTGTTCACCATGTTTTGAATACATGTTTCGAGTCCGGTCAGCTCTCCTAAACTACCCCAGGACAGGCCCTTCTCTTGCCAGGAGGCGAGCCGCGTGGGGATGCCAGATCGGAACTCGGGGGCCGCTGCCCATTTAGGGTCACGCGGCTCGGTGATGTAGAACCACCCCGATTGCAACCCCTTTATGGTCTCCACGAAGGAGCCCTTGAGCCATGTGACGTTGGGCATCTTGCCCACCATGGCGCCTCTGCACTCCGCCTGGCGGCCGCTCACTACCTTTGGCTTGACATTGAAGGTCTTCAGCCATAAGCTAAAGTGGGGTTTGATGCGGAGGAAGGCCTCGCACACGACGATAAACGCCGAGATGTTGAGGATGAAGTTTGGGGCCAGATCGTGGAAATTCAGGCCGTAGTAGAACATGAGCCCCCGGACGAATGGGTGGAGAGGGAATACCAGTCCGCGGAGGAAATGGGTAAGGAACACTACCCTCTCATGGGGCCTGGGGGTGGGGATGAGCTGCCCCTCATCTGGAAGCCGGTGCACAATGTCGTTGGGCAGGTATCCGGCTCTCCTCAGCTTCTTTATGTGTCCCTCCGTGACGGAGGAGACCATCCATCTGCCTCCCGCTCCGGACATGGTTGGAGAAGGTCGAGGTGGGAAATGCGGACTTGGGCGCTGGAGCTCAAGTGTGCGAAAATGGATGAGTAAAGGAGGAAGAAGGCGTGGATGAAAAGGTGAATCCTTGTCCCTTTATATGGGCGGCCGAAACTATGCGCCCCCACTAGCCTGGTAAAACTCGCTTATCCCCCAAGCGCCGTAATTGATGGCGCGGTTGGGTTACCCACGCCCATATTGATGAGAATCCCGTGATAAGGGGACACGATCTCTGCTTTGACAAGACGTGTCAAAAAACTGCCTCGCGTTATGTGCGGGGCTAGTTAAAGAAAACGGTTCGAATAATCACCGGGCCATGGCATAATGTCGTGTTGCCAAAACAAGCCAGCAAATTGGATTTGTGGAAATATTATTCTCTCTACGGTGGTATGTGGAACTTATTTTGCAGGGTCGGACACTATCCTTGTATTCAAATTCCTCCGTGGTCTATTCGGAGGAGGAACCCACCTTGCAATGCTGAAGACAATACTGCTCGCCGGACTCATCATCATTGAAAGCCTAATTTAGGGGCTACTGAGGGAGTCCTGGATTAGGGGGGGTCTCCGGACAGCCGGACTATGTCCTTTGGCCGAATTGTTGGACTATGAAGATACAAGATTGAAGAGTTCGTCTCGTGTCCGGATGTGACTCTACTTGGCGTGGAAGGCAAGCTAGGCAATACGGATATGTATATCTCCTCCTTTGTAACCAACCTTGTGTAACCCTAACCCTTTCTGGTGTCTATATAAACCGGAGGGTTTTAGTCCGTAGGACAACATACAATCATACCATAGGCTAGCTTCTAGGGTTTAGCCTCTCCGATCTCGTGGTAGATCAACTCTTGTAATACCCATATCATTAAGAATAAATCAAGCAGGACGTAGGGTCTTACCTCCATTAAGAGGGCCCGAACCTGGGTAAAACATCGTGTCCCCTGCCTCCTGTTACCATCCGCCTTAGACGCACAGTTCGGGACCCCCTACCCGTGATCCGCCGGTTTCGACACCGACACTAAGCGTTTAGGATTGCAGGTAAAGGTAACAACAGTAGTAGCAAGGACAGGCTATGCAACAGAATAGGATTAATGGAAAGCAGTAACATGCTACACTACTCTAATGCAAGCAGTAGAGAGAAGAATAGGCGATATCTGGTGATCAAGGGAGGGCTTGCCTGGTTGCTCTGGCAAGTAGGGGTCGTCAACAACGTAGTCGTACTGGGTAGCAGTAGAGTCGGTCTCGGTGTCTAGCGAGAGAAGAAGGGGAAGAAACAATAAATATAATGCAAACATATGCATGATGATGCATGACAAGACAACGAGCGGTGTTAGGTGTGCCCTAACGCAGTAGCAAGCGATACCGACGAAGGGGGGAAACATCCGGAAAAGTATTCCCGGTGTTTCGCGTTTTTGGACAGATGAACAAAGGGGGAAAGTTGTGTGTTCGCTATGCTAGGGATGTGTGGCGGACAAACAGGCTACGTATCCGGATTCGTCTCGTCATTCTGTGCAACTTTCATTTACAAAGTATTTTCATCCGAGTTACGATTTAATTTATATGAATTTTCAAATTTTTAAACAGTCTCAAGAATTATTATTAATTCAAAAATAATAGTCAAAATCCTAAGTGCACCCCACAGAATGTACACAGTAGTGTACCAAGGGGCTGACAGATAGGGTCCAGTTGACTAGTCAAAGGGTCCACACGGACCGACGTGTCATACTCTACTGGTTTAATAGTGTTTAAACTAAACTAATTAAGATTAATTAGGAGGGGTGGGCCCATGTTCTCAGTGTCTCCAAAAATTACCTAGTTAATTTAACCTAACTAAGTGCTACAGTGGAGGGCCCACATGTGAGTGGGCCATTAGCTCCTAATTAGCTACCCGACGGGCAGGGGGGCACTTGGCAGTGCCCCAGCCACGTTCAACTGTGGTGGCGCGCCGACGGCAGCGCCAAATAGGGTGAAGGGCCACGGGACCTCGTCGGAAACAGGCGGTGGTGATCCAAACTGGGCGCGGTCAGGCTTGTTCGAATGCGGGCTTGATGCCACATCGAATGGTGGTCCTGGGTGACGCTAGGGAGGCTAGAGGTAACCGCAATGACGACGGCCGATGGCAACAGGAAGTGCGGTGGCTGGGTTTGACGGTGCAGCTCGCGTTCGAGCCAGCTAACTAGCAGGGGAACATGAGGGGGCGCCTTGAGCTCATCTAAGCACTCATCCAGCCCGGGGATAGACCAAAATAACAGGGGGTACATGGCGGCGGAAGCAGAGCTCCGGCAATGGGGACAGCAAGAAGCGGGAGCGGATCAAGCGGCAGAGGGAGGGAGGAGGCACGCGGAGCTCACCAAGGAGCTGGTGAAGGGGTCGACGGGGCCGGGGAGGTTCGAGGGGCAATGGATCGATGACGACCGTGGCATGCGGCGCCGGCAAAGAAGAGGACGAGTGCGGCAGTGTTGAGGCTTCCCCGCCTCGATCCAGGATGGAGGTCGACGGAGGGGCTCCTCGACGCGTCGGATAGGCGAGCTGCGATCGGTGGCCACACCAACAGAACGGCGCGACGATGGGCGTGCTCGGGCGAGCTTGCCTAAGAGGGAAAGGGGCGAGAGAGAGAGAGAGAGAGAGAAGGGGAGCTGCGAGGAGGAGGCCGGGGGCGGCCCTCGGCGCCGGCAGGCGGCGACCATCCTCGGGCGCGAGCGCACCGAGAGGAGGGGAGCGAACAGGGGCGCCCCTCCTCCGTGTGTATGTGTGCGTCGTGGGTGACGGTGCGGGGAGGGAACGAGGGGGGTGGGGTATCGTGCAGGAGAGAGTGGGTGAGGCCTAGGGTTAGGCAGCTAGTGGGGGGCGGCTGGGCTGCCGCGGCCTATTGTGGCCTAAAGCCCAGGGAGGAGGCAGTGGGGTTTTCCTGCTTTCTCTCTTTTTTTACTTTTGCTTTTTTTTCTTTTCAGTGTTTTTATTGTTGTTTATTCTAGTGTTAAAAATATCCCAAATTGACACCTAAATTGATGTTACCAATTATGCCATTGCCACATAATTTTGCTACCCAAACTAAAGTAGTTTTGCAATTCTTTAATATTTAAAAGTATTTACATAATAGTTTTCACTACTGTTTTATTCATCTCATAGTTTTTAGCATTTTATAAAAGTGTGGTTCCTTCACCACCATTACCTATGCAATATTTGGCACAACCCGAACATTTAGTAATAATATTTGAAAACTTTTATTGTTTGCCTTTGTTTTAAATTTGAATTTGAATCAGTTTCTAATCAACGTGAGTTTAATTACAGTAACCAAGGTTATGTGGCATCACTAAGAGAGAATCATTGTAGCTTAATTATCCGGGTGTTACAATTCTCCTCCACTACAAGAAATCTCGTCCTGAGATTTAAGAGGGGAAGTATGGGGGAAAGTTCTGGTTACGAAATTCTAACGAGCCTTCTAGGTCTTGGCTGCTCTTCTCGAAGAGGTCGATCCATTATGTTGATGTCTTCAATTCTTTATTCTAATGCATCATGATGAAGTTGTCTTCGGGAACTCCATCGTACTTACGAATGGATAAGGGGGTATTACGGAAGAACGGACAGCTACAATGTTTGCTTATCTAGTAGATAACATTAGGGAAGGTGGCGGAAAGTAACTCTCAAATTGAAACTTAAGACATTATCGAGAGCAAAGTGACGAGGTATCATGAGAAATTTCGAGCAGGCAGGCAGTCGTTCGATGGCCTAATTAGAAGATGAAAGGGATTCAGAGAAACTAGAATAAGTATTGCGTCTGATACCAGAATAGATCACTAGGCAGGTGGCCCGTGAATTACATGCAAAGTCAAGCGCGAGAAATAACTTTGACAATGGGGTGTACAGGAGAGTCAGGTTTCGATCCTGTGGAACTGTGGGTTATGGGCCCACCATGTGGGTTAAAAGTAGGAAGGGGGATGACGTCTTGCGTGATCATGTAAGCAAGGCATATCAGAGGATAGACTATCGATTATGTCGGCAACAACCATTGGTACCAACGGCGAGGGACGAAGAGAACCATTTTCCTGCTCATTGAACGATGCGGACCAATAGGCAAAGTTCTCGTCCATCGGTTGCTATCGGAATGCTATCAACAAAAGCAATAGGGTCTTGCTAACAGAATTGTACACCGAGGTGTTTACATAAGCAGGAGAATATTACTACTTAGATCACATAGACCTCAAGAAAGGTTAAACCAAACATTGGAAAGGAAAATATGATTATCAGATTAAACGGAACAATGGAAAGGAAAAATGTGTTTAAACGCATATTTCAGGGATATATCCTTCCCAAGGACAAGCAGAGCATGATATCCGTGACAAGATATAATGTAGAAACCCCTTTAGGTAAGGGGAGAGAAATTTCATGACATTACCCATACAATGGTGTTTGCGGTAATTAATAAAGAAATTTTAGCATTTTGCTTCAAATGTTCTTATTGAAAATTGGAGTACCACATACATGCTTCGAGATAGCGTTGACATGGTCTTTAAGCAAAGGTCAGACTTTGGATACACGAAGGATCCATCAGGAACATCTTGTAGAATAAGTCTTACAATTTCCTCATGGAAGAATGGATAATCGAGCAGAAAAGGAAACTATAACAATAGGTCCTCCGGCCAGGTGTGCTGGGCATGACATCACCTTACCAGGTCATACAAAGACCGATGTTATAACCCTTGAAAATATGTTCCAATCATCATATCTGACCAAGATTCAGATCTGATTGTGTTGGAAATATGCCCTAGAGGCAATAATAAAATGGTTATTATTATATTTCCTTGTTCATGATAATTGTCTATTGTTCATGCTATAATTGTGTTATCCGGAAATCGTAATACATGTGTGAATACATAGACCACAATATGTCCCTAGTGAGCCTCTAGTTGACTAGCTCATTGATCAATAGATGGTTACGGTTTCCTGGCCATGGACATTGGATGTCATTGATAACGGGATCACATCATTTGGAGAATGATGTGATGGACAAGACCCAATCCTAAGCATAGCACAAGATTGTGTAGTTCGTCTGCTAGAGCTTTTCTGAATGTCAAGTATCATTTCCTTAGACCATGAGATTGTGCAACTCCCGGATACCGTAGGAGTGCTTTGGGTGTACCAAACGTCACAACGTAACTGGGTGGCTATAAAGGTGCACTATAGGTATCTCCAAAAGTGTCTGTTGGGTTGGCATGAATCGAGACTGGGATTTGTCGCTCCGTATGACGGAGAGGTATCTCTGGGCCCACTCGGTAATGCATCATCATAATGAGCTCAGTGTGACTAAGTAGTTGGTCACGGGATCATGCATTATGGAACGAGTAAAGTGACTTGCCGGTAACGAGATTGAACGAGGTATTGGGATACCGACGATCGAATCTCGGGCAAGTAACGTACCGATTGACAAAGGGAATTGTATACGGGATTGCTTGAATCATCGACATCGTGGTTCATCTGATGAGATCATCGTGGAACATGTGGGAGCCAACATGGGTATCCAGATCCCGCTGTTGGTTATTGGCCGGAGAGTTCTATCGGTCATGTCTGCATGGTTCCCAAACCCGTAGGGTCTACACACTTAAGGTTCGATGATGCTAGGGTTATTAGGAAGACTTGTATGTGATTACCGAATGTTGTTCGGAGTCCCGGATGAGATCCCGGACGTCACAAGGAGTTCCGGAATGGTCCGGAGGTGAAGATTTATATGTAGGAAGTTGTCATACGGTCATCGGAAAGGTTCAGGGGCATATCGGTATTGTACCGGGGCCACCGGAGGGGTTCCGGGGGTCCACCGGGAGGGGCCACCTCTCTCGGAGGGCCTAATGGGCTCTAGAGGAAAGGGAACCAGCCCTACATGGGCTGGGCGCATCCCCCCCTTGGGCCCATGCGCGTAGGGTTGGGGGGAAACCCTAAGGGGGGCGCCCCCCTTACTTGGGGGGCATGCCCCCTCCCCTTGCCCCCCCTCTAGATCTCATCTAGAGGGGGCCGGCCCCCTTCCTCCTTCCCCTATATATAGAGGGGCAAGGGGAGGGCTGACACACCATCCAAGGCGCAGCCCCTCCCCTCCCCAACACCTCTCCTCCTCCGCAAGAGCTTGACGAAGCCCTGCCGGAGTACTGCTACTCCACCACCACCACGCCGTCGTGCTGCTGTTGGAGCCCTCTTCCTCAACCTCTCCCTCCTCCTTGCTGGATCAAGGCGCGGGAGACGTCCTCGCTCCCTACGTGTGTTGAACACGGAGGTGCCGTCTGTTCGGCGCTAGGATCTTTGGTGATTCTGATCACGACGAGTACGACTCCATCAACCCCGTTCTCTTGAACGCTTCCGCTCGCGATCTACAAGGGTATGTAGATGCACTCCTCTCCCTCGTTGCTAGATGACTCCATAGATTGATCTTGGTGATGTGTAGAAAATTTTAAATTTCTGCTAGGATCCCCAACAGATTGGTGTTAGGGTACCTCAGACTCGGGATGCCTGAAAAGGAAAGGTGCAACACAAATTGACGAGATGACATTGTAATATTCTTGGGAAATAAAGTATGGAAGCGAGTTCCGAACAAAGTTCATCATTAAACCAAGGAGAAGATGGGGAGGTGGCTGATGAACTCAGCGACATTTCATTGAGATTAACAAAAGATGGATTTCCACAATTATCTGAACAAGGAGGTAACACTTGTTAGACCAAATGATATAATGATGTATGCTTGAGGAAAACATACACAATTGAACATTGATTTAAAGGTGCGCCTGAAATACAGGCTTAGGTAGCATGATCAATGCTAGAATGGTGATTCGATAACCAATGGTCTAAGAATGAAATATCGACCATTAACTTGAAAGCAATAGGGTTGCTAGAAGTTTTGAATTCGCACATCATAGTTCAATTGTTGGTTTTCCAGTTAGAAACAACATGGGGAACAAGGAGTGAATGGATATGGCAAGGAGTATCACCTGTATCAAGAATTCTTAAGAGGTGGTGAAATTCTCACGACATTTTTGACATAAAATATGGTAATACTCCAAGGTAGATCATAATACAAGCTGGATAGCAAGTTGCATCCATAACATGAACAAGTTTCTGATGAAAGGAAGGTAAGGATGTTGTTGATGGTAACTCAAATTACCAAGGAACGAGGATGGCACTTATCATCAAGAATTCCACTAACATTCTGGAACCCCGTTCTCTTGAACGCTTCCGCTCGCGATCTACAAGGGTATGTAGATGCACTCCTCTCCCCTCGTTGCTAGATGACTCCATAGATTGATCTTGGTGATGCGTAGAAAATTTTAAATTTCTGCTATGATCCCCAATAGTGGCATCATAAGTTAGGTCTATGCGTAGTTTCTATGCACAAGTAGAACACAAGTTGTTGTGGGCGTCGATTTTGTCAAGTTACTTTCCGTTACTAGTCTTATCTTGATTCGGCGGCATCGTGGGATGAAGCGGCCCGGACCGACCTTACACATACGCTTACGTGAGACTGGTTCCACCGACTGACATGCACTAGTTGCATAAGTCGGATCGGATTCGATGAAAAGGGTCCTTATGAAGGGTAAATAGAAATTGTCATATCACGTTGTGGTTTTGGCGTAGGTAAGAAACGTTCTTGCTAGAAACCTATAGCAGCCACGTAAAACTTGCAACAACAATTAGAGGACGTCTAATTTGTTTTTGCAGCATATGTCGTGTGATGTGATATGGCCAAAAGGATGTGATGAATGATATATGTGATGTATGAGATTGATCATGTGCTTGTAATAGGAATCACGACTTGCATGTCGATGAGTATGACAACCGGAAGGAGCCATAGGAGTTGTCTTAATTTATTTATGACCTGCGTGTCAACTTATACGTCATGTAATTACTTTAATTTATCGCTAACCGTTAGCCATAGTAGTAGAAGTAATAGTTGACGAGACAACTTCATGAAGACACGATGATAGAGATCATGATGATGGAGATCATGGTGTCATGCCGGTGACGACGATGATCATGGCGCCCCGAAGATGGAGATCAAAAGGAGCAAAATGATATTGGCCATATCATGTCACTATTTGATTTCATGTGATGTTTATCATGCTTTACATCTTATTTGCTTAGAACGACGGTAGCATAAATAAGATGATCCCTCGCAACAATTTCAAGAAAGTGTTCTCCCTAACTGTGCACCGTTGCTAAGGTCCGTTGTTCCGAAGCACCACATGATGATCGGGTGTGATAGGTTCTAACGTTCGCATACAACGGGTGTAAGCCAGATTTACACACGCAAAACACTTATGTTGACTTGACGAGCCTAGCATGTATAGACATGGCCTCGGAACACGGAAGACCGTAAGGTCGAACATGAGTCATATAGAAGATATGATCAACATGAAGATGTTCACCGATGATGACTAGTCCGTCTCACGTGATGATTGGACACGGCCTAGTTGAATCGGATCATGTATCACTTAGATGACTAGAGGGATGTCTATCTGAGTGGGAGTTCATTAAATAATTAAATAATTTGATTAGATGAACTTAATTATCATGAACTTAGTCTAAAATGTTTACAGTATGTCTTGTAGATCAAATGGCCCACGCTAATGTTGTCCTCAACTTCAACACGTTCCTAGAGAAAACCAAGATGAAAGACGATGGTAGCAACTATACGGACTGGGTCTGGAACTTGAGGATCATCCTCATAGCTGCCAAGAAAACATATGTCCTTGAAGCACCGCTAGGTGAAGCACCACCCCCAGCAAACCAAGACGTTATGAACGCTTGGCAGTCCCGTGCTGATGATTACTCACAGGTTCAGTGCGGCATGCTTTACAGCTTAGAACCGGGGCTCCAGAAGCGTTTTGAGCAACACGGAGCATATGAGATGTTCCAAGAGCTGAAAATGGTTTTCCAAGCTCATGCCCGGGTCGAGAGATATGAAGTCTCCGACAAGTTCTACAGTTGTAAGATGGAGGAGAATAGTTCCGTCGGCGAGCACATACTCAAAATGTCTGGGTTGCACAACCGCTTGTCTCAGCTGGGAGTTAATCTCCCGGTTGATGCGGTCATTGAAAGAATCCTTCAGTCGCTCCCACCTAGCTACAAGAGCTTTGTGATGAACTTCAATATGCAGGGGATGGAAAAGACCATCCTGAGGTATATCCAATGCTGAAATCAGCGGAGGTGGAAATCAAAAAGGAAAATCAAGTGTTGATGGTGAATAAAACCACTAAGTTCAAGAAATGCAAGGGTAAAAGGAACTTCAAGAAGGACGGCAAGGGAGTTGCCGCGCCCGGTAAGCAAGCTGCCGGGAAGAAGCCAAAGAATGGACCCAAGCCCGAGACTGAGTGTTTTTATTGCAAGGGAAGTGGTCACTGGAAGCGGAACTGCCCCAAGTACTTAGCGGACAAGAAGGCCGGCAACACCAAAGGTATATGTGATATACATGTTATTGATGTGTACCTTACCAGTACTCGTAGTAGCTCCTGGGTATTTGACACCGGTGCGGTTGCTCATATTTGTAACTCAAAACAGGAGCTGCGGAATAAGCGGAGACTGGCGAAGGACGAGGTGACGATGCGCGTCGGGAATGGTTCCAAGGTCGATGTGATCGCCGTCGGCATGCTACCTCTACATTTACCTACGGGATTAGTTTTAAACCTCAATAATTGTTATTTAGTGCCAGCTTTGAGCATGAACATTGTATCAGGATCTCGTTTAATACAATATGGCTACTCATTTAAATCCGAGAATAATGGTTGTTCTATTTATATGAGAGATATGTTTTATGGTCATGCCCCGCTGGTCAATGGTTTATTCTTATTTAATCTCGAACGTGATGTTACACATATTCATAGTGTGAATACCAAAAGATGTAAGGTTGATAATGATAGTCCCACATACTTGTGGCACTGCCGCCTTGGTCACATTGGTGTCAAACGCATGAAGAAACTCCATGCAGATGGACTTTTGGAGTCTCTTGATTATGAATCATTTGACACGTGTGAACCATGGCTCATGGGCAAAATGACCAAGACTCCGTTCTCCGGAACAATGGAGCGAGCAACCAACTTATTGGAAATCATACATACTGATGTGTGCGGTCCAATGAGTGTTGAGGCTCGCGGTGGCTATTGTTATGTTCTCACCCTCACTGATGACTTGAGTAGATATGGGAATGTCTACTTAATGAAACACAAGTCTGAGACCTTTGAAAAGTTCAAGGAATTTCAGAGTGAGGTTGAGAATCAACGTGACAGGAAAATCAAGTTCTCGTGATCATATTGTGGGGGAGAATATTTGAGTCACGAATTTGGCACGCACTTAAGGAAATGTGGAATAGTTTCACAACTCACGCTGCCTAGAACACCTCAGCGTAATGGTGTGTCTGAACATCGTAATCGCACTCTATTAGATATGGTGCGATCTATGATGTCTCTTACCGATCTACCACTGTCATTTTGGGGCTATGCTTTAGAGACTGCCGCATTCACTTTAAATAGGGCTCCGTCAAAATCCGTTGAGACGACACCGTATGAATTATTGTTTGGGAAGAAACCTAAGCTATCGTTTCTAAAAGTTTGGGGATGCGATGCTTATGTGAAGAAACTTCAACCTGAAAAGCTGGAACCCAAATCAGAAAAATGCGTCTTCATAGGATACCCTAAAGAAACTATTGGGTATACCTTCTACCTCAGATCCGAAGGCAAGATCTTTGTTGCCAAGAATGGATCCTTCCTAGAGAAAGAGTTTCTCTTGAAAGAAGTAAGTGGGAAGAAAGTAGAACTTGATGAAGTATTGCCTCTTGAACCGGAGAGTGGCGCAGCTCAGGAAAATATTCCTGAGGTGCATGCACCAACTAGAGAGAAAGTTAATGATGATGATCATGAAACTTTAGATCAAGTTGTTACTGAACTTCGTAGGTCCACAAGGACACGTTCCGCACTAGAGTGGTATGGCAACCCTGTCCTGGAAATCATGTTGTTGGACAATGGTGAACCTTCGAACTATGAAGAAGCGATGGCGGGCCCAGATTCCGACAAATGGCTGGAAGCCATGAAATCCGAGATAGGATCGATGTATGAAAACGAAGTATGGACTTTGACTGACTTGCCCGATGATCGGCGAGCCATAGAAAATAAATGGATCTTTAAGAAGAAGACAGACATGGATGGTAATGTGACCATCTATAAGGCTCGGCTTGTCGCTAAGGGTTATCGACAAGTTCAAGGGGTTGACTACGATGAGACTTTCTCACCCGTAGCGAAGCTGAAGTCCATCTGAATCATGTTAGCAATTGTCGCATTCTATGATTATGAGATATGGCAAATGGACGTCAAAACGACATTCCTTAATGGTTTCCTTAAGGAAGAATTGTATATGATGCAGCCGGAAGGTTTTGTCGATCCTAAGAATGCTGACAAGCTGTGCAAGCTCCAACGCTCAATATATGGGCTGGTGCAAGCATCTCGGAGTTGGAACATTCAATTTGATGAGATGATTAAAGCGTTTGGGTTTACGCGGACTTATGGAGAAGCCCGTGTTTACAAGAAAGTGAGTGGGAGCTCTGTAGCATTTCTCATATTATATGTGGATGACATACTATTGATGGGAAATGATATAGAATTCTTGGAAAGCATAAAGGCCTACTTGAACAAGTGTTTTTCAATGAAGGATCTTGGAGAAGCTGCTTACATATTAGACATCAAGATCTATAGAGATAGATCGAGACGCCTCATTAGTCTTTCACAGAGTACGTACCTTGACAAGATATTGAAGAAGTTCAATATGGATCAGTCCAAGAAGGGGTTCTTGCCTGTGTTGCAAGGTACGAGATTGAGCACGGCTCAATGCCCGACCACGGCAGAACATAGAGAAAAGATGAGTGTCGTCCCCTATGCCTCGGCCATAGGGTCTATTATGTATGCCATGCTGTGTACCAGACCTGATGTAAACCTTGCCGTAAGTTTGGTAGGAAGGTACCAAAGTAATCCCGGCATGGAACACTGGACAACGGTCAAGAATGTCCTAAAGTACCTGAAAAGGACTAAGGATATGTTTCTTGTTTATGGAGGTGACGAAGAGCTCGTCGTAAAGGGTTACGTCGATGCTAGCTTCGACACAGATCTGGATGACTCTAAGTCACAAACCGGATACATGTATATCTTGAATGGTGGGGCAGTCAGCTGGTGCAGTTGTAAGCAAAGCGTCGTGGCGGGATCTACATGTGAAACGGAGTACATGGCAGCCTCGGAGGCAGCGCAAGAAGCAATCTAGGTGAAGGAGTTCATTACCGACCTAGGAGTTATTCCCAATGCATTGGGCCCGATGACTCTCTTCTGTGACAACACTGGAGCTATTGCCCTTGCCAAGGAGCCCAGGTTTCACAGGAAGACCAGGCATATCAACCGTCGCTTCAACTCCATTCGTGAAAATGTTCAAAATGGAGACATAGATATTTGTAAAGTGCATACGGACCTGAATGTCGCAGATCCGTTGACTAAACATCTCCCTCAAGAAAAACATGATCAACACCAGAACTCTATGGGTGTTCGATTTATCACAATGTAACTAGATTATTGACTCTAGTGCAAGTGGGAGACTGTTGGAAATATGCCGTAGAGGCAATAATAAAATGGTTATTATTATATTTCCTTGTTCATGATAATTGTCTATTGTTCATGCTATAATTGTGTTATCCGGAAATCGTAATACATGTGTGAATACATAGACCACAATATGTCCCTAGTGAGCCTCTAGTTGACTAGCTCGATGATCAATAGATGGTTACAGTTTCCTGACCATGGACGTTGGATGTCATTGATAACGGGATCACGTCATTAGGAGAATGATGTGATGGACAAGACCCAATCCTAAGCATAGCACAAGATCGTGTAGTTCGTCTGCTAGAGCTTTTCTGAATGTCAAGTATCATTTCCTTAGACCATGAGATTGTGCAACTCCCGGATACCGTAGGAGTGCTTTGGGTGTACCAAACGTCACAACGTAACTGGGTGGCTATAAAGGTGCACTACAGGAATCTCCGAAAGTGTCTGTTGGGTTGGCATGAATCGAGATTGGGATTTGTCACTCCGTATGACGGAGAGGTATCTCTCGGCCCACTCGGTAATGCATCATCATAATGAGCTCAGTGTGACTAAGTAGTTGGTCACGGGATCATGCATTACGGAACGAGTAAAGTGACTTGCCGGTAACGAGATTGAATGAGGTATTGGGATACTGACGATCGAATCTCGGGCAAGTAACGTACCGATTGACAAAGGGAATTATATACAGGATTGCTTGAATCGTCGACATCGTGGTTCATCCGATGAGATCATCGTGGAACATGTGGGAGCCAACATGGGTATCCAGATCCCGCTGTTGGTTATTGACCGGAGAGTTCTCTCGGTCATGTCTGCATGGTTCCCGAACCCGTAGGGTCTACACACTTAAGGTTCGATGACGCTAGGGTTATTAGGAAGACTTGTATGTGATTACCGAATGTTGTTAGGAGTCCCGGGTGAGATCCCGGACATCACGAGGAGTTCCGGAATGGTCCGGAGGTGAAGATTTATATGTAGGAAGTTGTCATACGGTCACCGGAAAGGTTCAGGGGCATATTGGTATTGTACCGGGGCCACCGGAGGGGTTCCGGGGGTCCACCGGGAGGGGCCACCTCTCTCGGATGGCCTAATGGGCTGTAGAGGAAAGGGAACCAGCCCTACAAGGGCTGGGCGCATCCCACCCCATGGGCCCATGCGCCTAGGGTTGGGGGGAAACCCTAAGGGGGGCGGCCCCCTTACTTGGGGGGGGGGGGGCAAGCCCCCTCCCCTTGCCCCCCCCCCTCTAGATCTCATCTAGAGGGGGCCGGACCCCTTCCTCCTTCCCCTATATATAGAGGGGCAAGGGGAGGGCTGACACACCATCCAAGGCACAGCCCCTCCCCTCCCCAACACCTCTCCTCCTCCGCAAGAGCTTGGCGAAGCCCTGCCGAAGTACTGCTGCTCCACCACCACCACGCCGTCGTGCTCCTGTTGGAGCCCTCTTCCTCAACCTCTCCCTCCTCCTTGATGGATCAAGGCGCGGGAGACGTCCTCGCTCCCTACGTGTGTTGAACGCGGAGGTGCCGTCCGTTTGGTGCTAGGATCTTCGGTGAGTTGGATCACGACGAGTATGACTCCATCAACCCCGTTCTCTTGAACGCTTCCGCTCGCGATCTACAAGGGTATGTAGATGCACTCCTCTCCCTCATTGCTAGATGACTCCATAGATTGATCTTGGTGATGCGTAGAAAATTTTAAATTTCTGCTACGATCCCCAACAGATTGGTGTCAGGGTACCTCAGACTCGGGATGCCTGAGAAGGAAAGGTGCAACACAAATTAACGAGATGACATTGTAAGATTCTCGGGAAATGAAGTATGGAAGCGAGTTCCAAACAAGAGTTCATCATTAAACCAAGGAGAAGATGAGGAGGTGGCTGATGGACTCAGCGACATTTCATTGAGATTAACAAAAGATGGATTTCCACAATTATCTGAACAAGGAGGTAACACTTGTCAGACCAAATGATATAATGATGTATTCTTGAGGAAGACATACACAATTGAACATTGATTGAAAGGTGCACCTGAAATACGGGCTTAGGTAGCATGATCAATGCTAGAATGGTGATTCGATAACCAATGGTCTAAGAATGAAATATCGACCATTAACTTGAAAGCAATAGGGTTGCTAGAAGTTTTGAAGTCGCACATCATAGTTCAATTGTCGGTTTTCCGGTTAGAAACAACATGGGGAACAAGGAGTGAACGGATATGGCAAGGAGTATCACCTGTATCAAGAATTCTTAAGAGGTGGTGAAATTCTCATGACATTTTTGACATAAAATATGGTAATACTCCAAGGTAGATCATATACGAGCTGGATAGCAAGTTGCATCCATAACATGAACAAGTTTCTAATGAAAGGAAGGTAAGGATGTTGTTGATGGTAACTCAAACTACCAAGGCACGAGGGTTGCACTTATCATCAAGAATCCCACTAACATCCTGGAAGGAGTCATAATGTTGATGATGATCATGACAATTTGTTGTCGAGAGGATCCACGAAGAAGCAATTGAACAGCGACTGTATCAAGCAAAAGGACTGGTGCAACAAAAGATTATTGGAGCCACAGATACGACACAAACTCGAAATCAATCTTGTTGTTTTTAAGGTGAAATTATATGAGGAGGAAGATCGACGTAAGGTTAGCTCATCGTCAAAAATTGTGCTTCAGAAAGAAGGACCAGGTAGCACAGTTAAAATTTAGCACAATAATGATATAGCCGATCAGGCTAGGAATGACTAGAAGGATTATTAAACTCATAAGCAACAAAGATTACTTAGAGTTATTGAACCAGAGTGCGGAATCGGTTCACTTACCGGTGTTCTTGAGCGACTAACAACTCAGAACCCATGAAAAATTGGAATCAGTGAGAAATAATAGCTGATGAAGACTCATAAGATGCAACACGATTCTTAGATATTCTCAAGATACCAGAGGGTAATACTCGACGGTAGATCAAGGTAGAGGTTGGACCGGTGTATTTATTTGCAAAAGACAAGTGCTTTAACTTGTCCGAGAAATGGGATCAAAGAGAAAATATGGTCGGAACCACAATTGCATAGGATCAATTCACAGATACCAGATGATATTATATCAACAAAATAGTTATTATTACAAGAAGCTTCTATGGTAGGATCTACATCGTGTCCATGGGCATGAACACAAAGTTCAAGGTCGACTCCCACTTCTTCAATGTATAACCATCCATTCACCTCTCACTTTCGAAGAAGTTGTAGTGTTGAAATTTTATCTAGCAAAATACCAGAAGAGTATGACTCGTGAAAACTTTTGAGTTCACACATATTAAGCAAGGCATAGGTTCAACCCGTCAGGGTATCATGGAAACATATACCACAAGCTTCAATAGTAAATACCACCAACTCGAAAACAAAGCAAGGTTGAGAAAACAGAGGATACAATTTACCAAAGGCTTTATATATCCGTGGAAAGGCTCACAAGGTTATTTGAATATGAAGGACACTATCGGATAATAATCCAACAAGAGGTCTGGTGGTCTACAACGGAGCTGATGTGAGTATCGGTACTCTATCAAAGGAAGAAGGAATGCAAGTGCATTGGATTATAGAAACAACTAACTAACTCAAAGCTCAAATGCAAAGGAATTATGGAATCCAAGACAAGGGATCAGAAGCAATGCTCTGATTAGGGATGGATAAGTTGAATAGCCTTAGGGGTACAATTGATGGCACTTGGATTGGTCGAGATCCAGCTCATGTCCGGAATGACGTCTGAATTGGAAGGATAAATTCCAGGGAACAACTGATGATTGTGTGCATTCACAGACATGTTGAATCAAAAGGATCAGAATGACAATCACAAAGGTTTTTAAAGTAAATTGCTAGACCAATGGAATTAACCGGAATGCAAGTATGCAAGAATTCCAAGAACAACAGGCTATTGAGGATTTTCGAAAGATCAAATAGTATTTCGAAGTCTTTTGCGTAACACAAGATCAACTATGAATGAGTGGATACTCGATAAGTGTGAGGAATTATCCGTAGGGGTATTTCTACGGCAAAGAACTACAAGGCAGTGGTACAAGGGAATCTTAAGAGTCGGGGAGCAATTCGATGCATATTGTAATAACTAGAGAAACTCAGAGTAATTGTATGAACAACAAGTGTATGTCGTTATCCATATGGATATATCGGTAGTACAGAATTGAAAAGGCAGAGGGCACAAGGGTCTCGGGAATGATCGAAGAGTATCTTCAAAATCCTTCTGGTGCAGTAGGCGATAATCTGTGATAAGGGGCTCTCCGAGAGAAGTAGTTACGAGAACCTAGAGTCAGATTTAGTAAAATCATTTAACCCAAATAGAAGAGAGATCAAAATCCCAGAGTAAGGATCGAGGAGTAAAAGATCCTAATACCACCCAAATAGCGACGTGGTCCCGTAAGACACACAACCATGTTAGTAAAAGTTTTGTAATGTCTACACTCGACTTCGGCCAAGGAGTGTGGAAGGGGGATTCCTACAAGCAGTCAGCTTTCATACCAACTTGTGACGCCCCCAATTTTACCGTACACTAATCATACATGCAAACGTGTACGATCAAGATCAAGGACTCACGGGAAGATATGACAACACAACTCTACAAATAAAATAAGTCATACAAGCATCATATTACAAGCCAGGGGCCTCGAGGGCTCGAATACAAGAGCTCGATCATAGACGAGTCAGCGGAAGCAACAATATCTGAGTACAAACATAAGTAAACAAGTTGCCTTAAGAAGGCTAGCACAAACTGGGATACAGATCAAAAGAGGCGCAGGCCTCCTGCCTGGGATCCTCCTCAACTACTCCTGGTCGTCGTCAGCGGCCTGCACGTAGTAGTAGGCACCTCCAGTGTAGTAGGAGTCGTCATCGATGGTGGCGTCTGGCTCCTGGACTCCAACGTCTGGTCGCAACAAACGGGTATAGAATCGGGAAAAAGGGGGAGCAAAGAACCATGAGTACTCATCCAAAGTACTCGCAAGCAAGGAGCTACACTACATTGCATTGGTATCAAATGAAAGGGGTAGTATAGGTGGACTGAACTGCAGAATGCCAGAATAAGAGGGACATAGCTAGTCATGTCAAAGACTACGCTTTTGGCAGCCTCCATCTTGAAGCAGTAGAAGAGAGTAGATGGTAAGTTAACCAAGTATCATCGTATAGCATAAACCTACCCGGCGATCCTCTCCTTGTCGCCCTATGAGAGAGCGATCACCGGGTTGTATCTGGCACTTGGAAGGGTGTATTTTATTAAGTATCTGGTTCTAGTTGTCATAAGGTCAAGGTACAACTCTGGGTCATCCTTTTACCGAGGGACACGGCTATTCGAATAGATAAACTTCCCTGCAGGGATCCACCACATTTCCCAACACGCTCGATCCCCTTTGTCCGGACACACTTTCCTAGGTCATGCCCGGCCTCGGAAGATCAACATGTCGCAGCCCCACCTAGGCACAACAAAGAGGTCAGCACGCCGGTCTAAATCCTATGCGCGCATGGGTCTGGGCCCTTCGCCCATTGCACACCTGCACGTTGCGAGGGCGGCCGATGAGCATACCTAGCAACATCCATTACAAAGGAAGTTGCGTTACGCGGTCCAACCCGGCGCGCACCGCTCAGTTGCTGACGTCAAGAAGGCTTCGGTTGATACCAAGACGTCGAGTGCCCATAACTGTTCCCGCGTAGTTGGTTAGTGCGTATAGGCCAGTGGCCAGACTTAGATCAAAAAGCAAGATCTCGTTAAGCGTGTTATTTTGGAGTAACCGCGAACACCGACCAGGGCTAGGCCCACCTCTCTCCTGGGTGGTCTCAACCTGCCTTGTCGCTCCGCCACAAAGATCCACGCAGAGGGCCGTCGGGAAAGTATGTCCTTTCAGCCCCCAATTCGTGAATCAACCGCTGGTACTCAATGAGCCGACCTGACTTTAGTCACAACATGTATCATGTGTAATATGTATAGTATATACCCGTGATCAACACCCAACGTGATCACGGCTCGATAGTATAGCATGGCAGACTAACAAGAATGTAGGGCCACTGATGATAAACTAGCATCCTATACTAAGTGTTTAGGATTGCAGGTAAAGGTAACAACAGTAGTAGCAAGGACATGCCATGCAACAGAATAGGATTAACGGGAAGAAGCAACATGCTACACTACTCTAATGCAAGCAGTAGAGAGAAGACTAGGCGATATCTGGTGATCAAGGGGGGGCTTGCCTGGTTGCTCTGGCAAGTAGGGGTCGTCAACTACGTAGTCGTACTGGGTAGCAGCGGCGTCGGTCTCGGTGTGTAGCCAGAGAAGAGGGGGAAGAAACAATAAATATAATGCAAACATATGCAAGATGATGCATGACAAGACAACGAGCGGTGTTAGGTGTGCCCTAAGGCAGTAGTAGGCGATACCGGCGAAGGGGGGAAACATCCGGGAAAGTATTCCCGGTGTTTCGCGTTTTTGGAAAGATGAACCGGAGGGGGAAAGTTGTGTGTTCGCTATGCTAGAGATGTGTGGCGGACAAACAGGCTACGTATCCGGATTCGTCTCGTCATTCTGAGCAACTTTCATTTACAAAGTATTCTCATCCGAGATACGGTTTAATTTATATAAATTTTCAAATTTTTAAATAGTTTCTAGAATTATTATTAATTCAAAAATAATGGTCAAAACGCTAAGTGCACCCCAGAGAATGTACACAGCAGTGTACCAAGGGGCTGACAGGTAGGGTCCAGTTGACTGCCCAAGCAGCAGTCAACTAGGACCGTTGACTGGTCAAAGGGTCCACAGGGACCCAGATGTCATACTCTACTGGTTTACAAGTGTTTAAACTAAACTAATTAAGATTAATTAGGTGAAGGAAATATGCCCTAGAGGCAATAATAAAGTTATTATTTATTTCCTTATATCATGATAAATGTTTATTATTCATGCTAGAATTGTATTAACCGGAAACATAATACATGTGTGAATACATAGACAAACTTAGTGTCACTAGTATGCCTCTACTTGACTAGCTCGTTAATCAAAGATGGTTATGTTTCCTAACCATGAACAAGGTGTTTTTATTTGATTAACAAGGTCACATCATTAGTTGAATGATCTGATTGACATGACCCATTCCATTAGCTTAGCACCCGATCGTTTAGTATGTTTCTATTGCTTTCTTCATGACTTATACATGTTCCTATGACTATGAGATTATGCAACTCCCGTTTGCTCGGGGAACACTTTGTGTGCTACCAAACGTCACAACGTAACTGGGTGATTATAAAGGAGCTCTACAGGTGTCTCCAATGGTAGATGTTGGGTTGGCGTATTTCGAGAATAGGATTTGTCACTCCGATTGTCGGAGAGGTATCTCTGGGCCCTCTCGGTAATGCACATCACATAAGCCTTGCAAGCATTGCAGCCAATGAGTTAGTTGCGAGATGATGTATTACGGAACGAGTAAAGAGACTTGCCGGTAATGAGATTGAACTAGGTATTGGATACCGACGATCGAATCTCGGACAAGTAACATACCGATGACAAAGGGAACAACGTATGTTGTTATGCGGTCTGACCGATAAAGATCTTCGTAGAATATGTAGGAGCCAATATGGGCATCCAGGTCCCAATATTGGTTATTGACCGGAGATGTGTCTCAGTCATGTCTGCATTATTCTCGAACCGTAGGGTCCGCACGCTTAACGTTACGATGACAGTTATTATGAGTTTATGCATTTTGATGTACCGAAGTTAGTTCGGAGTCCCGGATGTGATCACGGACATGACGAGGAGTCTCGAAATGGTCGAGACATAAAGATTGATATATTGGAAGCCTATGTTTGGATATCGGAAGTGTTTCGGGTGAAATCGGTATTTTACCGGAGTACCGGGAGGTTACCGGAACCCCTCGGGAGCTGTATGGGCCTTAATGGGCTTTAGTGGAAAGGAGAAGGGGCAGCCCAAGATAGGCTGCGCGCCTCCCCCTCCCCTAGTCCTATTAGGACAAGGAGAGGTGGCCGGCCCCCCTTTCTCTCTTTCCCCCTCAGCTAATCCTACTCCAACTAGGATTGGGGGGAGGAATCCTACTCCCAGAGGGAGTAGGACTCCCTTGGCGCGCCCTCCTTGGCCGGCCGGGCCCCTCCCCTTGGCTCCTTTATATACGGAGGCAGGGGGCACCCCTAGACACACAAGTTGATCCTTGAGATCGTTCCTTAGTCGTGTGCGGTGCCCCCTGCCACCATATTCCACCTCAATCATATTGAAGCGGTGCTTAGGCGAAGCCCTGCAACGGTAGAACATCAAGATCGTCACCACGCCGTCGTGCTGACGGAACTCCTCCCCGATGCTTTGCTGGATCGTAGCCCAGGGATTGTCATCGAGTTGTACGTGTGCTTAGAACTCGGAGGTGCCGGAGTAACGGTGCTTGGATCGGTCGGATCAGGAAGACGTACGACTACTTCCTCTACGTTGTGTCAACGCTTGCGCAGTCGGTCTGCGTGGGTACGTAGACAACACTCTCCCCTCTCGTTGATGTGCATCATCATGATCTTGCGTGTGTGTAGGAATTTTTTTGAAATTACTACGTTCCCCAACAGTGGCATCCGAGCCTAGGTTTTATGGTTTGATGTTATATGCACAAGTAGAACACAAGTGAGTTGTGGGCGATATAAGTCATACTGCCTACCAGCATGTCATACTTTGGTTCGGCGGTATTGTTGGACGAGACGACCCGGACCAACATTACGCGTACGCTTACGCGAGACCGGTTCTCCCGGCGTGCTTTGCACATAGGTGGCTTGCGGGCGACTGTCTCTCCAACTTTAGTTGAACCGAGCGTGGCTACGCCCGGTCCTTGCGAAGGTTAAAACGGAGTCTATTTGACAAACTATCGTTGTGGTTTTGATGCGTAGGTGAGATTGGTTCTTGCTTAAGCCTGTAGCAGCCACGTAAAACTTGCAACAACAAAGTAGAGGACGTCTAACTTGTTTTTGCAGGGCATGTTGTGATGTGATATGGTCAAGGCATGATGATGAATTTTATTGTATGAGACGATCATGTTTTGTAACCGAGTTATCGGCAACTGGCAGGAGCCATGTGGTTGTCGCTTTATTGTATGCAATGCAATCGCGATGTAATGCTTTACTTTATTACTAAGCGGTAGTGATAGTCGTAGAAGCATAAGATTGGCGAGACGACAACGATGCTACGATGGAGATCAAGGTGTCGCGCCGGTGACGATGGTGATCATGACGGTGCTTCGGAGATGGAGATCACAGGCATAAGATGATGATGGCCATATCATATCACTTATATTGATTGCATGTGATGTTTATCTTTTATGCATCTTATCCTGCTTTGATTGACGGTAGCATTATAAGATGATCTCTCACTAAAATATCAAGAAGTGTTCTCCCTGAGTATGCACCGTTGCCAAAGTTCGTCGTGCCCAGACACCACATGATGATCGGGTGTGATAATCTCTACATCCATCTACAACGGGTGCAAGCCAGTTTTGCACATGCAGAATACTCAGGTTAAACTTGACGAGCCTAGCATATGCAGATATGGCCTCGGAACACAGAGACCGAAAGGTCGAGCGTGAATCATATATTAGATATGATCAACATAACGATGTTCACCATTGAAAACTACTCCATCTCACGTGATGATCGGTTATGGTTTAGTTGATTTGGATCACGTGATCACTTAGAGGATTAGAGGGATGTCTATCTAAGTGGGAGTTCTTAAGTAATTTGATTAATTGAACTTAAACTTATCATGAACTTAGTACCTGATAGTATCTTGCTTGTTTATGTTGATTGTAGATAGATGGCTCGTGCTGTTGTTCCGTTGAATTTTAATGCGTTCCTTGAGAAAGCAAAGTTGAAAGATGATGGTAGCAATTACACGGACTGGGTCCGTAACTTGAGGATTATCCTCATTGCTGCTCAGAAGAATTACGTCCTGGAAGCACCGCTGGGTGCCAGGCCTGCTGTTGGAGCAACACCAGATGTTATGAATGTCTGGCAGAGCAAAGCTGATGACTACTCAATAGTTCAGTGTGCCATGCTTTACGGCTTAGAATCGGGACTTCAACGACGTTTTGAACGTCATGGAGCATATGAGATGTTCCAGGAGTTGAAGTTAATATTTCAAGCAAATGCCCGGATTGAGAGATATGAAGTCTCCAATAAGTTCTATAGCTGCAAGATGGAGGAGAACAGTTCTGTCAGTGAGCATATACTCAAAATGTCTGGGTATAATAATCACTTGATTCAATTTGGAGTTAATCTTCCAGATGATTGTGTCATTGACAGAATTCTCCAATCACTGCCACCAAGCTACAAGAGCTTCGTGATGAACTATAATATGCAAGGGATGAACAAGACTATTCCCGGCTCTTCGCAATGCTGAAAGCTGCGGAGGTAGAAATCAAGAAGGAGCATCAAGTGTTGATGGTCAACAAGACCACTGGTTTCAAGAAAAGGGGCAAAGGGAAGAAGAAGGGGAACTTCAAGAAGAACGGCAAACAAGTTGCTGCTCAAGAGAAGAAACCCAAGTCTGGACCTAAGCCTGAAACTGAGTGCTTCTACTGCAAGCAGACTGGTCACTGGAAGCGGAACTGCCCCAAGTATTTGGCGGATAAGAAGGATGGCAAGGTGAACAAAGGTATATGTGATATACATGTTATTGATGTGTACCTTACTAGAGCTCGCAGTAGCACCTGGGTATTTGATACTGGTTCTGTTGCTAATAGTTGCAACTCTAAACAGGGACTACGGATTAAGCGAACACTAGCAAAGTATGAGGTGACGATGCGCGTGGGAAACGGTTCCAAAGTCGATGTGATCGCGGTCGGCACGCTACCTCTACATCTACCTTCGGGATTAATATTAGACCTAAATAATTGTTATTTGGTGCCAGCGTTGAGCATGAACATTATATCTGGATCTTGTTTGATGCGAGACGGTTATTCATTTAAATCAGAGAATAATGGTTGTTCTATTTATATGAGTAATATCTTTTATGGTCATGCACCTTTGAAGAGTGGTCTATTTTTGATGAATCTCGATAGTAGTAACACACATATTCATAATGTTGAAGCCAAAAGATGCAGAGTTGATATTGATAGTGCAACTTATTTGTGGCACTGCCGTTTAGGTCATATCGGTATAAAGCGCATGAAGAAACTCCATATTGATGGACTTTTGGAACCACTTGATTATGAATCACTTGGTACTTGCGAACCGTGCCTCATGGGCAAGATGACTAAAACGCCGTTCTCCGGTACTATGGAGAGAGCAACAGATTTATTGGAAATCATACATACCGATGTATGTGGTCTGATGAATATTGAGGCTCGTGGCGGATATCGTTATTTTCTCACCTTCACAGATGACTTAAGCAGATATGGGTATATCTACTTAATGAAACACAAGTCTGAAACATTTGAAAATTTCAAAGAATTTCAGAGTGAAGTTGAAAATCATCGTAACAAGAAAATAAAGTTTCTACGATCTGATCGTGGAGGAGAATATTTGAGTTACGAGTTTGGTGTACATTTGAAACAATGCGGAATAGTTTCGCAACTCACGCCACCCGGAACACCACAGCGTAATGGTGTGTCCGAACGTCGTAATCGTACTTTACTAGATATGGTGCGATCTATGATGTCTCTTACTGATTTACCGCTATCGTTTTGGGGTTATGCTTTAGAGACGGCCGCATTCACGTTAAATAGGGCACCATCAAAATCCGTTGAGACGACGCCTTATGAACTATGGTTTGGCAAGAAACCAAAGTTGTCGTTTCTTAAAGTTTGGGGCTGCGATGCTTATGTGAAAAAGCTTCAACCTGATAAGCTCGAGCCCAAATCGGAGAAATGTGTCTTCATAGGATACCCAAAGGAGACTGTTGGGTACACCTTCTATCACAGATCCGAAGGCAAGACATTCGTTGCTAAGAATGGATCTTTTCTAGAGAAGGAGTTTCTCTCGAAAGAAGTGAGTGGGAGGAAAGTAGAACTTGACGAGGTAACTGTACCTTCTATCTTATTGGAAATAGTACATCACAGAAAACTGTTTCTGCGACACCTATACCAATTAGTGAGGAAGCTAATGATGATGATCATGAAACTTCAGGACAAGATACTGCTGAACCTCGTAGATCAACCAGAGCGAGATCTGCACCAGAGTGGTACGGTAATCCTGTTCTGGAAATCATGCTGCTAGATCATGATGAACCTATGAACTACGAAGAAGCGATGGTGAGCCCAGATTCCGCAAAATGGCTTGAAGCCATGAAATCTGAGATGGGATCCATGTATGAGAACAAAGTATGGACTTTGGTTGACTTGCCCGATGATCGGCAAGCAATTGAGAATAAATGGATCTTCAAGAAGAAGATTGACGCTGATGGTAATGTTACTGTCTACAAAGCTCGACTTGTCGCAAAAGGTTTTCGACAAGTTCAAGGGGTTGACTACGATGAGACTTTCTCACCCATAGCGATGCTTAAGTCTGTCCGAATCATGTTAGCGATTGCTGCATTTTATGATTATGAAATTTGGCAGATGGATGTCAAAACTGCATTCCTGAATGGATTTCTGGAAGAAGAGTTGTATATGATGCAACCGGAAGGTTTTGTCGATCCAAAGGGAGCTAACAAAGTATGCAAGCTCCAGCGATCCATTTATGGACTGGTGCAAGCCTCTCGGAGTTGGAATAAACGCTTTGATAGTGTGATCAAAGCATTTGGTTTTATACAGACTTTCAGTGAAGCCTGTATTTACAAGAAAGTGAGTGGGAGCTCTGTAGCATTTCTGATATTATATGTGGATGACATATTACTGATTGGAAATGATATAGAATTTCTGGATAGCATAAAGGGATACTTGAATAAGAGTTTTTCAATGAAAGACCTTGGTGAAGCTGCTTACATATTAGGAATAAAGATCTATAGAGATAGATCAAGATGCTTAATTGGAATTTCACAAAGCACATACCTTGACAAGATTTTGAAGAAGTTCAAAATCGATCAAGCAAAGAAAGGGTTCTTGCCTGTGTTAGAAGGTGTGAAATTGAGTCAGACTCAATGCCCGACCACTGCAGAAGATAGAGAGAAAATGAAAGATGTTCCCTATGCTTCAGCAATAGGCTCTATCATGTATGCAATGCTGTGTACTAGACCTGATGTGTGCCTTGCTATAAGCTTAGCAGGGAGGTACCAAAGTAATCCAGGAGTGGATCACTGGACAGCGGTCAAGAACATCCTGAAATACCTGAAAAGGACTAAGGATATGTTTCTCGTATATGGAGGTGACAAAGAGCTCACCGTAAGAGGTTACGTTGATGCAAGCTTTGACACTGATCCGGACGATTCTAAATCGCAAACCGGATACGTGTTTACATTAAACGGTGGAGCTGTCAGTTGGTGCAGTTCTAAACAAAGTGTCATAGCAGGATCTACATGTGAAGCAAAGTACATAGCTGCTTCGGAAGCAGCGAACGAAGGAGTCTGGATGAAGGAGTTCATATCCGATCTAGGTGTCATACCTAGTGCATCGGGTCCAATGAAAATCTTTTGTGACAATACTGGTGCAATTGCCTTGGCAAAGGAATCCAGATTTCACAAGAGGACCAAGCACATCAAGAGACGCTTCAATTCCATCCAGGATCTAGTCTAGGTGGGAGACATAGAGATTTGCAAGATACATACGGATCTGAATGTTGCAGACCCATTGACTAAGCCTCTTCCACGAGCAAAACATGATCAGCACCAAGGCTCCATGGGTGTTAGAATCATTACTGTGTAATCTAGATTATTGACTCTAGTGCAAGTGGGAGACTGAAGGAAATATGCCCTATAGGCAATAATAAAGTTATTATTTATTTCCTTATATCATGATAAATGTTTATTATTCATGCTAGAATTGTATTAACTGGAAACATAATACATGTGTGAATACATAGACAAACTTAGTGTCACTAGTATGCCTCTACTTGACTAGCTCATTAATCAAAGATGGTTATGTTTCCTAACCATGAACAGGGTGTTGTTATTTGATTAACGAGGTCACATCATTAGTTGAATGATCTGATTGACATGACCCATTCCATTAGCTTAGCACCCGATCGTTTAGTATGTAGTTATTGCTTTCTTCATGACTTATACATGTTCCTATGACTATGAGATTATGCAACTCCCGTTTGCCGGAGGAACACTTTGTGTGCTACCAAACGTCACAACGTAACTGGGTGATTATAAAGGAGCTCTACAGGTGTCTCCAATGGTAGATATTGGGTTGGCGTATTTCGAGAATAGGATTTGTCACTCCGATTGTCGGAGAGGTATCTCTGGGCCCTCTCGGTAATGCACATCACATAAGCCTTGCAAGCATTGCAGCCAATGAGTTAGTTGCGAGATGATGTATTACGGAACGAGTAAAGAGACTTGCCGGTAACGAGATTGAACTAGGTATTGGATACCGACGATCGAATCTCGGGCAAGTAACATACCGTTGACAAAGGGAACAACGTATGTCGTTATGCGGTCTGACCGATAAAGATCTTCGTAGAATATGTAGGAGCCAATATGGGCATCCAGGTCCCGCTATTGGTTATTGACCGGAGATGTGTCTCAGTCATGTCTGCATTATTCTCGAACCGTAGGGTCCGCACGCTTAATGTTACGATGACAATTATTATGAGTTTATGCATTTTGATGTACCGAAGTTAGTTCGGAGTCCCGGATGTGATCACGGACATGACGAGGAGTCTCGAAATGGTCGATACATAAAGATTGATATATTTGAAGCCTATGTTTGGATATCGGAAGTGTTCCGGGTGAAATCGGTATTTTACCGGAATACCGGGAGGTTACCGGAACCCCCCGGAGCTATATGGGCCTTAATGGGCTTTAGTGGAAAGGAGAAGGGGCAGCCCAAGATGGGCTGCGCGCCTCCCCCCTCCCCTAGTCCTATTAGGACAAGGAGAGGTGGCCGGCCCCCCTTTCTCTCTTTCCCCCTCAGCAAATCCTACTCCAACTAGGATTGGGGGGAGGAATCCTACTCCCAGAGGGAGTAGGACTCCCTTGGCGCGCCCTCCTTGGCCGGCCGGCACCCTCCCCTTGGCTCCTTTATATACGGAGGCAGGGTGCACCCCTAGACACACAAGTTGATCCTTGAGATCGTTCCTTAGCCGTGTGCGGTGCCCCCTGCCACCATATTCCACCTCGATCATATTGAAGCGGTGCTTAGGCGAAGCCCTGCGACGGTAGAACATCAAGATCGTCACCACGCCGTCGTGCTGACGGAACTCCTCCCCGACGCTTTGCTGGATCGGAGCCCGGGGATTGTCATCGAGTTGTACGTGTGCTTAGAACTCGGAGGTGCCGGAGTAACGGTGCTTGGATCGGTCGGATCGGGAAGACGTGCGACTACTTCCTCTACGTTGTGTCAACGCTTCCGCAATCGGTCTGCGTGGGTACGTAGACAACACTCTCCCCTCTCGTTGCTGTGCATCATCATGATCTTGCGTGTGCGTAGAAATTTTTTTGAAATTACTACGTTCCCCAACATTAACATTAGGAGGGGTCGGCCCATCTTCTCAGTGTCTCCAAAAATTACCTAGTTAATTTAACCTAACTAAGTGCTACAGTGGCGGACCCACATGTGAGTGGTCCATTAGCTCCTAATTAGCTACCTGACGGGCAGGGGGGCACTTGGCAGTGCCCCAGCCACATTCAACTACGATGGCGCGCCGGCGGCAGCGCCAAACAGGGCGGAAGGCCATGGAACCTCGTCGGAAACGGGCGGTGGTGATCCAAACCGGGCGCGGTTGGGCTTGTTCGAACGCGGGCTTGGTGCCGCATCAAATGGTTGTCATGGGTGACGCTGGGGAGGCCGGAGGTAACCGCAATGACGACGACCGGCGGCAACAGGAAGTGCGGTGGCTGGGTTCGACGGCGCAGCTTGCGTACGAGGCAACTAACTAGCAGGGGAACATGAGGGGAGGCGCCCGGAGCTCATCTGAGCACTCATCCAGCCCGGGGATAGACCAAAACGACAGGAGGTACATGGCGGCAGAAGCAGAGCTCTGGCAATGGGGACAGCAAGCAGTAGGAGCGGATCAAGCGGCATAGGGAGGGAGGAGGCACGCGGAGCTCACAAAGGAGCTCGTGGAGGGGTCGACGGGGCCGGGGAGGTTCGAGGGCCAGTGGATCGAGGACGACCGTGGCGTGCGGCGCCGGCGAAGAAGAGGACGAGGGCGATGACGTTGAGGCTTTCCCGCCTCGATCTAGGATGGAGGTCGACGGGGAACAGTCGGGCGGGGCTCCTCGACGCGTCGGATTGGCGAGCTGCGACCGGTGGCCACGCCAACGGGACGGCGCGGCGATGGGCGTGCTCGGGCGAGCTTGCCTAAGAGGGAAAGGGGGCGAGAGAGAGAGAGAAGGGGAGCTGCGAGAAGGAGGCCGGGGGGCAGCCCTCGGCGCCGGCGGGCGGCAACCGTCCTCAGGCGCGGGCGCATCGAGAGGAGGGGAGCGAACAGGGGCGCCCCTCCTCCGTGCGTGTGTGTGTGTGTGTGCGTCGTGCGTGATATAGCTGGCCAAATGGGCCGTTCTTTTCGGGCCGGCCCGTGAGCACGCGCGGCACGGCCCGCCTTGGGCCAGGCACGGCACGGTCTAAATGGGCCGGGCCTGGCACGCGGCACGTCCTGGGCCGGGCCTGGGCCTGGAGGCTGGGCACGCGGGCCGGCACGGCACGGCCCGATTACGTTTTTTTATTTTTTTTATACATCTATATATGACCCAGTATATAAAAATAGGCTAAAAAACGCTCAATGCGGCAAATAACAGGCTGAAAATATGCGGCCCACCATGCTAAACGGGCCAACGTGCCGACCCGTTTACTAACTGGGCCGTGCCTGGGCCTGGGGGCGCAGCACGCGGGCCGGCACGGCACGGCCCGTATAATAATCGTGCCCTGGCGGGCCGTGCCGGGCTAGGCACGATTACGATGGGCCGGGCCGGGCCGTGCCGGGCCGGCCCGTTTGGCCAGGTATAGTGCGTGACGACACGGGGAGGGAACGAGGGGGAGTGGGGGATCGTGCGGGAGAGAGTGGGTGAGGCTAGGGTTAGGCAGTTGGTGGGGGGCAGCTGGGCTGTCGCGGCCCATTGTGGCCTAAAGCCCGGGGGGGAGGCAGTGGGGTTTTATTACTTTCTCTCTCTTTTTCATACTTTTGCTTTTTTCTGTGTTTTTTATTGTTGTTTATTTTAGTGTTCAAAATATCCCAAATTGACACCTAAATTGATGTTACCAATTATGCCATTGCCACATAATTTTGCTACCCAAACTAAAGTAGTTTTATAATTCTTTAATATTTAAAAGTATTTACATAATAGTTTTCACTACTGTTTTATTCATCTCATAGTTTTTAGCATTTTATAAAAGTGTGGTTCCTTCACCACCATTACCTACGCAATATTTGGCACAACCCGAACATTTAGTAGTAATATTTGAAAACTTTTATTGTTTGCCTTTGTTTTTTTTCTCGAATATGCACGAGTGTGCATATCATATATTAAAGAAGAACGACAAAGAAAGCCTCCACCAACAGTTACATTTACACGTCTGTGCGGCGCTTAGCACGCACCCACTCCACCCAGATACACGTAACCTACTCCTCCCCCATAGCCCACATATACAAACTACCTTGGAAACTACCTAACTCCCTCTTGATAAGCCTTGCCTTAGCCCATACCATGGCCTCAGACTTCACCTTCTGGACGAGCCTCTCAATCGATGGGTAAATGCTGTCGAAAACAATGGCATTTCGATGCTTCCAAAGCTCCCACATTACAAGTAACATCACTGTACATAGGTCCTTGATCCTCGTTGTCCCATCCACGCTCCTGCTGGCAAGCCAGTCCCCGAGCTTGTCATCCTGCCTTGGTTTCCAGTCTGCTCTACCAAGTGCCTCACCTATGCGCATCCACGCCATTCTGGCGAACACGCACGTGAGCAAAATATGGTTTATCGTTTCTTCTTCCTGATCACAAAATGGGCACGTGTCCTGGTGCGGTAAACCTCTCCTCGCTAGCCGGTCCGAGGTCCAACATCGGTTTATGAGGGCCAACCACGCAAAAAAGCGACACTCCAATGGCGCCCTAGACTTCCAAGTCAGCTTTGATGTGGGCACCACCTCCCGACCCCAAAATTTGCTCGCATTGGCCGAGATCACGGTGAACTAGCCATGAGCCTCCCAGGACCAAGTGACCATGTCCTGCTCTCCCACACGCGGCTCCCAAACTTGCACCCTCGACCACAGATCCATGAACTGCCGCAGTGTGATCTCATCCATGTCCGGCCCAACATGTTGTGCCCAAACTCCACTCGCAGCGACCTGCCACACCTTCTGACCTCTCCTGATTCTTGGTGGGATCCTTTCATACACTGCCGGTGCTACCTCCTGCACCCTCATGCCATCGAGCCATCTATCCTCCTAGAACAAGGTAGTCCTCCCATCTCTAGCCTCGGCTCTAGTTGCTACCCAGAATATCTGCATAGACTCTTTAGGCACTTTAATAGTGAATTCACTCCACGGTTTGTTACCATCCACCCTTTGCAGCCACGGTCACCTCGCTTGCATTGGCACATTCAACCATTGCAAGTTTGGTATGCCCAGACCTCCAGCCCACTTAGGGGCACACACTGCTTCTCAAGCCACCGCGCAATTACCTCCATTTGCCTCGGCCCTCTTGCACCACAGAAATCCCCTACACACCTTGTTCATAGCCGCTATCGTCTTCATCGGCAGGTCCAGAGCCATCATCGCGTGTATCGGCATGGCACATAACACATACTGCACCAGTGTTAACCTCCCACTCTTCGGCATTAGCGCGGACTTCCATTTGGGCAAACGATTTGCCAAGTTATCCACCAAGTATTGTAGTTGTCCTGCCGTTTGTTTTCTTAGGGAAAACGGTAAACCAAGATATTTGATCGGGAACGAGGCCACTGGACATCCTAACTCCTGGCTCACCCAGGCCATTGTGTGCTCATCACATCTAATGGGCAGCGCGGCCGATTTGGCCATGTTTATTCTTAGTCCCGAAGCTTCCCCAAACATGACAAAGATCGCTCTACATGCTGCCAGATCCACTTGCTTCGGCTTCAGGAAAAGGACTACATCGTCCACGTATATCGACATTCTTTGCCTCATGCCCATCGCTGCCAAGGGTTACATCACCCTCCGTAGCACCGTAGCCTCGAACATACGTTGCAATGGTTCCATCATGAGAATGAATAGCATAGGTGACAGCGAGTCCCCTTGCCGCAACCCTTTGCAATTGAAAATAGTTTCTCCAGGCTCGCCATTGACCATCACCTTTGTAGTTGACGTGGCCAGGATACCGCAAATCCAAGCCCTCCACTTTTTCCCAAAACCAAATTGTTGCAGTACTTCCAACAAGAAAGGCCATTGTACCAAATCAAATGCCTTGGAGATGTCCAACTTAAGAAGAACAGCCAGGTTCTTTAACGCGTGTAGCCTCCTTGCCATTCCTTGAACTAGCATGAAGTTGTCATGGAATGATCTTCCTTTTACGAATGCACTTTGATGACTCCCCATGAGGTTTGGAAGTTCCACGGCCAACCTGGTCTAGAGTACCTTTTCAAAGATCTTTATTGCCCTGTGCACCAGGTTTATCGGTCGGAAGTCTCCCACATCCAATGCGCCTTCCTTCTTTGGCAAAAGAGATACCAATGATCGGTTGATTGCAACCATGCCTCTCATATCCTCCCGATACATACAGTCCATAGCCCTCATGAAATCCACCTTAATGATATTCCAACACGTGGCATAGAACCTTCCTATAAAACCATCCGGCCCCAGCGCTTTGTCCATAGGCATTGACTTAACCACTTTTTCCACTTCCTCGGCTGTGAACGGCTCCTCAAGCTGGGACATATCCCGTTGCGGCAAGCTCAGCCCCTCCAAGTGGATTGCATGTTGCCGCGGCTCACACGAACCCAAAGCTTGGCCATAAAATGCATCTACCGCCGATGCCACCTCGTCCTGGCCGGAGAAAATCTGCCCATTATACCTCACTGCCCGCAGCACATTCTTCCGCTGCCTGTGGCTAGCTTGCTGATGAAACAGCCTTGTGTTACCATCCCCCTCACGCAGCTGCAGCTGCCGCGATCGTTGTCTTGCAACCGAACGCTCTAGTGAACACAGCCCCAAAAGTTTATGTTTCAAGCATTTCCGCAGCTCCCTCTCCGCATGGGTCAATACACGCAACTCCATAGCTACATCTAGCCGTGTGATCACCTCCAAAGCAATGCCAATCTACAGCTTCACATTCCCGATCCACCGGTCACTCCATTTTTGCAAAGATTTTGTCGTTGCCCTAAGCTTGCAATGCAGCGTGAGGTAGTCATTTGATGTTGCGGGAGTAGCCTCCCACGCAGCCTGTACCGTCTCCCTGAACCCTGCCGCCTTAACCCAGAAAGCTTCGAAGCGGAAGCGTTTGTGAGTTTTTATTTCCACATTCATGTCCAACATCAAAGGGCAATGATCCGAAATAGCTGTGCCCAGAGCCGACAAGAAGCACGTAGGAAACGCCTCATCCCACTCGTTTGTGACGAATATATGATCAATCTTCTCCAGAGTAGCCTCCTGTTGTTCATTAGACCACGTGTACCGGCGAACATTCAAGTACAACTCCTTCAACTCGAGCCTATTCAACTTGGCTCGAAACCTGCCCAACATCCTCCGGTTGATCAAGGCGTTGTTCTTGTCTTCTTGCCTTCCAATGAGATTAAAATCTCCAGCTACAAGCCAGGGGCTTGCGTGTAGCTCTCTTATATCCACCATCTCTTGAAGAAATTCCACTTTATCCCTGTCCTCTTGAGGTCCTTATACACATGTAAGCCACCACTCTGCCACTCCCGGAGCCTTCACAATCGCCGTGAGCGAGTTGTTCAGGTAGTGTGGGTTTGAGAGCAAGACGATCGTCTCGTCCCAGGGCACTAAAATCCCACCACGCGTCCCAACCGCAGGGACATAGAAAAACTTGGTAAATTTATTGCCAAGGCAATGTTGTACAACCGCTGCAGATATCTCTTGCAGCTTTGTTTCCTGAAGACAAACTATGGCCGGATTCGCCTCCACCACTACATGCCTCGCCGCATCTCTACGTCCCGGAGCATTGAGCCCACGCACATTCCATACAATGATCCGTAGGGGTTGTGCATACATCATCACCTCCTACCTAGACCACCTGCATCTACCCCTAGGCCATGGCACCGACCACTTGGGGCGTATCCAGCAACGGCGCCGGCGGAGACTCCCACCCAAAGAGGGCCAACACCGCTGCGATGTGCTCATCCGAGAGTGGCCGGTTGAACAGATCGACGTACATGCGAAGGGCTTCCTCGGAGATGACCTCTCCCTCATGAGCCAAACATAACTTACGAATGATCACTTGCTGCTGTTTGCTGCCCCCATGTTTTGCAATCCTCTCGCTCCTCCTCGACATGATGTCCAGAATCCTCTTCCTCATTGGTCTACGGGTATGCGCCCCATGCTTGTGCGTCTCCGGCCCTGCCAAAATTGGCTCAATAGATCTGCACATGCTCTCACACAGCTGCGCCACGTCCTCTAGAGCAGGCTCTGCCAGTCTTGGAGTGCATTGGGAAGCACACAGTGGAGATGGCTCGTCGCTCCCGGAAAGACTCACCTGGAACATGTGCCAATCTTCTACCTACCCCACCTGTTGCGATATCCCGTCCTCCTGCGAGAGAAGCTCAAGGGACATACATCCCTGCATGCATGAGGTCTCTGCCTCCTCGCCACACACATGTCCCCCCTCGCCTGGCTGCATGGATCCATACCCGACCAAGGGGGCACGGGAATCAACAGATACTACTGTCTCCATCTGGGAACAGGAGTCCCTGTCCAACGACTCGCTCCGCGCCCTGTCGGGCCACACACCAGACCGGGCTAGCCCCGACCCCACTGACAGCTCCATCGAGCCAACCAGGCAAATCTCACCAGACTGCTTTGCCAGGACCGAACCAACCGGCTCCAATCCCGTCGCTACCTGCACCCCAAGCCCACGCCATCTCGATGACATGACAGATGTCGGGGAGGCCCACGCGCTGCCCCTAAGCACATCTTCCGACCGCAAGGTGACACCTCCACCCGGCTGATCGCCTCGCCCCGGGCCAGCTGTCCCCGAGCGGTTGGCTCCACAGATTCCATGGTCAAGTCACGGTCAATCTCTGTAGTAGGCTCCACCTGCCGCAGCCGAACGTCATGCTCCCTATCCGGGCCCGCAACACCTTTATTTTGAACGCAGTCCTGCGCCACCGCCGGAGCGAATGCCGACGACGAGCACCCCGCCGATGGCGGCGAGGCTGCCGCATCGGAACCATTCCTCCTCGCACCCTCCGCTCCACCTTGGCCTTGTCACCATGGAGCCCTCCTGTCAGATCTTCCATCTTCCTCCGGCGGTGGAGCCGGCGGGCTAGGCGGCGGCGACAGCTCCGGATCGTCGTCCTCATCCACCATCGGCTCGGCCAGCTTGACAATGCGAATGTTATACCACAACGCTGTCGTCCTCGCTGCCCGCGGGAAGACCCTACCTTGCCGCCGACGAGGCTCCTCCACGTACAACCTCCTCTGCTCCGGGATGCGCTCTGGCCGATCCGTCCTCAGCCACACCTTGTAGCTCGACATGTCGTACCTCTGCATCGTGTTGTCCATCACTCCAACCACGAGCCCCAGGCCATGGAGCACCGTATTAGACGTCCTCCTCGTCCACGCGTGCGCCGGCACCCCCACCAGCGCCACCGGCACCAGAAAGGACAATGCCGCTCCGGTAGCCTGCGCCTGCCTCAACCATGGACGCAGCGACAAAGAGAAGCCGGCCGCCGAAGATGGCGACAGACCCCCCTGCCGCACCATCCTGTCGCGTGTGCTCTTCTCTCTGCACAACACCAAGAAATCCTCCGAGAAGAAAGCTCGAATCGACATGTCCATTGGCCCAATGTGAAACTCCTTGTGCAAGGCCGCCGCTACCCTTGCCAGGTCGACCTCCGGCCTGGTACCCGTAATCATCACCACCACCGCCTTGGACAGCTCCGCCTCCATCTGCTAGAGATCCTCCGCCTCCTCCATGAAGCAGCAACCCACTTCCTCGATGACCGGCTGCTGCACACCGGCAGCCGCTCGAGGGACATCCACCGGCTCGAAAGGCACCGAGAACACTAGGCCAGCCTCGCTCCCAGCAGCACCGTCCCGGACCACCTGATTCCACGGGCGCCCCACCCTGCGCGCGCCCGGTGGGGCGGCCCTGGCGGGGGCGGCGGAGGCACCAATGACATTTGGGACGGCCCCTGCTCCACCTGCCTGATGAGAGAGACGGGAGGGGCGTTGATGGCACCGTACACCTTCCTTTGTCGCAACGTCGGCACCTGCTGCGGGCGCACCGGGGCCTCCACCAGCGACGCACTCCTCCTCTCGCCACAGTTCCTGGCAATGTGCCTGAATCCACCACACCGCACACACAGAGTCTCATTGGGGCAATCCCTCGAGATGTGCCGGTCATCTCCACAATTGTAGCAACAGCCCTGCAGAGTAGGCGGAATTCTTGTCCGCGGCGGCCTCAAGGTTGGGAGCGTCGGCGAAAGCCGCCTCCTTGTTGCCGGACACGGAGGAGAGACAGGGCTGCGGGGCCTGTGACCCACCTTGGTCTACCAAGCCCGCTCCATCGGCCTTGACGAACCACCCGCAGCACCGCCCTGGATGATGGGACCGAACGCTGTGTCGAGCACCTCAGGGACGGCAATGGCAGATCTGAGCGGCGGACTCGGCGGGGACTGCGACCCCTCGGAGGAAGATGAGGACCCTACCGACAGAGAGACCCGCGAGGACATGAGACTGGGCACCGGCTTCGGAGTAGAGACCGGCGAAAAAGGCAGCTTTGGTGGCCGCCGGCGCCGGAGTGGCCACCGGCGCTCAGAGAGGGGAGGGGGAGGCGCTCAGAGAGGGGGAGGATTTTGTCTTTTTCCGTGTTTTGCCTTTGTTTTAAATTTGAATTTGAATCGGTTTCTAATCAACGTGAGTTTAATTACAGTAACCGAGGTTACGTGGCATCATTAAGAGAGGATCATTGTAGCTTAATTATCCCCGGCTTGATTGTAAGCTTGGGGGAGATTGACGTGCACTTTGTATATTTACCTTCCTGAATTTCTTTCCTGCAAGTCAAGATTAGCATGCAGTTTTTATTTCCAATAAGGTTGAACTATCGATTTCCTTTTTTTTTAACGTGGGATGATATTTTCCGATGAGTATTCGGATGTCTTGATGTGTGAGACCATTATTGCTTTCGTGAGAACGTATAGGATGATAATTGTGATCTAAATATTAGTACATAATTACTTGCATGATGATTATAAGTACTCCACAACGTAGTTGTGAAGTTTTTTAAAGGAGATGAAATAACTATATATGCTAGTTCATTAGAGGTTCAACTGATAAAAGGGTAAGCAAAAAATCCTCTTAAATTGAATAGTGCTTATACAAAAAGAGTTCTCCCGAGATTCATGTTTAGCTTGCATTTCACATAAGATTAAAATGTGAGATGAGCTCTTAACATGATTCAATGACAAGAGACAAAAATATTTAAAGTAATGAATCTTTGAAAGAAAAGAGGAGAAATAACACTTTTCTGCAACAATGATGAACTGGGGTATGAAGTTGTTACCTGTCCACAATAAAATTAAGTAACAACATGTGGATGACTGCATGGTCATTATCATAGTGAGGATGAGCTATCATTTGTCATAAGTCTTTTATCCTACTAGTTCCTATAACCAATGATGGACCCATGCTTCTCTCATATCCGTATCTCATAAATATCAAGTTGACCTTGTTCTTTACAAGCTACGGTACTTGCTCGGGGACGAGCAAGACTTAAGCTTGGGGTAGTTGATGAGTCCAATTTACGTGATGATTTTGATAGTTATTTCGTGCATACATGGTAGGTTTTATAGAATTTTACCGCGTTCATGCACCTCTTTTTGTTGATATTCCTCATGTAACGCCTTTTGGACCATTTAGCACTTTATGGAAGAAATCCCAGGAAATTGTAGTGGAATCACGTATTTAATGTGGTAATCACCTACCATAAAAGAATCAAGCAAGGAGACTAAAGGAGGGGGAGTCGCAGTGCTTCTAGAGCCAAAGACAGGGTTTCATACGATCGCACCCGCTCATACGGGCGGTCGTATGAGGTGTCGCCGCCGCCGCCTGATCGACTACTTCTACCCCATGAAATTGGATTGGGGATCAGACGCCTAGAGATACCAGGAACTCATCCAGAAGGCAGAACCCTAGCCTCCAGAGTCCATCCAGAGGAGGGATTGTCAAGAAGGAGGCCATCTTCATCACCAAGCACAAGGCGGCTACAACATCACCACCACTGTCATCGTCAGCATCATCATCATCACCATTGTCATCATCATCATCATCCACATCCTTACCATTGTAATATCAGGAACCCTAGTGGATTGTCTTGTGTATTACTCGTATTATTCATTTATGTTTGTCACCATCCCCATCATGATGTTTGTTGTTTCCATGTGTGAGTAGACCCTAGTTCTCGGGGATATGGAGGAACCTTGGTATATGTATAGGATTTGGATCGCTATTTTCGATATGAGATCCTCTATTGAATGCTTAGTTTAATAACTCCGTGAATGTTGTGAAGGGGGCCCACTCAGCATTATTGCCTTATGGACATGAAGTATATCACTATCGTTGTAAAGGGGTAGGATGTGAAGGTAATTCCAGGTGACAGCAAAAACCTTTACTCTTAACATTTGCAATTGATAGGATAATTATGGAGAACCCTTAGAGAGGTCGTGTCCATGGGATAAACCCTTAATTATCATAGTTGTAACCCTTTGAGTGTGTCATGCATGGCATGAAGTCTACTTCAAGTAGAATGTGTTCTGTACCTGGCTCCGCCCAACATAATTGTCAAGAATGACTCAAGTATCATTACCATACTATGCCTACTCATAGGTTGTGTTAGAAACATACCAGGGGATTCCGGACTCCCTAAGAAGTGAGAACACCTTACTCCTTTGCTATTTCATCAGTCACTTCAACTATTGTTTCCTCATTGCTTTTATGTTATTTACTCTAAAGCGTGTTTCACAACTTCATTGTAATTTGCTTTCCCCCTCACTTTGTTTGGAGTCTACAATTATTTGCAGACACAAATCTACAATTCCTTACAAGAGGCAGAAGTATGATTCCCGTGCTTCCTATGGGATCGATACTCTTACTTCAAAATGGCTACAAGTAAACCTTGTGCACTTCCAGGTTATCATGGACATACTGACCCGGCGCTGAAAGTGCCTCTTTGAAAAAACGGGTGGTGTACCAAAATAGTTGCGCGTCAACCTCTCGTGCGCCTCAACCCGTTCTCTCCGGTTGAACTCACGTCCAAACACGGAACCGCCGTGCTTCAGCTTCTTCCTCTTGTGCATCACCACTAGCATAACAATTTCCTCATCCGGCGAGGAATCGTCCATGAAAGAGGAGTCACATGAGCTCATCTACAATGCAGAAATCACCGTCAAACTACATCTTCATGCCCGATAAAAAACCCTCCAAGTTTGCATGATTTTTTACCTTGTGGAAATTTGCTCGAACATGTTGCGAGCGAGGTGGAAGCAACCGGCCGGCGGCGGATCAGAGCCGGGGCGGCGGCTGCAGATTGCAAATGGTGGGTGGGTGGCGGCTGTAGACGGCCTCTGGACGGCCGTGTGGCTACCGAAGGACTCCGCTCGCGGCGACACATCGACAAAGGCAACAACCGAGAAACCGCCGACTCGGCCGGTTGTGATGGTCGCGCGATAGCCCCTTTTAGCTCTGGCGGCTGGCAACTGCTACAAGAAGGTGTCCGAGATCTTCTACAACCATTACGGTCGCCGGAGCTCCCACGAATTTGTAAATCGCCGCGCGGTCGCCAGCGGGGCGAAATCAAATCGGCGTCCGCTATGGTGGCTACGACGGCAGACATTGGCGGCAGGGGTGCGTCGAGATTGGGGACGTGCAAACGAGCGACCATTTTCGTGCAAAAATCACCTGTGAAGGCGGGGGAGGGGGAGGGGTGGAAGGGTGGGACAGACGAAAGTGAAATGAATGGCAGTTTGGCGTTGGTGTGCGACCGGTTGTTTCACATCACTTGAAGGAGGTGATGTATTTTTTTTACATGTACATCATCTATTAGACTAGCATTTTTAGTCCTTAAAAATATAAAAAGTAATTATTTATGCATCTACATCATCTATTGAAGATGCTTTAGGGCTTGTTCGGTTGACAGGGAAAATAGAGGGGTTTGACAGGGATTAGCAAGTATTGCACCCTCTACAAGTCAAAATCCCCTCCAATCCAGCCCAATCCCATTTGTGAGGGGTGTAAGCGAACGAAGCCTTAGGCCTTGTTTGGTGGAGGAGGTTTGGGGAGGTTTGGAGGGGAATATCCCCGCAGGGTTCAAAATCCCCAGAAATCCTTGTCAGCTCATTTGACACGTAGGGATTGAGCAAGCCAATCCTCTCCGTTTCCCCGTGAATCCCCCTCAATCCATGTGGTACAGAAAACCCCCTAACCCATGGAACTGGACGCTTGCTTTGCTGCTGCTGTTGTAGGAGGTTTAACCAAATAAGGCCTCATTTGACAGGAAGGGATTGGGGAGGTTTGTGGAGGGGGGATTTCAGAGGATTGGGTGAATCCCTTCCTTCCACCCAATCCCCTCAAAACCCCTCCATCCCCAATCCTCTTTGTTTAAAATTTCTGTTTGGTAGGCAGGGTTTGTCATATTGATAGAGCACTTAAAAATCCAATCTTTATAATGTAATTAACTCCCCTTATATCCTTGCTACAGCCTTGTACAAAAGAAAATCAGCAACATAATTTAGCAGCGACAAGAGAATAATTTAGAAGCAACATAATTTTGCACGATTTGAAATCAATATCTCATCACAGCAAGAACATAATTTATCATAACAGCGTGACTTCGAATCTCAAATCTCAGCAATCATAATTTATCAAACAACGTGATCTTCGACAACAACAATTCATTACGACAACAATAGTTCATTTCAACAACGTGCAGACACATGTATCCATCTTGTGGTGTCATGATCATCTAGCTTTGAGAACCCGAGAGAAATTTATCCATCCAGGTTGTTTATTGTTGCTTCTTTTGGTGACTGAGAACCTGATGAAACAAAAAGAGATGCAAATATCAAATAGATAATTATGACAGGAATTGTAAATCCTTTTTTCTGTAATTTAAACTGTTATATCAAATAGCTGAATAAAAGTGATACTATGACATGAATTGTAAATCCTTTTTTCTGTAATTTAAACCGATTGATTGGCAAGGATAAGTACGCATTGAAAGAAAAGCAAATGATCATCTAACTCTGTGATGTCAAAGATGCCAAAAGGAAAGAAGTCCCCGACTTGACAGCCCAGTTTTCCTATTGCGTGGGTGAAGAATCTACTCCCTCTGTTCCCCAGTATTTGTCTTTCTAGACATTTCAAATGGACTACAACATACGGATGTATATAGATATATTTTAGAGTGCATATTCACCCTTTTCTTCTTGAGCTCCATTTAAGTACAAGTAAACAGAAACATGAGTTCAGACATAAATAACAGCACAAGCACATTCCCATCCACATTGTTTTGGAACAGTTACAAAAATGAGATGCCATATGAACGCTGCACTATGCTTTGTTTATTTTCTGTTGCGACAATAAGTGAAGCAAGAGGGTTCACCATAATCTTTGGAACAGTTTAGTAAAGATCAGTTGCTGATAACATTTCACCATAATGAATGAAGATGGCTCATCATAACCAAAAAACTGGGTATCTGCTAACCTCTCAAGTACCGTTATCACCATGTTTTCACACTCTGAACTTTAAATTAATTTGTAAAATAAATTGCTCAGGTGAATTAAAAACTAGTGTTACTCAATAGAATTGGCAGCTGGCAGACATATGCACCAAATACTCCCTCCATTCGGAATTACTCGTCCAAGAAATGAATGTATCTAGATGTATTTTAGTTGTAGATACATCCATGTGACAAGTAATTCCGAACAGAGGGAGTAGTACTTATTTTTCCAAAAACAAACTGTTGACATTGCAAGAGAAATGGACTGTGATGGATAATACATGAAGATAGGTTATGAGAAAGTACCAACATAGGAATTAGCTGGTACACTTCACTTCATCAGCTCTACTTCTACACGCAAAATCTCCTTTTTGATCATGCCAGGCGATGTCTCCCTTTTCACATCAGTCTTCTTGCTCCAATCTTAAACCATGCAAACAAGAATGAACAGTCAATTACAATGTATACATTTCTCTGAACAGTCCTTGGACGCACACAGCCGAGCAGTCACAAAAAAATGTACAAAAATAGGCAGTCACAAGTGACATGAGCTGTGCCTGCTAATAGGATGAGCTTGACCCAATCTGATGGGGTTTAAAAGGCAGCAAAATGAACAGACTCGTCCTTTCACTATCTTGGCTGCACTTCTCCCTTATTATTTATTTTTTACGGCTATGTTAGACTAAGGAATAGGATGCTCTCAACCAGCCTAAATACAGTCACACAGCCCCAATGTTTTCAGCGTGCCTTGACTAATGAATTGCTAATTAACACTTGATTGCAGTCTACTGAAGAAAATACTAGTCGTGTGCAGCAATAGGAAATCATCCAGATGGCCGAGTTTCGTGATCAGCATCTACTTGAGTGGCAGAATCGCTTGCAAAAAGAAAGAGATTCGAATCATAACTCACACGCAGCCGGAATTATTTCTCCCCAATTCTGATAACCGGGCACCTAATACCTTAGAGCATATCCGCCAGTTCGATCGTAATTCGTACACATCCCAAAACAATCAATCAATCCCCTCTCCCCGGCTAATCTGATCCAATCCAGAGGCGATTCAGATCGGAGAGACGCGAACAGAGTATTTTATTTTATCCCTCTCGAGTTACTCTCGGCACGGCAGCGCCCCGCGCCGATTCGACAGAGGCGAACAGACATCGGAGGGAATCGACGGATGTATTCAGAGACGAGGGGAGACACAGTTCTTGGCGTGCTTGCCGGTGAGGACGAGGCGGGCGGAGGGCGTGCGGGAGGTGGCAGCCATGGAGAGGAGGGGGGAGGGGAGGGGCTGCGGTTACTAACCACCGGGGAGAAGTCCAGTATGCCGGAGGAGATCGCCGGCGTCGAGGCGGCGCGGCGTCTTAGGGAGGAGTCGGCGGTCGGGTCAGGCGGCGGCGTGAGTCGGGCAAATCCTGGAGGGGGGCCTCGAGGGTTCTGTAGCGCCTGGAAACTGATGGATCAACGGGGAATCGGGAGGGTTGGGCCGTCAAACCCCGGGGACCAAATGGGCCAACGGGTATTTGCTCCACTCCGGGGCTGCAAAACCTTCTCTGTCAAACGAGGTCTTAGAGCAACTTCAATGGGACGACCCATTTTGTCCGTTCGGATCATCCGGACAGAAAAGATGGCCCAACAGGGCGACCCAAACGGACAAAGCGTCTGCCCGCTGTCCGCGTACTGTCCGTCCCGGACCCAAACTGAACGCAAATATAGGAAGAAATGGGTCCGCGATGGACAAAAGCGGACGCTCCCATCGCTCGCTCTCGTCCGCCTCCGGCCCTCTCGTGTCCGGCCTGGACCCGCCTATCAGTGACCCAACACTGCCTCCACAACCACAGCGACGAGGCCACCGGCACAGGCCGCCGCGGCGCTCACCCGAGGCGCCACCGGCGCAAGCCGCCGTAGTGCTCACCGGCGAAGCCACCGACGCAAGCCGCTGAACCGAGCAGAGCAGCGAGGAGATCTCGCGGAACGGCAAGCGGGTGACAGGGAGATCTCCGACACTCCTCCTCCGTTCTGCGTCCCCGGCGACGCTCTTGGGACCTGGCCAGCCTGGAGCACAACGGGATACTGGGCCGCGGCCGCCTGCGGGCCGTCGGAGCGGTCTGTCTGTCCGGCGGCGCGGGACCATGGCGCGAGAGGAAGGAGAGGCAGCTGTGGCGCTCGCACCGCCAAAAGCTGCAGGCGCGGCGAGCTCGAGGAGGGAGCGGGGCGGGGAGCTCAGGGCCGGGCGCGGCGAGCTCGGGAAGGGAGCGGGCGCGGCGAGCTCGGGCGGGCACGGCGCGGCGAGCTCGGGAAGGGAGCGGGCGCGGCGAGCTCGGGCGGGCACGGCGCAGCAAGCTCGGGGAGGGAGCAGCGCCAGGGCGTGGCGGCGTCGGAGCCAGCCGGCAACGGCCGGAGCAAAGGGTGAAGGCACCGTCGACACGCACGGGAGAGGAAGCAGAGAAGGGAATGGCCCGACCGTTTGTCCGCTTTTTATGTGTTGCGCGTTCGGTGGATCCATCAGCCGCATTTGTCCACCTCATGTCCCATAGGCGGACAGATGATCCAAATAAACAAAAAACAGACAAAATCCGTATTCGTTTGAATCGCCCCAGTGGAGTTGCTCTTACGAGCCTCCCTTCCCCGATAGAAGGTGCAGGGCAAGACTGGTTAGCACCACGTGGGACTCTCGCGGACATCGGTTCAAGTATGAGCAAAGAAAGTTGGCACCACGGGAGATTTGGAGTTTTGCACAGCTACACCCATCAATCCCAGTTAAAGTTGTCGTTGATTATAGGAGCGTTAAGCAACACGAGAAGAGAAGAAACAAATCATTCAATCAACCAGCTGGTGCATGGACTTGCACACCCTCTTCCCCCAACAATCTCGCTAGTTTCGGGGATCGCGCACTGGACACAATACTCTCCCCCCTCACTCTCACAGTACCAAACCAGGCTCAAGAAGCATGGAGCAGCCACACTTCAATCCTCTCGCGATGCTACGTCTACGTACTGTAGCCGTGGCCGCCGCCTTGCTGCTGCTGCTGTCCTCCCCCGCCCCGACCTCCCAGCTCAGCCTCGGCGCCACATTTGGCGTCTGGATCAATGGCGCCGCGGCGCCACCGCCTCCTCCCGGCTCCGCCTCGCTGGGGCCCTCCTCGACGCAGATCCAAGGCGGCGGGCAAGAATACACGGCGCTGCAGGCCCTGAAGGCGGCCATCTTTGAGGACCCCCGCGGCGCGCTGTCGTCCTGGCAGGGGCCAAATGTCTGCGCCTACAAGGGCGTCTACTGCTCCGCGCCGCCCGCTGGCGCGGCGGCGGCGGGCGCGGTGGTCGCCGGCATTGACCTCAACCACGCGAGCCTCAAGGGCACGCTCCCGGCCGCCCTCTCCCTCCTCTCCCACCTCACGTTCCTCCACCTTAACAGCAACCGCCTCGCCGGCGCCGTTCCAGACACGCTCGGGGACCTGCAGTACCTCACCGAACTGGACCTGAGCAACAACCTGTTCTCCGGGCCCTTCCCCGCGGCCACATTGCTCATACCGTCGCTGGTCTACCTCGACCTGCGGTTCAACGGCTTCTCCGGCGAGCTCCCTGACGAGGTCTTCGCCAAGAACCTGGACGCGCTCTTCCTCAACAACAACCAGTTCGAGGGCCAGATCCCGGAGACGTTGTGGTCGTCACCGGCAACGGCGATCACCCTGGCGAACAACCGCCTGACGGGGCCCGTCCCGACGGCCTACGGCTACGGCGGCAGGGTCCGTGAGTTGCTGTTCCTCAACAACAAGCTGACCGGCTGCGTCCCGGAGGCCCTGGGGTTCCTGCCTTACATCGAGGTGCTGGACCTCAGCAACAACCTGCTGTCGGGCCACCTGCCGAGCACGCTGTCGTGCCTCTCCGGCATCGAGGTGCTCAACATCGCGCACAACCAGTTCACCGGCGAGCTGCCGGAGCTGGTGTGCGACCTGAGGCGGATCACGAACCTGTCGGTCTCCTTCAACTTCTTTTCCGGGATCAGCCAGGATTGCGACCGGCTGGCGGGGCGGAATGTCTTCGACTTTGCGGGCAACTGCGTCCCGGGGCGGGGCATGCAACGGCCGCAGCCCGAGTGCGACGACGCGCCGGGAGACGTCGGGCTCAGCTGCCTGCGCATCCCGGGGTCGCGCCCTGTTGCGTGCGCCGAGGCCGCGGTGTCCATCGGCATCGGCGTCACCTTCGGCGGCCCGCTGCCGTTGGGGCTGTCCGGCGGCGGCGCCGGTGTCACGGTCACCGTCCCCTGATCGTACCAAGCAGGCCGGGCATGTACTTTTTTTTGGGTTCATTAATTAGCCTTCTTTCTTGGCAGAGCGCCTGGATCATTACGTGATGGTGGTAATCGGTTGGTTTTTGGCTCCGTCCTGACATACATTTTTGCATGCCTAAATTAACCATGCAGGTGGTAAGCGCATGTACTGGAGTTTTCTCTAAACCCGTAGAAACCTGAGCACCAAGTAATTCAGCTTCTAGAAACCACATTGTTTCTCAGTTTAGTTCGAAAAATACCGAGCTGCCAAAGCGCAACAGGGTGAACCCGCGATGCTTTTGCTCAGTGACGAGACTGGCGCCCGATTGTGCTGTGCTCGCGGGCCTGCTTACTTTTGAGCTGGAAGAGGAGGGATTTCACAATGAGTTGAGACTGGAATTAATGGCTCCTCCATAAATGCAAAGCTGGTGGATACAACCACCCGCAGCAGGGAGATGGCCCATGGCCGGCCGTGGAGGGCGCTCGGATGTCGGGCCATGTGACGTGCTGCCCTTCTCTTTCTCGTGCACTCGTACGCGTACTCGTAGTAGGCTGGTCACAACGGGGAGGAATTTAGGAGTAACATCACACACTTCAATACCACTTTGCTTATGTGGCACATATTTAATGAAGAGAGATGCTTGTGGTAACTAGCTAAATTACCGGAACATCACACATTTCAAGAAACAATGAGTCTATAACCTAATAAATACATCGTTGCATGACCTACATAGATGTTCCTACCCACTATGGAGGTATTAACATAGTCTAGGGAAGTGTGTAAGTTACTAGCTTATGTTCTTGCCCATTGTGACCAGCCGTAGTAAATCGGATCAGCTGTTTCGTTTCGCAATTCACGCCAGCAGCACGTATTCCACTGCTTGTGCGCGCTTTGGGTTCTGTTCCAAAACGCCCGCTTGATTTGATTTGACGTGCCTTAAGTACCGAGGCCTCTTCTAATGTATTGGTGCTATGATAGTGGGTTTATGTCTGTTTACCTATTGATGATAATATCCCTGATGAAAAAACTAGCTGTTATAAATGCTTTTTGTAATACTTGGTATGCACACTATGCTAATTACTACATCCGTCTCGGTGTATAAGTCATTCATGTAGTTCTTGGTCGAACTATGTAAATAAGTAGTATTATATATTACAATATATATATATTTCAAAACTACTTTGTGTAGAAATCTAGTGATATAATTTTCATGACATATAACACATATTTAATTTCTTAAATCGATGACCTAGAACTACATAAATGACTTATACACCGAGACGGAGGGAGTATATTGTTGCTAAATTTATAACATCTAGTTTTACATACCAAAAGAAAAAAAGTTTTTCTTTGATTTAAAACATTACTTTTGGTATGACCTACATCTTTATAAATGAGTAGATGGTGTTATTAGATGTTGATACTTAAGCATGAACCAGAGCAAATTCTACGAAAGTGTCACTTCGAGGTTTACGGAGGACACCGTGCGGGAGACAGAACTGCACGCAAGGTATTACAATCCGGTTTTTATTGGCCTACTCTTTTCAAAGATGCACGTAAGTTTGTTCTATCCTGTGATAATTGTCAAAAAATTGGTAACATTAGTAGACATTTTCCTTCCTTCAATGGGTATACTCACATTTTAGTTGATATTGATTACGTTACTAAGTGAGTAGAAACTATTCCAACTAGTAGAGTGCTGATAACAGCACTTCTATTAAAATGCTTAAGAAAAATTATCTTCACAAGGTCTGGAGTCCCTAAATATTTAATGACTGATGGTGGTTCACATTTTATCTATGGTGCTTTCTGTAAACTTTTTGCTAAATATGATGTTAACCAGTATCTCCATATCACGCTCAGTTTAATGACAAGTAGAATTAAGTAATAAGGAAATAAAATTAATTTTGTAAAAGACCGTCAATAGGTCTCGAAAGAATTGGTCCAAAAAACTTGATAATGCATTATGGGCTTATAGAACTGCTTATAAAAATCCTATGGGCATGTATGGTTTATGGGAAAGCATGCCACTTACCTCTCGAATTAGAACACAAAGTTTATTGGGCAATTAAGAAACTCAACTAAGATTTCAAATTTGCTGGTGAAAAGAAGTTATTTGACATTAGTTCACTTGATGAATGGAGAATCCAAGCCTTTGAAAATGCCAAACTGTTTAAGGAGAAAGTCAAAAGATGGCATGACAAAAGAATACAAAAGCGGAAATTTAATGTATGTGACCATGTCTTGCTATACAATTCCCGTTTAAAATTTTTTGCAGGAAAACTTCTCTCTAAGTGGGAAGGACCTTACATTATCAAAGAAGGCCACCGTTCCGGTACTATCAAGATCAACAACGCCAAAGGTGGTGAATGGACAAAGAATTAAACATTATATCTCAGGTACGCACATAAATGTTGAGACCAACATTATTTATTCCATAACACCGGAGGAGTACATAAAGGAAACCTTCCAGAACGTTTCAAAACCCTGAAAAGAAATAGGTATGTGATACAATAAGTAAACCGACTACAAAAGTTTTCTAAAGGAAATTTTACTCTGTTTTGGAATATTTAAAAAGTTAGGAAAATAATAAGTAGTCCGGAAAGCGCGCGAGCAAGCAACAAGCCTAGGGGCGTGCCCTATCCCCCTAGGCACGCCTCCCGAGCTTGTGGCCATCTCGTGTGCCCTCTGAACTCCGTTTTCTCCCAGATTACTTGTTTTTGCACGGTAAAAATTCATTATATAATCTCCCAAAGGTTTTGACCACTGTATCACGACAATACCCTCTGTTCTTATTCCGAGCTATTTTTCTGATAGATCTAGATCGCCATGACATCTCCAATTGCCCCCAAGGACAAATTCTAAAAGAAGGTTACCAACCCCTATCTCCCGGAGGTGATGAAACACCCACAAACCATTGAGATGCGTGAGGGGTGCTTCACATCCAGGATGTTCAAGGGCCAAAATGTTGGGGAACGTAGTAATTTCAAAAAAATTCCTACGCACACGCAAGATCATGGTGATGCATAGTAACGAGAGGGGAGAGTATTGTCTACGTACCCTCGTAGACCGAAAGCGGAAGCGTTAGCACAACGCGGTTGATGTAGTTGTACGTATTCATGATCCGACCGATCAAGTACCGAACGTACGACACCTCCGAGTTTAGCACACGTTCAGCCCGATGACGTCCCTCGAACTCCGATCCAGCCGAGTGTTGAGGGAGAGTTTCGTCAGCACGACAGTGTGGTGACAATGTTGATGTTCTACCGACGTAGGGCTTCACCTAAGCATCGCTACAGTAATATCGAGGTGGACTATGGTGGAGGGGGACACCGCACACGGCTAAAGGATCAAACGATCAATTGTTGTCTCTTTGGGGTGCCCCCTGCCCCCGTATATAAAGGACTGGAGGAGGGGGAGGGCCGGCCCTCTATGGCGCGCCCTAGGGGAGTCCTACTCCCACCGGGAGTAGGATTCCCCTTTTCCTAGTAGAACTAGGAGCCCTTCTAAGTAGTAGGAGTAGGAGGGAAGGAAAGGGAGGGGAAAAGGAGAAGGAAGGAAGGGGGCGCCCCCCTCCCTAGTCCAATTCGAACCAGCCCATGGGAAGGGATGCGGCCACCCTTTCAGACCTTTCTCTCCTTTCCCGTATGGCCCATTAAGGCCCAATATGAATTCTCGTAACTCCCCAGTACTCTCAAAAATACCCGAATCACTCGGAACCTTTCCGATGTCCGAATATAGTCATCCAATATATCGATTTTTACGTCTCGACCATTTCAAGACTCATCGTCATGTCCCCGATCTCATCCAGGACTCCAAACTCCTTCGGTACATCAAAACACATAAACTCATAATATAACCATCATCGAACTTTAAGTGTGCGGACCCTACGGGTTTGAGAACTATGTAGACATGACTGAGACACGTCTCCGGTCAATAACCAATAGCGGAACCTGGATGCTCATATTGGCTCCTACATATTCTACGAAAATATTTATCGGTCAAACCGCATAACAACATACATTGTTCCCTTTGTCATCGGTGTGTTACTTGCCCGAGATTCGATCGTTGGTATCTCAATACCTAGTTCAATCTCGTTACCGATAAGCCTCTTTACTCATTCCGTAACACACCATCTCGCAACTAACTCATTAGTTGCAATGCTTGCAAGGCTTAAGTGATGTGCATTACCGAGAGGGCCCAGAGATACCTCTCCGACAATTGGAGTGACAAATCCTAATCTCGAAATACGCAAACCCAACAAGTACCTTCGGAGACACCTGTAGAGCACCTTTATAATCACCCAATTACGTTGTGACGTTTGGTGGCACACAAAGTGTTCCTCCGGTAAACGGGAGTTGCATAATCTCATAGTCATAGGAACATGTATAAGTCATGAAGAAAGCAATAGCAACAAACTAAATGATCAAGTGCTAAGCTAACGAAATGGGTCAAGTCAATCACACCATTCTACTAATGATGTGATCCCGTTAATCAAATGACAACTCATGTCTATGGTTAGGAAACATAACCATCTTTGATCAACGAGCTAGTCAAGTAGAGGCATACTAGTGACACTATGTTTGTCTATGTATTCACACATGTATTGTGTTTTTGGTTAATACAATTCTAGCATGAATAATAAACATTTATCATGATATAAGGAAATAAATAATAACTTTATTATTGCCTCTAGGGCATATTTCCTCCAGTCTCCCACTTGCACTAGAGTCAATAATCTAGTTCACATCGCCATGTGATTTAATACCAATAGTTCACATCACCATGTGATTAACACCCATAGTTCACATCGACATGTGACCAACACCCAAAGGGTTTACTAGAGTCAATAATCTAGTTCACATTGCTATGTGATTAACACCCAAAGAGTACTAAGGTGTGATCATGTTTTGCTTGTGAGAGAAGTTTAGTCAACGGGCCTGCCACATTCAGATCCGTAAGTATTTTGCAAATTTCTATGTCAACAATACTCTGCACTGAGCTACTCTAGCTAATTGCTCCCACTTTCAATATGTATCCAGATTGAGATTTAGAGTCATCTGGATTTGTGTCAAAATTTGGATCGACGTAACCCTTTACAACGAACCTTTTTGTCACCTCCATAATCGAGAAACATATCCTTATTCCACTACGGATAATTTTGACCAATGTCCAGTGATCTACTCCTAGATCACTATTGTACTCCCTTGCCAAACTCAGGGCAGGGTATACAATAGGTCTGGTACACAACATGGCATACTTTATAGAACCTATGGCTGAGGTATAGGGAATGACTTTCATATTCTCTCTATCTTCTGCCGTGGTCGGGTTTTGAGTCTTACTCAACTTCACACCTTGTAACACAGGCAAGAACTCCTTCTTTGACTGTTCCATTTTGAACTACTTCAAAATCTTGTCAAGGTATGTACTCATTGAAAAACTTATCAAGTGTTTTGATCTATCTCTATAGATCTTGATGCTCAATATGTAAGCAGCTTCCCCGAGGTCTTTCTTTGAAAAACTCCTTTCAAACACTCCTTTATGCTTTGCAGAATAATTCTACATTATTTCCGATCAACAATATGTCATTTACATATACTTATCAGAAATGATGTAGTGCTCCCACTCACTTTTTTGTAAATACAGGCTTCACCGCAAGTCTGTATAAAACTATATGCTTTGATCAACTTATCAAAGCGTATATTCCAACTCCGAGATGCTTGCACCAGTCCATAGATGGATCGCTAGAGCTTGCATATTTTGTTAGCACCTTTAGGATTGACAAAACCTTCTGGTTGCATCATATACAACTCTTTCTTTAATAAATCCTTTAAGGAATGCAGTTTTGTTTATCCATTTGCCAGATTTCATAAAATGCGGCAATTTGCTAACATGATTCGGACAGACTTAAGCATCGCTATGAGTGAGAAAATCTCATCATAGTCAACACCTTGAACTTTGTCAAAAAACCTTTTTCGACAAGTCTAGCTTTGTAGATAGTAACACTACTATTAGCGTCCGTCTTCCTCTTGAAGATCCATTTATTTTCTATGGCTTGCCGATCATCGGGCAAGTCAACCAAAGTCCACACTTTGTTCTCATACATGGATCCCATCTCAGATTTCATGGCCTCAAGCCATTTTGCGGAATCTGGGCTCATCATCGCTTCCTCATAGTTCGTAGGTTCGTCATGGTCAATTAACATGACCTCCAGAACAGGATTACCATACCACTCTGGCGTGGATCTCACTTTGGTTGACCTACGAGGTTCGGTAGTAACTTGATCTGAAGTTACATGATCATCATCATTAGCTTCCTCACTAATTGGTGTAGGAGTCACAGAAAGAGATTTCTGTGATGAACTACTTTCCAATAAGGGAGCAGGTACAGTTACCTCATCAAGTTCTACTTTCCTCCCACTCACTTCTTTCGAGAGAAACTCCTTCTCTAGAAAGGATCCATTCTCAGCAACAAATATCTTGCCTTCGGATCTGTGATAGAAGGTGTACCCAACAGTTACTTTTGGGTATCCTATGAAGATGCACTTCTCCGACTTGGGTTTGAGCTTATCAAGATGAAACTTTTTCACATAAGCATTGCAACCCCAAACTTTAAGAAACGACAGCTTAGGTTTCTTGCTAAACCACAGTTCGCTTAGGTTTCTTGCTAAACCACAGTTCATACGGTGTCATCTCAACGGATTTAGATGGTGCCCTTTTTTAATGTGAATGCAACTGTCTCTAATGCATAACCCCAAAACGATAGTGGTAAAACAGTAAGAGGCATCATAGATCGCACCATATCTAGTAAAGTACGATTACGACATTCGGACACACCATTAAGCTGTGGTGTTCCAGGTGGCATGAGTTTGTGAAACTATTCCACATTGTTTTAATTGAAGACCAAACTCGTAACTCAAATATTGGCCTCTGCGATCAGATCGTAGAAACTTTATTTTCTTGTTACAATGATTTTCCACTTCACTCTAAAATTCTTTGAACTTCTCAAATGTTTCAGACTTATGTTTCATCAAGTAGATATACCCACATCTGCTCAAATCATCTGTGGAGGTCAAAAAATAACGATACCCGCCACGAGCCTCAACACTCATTGGACTGCATACATCAGTATGTATTATTTCCAACAAGTTTGTTGCTTGCTCCATTGTTCTGGAGAACGGAGTCTTAGTCATCTTGCCCATGAGGCATGGTTCGCAAGCATCAACTGATTCATAATCAAGTGATTCTAAAAGTCCATCGACATGGAGTTTTTTCATGCGCTTTATACCAATATGACCCAAATGGCAGTGCCACAAATAAGTTGCACTATCATTATTAACTTTGCATCTTTTGGCTTCAATATTATGAATATGTGTATCACTACAATCGAGATCCAACAAACCAATTTCATTGGGTGTATAACCAAAGAAGGTTTTTATTCATGTAAATAGAACAACAATTATTCTCTAATTTTAAATGAATAACTGTATTGCAATAAACATGATCAAATCATATTCATGCTCAACGCAAACGCCAAATAACATTTATTTAGGTTTAACACTAATCCCGAAAGTATAGGGAGTGTACGATGATGATCATATCAATCTTGGAACCACTTCCAACAACACATCGTTACTTCACCCTTAACTAGTCTCTATTTATTCAGTAATTCCTGTTTCGAGTTACTAATTTTTAGCAACCGAACAAGTATCAAATACCCAGGGGCTACTATAAATACTAGTAAGGTACACATCAGTAACCTGTATATCAAATATACCCTTGTTCACTTTGCCATCCTTCTTATCCACTAAATATCCAGGGCATTTCCGGTTCCAATGACCAGTCCCTTTGCAGTAGAAGCACTTAGTCTCAGGCTTAGGTCTAGACTTGGGCTTCTTCACTTGAGAAGCAACTTGCTTGCCGTTCTTCTTGAAGTTCCCTTTCTTTCCCTTTGCCCTTTTCTTGAAACTAGTGGTCTTGTTAATCATCAACACTTGATGCTCTTTCTTGATTTCTACCTTCATCGATTTCATCATCATGAAAAGCTCGGGAATTATTTACGTCATCCCCTTGCATACTATAGTTCATCATGAAGTTCTACTAACTTGGTGATGGTGATTAGAGAATTCTGTCAATCACTATTTTATCTGGAAGATTAACTCCCACTTGATTCAAGCGATTGTAGTACCCAAACAATCTGAGCACATGCTCACTGCTTGAGCTATTCTCCTCCATCTTTTAGCTATAGAACTTGTTGGAGACTTCATATCTCTCAACTTGGGTATTTGCTTGAAATATTAATTTCAACTCCTGGAACATCTCATATGGTCCATGACGTTCAAAATGTCTTTGAAATCCCGATTCTAAGTTGTTAAGCATGGTGCACTAAACTATCAAGTAGTCATCATATTGAGCTAGCCAAACGTTCATAACGCCTGCATCTGTTCCTACAATAGGTCAGTCACCTAGCGGTGCATTAAGGACATAATTCTTCTATGCAGCAATGAGGATAAACCTCAGATCACGGACCCAGCCCGCATCATTGCTACTATCATCTTTCAACTTAGTTTTCTCTAGGAACACATATAAAACATAGGGAAGCAATAGCGTGAGCTATTGATCTACAACATAGATATGCAAATACTATCAGGACTAAGTTCATGATAAATTAAAGTTCAATTAATCATATTACTTAAGAACTCCCATTTAGATAGACATCCCTCTAATCATCTAAGTGATCACGTGATCCATATCAACTAAACCATAACCGATCATCACGTGAAATGGAGTAGTTTTCAATGGTGAACATCATTATGTTGATCATATCTACTATATGATTCACGCTCAACCTTTCGGTCTCCAGTGTTCCGAGGCCATATCTGCATATGCTAGGCTCGTCAAGTTTAACCCGAGTATTTCTGCGTGTGCAAAAATGGCTTGCACCCATTGTAGATGGACGTAGAGCTTATCACACCCGATCATCACGTGGTGTCTGGACACGACGAACTTTGGCAACAGCGCATACTCAGGGAGAACACTTTTATCTTGAAATTTAGTGAGAGATCATCTTATAATGCTACCGTCATAACTAAGCAAAGTAAGATGTATAAAAGATAAACATCATATGCAATCAAAATATGTGACATGATATGCCCATCATCATCTTGTGCCTTTGATCTCTATCTCCAAAGCATCGTCATGATCTCCATCGTCACCGGCATGACACCATGATCTCCATCATCTTGATCTATATCAATGTGTTGTCACATGGTCGTCTCGCCAACTATTGCTCTTGCAACTATTGCTATCACATAGCGATAAAGTAAAGCAATTATTTGGCACTTGCATGTTATGCAATAAAGAGACAACCATAAGGCTTCTACCAATTGCCGATAACTTCAACAAAACATGATCATCTCATACAACAACTTATATCTCATCACGTCTTGACCATATCACATCACAACATGCCCTGCAAAAACAAGTTAGACGTCCTCTACTTTGTTGTTGCAAGTTTTACGTGGCTGCTACGAGCTGAGCAAGAACCGTTCTTACCTACGCATCAAAACCACAACGATAGTTCGTCAAGTTAGTGTTGTTTTAACCTTCTCAAGGACCGGGCGTAGCCATACTCGGTTCAACTAAAGTTGGAGAAACTAACACCCGCCAGGCACCTGTGTGCAAAGCATGTCAGTAGAACTAGTCTCGCGTAAGCGTACGCGTAATGTTGGTCCGGGCCGCTTCATCCAACAATACCGCCGAACCAAAGTATGACATGCTGGTAAGCAGTATGACTTGTATCGCCCACAACTCACTTGTGTTCTACTCGTGCATATAACATCAACACATAAAACCTGGCTCAGATGTCACTATTGGGGAACGTAGTAATTTCAAAAAAATTCCTACGCACATGCAAGATCATGGTGATGCATAGCAACGAGAGGGGAGAGTGTTGTCTACGTACCCTCGTAGACCGAAAGCGGAAGCGTTAGCACAACGCGGTTGATGTAGTCGTATGTCTTCACGATCCGACTGATCAAGTACCGAACGTACGGCACCTCCGAGTTCAGCACACGTTCAGCCCGATGACGTCCCTCGAACTCGGATCCAACCGAGTGTTGAGGGAGAGTTTCATCAACACGACGGTGTGGTGACGATGTTGATGTTCTACCGACGTAGGGCTTCGCCTAAGCACCGCTACAGTAATATCGAGGTGGACTATGGTGGAGGGGGGGCACCGCACACGGCTAAAGGATCGAACGATCAATTGTTGTCTCTTTGGGGTGCCCCCCTGCCCCGTATATAAAGGAGTGGAGGAGGGGGAGGGCCGGCCCTCTCTATGGCGCGCCCTAGGGGAGTCCTACTCCCACCGGGAATAGGATTCCCCTTTTCCTAGTAGAACTAGGGGCCCTTCCAAGTAGTAGGAGTAGGAGGGAAGGAAAGGGAAGGGAAAAGGAGAAGGAAGGAAGGGGGTGCCCCCCTCCCTAGTCCAATTCGGACCAGCCCATGGGGAGGGTTGCGGCCACCCTTTGAGGCCTTTCTCTCCTTTTCCGTATGGCCCATTAAGGCCCAATACGAATTCCGGTAACTCCCCGGTACTCCCGAATCACTCGGAATCTTTCCGATGTCCGAATATAGTCGTCCAATATATCGATCTTTACGTCTCGACCATTTCGAGACTCCTCGTCATGTCCCTGATCTCATCCGGGACTCTGAACTCCTTCGGTACATCAAAACACATAAACTCATAATATAACCGTCATCGAACTTTAAGCGTGCGGACCCTATGGGTTCGATAACTATGTAGACATGACCGAGACACGTCTCCGGTCAATAACCAATAGCGGAACCTGTATGCTCATATTGGCTCCTACATATTCTACGAAGATCTTTATCGGTCAAACCGCATAACAACATACATTGTTCCCTTTGTCATCGGTATGTTACTTGCCCGAGATTCGATCGTCGGTATCTCAATACCTAGTTCAATCTCGTTACCGGTAAGTCTCTTTACTCGTTCCGTAACACATCATCCTGCAACTAACTCATTAGTTGCAATGCTTGCAAGGCTTAAGTGATGTGCATTACCGAGAGGACCCAGAGATACCTCTCTGACAATCGGAGTGAAAAATCCTAATCTCGAAATACGCCAACCCAACAAGTACCTTCGGAGACACGTGTAGAGCACCTTTATAATCACCCAGTTACATTGTGATGTTTGGTGGCACACAAAGTGTTCCTCCGGTGAACGGGAGTTGCATAATCTCATAGTCATAGGAACATGTATAAGTCATGAAGAAAGCAATGGCGACAAACTAAACGATCAAGTGCTAAGCTAACGAAATGGGTCAAGTCAATCACATCATTCTACTAATGATGTGATCCCGTTAATCAAATGACAACTCATGTCTATGGTTAGGAAACATAACCATCTTTGATCAACGAGCTAGTCAAGTAGAGGCATACTAGTGACACTCTGTTTGTCTATGTATTCACACATGTATTATGTTTCCGGTTAATACAATTCTAGCATGAATAATAAACATTTATCATGATATAGGGAAATAAATAATAACTTTATTATTGCCTCTAGGGCATATTTCTTTCACAAAAAAGACTGGAAGCATGGAGGCCAAGCTCGAAGCAGTGGAGTAGGAGGTTTTCAAGTGCCAAGGGGTGGTGGAACACGGACTCAATGCCAACCACTCCATGATCATGGTATTCACCCGTGATCACAAGCTGGACAACAATAATGTTGGAGAGGCCATCTTCAAGCATCCTGAGAAAATTAAGCACCTCCGAGCCCAGATCTATGACCTGCAAAACCAAAACTATGAGTATGAATACAGATTTAAGAGGATGAGTTTGGCTGCAGATTTGAGGATTCCGGAGACTCGTTCATCTTCCTACGATGGTGAGCCTATGCCTTGGAAGTCGGAGGACAAGCCTCCCACATCATCAACTTCATCACCACCACCTCCGAAGAAGGAGACTTGAGTACATGGGTATGGGCACTCCCCTTGGTTTGTGCCAAGCTTGGGGGAGGTGTCTCGGTATCATATCAGTATCACATCTTTATCTTTATCATCTATATTAGTTTGGTTCTTTTTGGTTAAATCGTGATCTAGTAGAGTAAAAGTTTTTAGTATGATCTAGTCTTTAAGTTTTTGCTTCGTGTTCTATCTATGTAATCGAGTGTGAAAGTCGTATAATAAAGATTAGTTTTGATTTAAGGGCGTTGCCATCTTGCTTTCATCTTGAAAAAGAAAAACAATAAAAGAAATAAATATATTATATAATAATCTTATGGAGAGTGATGACCTGACATATAAGAAGTATGATGTATAAAATTGGTTGAGGTTGACAAACATAGTAACAGTCATTGTTGCAATTAATAAGAAGTAATAAAGAAAGAGAGGTTTCACATATAAACATAGTATCTTGGACAAATTTTATGATTGTGAGCACTCATTAAAATATTATATGCTAATAAGGTGATGTTAGACAAGGAAGAGAACATAATGTGTTATTTTCCTTATATCCAAATAGAAGTTATATTGTCATGGATCCTCCAACATGTTGAGCTTGTTTCTCATCCTATGCTAGCCAAAATTTCCGCACCAAGTAAGGATACTACTTGTGCATCCAAAAACCTTTAACCCAGTGTTGCCATGAGAGTCCACTATATCTACCTATGGACTGAGTAAGATCCTTCAAGTAAGTTGTCATCGGTGCAAGCAATAAAAATTGCTCTCTAAATATGCATGCTCTTTTAGTGTGAGGAAAATAAGCTTTGTACGAACTTGCGATGGGGAAGAAATAAAAGCGACGGACTACATAATAAAGTTCTCTATCACAAGCGGCAATATAAAGTGGCGTTCCTTTGCGTTAAGATTTCGTGCATCCAAATAAAAAATGCATGGCAACCTCTGCTTCCCTCTGCGAAGGGCCTATCGTTTATTTTAAACTCTACCTTCATATAAGAGTCATGGTGATCTTCACCCTTCCTTTTACATTTCTCTTTTTTGGCAAGTACTATGTGTTGGAGAAAGATTCAGACATACATATCCACTCGGATGTAGGTGATCATAAATTATTACTGTTAACATTACTCTTGAGGTAAATGTTGGGAGGCGGAACTATAAGCCTCTATCTTTCTATGTGTCTGATTGAAGCTTTGATCTCATAAGTATCGCGTGAGTGTTAGCAATTATGAAAGATTAAATGATGGTTGAGTATGGAATTTGCTAAATAAAAGCTCTGACGTTGACTCTTTCTGATATTAGGATACTAACCCGCAAGTATAGGGGATGGCAACAGTTTTTGAGGGTAGAGTATTCAACCCAAATTTATTGATTCGACACAAGGGGAGCCAAAGAATACTTGTAAGTATTAGCAGTTGAGTTGCCAATTCGACCACACCTGGATATTAAATATCTACAACAAAGTGATCAGTAGCATAGTAATATAATAGTTTGATAGTGATAGCAATAGTAACTGAAAGTGCAACTATCCCTGGGTGGTTTTAGTAATTCCTAACAACATATAGCTCATTGAGATAATGCTATTTGAAGATAAATATTCATGAAAGCTCAATGATTGGCATGGCATGGATTAGAAAGTGGACCCCTAAAAATGCTAAGGACAAAAGATTGGCTCAAGCTCAAAGCACAAGACTCTACATTTTACTTTTAGTGATCCAAGATCACATTGAGTCCATAGGAAAAGCCAATACTATTAAAAGGGGGTGAGGTGTTGCTTAATGAGTTACTTGCTCAAAATGCTTAGTGATATGCTCCAAAAACCCTCAACTACTTTCTCATGTCCACATGTGTTCCAAACCAAAAGTCAAACTCGGCCCCACCGAAATCTTCTATCCGGCGCCACCGAGTTCACTTGACATAGCCACTGCCAGAAACCCTAGTCACTTCGGTCTCACCGATCTGGATCTCGGTCTCACCGAGATGGGATTGCAAACTCTCTGTTTCCCTTCGTAACATTTCGGTCTAACCAAGATGAGCGATCGGTCCCACCGAGATTGCAATGCAAACTCTCTGTTTCCCCTTCGTAACATTTCGGTCTAATTGAGATGAGCGAATCGGTCCCACCAAGTTTGCCTGACCAACTCTCTGTTTGCCTATTACCAAATCGGTCCCACCGAGTTTGTGTAATTGGTCTCACTGAGATTACGTTATGCCCTAACCCTAATGGAATCGGTCCCACCGAGTTGACATGTCGGTCCCACCAAAAACCCTAACGTTCACATTTTGAACTAAATCGGTCCGGCTGAGTTTTATGATTCGGTCCCACCGAGTTTGGTGATTTGTGTGTAACGGTTAGATTTTGTGTGGAGGCTATATATACCCCTCCACCCACTCTTCATTCGTGGAGAGAGTCATCAGAATATGCCTACACTTCCAACATACATTTTTTGAGAGAGAACCACCTACACTTGTGTTGAGGTCAAGATATTCCATTCCAACCACATAAATCTTGATCTGCAGCCTTCCCCAAGTTGCTTTCCACTCAAATCATCTTTCTACCAAATCCAATCCTATGACAGAGAGTTGAGTGTTGGGGAGACTATCATTTGAAGCACAAGAGCAAGGAGTTCATCATCAACACACCATCTATTACCTTTTGGAGAGTGGTGTCTCCTAGATTGGTTAGGTGTCACTTGGGAGCCTCCGTCAAGATTGCGGAGTTGAACCAAGGAGTTTGTACGGGCAAGGAGATTGCCTACTTCATGAAGATCTACCCTAGTGAGGAAAGTCCTTTGTGGGCGATGGCCATGGTAGGATAGACAAGGTTGCTTCTTCGTGGACCCTTCGTGGGTGGAGCCCTCCATGGACTCGCGCAACTGTTACCCTTCGTGGGTTGAAGTCTCCATCAATGTGGATGTACGATATCACCACTTATCAGAACCACGCCAAAAATCTCTGTGTCTACATCGAGTTTGCTCCCTCCAAACTCCTCCCTTTACCTTCATATGCAATTGTTTTACATTCCGCTGCTATACTCTTAGAATTGCATGTGTAGGTTGATTACTTGTTTGTGCTAAGTTGCTAAAATCTTCCAAGACTTAAAATTGGGAAAAGGCTAGATTTTTATTTGGCCAAGTAGTCTAATCACCCCCGTCTAGACGTACTTTCGATCCTACAGTAACGACAACAGTAACAGTAGTAGCAGTACTTTTGTAGCAAAAGTAACAGTGGCAACAACAGTAGTAACTTATCAAAGATCTATATGTGAAAAGCTCATAGGCATTGAATCGGTGATAACATTGGATAGTATTCATCATGTAATAGTCATAACCTAGGGCGACACATAACTGGCTCCAATTTATAAATATAATGTAGGCATGTATTCCGGAAATAGTCGTACGTGCTTATGGAAAAGAACTTTCATGACATCTTTTGTCCTACCCTCCCGCGGAAGCGGGGTCCATAAAGAAAGTAAGGGATATTAAGGCCTCCTTTTAACAGCGAACCAGAACAAAGCATTAACACATAGTGAATACATGAACTCCTCAAACTACGGTCATCACTTGAAAGTATCCCAATTATTGTCACCTTGGGGTTTACGGATCATAACACGTAATAGGTGCATATAACTTGCAAGATCGAATCACGAACATAGATATAATGGTGAAAACATAAACGATTCAGATCTGAAATCGTGGCACTCAGGCCATAGTGACAAGCATTAAGCATAACAAAGTCATAGCAATCAATCTCAGAACATAGTGGATACTTGATACGTCTCCAACGTATCTATAATTTTTGATTGCTCCATGCTATATTATCTACTGTTTTGGACATTATTGGGCTTTATTATCCACTTTTATATTATTTTTGGGACTAACCTATTAACCGGAGGCCCAGCCCAGAATTATTGTTTTTTTTTGCCTATTTTAGGGTTTCAAAGAAAAGGAATATCAAACGGAGTCCAAACGGAATGAAACCTTCGGGAACGTGATTTTCTCACCGAACATGATCCAGAACCCTACGTCAAGAAACAAAGGAGGAGGCCACGAGGTAGGGGGCGCGCCTACCCCGCAGGCGCGCTCTCCACCCTCGTGGGCCCCCTGTTGCTCCACCGACGTACTCCTTCCTCCTATATATACCTACGTACCCCCAAACGATCAGATACGGAGCCAAAACCCTAATTCCACCGCCGTAACTTCCTATATCCACGAGATCCCATCTTGAGGCCTGTTTCGGAGCTCCGCCGGAGGGGGTATCCATCATGGAGGGCTTCTACATCAACACCATAGCCTCTCCGATGAAGTGTGAGTAGTTTACCTCAGACCTTCGGGTCCATAGTTATTAGCTAGATGGCTTCTTCTCTCTTTTTGGATCTCAATACAATGTTCTCCCCCTCTCTTGTGGAGATCTATTTGATGTAATCTTCCTTTTGTGGTGTGTTTGTTGAGACCGATGAATTGTGGGTTGATGATCAAGTTTATCTATGAACAATATTTGAATCTTCTCTGAATTCTTTTATGTATGATTGGTTATCTTTGCAAGTCTCTTCGAATTATCAGTTTGGTTTTGTAGCGACCAGACCTCAAACAGTCTGATCTCTGTGCTCCGGTGTCATCCCTGGATCAGTAATGCTGACACCACACAGTACTCGGAGGATTTATAGCAGAGTAGCAATCACACACTTATTACATCGAGTGTCTCAAAAGAGAACTTAATACAATAAATATGGCTTAAGACCATCTAATATCGATAACAGCAGAAGGCTTGGAAGATAAGTGAGTCCATCAACTCCAACGACATCACTGAGTATAGAACCACGACCTAAAAACTCCTTAATCGTCGTCTGAAAAGTCTGCAACATTAACGTTGCAGCCCGAAACGGGTCAGCACATGAATATGCTGGCAATGTAACACATAGAGAGTAATGGAATGAAACAGCTATACTATATGCATAATTGGCTGGTGGAAAGCTCTATGGTTACAGTTTTGCGTAAAGCCATTTTTTCCCTACTTCAAAGGAATAAATTTATTTAACTATCATGATAGTTGTTAAACATTGAGAATGGTTGACAGCATTCTCAATCCCAATTAAGCATCATCATTAAACAAAACTCAACAAAATTAATTTAGAGTAACATGTTGAGATTCACATGATAATCCAGGTACTAGATACTCAAGATGTCCATAACCGGGGACACGACTAACCATGATTAGTTTATTACACTCTGCAGAGGTTTGCGCACTTTTCCCCACAAGACTCGATTGCCTCCGTTGGGTTTCTCGCACTACAGGGTGTTTGAGAAGATGGATGACCGAGACATAGTCTTTCAGAAGCGCTAGCACCTCACGATCGGGTAGACCGTACCACCTACATCCCCTACATCTGCTAGTCTACCATTGTAAGAGTTCGCACGACTTAGTCAACTATGCTGGAGCCCATAATAGCTTGTGGCTGCACACGGAAGTTTCTAGTATGAATAGTCTCATGATCCCTTTGAGCCTGGGTGGCGGTCCAAAAGAAAACAGGCAAGTCCTGGAATACCCAGGTGCCTCAATCCACCCAGATGTGTGTTTAAGTTGCCACCTTAGATAAACCATTACTTAACAAAACTCACATCTGTCATGGATATAACTCACCCAATCCACGTCTACTAGCATAGCATGGCATAATAAGCAAACGCGGAAGTAACTCCCAAAGGTTTGATAATAAACAGGTAATAGGTACTACCTCATCTACTTCCCATCCCATAATTTAATTAGATCCTAACCATGCAATGTGTGAGGATTGATCTAATGCAATAAAACTAGGTAGTAGAAAATGTATGATTAAAGTGTTACTTGCCTTGCTGATGATCCGGGAAACCTAGAGATTCGAAGTAATAGGCGGCGCACTCCGAGTATTCTATCGCAGACAAACAAACAAGCATACAATAAGTACTCATCTAATGCACAAGTAAAACTCAAATAAGAGATCTAACCAGAAGGTTCAACTTAAGAACTCCGGTTGGCAAAAAGAATCAAATCGAACGAAGCAACAAAAGTCAAACGGCGAAAGAAAACAACTTCGTTCTACTAATCTGGATCTAGGGCAAATTTTACAGTAGCAAAAACTGGTTTAAGTTGGTTAAACGGATAGAGGGTTTCGAGACGAAACTCTAGGCGCTTGAATCGCCTGATTCCGATAAATGAGCGAAAAGTTACACTAAATCGAAAATCGGATCAGGAATCGCGATCAGAAAAATCGCGGATTTAATCCGAGAAAAAGAAAAACGACGAACGCTCGCTAAATTAAATAAACCGGGAAAAACCGATCTATTAAAAAAACCGAATCTAAAAAAACCGACGGAAAAACCAAACGATTTTTCGAAAAAAAAATAAAAAAACCGGCGCGGATTTCGAGGCGGCGGCGGACCTCGGGCGGCGGCGAGGCGGGGCGGCGGCGGCGGCGGCGCTGGGGCAGCTGGGGCGGCTTGGGGCGGGGCTAGGGTTTTGGCTGGGCCTTCCCCGGCTATATATAGCCTAACGGGCCGGGAGTCCTAGTCGGACACGGCCCTAGGTCGGTTCGTTGTTTTTTTAATTACGCGCAGAAGAAAAATAAAAAGAAATACTAAACTGACTCGAGAAATTCCGAAATAAATTTTCACGGGCTTCTAAAATCAAGCCGCACAAGGTGAACATTTATTTGGGACCTAAATGCAATTTTGAAAAACGCACATTTTTCCTAAATTCAAATAAAACACCGAAAAACTCCAAAATAAAATCTTATTTGATTTTATTATTAAATCCTCATTATTTCTTTATTTTGGGAAAGTCATTTTATTCCCTCTCTCATATTTTTGTAATAGAAATAATTGATGATAAAATAAATAAAATCAAATGATCCTATTCTCAAAATTTGAGAAAACTCAAATATGAAAATAACGAAATCCCCAACTCTCTCCGTGGGTCATTGAGTTGCGTAGAATTTCTAGGATCAACCAAAAGCAAAAAAAATATATGATATGCATTGATGATCTAATGTATAACATTCCAAATTGAAAATTTGGGATGTTACAAACCTACCCCCCTTAAGATGAATCTCGCCCTCGAGATTCGGGTTGGCTAGAAAATAGGTGAGGGTGGTCCTTGAGCAAATCTTCCTCTCGCTCCCAGGTGGCTTCATCCTCTATGTGGTGGCTCCACTGAACTTTGCAAAACTTGATAACCTTGCTGCGGGTGACTCGGCTGGCAAACTCGAGGATCTTAATTGGTTTCTCCTCGTACGTCAAATCGTTATCCAACTGAATAGTTTCCAATGGCACTGTGTCTCTCAAAGGTATGTCAGCCATCTCTGCATGGCATTTCTTTAACTGAGAAACGTGGAACACATCATGAACTCCTGACAATCCTTCGGGCAATTCCAACTTGTAGGCCACTTCTCCCATACGCTCCAAAACTCGATATGGTCCTACAAATCATGGTGCTAACTTCCCTTTAACTCCAAAATGCTTTGTTCCCCGAAGTGGAGATACTCGAAGATAAGCTCTATTTCCGACTTCGTAAACTGTCTCCTTGCGTTTAGAATCTGCATAACTTTTCTGCCTGGACTGGGCTATCCTGAGCCTATCGCGAATCAACTTCACCTTCTGTTCAGACTCTTTAATCAAGTCAGGACCAAACAACTGGCGGTCTCCAACTTCGTCCCACGATAACGGTGTCCTGCACCTCCTTCTGTACAAAGCTTCGAAAGGGGCCATCTTTAAACTGGTTTGGTAACTGTTGTTGTAAGAGAACTCTGCATATGGCAAATTATCGTCCCAACTAGATCCATAATCTAGCGCACAAGCTCTCAGCATATCCTCCAAAATCTGATTGACTCTCTCGGTCTGTCCATCTGTCTGTGGATGAAAAGTTGTACTGAATTCTAGCCTGATACCCAAAGTTTCATGCAACTGCTTCCAGAACTTTGAGGTAAACTGGGTTCCTCTATCTGATACGATACTCCTTGGAACTCCATGCAAACATACGATTCTGGTCATGTATATCTTTGCCAACTTAGCACTGGTGTATGTGGTCTTTACTGGGATGAAATGAGCTACTTTCCTCAATCGATCGACTACAACCCAAATCGAGTCATAGCCTGAACGACTCCTGGGTAATCCCGTGATAAAATCCATGCCTAGCTTATCCCACTTCCATTCGGGTATCGACAATGGTTGTAACAATCCCGCTGGCTTCTGATGCTCTGCCTTTACTCTCTGACATACATCACAAACTGCTACATACTCCGCAATATCCTTCTTCATTCCGGTCCACCAGAAAATATCCTTCAGATCCAAATACATCTTGGTATTCTCCTGGGTGAATTGAATATGGTGAGTCGTGTGCCTCTTGCAGTATCAACTTCCTAATCTCCGGGTCATTGGGCACGTAAACGCGGTCTTCAAACCATAGGGTATCGTGCTCATCCTCATGAAATCCTTTAGATTTCCCTTTGCTCAGTTTCTCCTTAATAGCGGAAGTCTCTTTGTTAGTCTTCTGAGCTTCTCTGATTCCATCCATCAAAGTTGACTGAATCTCCAATGTGGCTACATAGCCTCTCAGAACTATTTCCAAACATAGTTCACGAAGATTTCCTGCTAACTCCTTGGGTATTTCTCCCGTCATTAACGTATTGACATGGCTCTTACGGCTTAATGCGTCAGCTACTACATTAGCCTTTCCGGGGTGATAATGCAATTTCATATCATTATCCTTGATGAGCTCCAACCATCTCCTTTGCCTGAGATTCAACTCCTTCTGTGTGAAAATGCACTTCAAACTCTTATGATCCGTGTACACCTCACAATGGTTTCCAATGAGGAAATGCCTCCATGTTTTCAAAACATGCACTACGGCTGCTAACTCCAAATCATGCGTGGCATAATTCAACTCATGAGGTTTCAGTTGTCTTGAGGCATATGAAACAACTCTCCCTTCTGCATAAGCACTGCTCCAAGTCCTCGACGTGAAGCGTTGCAATACACCTCATAATCTTTGGTTTGGTCTGGCAAAATCAACACTGGTGAGGTAACCAAGCGTTTCTTCAACTCCTGGAAACTAGCCTCACATTCCTCCGTCCATATGAACTTGGTATCTTTCTTTAACAACTCAGTCATAGGCTTCGCAATCTTTGAGAAATTCTCGATAAATCTCCGGTAGTATCCCGCGAGTCCAAGAAAACTCCAGATCTCTCCAACTGTTGTTGGGGCTTCCCACTTGGTCACAGTATCAACTTTAGCGGGATCAACTGCTATACCCTCTCCAGATATAACGTGTCTGAGGAATCCTACTTCCTTCAACCAAAACTCACATTTGCTGAACTTGGCATATAATTGATGTTCTTTTAGCTTTCCAAGTACCAAACACAAATGCTCCTTGTGTTCCTCTTCATTCTTCGAATAAACCAGGATATCATCAATGAACACTACGACGAACTTATCCAAGAACTCCATAAACACTTTGTTCATCATGTTCATAAAATAGGCAGGTGCGTTAGTCAGACCAAATGACATAATAGTATACTCATACAGCCCATACCTGGTGGTAAAAGCTGTCTTCGGAATATCCTGTTCTCGAATCTTCAACTGGTGGTATCCTGATCGCAGATCAATCTTGGAAAATACCTTAGCTCCTTGCAATCGATCGAACAGATCATTGATCATCGGTAGTGGGTACTTGTTCTTGATCGTTACTTCATTCAATCCTCGATAATCAACAACCATCCTTAACGATCCATCCTTCTTCTCCACTAGAAGTACTGGCGATCCCCAAGGTGAAGAACTTGGGCGAATATATCCCTTATCCAGTAACTCCTTAATCTGCTTCTTAATTTCCACCAAATCCTTTGCTGGCATCCTATATGGTCTCTTTGGTATTGACCCTGTGCCTGGCAATAGCTCAATCAAAAACTCAATATCTCTATCCGGTGGCATGCCTGGCAACTCCTCTGGAAATACTTCAGGGAAATCCCTTACCACTGGTACTTCCTCCTGCACAACTCCTGTTAGGCAATTTACTTGAGTCCTCTTTGGCACATGTCGGGATACATACTTGATCCTTCTCCCTTATGGGGTGGTAAGCATAATTGTCTTACTAGCACATTCAATATTCCCTTCATACTTTGATAACCAATCCATGCCTAATATCACATCCAATCCTTGGGATTCCAATACTATTAGGTCTGAGGGAAAAACATAGTTACCAATCCTTAATGGTAACCGATCACACCATAGACTAGCCACATACTCTGCTCCAGGCGAGGTTACTAACATGGGTGACCTAAGGGCTTGGGTTGATAGGTTATACTTATCCACAAATTCCCTTGAGATGTATGAATGTGATGCACCAGTATCAAAAAGAACGAGTGCAGTAAATGACTTAACCAAAAACTTACCTGTTACTGCATCAGGCTGAGCTTCAACCTCCTCCATGCTAACGTGGTTCACCTGTCCCCTGTTGAAAGGGTTCGGCTTCTTCCCAGAACTTCCATTACCATTTTGGCCTTCAGGACATTCATTAGCATAATGTCCGGTCTTCTGACACTTAAAGCAAGTGACTTGGCTCAGGTCCTTCTTGGCTGGGGTTGATGGGTTGGTGCGATTCAGGCCGTTGCTTCCTCCATTACCATTACCATTCTTGGTGCCATTGTGATTGTGCGAGCTACCTCCTCCATGGGTATGCTGAAAATGTCCTCCCGGTCTAGGGGTAAAATGTGGCTTCTGCTGAGCTCCTGAAGTGTACTTTCCTTGTCCATACTTCCTCTTGCGATTCTCAATTTGCTGCTGCTTCCCTTCAATCATAAGAGCACGGTCTACCAACTCCTGGTAGTTGTTGAAGGTTGCTACCATCAACTGCATGCTCAACTCATCATTCAGTCCTTCCAGAAACTTCTCCTGCTTTGCTGCATCCGCAGCGACGTCATCTGGTGCATAACGTGCTAACTTACTAAAGTCCTCCACATACTGGCCAACTGTCTGTCCTCCTTGGCGCAAGTTGCGAAACTCACGCTTCTTCATGGCCATAGCTCCTGCTGAAACATGTGCAGTACGAAAAGCCTACTGAAACTGGTCCCATGTGACAGTGTCGACAGGGAAAGCGGCTATGAAATTCTCCCACCATGACGCTGCGGGTCCTTCTAACTGATGTGCGGCAAACTTCACCTTCTCCGCATCTATGCATCCTGCTGTGGTCAACTCCCTAGCTATCTTGCGGAGCCAATCATCTGCTACTATCGGCTCGATGCTACTGGAGATCACCGGCGGATTCAGCCTAAGAAATCGGGCTAAGTGATCAACAGGTGGTGGTGGTGGTGGGTTGTTGTTGTTGTTCCCTTGATTCTGATTCTGGATTAGCAACTGCATCAATGTGTTCTACTGCTGGATCAACTGGGTGAGCTCCGGTGGAAAGGCAAATCCGGGGTCACGTCTCGGAGGCATCTGAGGGTTTAGAAAATATGAGATGTAAGAATAGAGGGGGTCTAAAGAGAAAACACTACCCATATGCACATGAGGCAAAACAAACAATTCACTTCATTCAATCAAACAAGGGCATACAATCGATCTAACTATCACAAAAGTGCTCGGACTACTGTATTTACATGGTGGACTACTACTACTGATGAGGTGGTCTACTAGAAATATTCTTCGGTTGCAGACTCCATGATATCTACTCCAGCTTCATCAACATAGTCATCATCGCTACTATCTGGATCCGAGTCGGTGTCGTCGATGATGATGTAGTCTTCCGGGCTAATCTCCTTGGGTTCTTCGTCTTCCTCTACTGGCGTAGGGCCTCCCATAAATATTCCAATCTTCTTGATTAGGTCGTCATTCTTCTCCACCAATACTTCAATTTCCTCTTCATAATCTTCACGTGTAGCCTTGAGTTCTTCCTCCAGTTCCTTGATTCTAGTCTTAGCCTTCTTCAGATCTATCATGTCGGCACACATCTGGTTTTCCGGTCGTCGAATGTGCTGGTTTAACTCCTGGATAAAAGCTGCGATTGATCTACCCTTCCTGGTGCTGATCATCTCCCAGTGCTCATCTCGGCACCCACAAATCTGGTAGATAGTATCCTTGAGATCATTGCAGTAGACTTCTCCAATGCGTCCCATGGCGATGTGAGCGGCCATGCTCTTTCCTAGACTCCAAGTTGGTGTATCAAAAGAAAACTCTATGGGCTTAGTGACTGGCATGAACGTCCTTCCTGGAACTTGAACTTGAATCATCCAATGCTCTTCTTCAGGTAAAGTGGCGTTGTATGTTCCGGTGAAGCTTGGTACTCCTATATTCAGGTATCTAGTGACTTCCTTCAAGTGACGTCCAAAGGGTGTATCTTCATCCGGTTGTGTGAACTTGTTCCTTGCATCCGCCAGCCTAAAAGAGTAGAAAAGATGAGAGGTCAGAAGAGAAGAGAGTGAATAGTGATCTAGGTCTTTGAGCTTAGTGGTCGTGTCCTACAGTCAGTGTGTGCTCTGATACCATCTCTGTAGCGACCAGACCTCAAATAGTCTGATCTCTGTGCTCCGGTGTCATCCCTGGATCAGTAATGCTGACACCACACAGTACTCGGAGGATTTATAGCAGAGTAGCAATCACACACTTATTACATCGAGTGTCTCAAAAGAGAACTTAATATAATAAATATGGCTTAAGACCATCTAATATCAATAACAGCGGAAGGCTTGGAAGATAAGTGAGTCCATCAACTCCAACGGCATCATTGAGTATAGAACCACGACCTAAAAACTCCTTAATCGTCATCTGAAACATCTACAACATTAACGTTGCAGCCCGAAACGGGTCAACACATGGAATATGCTGGCAATGTAACACATAGAGAGTAATGGAATGAAATAGCTATACTATATGCATAATTGGCTGGTGGAAAGCTCTATGGTTACAGTTTTGCGTAAAGCCAATTTTTCCCTACTTCAAAGGAATAAATTTATTTAACTATCATGGTAGTTGTTAAACATTGAGAATGGTTGACAGCATTCTCAATCCCAATTAAGCATCATCATTAAACAAAACCCAACAAAATTAATTTAGAGTAATATGTTGAGATTCACATGATAATCTAGGTACTAGATACTCAAGATGTCCATAACCGGGGACACGGCTAACCATGATTAGTTTATTACATTTTGCAGAGGTTTGCGCACTTTTCCCCACAAGACTCGATCGCCTCCATTGGGTTTCTCGCACTACAGGGTGTTTGAGAAGACGGATGATGGAGACATAGTCTTTCAGAAGCGCTAGCACCTTACGATCGGGTAGATCGTACCACCTACATCCCCTACATCTGCTAGTCTACCACTGTAAGAGTTCGCACGACTTAGTCAACTATGCTAGAGCCCATAATAGCTTGTGGCTGCACACGGAAGTTTCTAGTATGAATAGTCTCATCATCCCTTTGAGCCTGGGTGGCGGTCCAAAAGAAAACAGGTAAGTCCTGGAATACCCAGGTTCCTCAATCCACCCAGATGTGTGTTTAAGTTGCCACCTTAGATAAACCATTAATTAACAAAACTCACATCTGTCATGGATATCACTCACCCAATCCACGTCTACTAGCATAGCATGGCATAATAAGCAAATGCGAAAGTAACTCCCAAAGGTTTGATAATAAACAGGTAATAGGTACTACATCATCTACTTCCCATCCCATAATTTAATTTGATCCTAACCATGCAATGTGTGAGGATTGATCTAATGCAATAAAACTGGGTAGTAGAAAAGGTATGATCAAAGTGTTACTTGCCTTGCTAATGATCCGGGAAACCTAGAGATTCGAAGTAACATGCGGCGCACTCCGGGGATTCTATCGCAGACAAACAAACAAGCATACAATAAGTACTCATCTAATGCACAGGTAAAACTCAAATAAGAGATCTAACCAGAGGGTTCAACTTAAGAACTCCGGTTGGCAAAAAGAATCAAATCGAACGAAGCAACGAAAGTCAAACGGCGAAAGAAAACAACTTCGTTCTACTAATCTGGATCTAGGGCAAATTTTATAGTAGAAAAAACTGGTTTAAGTTGGTTAAACGGATAGAGGGTTTCGAGACGAAACTCTAGGCGCTTGAATCGCCTGATTCCGATAAACGAGCGAAAAGTTACACTAAATCGAAAATCGGATCAGGAATCGCGATCAGAAAAATCACGGATTTAATCCGAGAAAAAGAAAAACGACGAACGCTCGCTAAATTAAATAAATCGGAAAAACCGATCTATTTAAAAAAACGAATCTAAAAAAAAATAAAAAAACGGCACGGATTTCGAGGTGGCGGCGGACCTCAGGCGGCGTGCGGCGGCGGTGGCGTTCGGCGGCAAGGCGGCGGCGGGGCGGCGGCGGCGGTGGCGCTGGGGCGGCTTGGGGCGGGGCTTTTCGGCTGGGCCTCCCCCGGCTATATATAGCCTAACGGGCCGGGAGTCCTAGTCGGACACGGCCCTAGGTCGGTTCGTTTTTTTAATTACACCCAGAAGAAAAATTAAAAGAAATACTAAATAGACTCCAAAAATTCCGCGTTTTTTTTCGCCGATTTCTAAAATCAAGCCGCACAAGGTGAACATTTATTTGGGACCTAAATGCAATTTTTAAAAAAGCACATTTTTCCTAAATTCAAATAAAACATCGAAAAACTCCGAAATAAAATCTTATTTGATTTTATTATTAAATCCTCAATATTTCTTTATTTTGGGAAAGTCATTTTATTCCCTCTTTCATATTTTTGTAATAGAAATAATTGATGATAAAATAAATAAAATCAAATGATCCTATTCTCAAAATTTGAGAAAACTCAAATATGAAAATAACGAAATCCCCAACTCTCACCGTGGGTCATTGAGTTGCGTAGAATTTCTAGGATCAACCAAAAGCAAAAAAATATGATATGCATTGATGATCTAATGTATAACATTCCAAATTGAAAATTTGGGATGTTACAGGTTTGGCCTACTAGATTGATCTTTCTTGTAATGGGAGAAGTGTTTAGCTTTGGGTTCAATCTTGCGGTGTCCTTTCCCAGTGACAGTAGGGGCAGCAAGGAACGTATTGTATTGTTGCCATAGAGGATAACAAGATGGTTTTTTTATCATATTGCATGAATTTATCCCTCTACATCATGTCATCTTGCTTAAGGCGTTACTCTGTTTTCATGAACTTAATACTCTAGATGCATGCTAGATAGCGGTCAATGAGTGGAGTAATAGTAGTAAATGCAGGTAGGAGTCGGTCTACTTGTCTTGGACGTGATGCCTATATACATGATCATACCTAGATATTCTCATAACTATGCTCAATTCCATCAATTGCTCAACAGTAATTCGTTCACCCACCGTAAAATACTTATGCTCTTGAGAGAAGCCACTAGTGAAACCTATGGCCCCCGGGTCTATCTTCATCATATTAATCTTCCAATACTTAGTTATTTCCTTTGCTTTTTCCTTTGCTTTTATTTCACTTTGCATCTTTATCACAAAAATACCAAAAATATTATCTTATCATATCTATCAGATCTCACTCTCATAAGTGACCGTGAAGGGATTGACAACCCCTTATCGTGTTGGTTGCAAGGAGTTATTTGTTTTGTGCAGGTACTAGGGACACGCGCGCAACCTCCTACTGGATTGATACCTTGGTTCTCAAAAACTGAGGGAAATACTTACGCTACTTTGCTGCATCATCCTTTCCTCTTCGGGGAAATCCAACGTAGTGCTCAAGAGGTAGCAAGAAGAATTTCTGGCGCCGTTGCCGGGGAGGTTCGCGCAAGTCAAGATTTGACTTCCGACAACGAGCCATTTCTGGCGCCTATGCAAAAGTCAAGATACCAAGTACCCATCACATACCCTTATCTCCCGCATTACATTATTTGCCATTTGCCTCTCGTTTTCCTCTCCGCCACTTCACCCTTGCCGTTTTATTCGCCCTCTCTCTCTCTATCCTCCCTCTCTTTCTCTATTTTCCTCTTTTTGCTTGCTTGCTTTTTGTTTGCTTGTGTGTTGGATTGCTTGCTTGTCACGATGGCTCAAGATAACACTAAATTCTGTGACTTTACCAATACCAACAACAATGATTTTATTAGCACTCCGATTGCTCCTCTGACCAATGCTGAATCTTGTGAAATTAATGCCACCTTGCTGAATCTTGTTATGAAATATCCGTTTTCCGGCCTTCCTAGTGAAGATGCCGCTACCCATCTAAATAGCTTTGTTGATTTGTGTGATATGCAAAATAAGAAAGATGTGGATAATGATATTGTTAAATTGAAGCTATTTCCTTTTTCGCTTAGAGATTGTGCTAAAGCTTGGTTTTTGTCTTTGCCTAAAAATAGTATTGATTCTTGGAACAAGTGCAAAGATGCTTTTATCTCTAAGTATTTTCCTCCCGCTAAGATCATCTCCCTTAGAAACGATATTATGAATTATAAGCAACTTGACCATGAACATGTTGCACAAGCTTGGGAGAGGATGAAATTGATGATGTGTAATTTCCCTACTCATGGTTTAAATTTGTGGATGATTATACAAAAAATTTATGCCGGATTGAATTTTGCTTCTAGAAATCTTTTAGATTCGGCCGCGGGAGGCACTATTATGGAAATCACTTTAGGAGAAGCTACTAAACTCCTAGATAATATTATGGTTAGTTATTCTCAATGGCACACTAGAAAATCTACTAATAAAAAAGTGCATGCGATAGAAGAAATTAATGTTTTGAGTGGAAAGATGGATGAACTTATGAAATTATTTGCTAATAAAAGTGTTTCTTCTGATCCTAATGATATGCCCTTGTCTACTTTGATTGATAATAATAATGAATCTATGGATGTGAATTTTGTTGGTAGGAACAATTTTGGTAATAATGCGTATAGAGGAAATTTTAATCCTAGGCCTTATCCTAGTAATCCCTCTAATAATTATGGTAATTCCTACAACAATTCTTATGGAAATTATAATAAGATGCCCTCTGGTTTTGAATCCAATATTAAAGAATTTATTACTTCACAAAAGAATTTCAATGCTTTGATTGAAGAAAAATTGCTTAAGATTGATGATTTGGCTAGGAACGTTGATAGGATTTCTCTTGATGTTTATTCTTTGAAACTTAGATCTATTCCACCTAATCATGATATCAATGAGTCTCTCAAAGCCATGAGAATTTCCATTGATGAGTGCAAAGAAAGAACCGCTAGGATGCGTGCTAAGAAAGATGCCTTTATAAGAGCGTGTTCTTCTAGTTCCTATGAAAATAAAGATGAAGATCTAAAAGTTATTGATGCGTCCCCTATTAAATCTTTGTTTTACAATATGAATCTTGATAATTATGGGACTGGATATGATCCACCTTTACCTAGAAGGCGTTCCAAAATTCAGAGTTTTTAGGTCTTGATGCTAAAATTGATGAAAGTGGGATCGAAGAAATTAAAACCCTAGATGTTGCTAAACCCACTATTTTGGATTTCAAGGAATTTAATTATGAAAATTGCTCTTTGATTGATTGTATTTCCTTGTTCCAATCCGTGCTAAATTCTCCTCATGCTTATAGTCAAAATAAAGCGTTTACTAAACATATCGTTGATGCCTTGATGCAATCTTATGAAGAAAAACTTGAGTTGGAAGTTTCTATCCCTAGAAAACTTTATGATGAGTGGGAATCAACTATTAAAATTAAAATTAAAGATCATGAATGCTATGCTTTGTGTGATTTGGGTGCTAGTGTTTCCACGATTCCCCAGACCCTGCGCAAGCGGGAGCTACATGCACTGGGGCTGCCCTTTTTTTTTGTTTCCACGATTCCAAAGACTTTGTGTGATTTGTTAGGTTTCCGTGATTTTGACGATTGCTCTCTAAACTTGCACCTTGCGGATTCCACTATTAAGAAACCTATGGGAAGAATTAATGATGTTATTACTGTTGTAAATAGGAATTATGTGCCCTTATATTTTATCGTTCTTGACATATATTGCAATCCTTCATGTCCTATTATTCTTGGTAGACCTTTCCTTAGAACGATTGGTGCAATTATTGATATGAAGGAAGGAAATATTAGATTCCAATTTCCGTTAAGGAAAGGCATGGAACACTTTCCTAGAAATAAAATTAAATTACCTTATGAACCTATTATGAGAGCCACTTATGGATTGCCTACCAAAGATGGCAATACTTAGATCTATCCTTGCTTTTTATGCCTAGCTAGGGGCGTTAAACGATAGCGCTTGTTGGGAGGCAACCCAATTTTATTTTTATTCCTTGATTTTTGCTCCTGTTTAGTAATAAATAATTTACCTAGCCTCTGTTTTAGTTGTGTTTTTTGTGTTTAATTAGTGTTTGTGCCAAGTAGAACCGTTGGGAAGACTTGGGGAAAGTCTTAATATCTTGCTGTAAAAAACAGAAACTTTAGCGCTCACGAGAACTGCTGCCATTTTTATTTGGAAAGTGATATTTAGTTAATTATTTTTGCAGATGATTAATAGATAAATTCTTCACTTCCAGAAATTTATTTTAGAATTTTTGGGGTTCCAGATCTTGCGCTAGCTACAGATTATTACAGACTGTTCTGTTTTTGACAGATTCTGTTTTTCGTGTTGTTTGCTTATTTTGATGAATCTGTGGCTAGTAAAATAGTTTATAAACCATAGATAAGTTGGAATACAGTATATTTAACACCAATATAAATAAATAATTAGTTCATTACAGTACCTTGAAGTGGTCTTTTGTTTTCTTTCGCTAACGGAGCTCACGAGATCTTCTACTTTGAGTTTTGTGTTGTGAAGTTTTCAAGTTTTGGGTAAAGATTTGATGGATTATGGAACAAGGATTTGTAAGATCCTAAGCTTGGGGATGCCCATGGCACCCCCAAGATAATCTAAGGACACCTAAAAGCCAAATCTTAGGGATGCCCCGGAAGGTCGTCTACTTCTATCGGTAACTTTACTTGGAGCTATATTTTTATTCACCACATGATATGTGTTTTGCTTGGAGCGTCTTGTATGATTTGAGTCTTTGATTTTTAGTTTACCACAATCATCCTTGCTTTACACACCTTTTGAGAGAGCCATACATGATTGGAATTTGTTAGAATACTCTATGTGCTTCGCTTATATCTTTTGAGTTATATAGTTTTGCTCTAGTACTTCACTTATATCTTTTAGAGCACGGTGGTGGATTTGTTTTATAGAAACTATTGATCTCTCATGCTTCACTTAGATTATTTTGAGAGTCTTGAATAGCATGGTAATTTGCTTAAATAATCCTAATATGCTAGGTATTCGAGATTAATACTTTTTTTCTTATGAGTGTTTTGAATACTAAGAAAAGTTTGATGCTTGATGATTGTTTTGAGATATGGAGGTAATAATATCAAAGTCGTGCTAGTTGAGTAGGTGTGAATTTGAGAAATGCTTGTGTTGAAGTTTGCAAGTCCCATAGCATGCACGTATGGTAAACGTTATGTAACAAATTTGAAACATGAGGTGTTCTTTGATTGTCCTCCTTATGAATGGCGGTCGGGGACGAGCGGTGATCTTTTCCTACCAATCTATCCCCCTAGGAGCATGCGCTAGTGCTTGGTTTTTGATGACTTGTAGATTTTTGCAATAAGTATGTGAGTTCTTTATGACTAATGTCAAGTCCATGGATTATACGCACTCTCACCCTTCCATCATTGCTAGCCTCTACGGTACCGTACATTGCCCTTTCTCACATTGAGAGTTGGTGCAAACTTTGCCGGTGCATCCAAACCCCGTGATATGATACACTCTTTCACACATAAACCTCCTTATATCTTCCTCAAAACAGCCACCATACCTACCTATTATGGCATTTCCATAGCCATTCCGAGACATATTGCCATGCAACTTTCCACCATTCCGTTTATCAGGACACATTCATCATTGTCATATTGCTTAGCATGATCATGTAGTTGACATAGTATTTGTGGCAAAGCCACCATTCATAATTTTCATACATGTCACTCTTGATTCATTGCATATCCCGGTACACCACCGGAGGCATTCATATAGAGTCATACTTTGTTCTAGTATCGAGTTGTAATCATTGAGTTGTAAATAAAAAGAAGTGTGATGATCATCATTCATAGAGCATTGTCCCCCAAAAAAGAGAAAGGCCCAAAAAAGGCCCAAAAAAGGGGACAATGTTACTATCCTTTGCCACACTTGTGCTTCAAAGTAGCACCATAATCTTCATGATAGAGTTGTTTTGTCACTTTCATATACTAGTGGGAATTTTCCATTATAGAACTTGGCTTGTATATTCCAACAACGGGCCTCCTCAAGTGCCCTAGGTCTTCGTGAACAAGCAAGTTGGATGCACACCCACTTAGTTTCTTTTGTTGAGCTTTCATACATTTATAGCTCTAGCGCATCCGTTGCATGGCAATCCCTACTCCTTGCATTAACATCAATCGATGGGCATCTCCATAGCCCTTTGATTAGCCTCGTTGATGTGAGACTTTCTCCTTTTTTGTCTTCTCCACATAACCCCCATCATCATATTCTATTCCACCCATAGTGATATGTCCATGGCTCGCACTCATATATTTCGTGAAAGTTTATAGGTTTGAGATTACTAAAGTATGAAACAATTGTTTGGCTTGTCATCGGGGTTGTGCATGATGAGAGCATTCTTGTGTGACGAAAATGGAGCATGACTAAACTATATGATTTTGTAGGGATGAACTTTGTTTGGCCATGTTATTTTGAGAAGACATAATTGCTTAGTTAGTATGCTTGAAGTATTATTATTTTTATGTCAATATGAACTTTTATCTTGAATCTTTTGGATCTGAATATTCATGCAAGAATTAAGAAGAATTACATTAAAATTATGCCAAGTAGCACTCCGCATCAAAAATTCTGTTTTTATCATTTACCTACTCGAGGACGAGCATGAATTAAGCTTGGGGATGCTTGATACGTCTCCAATGTATCTATAATTTTTGATTGCTCCATGCTATATTATCTACTGTTTTGGACATTATTGGGCTTTATTATCCACTTTTATATTATTTTTGGGACTAACCTATTAACCGGAGGCCCAGCCCAGAATTGCTGTTTTTTTGCCTATTTTAGGGTTTCGAAGAAAAGGAATATCAAACGGAGTCCAAACAGAATGAAACCTTCGGGAACGTGATTTTCTCACCGAACATGATCCAAGAGACTTGGACCCTACGTCAAGAAACAAAGGAGGAGGCCACGAGGTAGGGGTGCGCCCTCCACTCTCGTGGCCCCCCTGTTGCTCCACCGACGTACTCCTTCCTCCTATATATACGTACGTACCCCCAAATGATCAGATACGGAGACAAAACCCTAATTCCACCGCCGTAACTTCTTGGATCCACGATATCCCATCTTGGGGCCTGTTCTGGAGCTCCGCCGGAGGGGTTATCCATCACGGAGGGCTTCTACATCAACACCATAGCCTCTCCGATGAAGTGTGAGTAGTTTACCTCAGACCTTCGGGTCCATAGTTATTAGCTAGATGGCTTCTTCTCTCTTTTTGGATCTCAATACAATGTTCTCCCCCTCTCTTGTGGAGATCTATTCGATGTAATCTTCTTTTTGCGGTGTGTTTGTTGAGACCGATGAATTGTGGGTTTATGATCAAGTTTATCTATGAACAATATTTGAATCTTCTCTGAATTCTTTTATGTATGATTGGTTATCTTTGCAAGTCTCTTCGAATTATCAGTTTGGTTTGGCCTACTAGATTGATCTTTCTTGCAATGGGAGAAGTGCTTAGCTTTGTGTTCGATATTGCGGTGTCCTTTCCCAGTGACAGTAGGGGCAGTAAGGCACGTATTGTATTGTTGCCATCGAGGATAACAAGACGGGGTTTTTATCATATTGCATGAATTTATCCCTCTACATCATGTCATTTGCTTAAGGCGTTACTCTGTTTTCATGAACTTAATACTCTAGATGCATGCTGGATAGCGGTCGATGAGTGGAGTAATAGTAGTATATGCAGGCAGGAGTCGGTCTACTTGTCTCGAACGTGATGCCTATATACATGATCATACCTAGATATTCTCATAACTATGCTCAATTCTGTCAAGTGCTCAACAGTAATTCGTTCACCCACCGTAAAATACTTATGCTCTTGAGAGAAGCCACTAGTGAAACCTATGGCCCCCGGGTCTATCTTCATCATATTAATCTTCCAATACTTAGTTATTTCCTTTGCTTTTTTACTTTGCTTTTATTTTACTTTGCATATTTATCACAAAAATACCAAAAGTATTATCTTATCATATCTATCAGATCTCACTCTCGTAAGTGACTGTGAAGGGATTGACGACCCCTTATCGTGTTGGTTGCGAGGAGTTATTTGTTTTGTGCAGGTACTAGGGACGCGCGCGCAACCTCCTACTGGATTGATACCTTGGTTCTCAAAAACTAAGGGAAATACTTACGCCACTTTGCTGCATCATCCTTTCCTCTTCGTGGAAATCCAACGCTGTGCTCAAGAGGTAGCAATACTAAGGATCAAGCCCTAACAAAACTAACTCGATTAGATGATTAATCTCATCCAACCCACCATTCAGGAAGCCTATGAAGGAATTACTCACTCCCGACGTTGAGCATCATGAAATTGGTGATGGAGGATGGTTTGTGATGACAAAGACCGAAGACCCCCCCTCTCGAGAGCCCTGATTGGGCTCCAATTCTGGCATCCCAATGAAGAACAGGAGGTGGCGGCGGCTCCGTATCGTAAAACGCAATGGAACTTCCTATCCTATTTTTTCTCCCAAAATAGGATTTTAAAGAGTTGGAATTAGGGTCAGCGGAGCCTCATGGGCCCCACTACCCACCAGGGTGCGCTAGTGGGGGTGGCGCGCCTTGGTGCCTAGTGGGAAGCTGGGCCCCCTGCAGTGGGTCTTAGTTCCAGTATTTTTTATATATTCCAAAATAATTCTCCAAAAAATTTCGTCCAATTCCAAGAACTTCTATTTCTGCACAAAAAACAAAACCATGGTAGTTCTGCTGAAAACAGCGTCAGTCCGGGTTAGTTTCATTCAAATCATGCAAATTAGAGTCCAAAACAAGAGCAAAAGCATTAGGAAAAGTAGATACGATGGAGACATATCAACTCCCCCAAGCTTAACCCATTGCTTGTCCTCAAGCAATTCAGTTGACAAACTGAAAGTGATAAAGAAAAACTTTTACAAACTCTTTTGTTCTTGTGTCCATATATATGCTTAAACAACACCCATGTTTTCAGCAAAGATCATTACTAACCATGCAATAAATAACTCTTAAAAATTATATTTACTCATATCAATGGCATAATCAACTAGCGAGCAATAATAAAATATTTCAAATGCCAACACTTTGTCAAAACAATCATGATATAACATGACAATAATGGTATCTCGCTAGCCCTTTCAGAGACCGCAAAACATAAATGCAAAGCACCTCCAATGTTCAAGCAGCGACTGAACATTGTAATTCATGGTAGAAGAGATCCAATCATTATGCATTCAACATTAACTATACACAATGCATGAGGATGACAATAGTGCTCTCAGCACTGGTGCTTGTTTGGGAAGGTGACGACTCAACATAAAAGTAAAATAACATGAAAGTAAATAGATACGCCCTTCACAGAGGGAAGCAGGGATTTGCAGAGGTGCCATAGCTCGAAGGTTAAATCAGAGATAAATATAATTTTGGGAGGTACACCCTTCCTATCAACGTTATGACCAAGAGTTTTCAATATCTTCCGTGCTAAGCACATTAGCGGCGGTTCCCAAGCGATAAAAGTAAAGTTTACTCCCCCTCCACCCAACAAGCACAAGCCATGACTAGTCGAATCCATGGGTGTCTTCCATACAAACAACAATCCCGAGGGAGTTTTGTTTAATTATTTGCAATTTTGTTCATGGGACTAGGCATCCGTATTACCGGCCCCTCTCGTGCAAGGACAAGTGGATAAACACTCATCATGAGAATAACCCGCTTAGCATGGAAGATACTGACCACCCCGCGTCACTCCATGAGCGGTCCAGGCACACAAAACAGATGTTCATTTGAATTTTTAGAGGTGGCACATGCAAATTTACTTGGAACAGCAGGGTAATACCGCATGTAGGTAGATATAGTGGACTCATCTGGAATAACTTCGGTTTAAGGATTTTGAAGCACAAGAAGTATTCCCGCTTAGTACATGTGGAGGCCAGCAAATAGGTTGAAAAGCGACTGGCTAGAGAGCGAAAATGGTCATGAACATGCATTATGAATAATCTACATTGAATACCAGCATGAGTAGGATATAAACACTATGAACATAAATATTATGGAGGCTATGTTGGTTTTGATTCAACTACATGCCTGAACATGTGCCAATTCAAGACACTTGAAACATTCAGAGGAGGATACCATATCATCATAGTACATCACAATCATTTTGATCCATGTTGACACTCAAGATAAATCATTATCCACTCCTACCTACTTAAGCATGGCATGAGCAACTATAATCTTTGATAGTCATTGCAAACATGTTTAATCATAATATGCTGAATCATGCATACAGAGTTAAACATATTTACAAAAACAAAAACAATTTGAGTTCATACTTGCTTTTCCCTGCCACGGCCACTTCATCATATATCGTCATTATTGCCTTTCACTTTGCACGACCGAATGATATGAAAATAATAATAGTGCAAGAATGCCATGGACTAAGCTGGAATCTGCAACACTTATTCAGAGAAGAAGACATGATAACATGGGCTCTTCGTTAGATCAACGATAATGCATATGGGAGCCACTCAACATTTTCATCGTGGTCTTCTCCTTGGTACAACACAACAAAAAGAAAAGAATTTCAGAGAAACACACTGAAATATTTTTGGAGTTTTTAGGGTTTTTTAAAGAAGTAATTTAAAGAAAGGAAAATAAGAACAAGAAAACTATTTACACGGGAAAGTTCCTGACAAGCAAAAGAAGAAATGAGAAATCTTTTTGGGTTTTCTTTTAATACTACAACGGAATTAAACTAGAAAGAAAAACTAAAAATAAGCGAGAAATATTTTTGGATTTTCTCAAAGGTTTTCAAAACACACAAGAAGAAAGCGAAATAATAAAACTAACATGGATGATACAATGAAAAAGTGTGGACACCGACAATTGGAATGAAATGTGCGAAGATGAATGTAATGTTGGTGGAAAATACGTACTCCCCCAAGCTTAGGCTTTTGGCCTAGCTTGGCAATCACCACTCGCGCCTGGATAATAGTCAGAATGATAACTGATGGAGTCTCTCGGTGCATCCTCCTCAGCTCAACTAGCAGCCTCTACTGCCGCGTTGTACTCGCGGGCCTCACTCTCATAGATGAAATATCTTCCCTTGGTCTGATAATCAAAGAGAGTAGGTGCAGGCAAAATGACAGGTATAATGGTTTTTTATTGAACATCAAGTTATAATTATAGTTTGTGGCCTTATATTTAATGAACTCATTGCGCTGCATGGCCCCAAAGCCTAGGTACTGGATAGGTAAAATAGGATCATTAGGCCAAGGTGACACACCCAGCTTCCTAGCCATATTGGATGCATAAATTCCTCCATTAAAGTGACCAATATCAGCATTGTGTTGCAACCTCCGTGCAACGATTTCTCCTAGATTATAACATTTAATTCCTGTTGGAGCAGTGTGTATGAGGCTCAAGTATGGGGCACAGGGAGTACTGCAATCTTGTTTGCCCATGATGCATTTTCCATTAAAGAGTGCAAATTAACGAATTGACAGAAATTGTATACTTTTTATTCTAGCTTGTGTCACCCCTCTATCCTCACCATAATAGAGACTAGTTAAAAACAACTCATACTCAGATTTTTGGTAGTTCGTCAAGCGAAGCCCAATATGGAATTTTGCAAGCAACACAACTCTTCTAGAGGCATGGTGAAGGCCTTGTCATAAAGGCTAAATGGAACTCTAGAATCACGTGAATGATATTTAAATTTCGTAGTGAACATTTGTGTGAGGTTGAGATGCTGAATGCACTTATCTACGATGAAGGGAGCGAGCTTGGTGTTGTGAACATATTGCTCAATTCTTCCTTGATACCTGCACCTAACATGAACTCGTTACACGACCATAGGCATGATTTGGTATCAGCATCCTACGTCGAGCTTGCACTCAACTCAGCATAAGATTGTCGTATCGAGCTCCCACTCGATGATGCCTCCGAGGACCTCCTCCTAGAAGAACTCCTAAGGAGGTGCATTTTTATTTGCGAACAATTTCTAAAATATTTTGGAACACAAAATTAATACCAACAAAACTTCACAAGATTGATAGCAACTACTCATATGGATGTCTAGAGTCTATATCAAGCATTCAATCTACTTGGAACTTAAAGAATTCAACATGCAATCTCATTTACAGCAGCACCAAGAGTAGCTAATTACTCAAAATATAAACCACTAGAACCAAGACTAATTGGACCAATGGAGGAGTCACATACCAAGTAGAAATCCCCCAAAACAGTTTCAAAAACGGAGCTTGGAGCAAAGAGATCGAAATCTACGAGTTTGAGAGCAAGAACACGAGAGAGAGAGAGAGCTGGAGTGATTTTTTTTCTGGAGGTAGGTGATGATATGGGTTGAAGGGATGTCATAGCCCGAGCTAGTCACTGCTTGTCGCTGCATCAATCCTCATGCATCATGTGTAATTTTCATTTAATCTTTGAACTGGGGATTGATCAAACCCTAGCACTCCTCTGAATTACCAGGACCAACTAAATATCTTTCAATGAACCCAGAATGCCCTTTAGAAAAGTCCATGATTTTTGATAAAGGTGAAAACCTCTGCCAAAAATGATGCATATATTTCTAGGCCATTATGGATTTTTGAATTAAATCATAAAGTATTTGAATTTGGGTAGTTAAATGCTATAAATATTTTAAATGCTCAAATTATTTGGGCATAGTCGCAGCTACCGAGCTTCCCGCACCCGCTCTCCGTGCCTAGAGGCACCACAGCCTCATGCCCGACCTCTCCACCAAGCCATGGAACAACTGACGTGCCACAACATCGTCCCCGCCGTCTTCATCGCCTCCTCTACCCGGTGATCGCCGATGTTCGATTTGTGCCGACCAGTGCTTCCCCGACCTCGCCCCCGACTCCGTTCGACCCCGCTGTGAGTGTCTGTTGTTTTCCCCTTGTTTCCCCTCTCCAACTCTTTCTCTTAGCGTGCTTTCTGCCAGAGCCGAGAACTCCCGCCCGCCGGCCATGTCGCCGCCATGGCTACGGCTATTGAAGCTCGCAGCTGAGCACACCACTGTGCTCAACAGAGCTCCAGGAGCCTGTATCCACCACCGTCTCCTCCCCACGTGCTCTCTAGTGCCAACCCGTACAAACCGGTAGCTGCGCCGCCGCCAAAACTCGTCGCCGACGAGATTCCGGCCGCCTGATACGTCTTCAACGTATCTATAATTTTTGATTGTTAGATGCTATTATATTATCTGTTTTGGATTTTTAATGGGCTTTAATATGCTCTTTTATATTATTTTTGGGACTAACCTATTAACCGGAGGCCCAGTGCCAGTTTCTGTTTTTTTTGCCTATTTTAGAGTTTCACAGAAAAGGAATACCAAACGGAATCCAAACGGAATGAAACCTTCGCGATGATCCTTCTTGGACCGTAAGCAATCCAGAAGACTTCGAGTAGAAGTATGGAACTCTGTGAGGCGGCCATCGAAGGAAATATGCTCTAGAGGCAATAATAAAGTTCTTATTTATATTTCCTTATATCATGATAAATGTTCATTATTCATGCTAGAATTGTATTAACCGGAAACTTAGTACATGTGTGAATACATAGACAAACAGAGTGTCACTAGTTTGCCTCTACTTGGCTAGCTCGTTGAATCAATGATGGTTATGTTTCCTAACCATAGACATGAGTTGTCATTTGATTAGCGGGATCACATCATTAGAGAATGATGTGATTGACTTGACCCATCCATTAGCTTAACACGATGATCGTTTAGTTTATTGCTATTGCTTTCTCCATAACTTATACATGTTCCTATGACTATAAAATCATGCAACTCCTGAATACCGGAGGAACACTTTGTGTGCTACCAAACATCACAGTGTAACTGGGTGATTATAAAGGTGCTCTATAGGTGTCTCCGATGGTGTTTGTTGAGTTGTCATAGATCGAGATTAGGATTTGTCACTCCGATTGTCGGATAGGTATCTCTGGGCCCTCTCGATAATGCACAGCAATACAAGCCTTGCAAACAATGTAGCTAATGAGCTAGTTACGATATGTAGCATTACGGAACGAGTAAAGAGACTTGCCAATAACGAGATTGAACTAGGTATTGATATACCGACGATCGAATCTCGGGCAAGTAACATACCGATGACAAAGGGAACAACATATATCGTTATGCAGTTTGACCAATAAAGATCTTCGTAGAATATGTGGGAGCCAATATGAACATCCAGGTTCTGCTATTGGTTATTGACCAGAGATATATCTCGGTCATGTCTACATAGTTCTCGAACCCGCAGGGTCCGCACGCTTAACGTTCGATGACGATCGGTATTATGAGTTTATGTGTTTTGATGAACCGAAGGTTGTTCAGACTCCCGGATGTGATCACAGTCATGGCGAGGGGTCTTGAAATGGTCGAGACATAAAGATAGATATATTGGAAGCCTATGTTTCGACATTGGAAAGGTTCCGAGTGAGTTCGGGCATATACCAGAGTACCGGGGGGTTACCGGAACCCCCCCGGGAGTATATGGGCCCTAATGGGCTTTAGTGGAGAGAGAGAGAGGCAGCCAGGGCAGGCCGCGGCCCCCTCCCCCTTTGGTCCGAATTGGACTAGGAAGGGGGCGCCCCCCTTTCCTTCCTCCCTCTCTCCCTCTTCCTTCTCTCCTAGTCCAACTAGGGAAGGGGGGGGGAATCCTACTCCCGAAGGGAGTAGGACTCCTCCAGGGCACGCCATAGAGGGCCGGCCCTCCCCCCTCCTCCACTCCTTTATATACAGGTAAACATTGTGTCCCCTATCTCCTGTTACCATCAACCTTAGACACACAGTTCGGGACCCCCTACCCGAGATCCGTCGGTTTTGAAACCGACAAGGGGGGCACCCCATAGACACACAAGTTGATCATTGATATCTTAGCCGTGTGCGGTGCCCCCCTCCACCATAATCCACCTCGGTCATATCATAGTGGTGCTTAGGAGAAGCCCTCTTCCAGTAGCATCATCATCACCATCATCATGCCGTCATGCTGACGAAGCTCTTCCTCAACACTCTACTGGATCGTGAGTTCGTGGGACGTCACCGAGCCGAACGTGTGCAGCTCGCGGAGGTGCCGTACTTTCGGTACTAGGATCGATCGATCATGAAGACGTACGACTACATCAACCGTATTGTCATAACGCTTCCGCTTACGGTCTACGAGGGTACGTGGACAACACTCTCCCCTCTCATTGCTATGCATCACCATGATCTTGCGTGTGCTTAGGAATTTTTTTGAAATTACTGTGTTCCCCAACAGTGGCATCTGAGCCAGGTTTATGCGTAGATGTTATATGCACGAGTAGAACACAAAGGAGTTGTGGGCGTGGGTATATACATATTGCTTGTCGTCACTATTTGATTCTTGATTCGGCGGTATTGTTGGATGAAGCGGCCCAGACCGACATTACGCATACGCTTACGCGAGACTGGTTCTACCGACGTGCTTCACACACAGGTGGCTGGTGGGTGTCAGTTTCTCCAACTTTAGTTGAATCGGATTCAATGAATAGGTTCTTTCTGAAGATCAAAAAAGCAATCACTATACCGCATTGTGGTTTTTGTTGCGTAGGTAAGAACGATTCTTGCTCAACCCGTAGCAGCCACATAAAACTTGCATCAACGAAGTAGAGGACGTCTAACTTGTTTTTGCAGGGCATGTTGTGATGTGATATGGTCAAGACATCATGCTAAATTTAATTGTATGAGATGATCATGTTTTATAACACAATTATCGGCAACTGGCAGGAGCCATATGGTTGTCGCTTTATTGTATGAAATACAATCACCATGTAATTGCTTTACTTTATCACTAAGTGGTAGCGATAGTTGTAGAAGCAATAGTTGGCGAGACGACAACGATGCTTCGATGGAGATCAAGGTGTGAAGCCGGTGACGATGGTGATCATGACGGTGCTTTGGAGATGGAGATCAAAGGCACAAGATGATGATGGCCATATCATATCACTTATATTGATTGCATGTGATGTTTATCCTTTATGCATCTTATTTTTCTTAGATCGTGAGTAGCATTATAAGATGATCTCTCACTAAATTTCAAGGTATAAGTGTTCTCCCTAAGTATGCACCGTTGCTACAGTTCGTCGTGCCGAGACACCATGTGATGATCGGGCGTGATAAGGTCTACGTTCACATACAACGGGTGCAAGCTAGTTTTGCACACGCAGAATACTCGGGTTAACCTTGACGAGCCTAGCATATGTAGATATGGCTTGGGAACACTGAGATCGAAAGGTCAAGCATGAATCATATAGTAGATATGATCAACATAGTGATGTTCACCATTGAAAACTACTCCATCTCACGTGATGACTGGACATGGTTTAGTTGATATGGATCATGTGATCACTTAGATGATTAGAGAGATGTCTATCTATGTGGGAGTTCTTAAGTAATTTGATTAATTGAACTTTAATTTATCATGAATTTAGTACCTGATAGTATTTTGCATGTCTATGATGTTGTAGATAGATGGCCCGTGATGTTGTTCCTTTGAATTTTAATGCGTTCCTAGAGAAAGCTAAGTTGAAAGATGATGGTAGCAACTACACGGACTGGGTCCGTAACTTGAGGATTATCCTCATTGCTGCATAGAAGAATTACGTCCTGGAAGCACCGCTAGGTGAAAAACCCGCTGCAGGAGCAACGCCAGATGTTGTGAACACCTGGCAGAGCAAAGCTATTGACTACTCGATAGTTCAGTGTGCCATGCTTTACGGCTTAGAACCGGGACTTCAACGACGTTTTGAACGTCATGGAGCATGTGAGATGTTCCAGGATTTGAAGTTAATATTTCACGCAAATGCCCGGATTGAGAGATATGAAGTCTCCAATAAGTTCTATAGCTGCAAGATGGAGGAGAATAGTTCTATCAGTGAACATATACTCAGAATGTCTGTGTACCACAACCACTAGACTCAACTGGGAGTTAATCTTCCTAATGATAGTGTCATTGACAGAGTTCTTCACTCACTGCCACCAAGCTACAAGAGCTTCGTGATGAACTATAATATGCAGGGGATGGATAAGACGATTCTTGAGCTCTTCGCAATGCTAAAGGCTGCGGAGGTAGAAATCATGAAGGAGCATCAAGTGTTGATGGTCAAGAAGACCGCCAGTTTCAAGAAAAAAGGTAAAGGGAAGAAGGGGAACTTCAAGAAGAACAGCAAGCCAGTTGCTGCTCAAGTGAAGAAACCCAAGTCTGGACCTAAGCCTGAGACCGAGTGCTTCTACTGTAAAGGAACTGGTCACTGAAGCGGAACTGCCCCAAGTATTTGGCGGGGAAGAAGGATGGCAAAGTAAAAGGTATATTTGATATACATGTTATTGATGTGTACCTTACTAATGCTCGAAGTAGTGCCTGGGTATTTGATACTAGTTCAGTTGCTAACATTTGCAACTCGAAACAGGGGCTACGGATTAAGCGAAGATTGGCTAAGGACAAGGTGACGATGCGCGTGGGAAATGGTTCCAAAGTCCATGTGATTGTCGTCAGCACGCTACCTCTACATCTACCTTCGGGATTAGTTTTAGACCTAAATAATTGTTATTTGGTGCCAGCATTGAGCATGAACATTATATTTGGATCTTGTTTGATGCGAGATGGTTATTCATTTAAATCAGAGAATAATGGTTGTTCTATTTATATGAGTAATATCTTTTATGGTCAAGCACCCTTGATGATTGTTCTATTTTTACTAAAACTTGATAGTAGTGATACACATGTTCATAATATTGAAGCCAAAATATGCAGAGTTGATAATGATAGTGCAACTTATTTGTGGCACTTCTGTTTGGGTCATATTGGTGTAAAGCGCATGAAGAAACTCCATTCTGTTGGACTTCTGGAATCACTTGATTATGAATCACTTGGTACTTGCGAACCATGCCTCATGGGCAAGATGACTAAAACTCCGTTCTCCAGAACAATGGAGCGAGCCACAGAGTTATTGGAAATCATACATACTGATGTGTGTGGTCAAATGAACATTGAAGCTCGCGGCGAATATCGTTATTTTCTCACCTTCACAGATGATTTGAGCAGATATGAGTATATCTACTTAATGAAACATAAGTCTGGAACATTTGAGAAGTTCAAAGAATTTCAGAGTGAAGTGGAAAATCATCATAACACGAAAATAAAGTTTCTATGATCTGATCGTGGAGGAGAATATTTGAGTTACGAGCTTGGTCTTCATCTGAAACAATGCGGAATAGTTTCGCAACTCACGCCACCCGGAACACCATAACGTAATGGTGTGTCTGAACGTCATAATCGTACTTTACTAGATATGGTGCGATCTATGATGTCTCTTACTGATTTACCGCTATCGTTTTGGGGTTATGCTTTAGAGACAGTTGCATTCACATTAAATAGGGCACCATCTAAATTCGTTGAGATGACACCTTATGAACTGTTGTTTGGCAAGAAACCCAAGTTGTCGTTTCTTAAAGTTTGGGGCTATGATGCTTATGTGAAAAAGCGTCAACCTGATAAGCTCGAACCCAAATCAGAGAAATGTGTCTTCCTAGGATACCCAAAGGAGGCTGTTGGGTACACCTTCTATCACAGATGCGAAGGCAAGATATTCGTTGCTAAGAATGGATCCTTTCTAGAGAAGGAGTTTCTCTCGAAAGAAGTGAGTGGGAGGAAAGTAGAACTTGACGAGGTAATTGTACCTTCTCCCTTATTGTAAAGTAGTTCATCACTGAAATCAGTTCTAGTGATTCCTACACCATTAGCGAGGAAGCTAATGATGATGATCATGAAACTTCTGATCAAGTTACTACCGAACCTCGTAGGTCAACCAGAGTAAGATCCGCACCAGAGTGGTACGGTAATCCTGTTCTGGAAGTCATGTTACTTGACCATGAGGAACCTATGAACTATGAGGAAGCGATGATGAGCCCAAATTCCGCAAAATGGCTTGAGGCCATGAAATCTGAGATGGGATCCATGTATGAGAACAAAGTGTGGACTTTGGTTGACTTGCCCGATGATCGGCAGGCCATAGAGAATAAATGGATCTTCAAGAATAAGACTGACACTGATATAATATTACTGTCTACAAAGCTCGACTTGTTGCAAAAGGTTTTCGACAAGTTCAAGGAGTTGACTACGATGAGACCTTCTCACCCGTAGTGATGCTGAAGTCCGTCCGAATCATGTTAGCAATTGCCTCATTTTATGATTATGAAATTTGGCAAATGGATGTCAAACTACATTCCTTAATGGATATCTTAAAGAAGAGTTGTATATGATGCAACCCGAAGGTTTTGTCGATCCAAAAGGTGCTAACAAAGTGTGCAAGCTCCAGCGATCCATTTATGGACTAGTGCAAGCCTCTTGGAGTTGGAATATATGCTTTGATAGTGTTATCAAAGCATATGGTTTTATACAGACTTTTGGAGAAGCCTGTATTTACAAGAAAGTGAGAGGGAGCTCCATAGCATTTCTGATATTATATGTAGATGACATTGTTGATCGGAAAGGATACTGAATTTCTGAATAGCATAAAAGGATACTTGAATAAGAATTTTTCAATGAAAGACCTCGGTGAAGCTGCTTATATATTAGGCATCAAGATCTACAGAGATAGATCAAGACGCTTAATTGGACTTTCACAAAGCACATTGTCGTGGAATTGTCACGGTAGATGTCCTTAGTGTCAGGACTTAGTCGTGAGGCCAACGCATCTATGTGGTAGCTTGAGAGGGGTTGAGCGGGATGAGAGACGCGATGTTTTTACCTAGGTTCGGCCCCTCATGGTGGAGGTAAAAGCCTACGTCCTGCTTCATTGATATTGATGATGATGATGATCACGGTTACAAGAGTGCTCTATCTTGAGAGCTATTGTCTAAACCTAACTTGTCCAACCCGTGGAACTTGTGAATCTTCTTCCTTTTGGGGAGCCCTGCCCCTCCTTATATATGTTGGAGGCGCGGGTTACATGTAGAGTCCTATTAGGATTAGGACTAGTCTATCTCTAATACAAACCGGATATAAGTCCAGGTCTTCCTCATGCCTTTCCTCTTAAACCGGCCCACCATTAACGTAAATCGGCCTGCTGGTCCTTGGGCCTTGTCATGCATCTGGAATACACGCCGGGTCACCAATGAATCTTCAGGCTCGTGAATCGTCATACCAGTAAACCGCCAGACACGTAAACCGCCAGACATGTAAACCGCCAATCACGCAAACCGCCAATCCTTTGGCGGTTTACCAATGAAACGCCTAGTCCGGCCGGTTTATACTTCCGGCTGGTTTACGCCGTGGGGTATATCCCCGACATTAGCCCCCAAGTTTAGCTTGGATTTATTCATGGTAAACTTATGCTGCAAAATAAACACAAGAACAAATTTGACAGGTTATGCTCCGGGTTAAGAATTTTTGTAAACCGGTACCTGATTATCCTTAAGTCCTTGTTATTTCCTCCTTCTGGGAAATCCGGGTCAACAGACCAGCTTCATAATCAATTTGCCGACATTGGTTTGTCACCGAGAAATATTGTGAAGAATAACTCCTTTGACTCAGCTCCCAAAGCACCGGTTTAAGAAATATGGATCTTTGAAATACTTATCTGATATTCAGCCAGTTTGAAGATGTAAACCTTGCCGGTTTAATATTACCAAAATGGCCGGTTTATAAATATTGATGGCGCCGGGTCATAATTGTTGTCGACACCGGGTCATGTAATTGATCTTCCTGATTTGCTCAACACTGATAAAATGAAGATGTTCCTCCTTTATATGCATAATACCTGTAGCCCCCAAGTCTTAAGAGGAGAACATAGTGATAACTTAAGACTTGCTCCAATAAGTGTTTCAACCTTGAAGAAATCCGATTAGTTCATCTCAATCATATAAACTGTATACTCCATATATGTAGCCCCCAAGTGCCGGGTTGTCATGCTTGCAGCAACCTGGGACTTGTAATTTGCTTATAAAAACTTCAATCAGTGTAACCCACAAGGACCGGGTCATTATGCAATAATGAGCAGGAACTTTGTAAATATAATAATGTAGATTTTAGCAGTGATGTGTAGCCCCCAAGGGCCGGCTTAGTAAGATAATACTGAACCGGGACTTGATATATACTTTAATGAAAATAACATCTTATAATGTAGCTTCCATTGTAGGGCTTGAACCCACGTCCACAAGGTTAAGAGTTTTGTGCTTTACCAACTGAGCAATGAATCCTTCAATATTATGGACGAAAACTTGTGTAACTTGAATTGTTGACATGAGCAATTGGTAGCCCCCAAGGGCCGGCTCATTATAATATGATGAGTCAGTTCTTCAATAAGACTAGTAAAAATGACTTTGCATTAGCCCCCAAGTGTCATGATGCATGCTTGCAGCGACATGAGACTTGCAGGTAATCTCGATTTGAATAATGTAGCCCCCAAGTGCCGGGTTGTAAGCCTTCATCGACTCGGGACTATTCCTTCCATTGTAGAATAAATCATATCCTTTGATAAAAGAGTAGACATTGCGCTATAGCGACTTTGAAAACCTTAATAATAAAAATCCAGCCATGTTGGCTATTCAAGATAATATAATCCGGTATGAAAACCTTATTCATTCAATATCATAATGAAATTTCAGCCAAGATTGGCTATTTGAATAATATAACCCAATGATTTATAAGTGCATGATTCCAATGGCGCAATCCAAATATATACTGGCGACTTATTGTCCAAAGCCAGGCCGGTTTAATAAACACCGGATCATACTACCGGTTTAATAAACACCGGTGATCATGCTTTATTCAACCTGTTTCTGCATACAACAAGTTTAAAATGTCCTGTGACATTGAATCACATCGTTGGTTTTACCAACTTTTTGTAGTAAGGGTGATAACCCAAATCTTGAGTACTGATAAATCCTTCCATATTGTGCCGGTTTATGATAAAACCGTGCCGGGCTGTGATAAACACCGTGTTACTCCATAAGAGGATGTTAACAACAAGGATCAAACCGGGCAAATAGTCTCCGGATTGACATGAACTGTGTTCCGTCAATTGATTGGTTGAAAACTTTGTCGGTTTAAAAATGCAATAAAAAGAAAGAAATATCTTTCAAAGAAAAGTGCGAAGCAAAAGCAATGAGAAAATCGTTTGCAAAAAAAGTTTTATTTGAGCTGATCAAATGGCGTTACCATGGCCGAACACGACCAAGCTCCCGTTAGGTGTAACTATGGTTCTAGTCAGCCAGGTCCCCAAATGAAACCGTGGCATTTATGCCGACCAAGTGGCATGGCGATGGTTCGGGTTCGACCAAGCCCCCAAGTGATTCTGTGGCCTTAGGCCGATCAAGAGGCATGAGTGGTTCAGACGTGACCAAGTCCCCAAGTGATCTGGTGGCTCTCGCCTATCAAGAGGTATGGTATTGGTTCGGACACGACCAAACCTCCAAGTGATATAACATGATGCTTTTAAAAAGCTAACTCAAGGGGTAAACCGGAGGCCGCTTTATAGCAACTCCGTGTAACCACACATGATGTAAAAGAACAGAGACCCCGCTTTATGAAGCAGAAGCCCCCATGTGATCAATAATATATCAGGCCAGTAAGGCGGGATACCCATGCTTGAACCGGGATCTTGAACCGGATATTAAGAGCTTCAAAGCTTTGTGGGAGACATCTTTCCCTTGAACCGGATTGTAAACCGGAATCCTCATTTTCAGCCGGAAAATTTTCTGACAACCTTTAAACTTTCATCAATATAACAGTAGCCTCCGGGACCGGGTTATCCTTCCCTCCATTGTCCTGGGGTCTTTAAATTTGCTGAAACTGGCAATATTCGCTGAGTCATGTCATCGTAGCCCCCGAGTCTCAAAGGTGACTCGAGGAGTTGGCTTGAGGCTCTCCATATTTGACCGTGATATAAACCGGCATAACTTGTATATCATTGGCGTTGATAGCACGATGTGACTCCATAGAAGATTGAGGTGACTGCGGCGGGTTGTAAATGATCCCATATGAGCCGTGTCAGCAACTCGGCCAATGGTTCCTTCCAACTGGCGATTTGAAGTTAATCAAAACTGTAGTGGCGGCGACTTGTGCGCCCAATAAACAGCTCATGCAGACAGGTGCGGCCCAGTGTGTTGATGTAGACCAGGCCGCGAGAGACGAACAGCAAAGATGACCGCAGCGTCAGAGACGGCACAGCCAGATGAGTCGGCCGCGGCGTATTAAGTCGGCGCGGACGGGAGAGTCGGTCGCGGGAGTTGTAAACCGACGCGGACGGAGAGGATCGGCACCGGTGTCATATACCGGCTTGGACGGGTGAGTTAATCGCGGGCGCGGTCCCGGCAAGCTGATGTAAACCGGGCCACAGGGACGACGACCTTCTCACATTCATTCACCGGATGGTAGGACACGGACGAAACACCAGCGCAGAACGTTGCTTAGCGCATGCTCCGTGCCCGTAACATAGTGCCTCATTTGTAATGAACAATTATCCTACATAAACATTATTGCAGACCAAGGCAAAGATAACCTGCTCTTTGACATGTGCTAATAAAATATATTTTAGATGGATATCACCTGATGTGTTTAGGCCGGAAATAACCCGCCATGAAGTTGATGATAACTGCATGAAGCTGAAATTAATCACGGGTGAACCGGTCGCAGTGTGGTAAACTAGTGCGGACGGGTGAGTCGGCCGTGATGTTTGTAAACCGGCGCAGACAATGAGTCGGCCGCATGCGTGGACGGATGTAAACCGAACAGCGGGGGCGGCGATTTGCATGTGTATCCGTCAAGTAGCATGGCCCGGAAGAACGCCACTGCAAAACTATGCTGGCACGCGCCCCATGTCCGCGGTATAACAATACATTTGTCATAAATAATTATCCTGCATAAAAACATTGCAGCAAAGATAGATTGTTTTTTGACAAAAAAGAATATGTGTTAAGAGTAGACTCGGATGAATATCATCTGATTTATTCGGACGACAAATGATCCGCGTGCCGGCTAGAATTTGATCGGACCAAATATCAGTGTAGATGTGCCATGCATGGTTGTTATTCTATCTTTCTTCCTCCATGTACTAATATCGGCAGTACGCCGACGACTCGGTGGAGATAGGCAGTAGAGGCGGCCAGTGGCTCAGCGACGGGCGTCTTGGCGCGCCGGTTAGCATCTTGAGGCCGGCGATTTAATAGTGATGGCTCGGAGTGGTATGGTAGCAGCAGACGTGGGCCTGGCACATCGGGTAGCTCACGCCGCTGATGGAGGCGAAGACAAGGCGGCGGCCTGATGGCGGTAGGTTCCGGTACGAGGCCTCGGCTGGGTTGAGACTGAAAACCATGGCAGAGGTGCCGGATCACCGGTGGCGGTTTGCCGTAGAAGCCGACCGGCCAGGCGCATCCGGTCCGGGGTGCGGCCATGGCCACAGTGCCGGCAGCGGGCGGCTCGGAAGAGGGCTCGTGGTGCAGCGATTGCCGCGGCGGCGGTGGAACGAGTCCACACCCTCGACTGTATCAGAAGAACGGAGGGCCGGTCCGGCGACTCAGCGCGGGACGGCAGCGGAGGAGTGGATGGCCGGCCCGGCGACTCAGCATGGGCGGTGGCGGCTTGCGTATTGTCGCGGTGGCGGCTGGCTCAGAGGCGATGTCAGACGCCAGCCGAGGCGGGTCAATGGTGGAGTGTGAGTCTGCGGAGACATCTGCTTCCGAGTCGTGACTGGTTCAATGAATCCACGTCCGTGCTCCCTTCTGGGTAGTGGCCTTTTATTTTCTTTGACTTTTCTTCCATTTAAATCTTGTCAGCAGATTAAACGTGACTCTGGCCATTGAGAAACGTGACTCTAGTATTTTTACCTGATATGACAAGTAGTACTTGTTTGATTGATATGTGCTTGCTCATACGTACAGACGTGCTTGCCAATTGATTTGCAGCCTCCGATCGTCATGTGCTATCAGTTGATGCCCTCGGGGCTTGTAACCAGCGTAGGCACTGTCCGTAATCGAATCTGACCATGGTACAACAAAAAATACATGTCGGGCCGGTCCAACTCCTTCAATTAACGGCAGCAAAAAATCTTGCCGGTCTCGGTTGAACTTATGTCGGTCTCGGTGAAAACTGCAGCTAGGCGGATTGGACAGATCGTACTCCTGTCGGTCTTTTTGACGCGGTGGCTGCATGCGATGTAACCCTAGTCTCATCGCTTTTAACCTCATACCGCCAGCTCCAGACTTGATCATAACTCTGATCAGAAATAATGAATTTGCCGGCTCTGTCCAAGGTTGTCCAATGATTCATGTGGTCGTTCCATGCCGGCTCTTATTTATCCAATCGATCGTGAATCTCTCGATCCCTGAGAAAGATCCCTTCAAAAACTCAACACCACCGTGCGCGAGCCCCACGGTGGGCGCCAACTGTCGTGGAATTGTCACGACAGATGTCCTTAGTGTCAGGACTTAGTCGCGAGGCCAACGCATCTATGTGGTAGCTTGAGAGGGGTTGAGCGGGACGAGAGACGCGATGTTTTTACCCAGGTTCGGCCCCTCACGGTGGAGGTAAAAGCCTACGTCCTGCTTCATTGATATTGATGATGATGATGATGATCACGGTTACAAGAGTGCTCTATCTTGAGAGCTATTGTCTAAACCTAACTTGTCCAACCCGTGGAACTTGTGAATCTTCTTCCTTTTGGGGAGCCCTGCCCCTCCTTATATATGTTGGAGGGGCGGGTTACATGTAGAGTCCTATTAGGATTAGGACTAGTCTATCTCTAATACAAACCGGATACAAGTCCAGGTCTTCCTCATGCCTTTCCTCTTAAACCGGCCCACCATTAACCTAAACCGGCCTGCTGGTCCTTGGGCCTTGTCATGCATCTGGAATACGCGTCGGGTCACCAATGAATCTTCAGGCTCATGAATCTTCATACCAGTAAACCGCCAGACACGTAAACCGCCAGACATGTAAACCGCCAATCACGTAAACCGCCAATCCTCTGGCGGTTTACCAATGAAACGCCTAGTCCGGCCGGTTTATACTTCCGGCCGGTTTACGCCACGGGGTATATCCCCGACACACATACCTTGATAAAGTTTTGAAGAAGTTCAAAATGGATCAGACAAAGAAAGGGTTCTTGCCTGTATTACAAGGTATGAAGTTGAGTCAGACTCAATGCCCGACCACTGCAGAAGATAGAGAGAAAATGAAAGGTGTTCCCTATGCTTCAGCCATAGGCTCTATTATGTATGCAATGTTGTGTACTAGACCTGATGTGTGCCTTGCTATTAGTTTAGCAGGGAGGTACCAAAGTAATCCAGGAGTGGATCACTGGACATCGGTGAAGAATGTCCTAAAATACCTGAAAAGGACTAAGGATATGTTTCTCGTATATGGAGGTGACAAAGAGCTCGTCATAAACGGTTATGTTGATGCTAGCTTTGACACTGATCCGGATGACTCTAAGTCACAAACCGGATACGTGTTTTTATTAAATGGTGGAGCTGTCAGTTGGTGCAATTCCAAGTAGAGCGTCGTGGCGGGATCTACGTGTGAAGTGGAATACATAGCTGCTTCGGAAGCAGCAAATGAAGGAGTCTGGATGAAGGAGTTCATATCCGATCTAGGTGTCATACCTAGTGCATCGGGTCCAATGAAAATCTTTTGTGACAATACTGTTGCAATTGCCTTGGCAAAGGAATCCACATTTCACAAGAGAACCAAGCACATCAAGAGACGCTTCTATTCCATCCGCAATCAAGTCAAGGAGGAAGATATAGAGATTTGCAAGATACATACGGATATGAATGTTGCAGACCCGTTGACTAAGCCTCTGTCACGAGCAAAACATGATCAACACCAAGACTCCATGGGTGTTAGAATCATTACAATGTAATCTAGATTATTGACTCTAGTGCAAGTGGGAGACTGAAGGAAATATGCCCTAGAGGCAATAATAAAGTTCTTATTTATATTTCCTTATATCATGATAAATTTTTATTATTCATGCTAGAATTGTATTAACCGGAAACTTAGTACATGTGTGAATACATAGACAAACAGAGTATCACTAGTTTGCCTCTACTTGACTAGCTCGTTGAATCAACGATGGTTATGTTTCCTAACCATAGACATGAGTTGTCATTTGATTAACGGGATCACATCATTAGAGAATGATGTGTGTGATTGACTTGACCCATCTGTTAGCTTAGCACGATGATCGTTTAGTTTGTTGCTATTGCTTTCTCCATAACTTATACATGTTCCTATGACTATGAGATCATGCAACTCCCGAATACTGGAGGAACACTTTGTGTGCTACCAAACATCACAACGTAACTGGGTGATTATAAAGGTGCTCTACAGGTGTCTCCAATGGTGTTTGTTGAGTTGGCATAGATCGAGATTAGGATTTGCCACTCCGATTGTCGGAGAGGTATCTCTGGTCCCTCTCGGTAATGCACATCAATATAAGCCTTGCAAGAAATGTAGCTAATGAGTTAGTTACGGGATGTAGCATTACGGAACAAGTTAAGAGACTTGCTGGTAATGAGATAGAACTAGGTATTGAGATACCGACGATCGAATCTCGGGCAAGTAACATACCGATGACAAAGGGAACAACGTATATCGTTATGCGGTTTGACTGATAAAGATCTTCGTAGAATATGTGGGAGCCAATATGAACATCCAGGTTCCGCTATTGGTTATTGACCGGAGATATGTCTCGGTCATGTCTACATAGTTCTCGAACCCATAGGGTCTGCACACATCACGTTCGGTGACGATCGGTATTATGAGTTTATGTGTTTTGATGAACTGAAGGTTGTTCGGAGTCCTAGATCTGACAACAGGCATGAAGAGGAGTCTCGAAATGGTCGAGACATAAAGATCGATATATTGGAAGCCTATGTTTGGACATCAGAAAGGTCCTAAGTGAGTTCGGGCATATACCGGAGTACCGGGGGGTTACCGGAACCCCCAGGGAGTATATGGGCCCTAATGGGCTTTAGTGGAGAGAGAGAGAGAGGCGGCCAGGGCAGGCCGCATGCCCCTCCCCCTCTGGTCCGAATTGGACTAGGAAGGGGGAGGCACCCCCTTTTCCTTCCTCCCCCTCTCCCCCTTCCTTCTCCCCTAGTCCAACTAGGGAAGGGGGGATCCTACTCTCGGAGGGAGTTGGACTCATCCAGGGCGCGCCATAGAGGGCCGGCCCTCCCCCTCCTCCAATCCTTTATATACGGGGGAGGGGTGAGGGAGTCTTGGACTAAGGGGTCCTCGGGCGTCCGGCCTGTTAGCCATGGGCCGGACTGATGGGTTGTGAAGAACACGAAGACTGCACCCGTGTCCGGATGGGACTCTCCTTGGCGTGGAGGGCAAGCTTGGCGACCAAATATGCAGATTCCTTTCTTTTAACCGACCTTGTGTAACCATAATTCTCCCGATGTCTATATAAACTAGAGGACTTAGTCCGGAGGAGATATATTCATGATCATAGCCATACAAGCTAGACCTCTACGGTTTAGCCATTACAATCTCGTGGTAGATCAACTCTTGGAATACTCATATTCATCAAGCTCAATCAAGCAGGACATAGGGTATTACCTCCATAGAGAGGGCCCGAACCTGGGTAAACATTGTGTCCCCTGTCTCCTATTACCATCGACCTTAGACGCACAGTTCGGGATCCCCTACCCGAGATCCGCCGGTTTTGACACCGACATTGGTGCTTTTATTGAGAGTTCCACTGTGCCGTCATTAAGAGGTTTGATGGCTCCTTCAATCATCTACAACGATGTTGTCCAAGGGGGAGTCTTCCTTCCCGGACAGATCTTCATGTTCGGTGGCTTCGCATTGCGGGACAACTCGCTTGGCCATCTGGAGCGGATCGAAAGCTACACCCCTGGCCATCAGGTTAGATTTGGGAGCTTGAACTACGTCGCAGACATCCGTGGAGATTTTATCTTCGCCGGGTTTGAGACCGCGGCGACCGCTCCTGGTCACCTCGATGAACATGACCTAAATTTGTCATCGGACCGCGTTCAGGAGATAGCTCCTGCAACCGTTGTGGCCTTAGATCCGGGGCATACTGCACCTTCAAAGGATCGGAGGCTCAACCCCACCACGGAGGTCACAGATTCCCCGGCGTTGGAGCCGCACATGGACTTAACCTCACACGATATCTGTGTCACCGGAACTCCGGACTCGTCTCCGGCCATAAGTTCCGAACCATGTGAGCCCGCCGACGCCGAACTTGATCGTTTATCGATCTTCGAGTTCAGCGCCACAGACATCTTCCAGCAGTCGCCCTTGGGCGATGTGCTAAACTCATTAAAGAACATGTCCTTGGCGGGGGACCCACAGCCAAACTATGTACGGTTCGAACTAGGGGCTAATGGCGGAGAATTTCGCTCCCCACCCGCCACCCACTTTATAGCCACTGTCGAGGATTTAACCGACACGCTTGATTATGGCTCCGACGACATCGATGGTATGGATGACGATGCCGGAGAAGAAGAGGCCCAGAACCCGCCGTTCACCGGATGTTGAATGGCCACTTCCTCGTATGATTTATACATGGTGGATGCACCAAAGGAGAACATCGGCGATGACAAGGAAGACCCAGTAGAGGATAAACCTTCCGAAATACAATCAAAGCACCGACGTCAGCGGTGCCGCTCTAAGTCATGCCAAAGTAGAGACAACAACAGCGACACAGGAGAAGATAATACTATAGAAGGTGTCGAAGACAACAAAGACCCCGTTGACACAGCTGTTGAACAGGATGAACAGGAAGATGGGCAGGTTAGCCCTGGTAAAAAGGCCATGCACGAAGACTCGGAGGACGATAATTATCTTCCGCTCTCCGAGGAGGAGGCGAGCCTCGGCACTGAGGATTTCATCGTGCCCGAGGAACCTCTTGAGCAGGAGCGCTTCAAGCGCCAGCTAATAGCCACTGCAAGGAGCCTGAAAAAGAAGCAGCAACAACTTCAAGCTGACCAAGATCTGCTCAACGATAAATGGACCGATGTCCTAGCAGCTGAAGAATACGGCCTCAAGCGCACAACCAAAAGCTATCCTAAGCGCAAATCGCTACCTCGGTTCAATGATGAGGTGCCGGAATACATACCACCATCGCACAATGCGGCTGACCGACCACCACGTGGTCGGGACAAAACGGCAACTCAAGCCGAACACCTGCCCGCCCCGCCTCATCGCAAAGGCAGAGGTAAATTAGCCCGCGGCCATACATATGACCTTCGACAGGACCTGAACAATAAAGGAGGACATACCAGATCGATCTACGGATCGCGAGGACGTGCCCCGACACGCGACGATGACCATCTATTCGAACGTGAAAAACCTAGTCATGTGCGGGCTGAAAGCCGCAGACGGACTCCATCAGAGCTACGTCACGATACAACCCAATATAGAGGGACTGCACACCTTCATTGCTTCACTGGCGAAGTCAAGGAACACGAATTCCCAGAAGGGTTCAAACCCATGAATATTGAATCATACGACGGGACAACTGATGCCGCGATATGGATCGAGGAATTCATCCTCCACATCCACATGGCCCGCGGAGATGACCTCCACGCCATCAAATACCTCCCACTAAAGCTTAAAGGACTAGCTCGACACTGGTTAAACAGCCTGTCTGAAAATTCTATCGGCAGCTGGGAGGACTTGGAAGAAGCCTTCCTCGACAACTTCCAAGGTACATATGTCCGGCCACCAGACGCCGATGACTTAAGCCACATAGTTCAACAACCTGGAGATTCAGCCAGGAAATTATGGACTAGGTTCATAACCAAAAAGAACCAGATTGTCGACTGTCCGGATACCGAAGCCCTAGCGGCCTTTAAACATAGCATCCGTGACAAATGGCTCGCTCGCCACCTCGGCCAAGAAAAGCCAAAATCCATGGCGGCCCTCACGGCACTCATGACCCGCTTTTGTGCGGGCGAGGACAGTAGGTTGGCCCGTAGCAAAAACAATGCAGGCGACACCGACACCCCTGAAGCTAAAAATAGCAAAGACAAGTCTTGACGTAGCAGATACAAGCGATGAAACAACAATGACAACACCGAGGATACGATGGTCAATGCCGGATTCAGTGGCTCTATGTCCGGTCAGCGGAAGAAGCCGTTTCAAAAGAACAATTCGGGCCCATCTAGCTTGGACTGCACACTTGATCGTCCGTGCCAGATTCATGGCACCCCAGACAAACCACCCAATCACACCAATAGAGATTGTTGGGTCTTTAAACAGGCCGACAAGTTAAATGCCGAAAACAAGGATAAGGGATCGCAAAGCGAGGACGACGACGAGGAGCCCCGACCGCTGAACACAGGGGGACAGAAGAAGTTTCCCCCTGAGGTCAAAATAGTGAACATGATATATGCTACCCACATCCCCAAGAGAGAGCGCAAGCGCGCGCTGAGGGACATCTACGTGATAGAGCCAATCACCCCAAAATTTAATCCATGGTCATCATGCCCGATCACTTTTGATCGCCGGGATCATCTGACCAGTATCCGTCACGGCGGTTTAGCCGCACTGGTCTTGGACCCAATAATTGATGGGTTCCACCCGACGCGAGTCCTGATGGACGGTGCCAGTAGCCTCAACTTGCTCCATCAGGATACAATGCGCAAAATGGGCATTAATCCATCACGGATCAAACCCATAAAGACTACCTTCAAAGGATTCATACCAGGTGTAGAGGCCCGCTGTACGGGCTCAATCATGCTCGAGGTCGTCTTCGGATCTCCGAAAAATTTCCGAAACAAGGAGTTAATCTTCGATATAGTCCTGTTTCGTAGCGGCTATGACGCACTGCTCGGACGGACGCATTCGCCCGATTCAACGCAGTGCCACACTATGCTTATCACAAGCTCAAGATGCCCGGTCCACGTGGCGTCATAACAGTCAATGGAAATACGGAACGCTCCCTCCGTACAGAAGAGCACATAGCTGCCTTAGCAGTAGAAGTACAGAGCGGCCTTCTCAAGTAGAACCTTCATTCGGTTGCTGAGCCCATAGACACCGTCAAGAGGGTCCGAACTACCCTGCAGCAGGTGAGCTAGACTAGCAATCCAGCCTCCGTCTCAGTCCCGATCAAGTGGTGGCATTCATGCCACGCGTGCATAACTACGCACTCAAAATTCCATGGGCATCGACGGAGGCATAGCTAGCTTGTGATCCACAGTACGGTTCAACCGACACTGGATACACACATACTTTCACTTTTATTCGTTTCCTTTGCAGGTTTCAATCCCGCAGGCCCCATATGATGGCCTGATCGCCAGCCCTCTTGAAGGATAAACACACCAAGACGGCAAGAAACATAGACATATGAGGGATTTTCAAGGTGGTTTCGTTAACAATCACTCTACCTATTTTTCAGGACCCACATGCAGCTCTCCCTTGGTTTTTGCCATGTTAAATAGCTTGTTGCTTATCGCACTACTTGTATCAATGCGCCTCGACGTATTAATTAAATTACAATGAAAACAGTTTGCGGCTGGAGCTTTAGGACCCCGGCTTTTCACCTTTGCACCCTTTCTGTTTTCTTTCTTTTTTTCTTTTCTCTTCTTCTCCCCTGTGGGCAACCCTATCAGGTAGCACCCGTACACTTTGGTATGTTTCATAGTTGCTAGGGGCTTCATAGCACCCCACACTACGGCAACAAAAGTCCGAACACTTTTTATAGTATAGTTCGGCACCCCGAATTTAGCATTATATGCATTGACTCCGAATCATGTCTTTGGTCAATAGTTGGGTTGCCCGGCTCCTGTGCTTGCTACCTTACATTCCGCTATATCAGCCAAGGTAGTAAAGGGAGAACTATCGCGATTGTGCCTTGATTTATCCAAATGAGCACCTCATTAGAGAAAGCCGAAAACTGACTGTCATGATGCGGCGAGAGCCGGTCAGCTGTTCGGAGGTTGCAAATCATTGGAGATTTCTTCCGCATCACGCGAAGGGTCGGTACTTCCCGATCAGATGCTTATAGCACTCTAGCTCAGATACTAGGGCTGCGCCCATGTTTTTATTGCCGAACTCCTATGGCTAAGTGAGGGCGTTAAAGCCGCATAGTCTGGTTGCCTGGTTCGTTGCGCTAAACAACTCCTTCAAGGACCATATAATTGGATCAAGATTGTTTAGATTCCATCTCGAACACCCCCGTACTACCTACGTGGGGGCAGAAGCTGACGACTGGCCAACCCTCGGATTTCATACAATATGGCCCCATAGGAGGTAAAATTTAAAACATAACAAGCATTATATTACAAACCCACTTTGTTTTATAATACAAGGTAGAAGGAACTTGAATACATTCATTCAAAGATTACATCTTTCGCACAATGATCCGCAACAATGCGGGACCCTTCCAAGCCATCGCCAAAGTATCGCTTGGGTGTGCGGTGCTCCTTGCCCTCAGGTGGCCCCTCGGTCGCCAGCTTGATAGCGTCCATCTTCGCCCACCAGACTTTGACATAGGGAAGGCCAGATGGACCACTTGACGATGTCCAGCCGAGGACAGGCATCCACCAGCCTCTTCACGAGGCCGAAGTAACTACTGGGTATAGCTTCGGCTGGCCACAGCCGGATTATTAAATCCTTCATGGCCAGTTTGGCCACCCTGTGCAGCTCGACCAGCTGGTTTAGCTGATCGCTGAAGGGTACCGGATGTTCTGGTGCAAGATATTGCGACCAGAACAGCTTCTCCGTGGATCTCCCTTCTTCGGCTCGGAAGAACCCCGCGTCGTCAGTCACACTGCGTGGCAGATCAGCAAAAGCCCCTAGAGAACTCTGAATCTAGGTTAGTAAAAGATATTTCCTCTTCACATTCTTGCTTTGCATATTGAATGCCTCACCCGCCGTGATCTTCATGGCCTCCTGGATCTCCTGGAGGGCGCCCTGGGCCTCATTCTGAGCCGTCTCCGCACTTTGATGAGGCTTGGCGAGTTCGGCCTCTTGAGCCGACGCATCATGCTCCAAGGTCTCACACTTCCTCACCGCGTATTGGAGCTGCTGTTGGACCTCGTTGACCCAGGCCTTGAGCTTCTTACGGGCGGCCTGCTCCTTGACAGCCTTCCCCTCGGCTTCGGCGAGGGCCTTTCTTAGGGCCTCGACCTCGATCGTCGCTTCTATACATATCATGACACTATGGTCAATGCAGGTTATTTTACCTTTTTCAAATACATAATGGGTTATCACATACCTTGTTTTTCTTGGAGCTGCCTCCTCACCTGGCCGAGCTCCTCCTCGGCCTTCTCCAGTCTCTGCTTCAGTTCGGAGACCTCAACAGTATGTGAGGCAGCGGCCAACAGCGACGCCTGCGTATTAATTTCAGACAATTTAGTTAGTTTCCTGCAGTAAATGATTGATCCTCTGTCCGTTTTTTTCTTTCCAAACACCGGACAATGTCTCAGGGGCTACTGTCTATATTGGGATTTTCTCTTTTTTTGGCGTCGCTTACCTCAAAACCTGTCAGCAGGCTGCTGCAGGCTTCGGTTAGTCCCCTCTTGGCGGACTGAACCCTTTCAATTACCGTGCCCATAAGAACACATTGTTCATCAACAATGGAAGCACCTCGTAGCACTTCCAGCAGATTATCTGGTGCCCCTGGTTGGACAGGGGTCACCGGCGGAATAGGCATACCCCGTTCTTTCGAAGGAGGTTGCGTGCCGGATTCTGGAGCCGCATCGGTCTTCGGAATCGAGTCCGGCTGAGGGCCAAACTGAATACGGCCCTCCTCACCACCAGTCTCCATGAGGATCGGCTCCTCCTGGTGTCCAACGACGGAGGCATCACCTTCTAGCGCCTCCTGAGCCTCTCCCTAGCCTGGGAAAGTCCTTCGGGACAACACCTCCGCGTCGTCCTTGGCCTTGGGGGAGTGAGCGGCCGACCGTGACTCACTGACCATCGCCTTTGAATCCAACGAACCTCCTGACGAGGATCGCTGGGGGCGGTCGTGGGCCGGATGGTAATAACATAACCAATCATGTCAATACAACGAGGAGGAGAGACTTGGTTTATGGGCAGATATAAGTCTTAGCACTTATAATGCAGCCTGAGGCTTAGTGTGGGGACGTTGCTCCGGACTGCTTTCGACGTCCCATGCGGAGCTGCCCACAAGTGGGACTTTCCCCTTCTTGGGCGCCTCCGCCTCCCGGATTGTGGAGGCCGCCCTCTTCTTCCTCCCCTCATTAGGGGGAGAATCGCTTTCCTCCTCCTCCTCGTCATCGTCGTCTTCGGCAGCGGAGGAGCGGGTCTTGTCTTCGGACGTCACGTCCGAAGTGCCCTTCCAGCGGGGGCCACTCCAGACCCCCTGGGCCTTCCCTTTGGCCTTCTTGTCTGGTGCCGTATAGGGCGCCAGTACCAGCATCTTTGCTAGACGCGGGATGACTGGTTCTTCAGGCAGCGGAGCCGAACATTGGATTCGCTTCGCCTTCTCTATCCAGTCCTGAAGAAATGATGATAATAAAAGTTCAGATATCTTCCTTGAAATAAGCAAGTAGAGGATGTGGTAAAGATTTACCTTGTTGGCGGGGTGATTAATGTTGTACCTGCGGTCCGAGTCTGTGGCCGGCGGTATCTCGTTGCCCTTGAAGAGCAACTTCCAGGCATCTTCGTGAGTTGTTTCGAAGAGCCTCTCCAGGGTTTGGTGCTTCTTCGGATTAAACTCCCATAGGGAGTGGCTTCGGCTTTGGCACAGGAGAATCCAACGAACTAGCATCACCTGGATTACATTGACAAGTTTGACATCTTTGTCCACCATGCTTTGAACGCACGTTTGCAGCGCTATCAGCTCATCTAGCCAACACCAGTTCGGGCTCTTCTCGACTCAGGAGGTGAGTCGCATGGGAGCGCCGGAGTTGAATTCAGCAGCTGCGGCCCAGGTGGCGCCGCGGGGTTCTATAATGTAGAACCACATTTTCTGCCATTCCTTGACAGTCTCCACAAAAGTGCCTTTTAGCCAGGAGACATTGGTCAGCTTCCTCACCATAGCACCTCCGCACTCCACGTGCTAGCCATCCACCACTTTCGGCTTCACGTCGAAGACTTTGAGCCACAACCCGAAGTGGGGTTGGATGCGGAGGAAGGTCTCACACACGATGATGAATGCCAAAATGTTGAGGAAGGAGATCGGGGATAGATCATGGAAGTCTAGCCTGTAATAGAACATCAACCCATGGACGAAAGGGTGGAGTGGAAACCCTAGCCCGCGGAGGAAATGAGGGAGGAATACTACCCTCTCATTGGGCTTCGGTGTGGGGATGATTTGCCCCTTGGCTGGAAGACGGTGTGCGATTTCCTTCGCCAGGTACCCGACCGCCCGATGCTCAGCAATGTCCTTCTCCTTGACGGAGGAGGCCATCCACTTGCCTTGACCTCCGGATCCGGACATGGTTGAGTGCTTGCTCAAGTGGAAAAGAGATGAGAACTTGGGCACTGGAGCTCAAGAGTGGAAGGGCAGAGGAAGAGAGAAGGCATGCATGAAGAAAGGGGATTCTTATCTCCTTATAAGGGTAGTGAATATTGAACGCCTCCCCACTCGCCTTAAAACTCGCCTACTCCCAAGGGCTGTGTAAACTGCACGGTTGGGTTACCCATGCCCGTATTGATGAGAATCCCGCAATAAGGGGACACGATATCTGCTTCGACAAGACGTGCCAATGGAAACCGTGTCTCGAAACATGGAGTGGCACACGAAAAACAATTCGAAATTATGACCGGGCAAACATGATATCATGTTGTAAAAAGTTGTCAGCGGATTGTACTTGTGGAATATTATATTCTCTCTACGGTTGTGTGTGGTGCGTGTGTTACAGGTCCGTACATGTTCAATACATCCGAAGACTATCTTGGAGTTCGGAAGGAGGAACCCGCATTGCAATGCCGAAGACAGATCTACGGCCGGATACCTTGTCATTGAAGCCTGGTTCACAGGCTACTAAGGGAGTCCTGGACTAAGGGTCCTCGGGCTTCCGGCCTGTTAGCCATGGGCCGGACTGATGGGCTGTGAAGAACACGAAGACCGAAGACTGCACCCATGTCCGGATGGGACTCTCCTTGGCGTGGAGGGCAACCTTGGCGACCAAATATGTAGATTCCTTTCTTTGTAACCGACCTTGTGTAACCCTAGATTCTCCCGGTGTCTATATAAACCGGAGGACTTAGTCCGGAGGAGATATATTCATGATCATAGCCATACAAGCTAGACCTCTAGGGTTTAGCCATTACGATCTCGTGGTAGATCAACTCTTGTAATACTCATATTCATCAAGATCAATCAAGCAGGACGTAGGGTAGTACCTCCATAGAGAGGGCCCAAACCTAGGTAAACATTGTGTCCCCTGTCTCCTGTTACCATCGACCTTAGATGCACAGTTCGGGACCCCCTACCCGAGATCCGCCAGTTTTGACACCGACAAGGGGGGCACCACATAGACACACAAGTTTATCATTGATCTCTTAGCCATGCGCGGTGCCCCCCTCCACCATAATCCACCATGATCATATCGTAGCGGTGCTTAGGTGAAGCCCTATTCCGGTAGCATCATCATCACCGTCATCACGCCGTCGTGCTGACGAAGATCTCCCTCGACACTCTGCTAGATCGTGAGTTCGTGGGACGTCATCGAGCTGAACGTGTGCAGATCGTGGAGGTGCCGTACTTTCGGTACTAGGATCGGTCGATCATGAAGACGTATGACTACATCAACCTCGTTGTCATAACGCTTCCGCTTACGGTCTACAAGGGTATGTGGACAACACTCTCCCCTATCATTGCTATGCATCACCATGATCTTGCGTGTGCATAGGATTTTTTTTGAAATTACTGCATTCCCCAACAGCCACATGGTAGGAGGGCGCGACTAGGGGGGTAGGTGCGCTCCCACCCTCGTGGGCCCCTCGTAGCTCCACCGATGTACTTCTTTTGCCTATATATATATATACTCTTATACCCTAGATTGATCGCAGAGAGCCATGAAACCACTTTTGCATCGCCGCAACCTTCTGTACCCGTGAGATCCCATCTTGGGGCCTTTTCCAGCGATATGCCGAAGTGGTAATCAATCACGGAGGGCTTCTACATCAACACCATGGCCTCTCCGATGAAGCATGAGTAGTCTACCATGAACCTTCGGGTCCATAGTTATTAGCTAGATGGCTTCTTCTCTCTCTTTGATTCTCAATACAAAGTCCTCCTCAATGTTCTTGGAGATCTATTCGATGTAATACTCTTTTGCGGTGTGTTTGCCGAGATCCGATGTATTATGGGTTTATGAACAAGATTATCTATGAATATTATTTGGTTATTCTCTGAATTCTTATATGCATGATTTGATATCTTTGCAAGTCTCTTCGAATTATCGGTTTAGTTTGGCCTACTAGATTGATCTTTCTTTCAATGGGAGAAGTGCTTAGCTTTGGGTTCAATCTTGCGGTGTCCTTTCCCAGTGACAGTAGGGGCAACAAGGGATGTATTGTATTGTATTGTATTGTATTGTATTGTTGCCATCGAGGATAAAGAGATGGGGTTTATATCATATTGCTTGAGTTTATCCCTCTACATCACGTCATCTTGCTTAATGCGTTACTCTATTCTTATGAACTTAATATACTCTAGATGCATGCTAGATAGCGGTTGATGTCTGGAGTAATAGTAGTAGATGCAGAGTCGTTTTGATCTACTTGACACGGATGTGATGCCTATATTCATGATCATTGCCTTAGATACCTTCATAACTATGTGCTTTTCTATCAATAGCTCGGCAGTAATTTGTGCACCCACCATAATACATGCTATCTTGAGAGAAGCCACTAGTGAAACCTATGCCCCCCGGGTCTCTTTGTTATTATATTGCATCTCTTTTATTTATATCACATCTCATTTACTATTTTGCAATCTTTACTTTCCAATATATACAACAAAAATACCAAAAATATTTACTTTACTATCTCTATCAGTTCTCACTTTTGCAAGTGACCGTGAAGGGATTGACAACCCCTTTATCACGTTGGTTGCAAGGTTCTTTATTGTTTGTGCAGGTACTAGGTGATTTGTGCATTGTCTCCTACTAGATTGATACCTTTGTTCTCAAAAACAGAGGGAAATACTTACGCTACTTTGTTGCATCACCCTTTCCTCTTCAAGGGAAAACCAACGCATGCTCAAGAGGTAGCAACAAGGATTTCTGGCGCCATTGCCGGGGAGATCTACGCCAAGTCAAGACATACCAAGTACCCATGATAAACTCTTGTCCCTGGCATTACATTATTTGACATTCGCCTCTCATTTTCCTCTCCCCCACTTCACAAAGTTTGCCTTTCTCTTTCACCCTTCTTCCATTCGATCCTGTGTTACCATGTGCCTTTTTTTGCTTGCATCTTCGCTTGCTAAGAGTTTATGGATCCACATCGACTTGCTAGCATTTTTAAAGGATCCTATTATGATTAACCTATTGCTAGTGAGTTGAGTGCACTAGATTATCTGTATGGAGTTTTGCTTGAAATTCGCAAATCTGAAAATTGTGATGAAGTGTTGAAAGAAGAAAATTATAAAGTGATTCACGATCGCTCCTTGAATGAAAGGCATGGTTGCAATGATGTTATTATAAATTCTATTAATGTCAATTATGTTAATTATATGGAAAACCTCAAGCTTGGGGATGCTAGTTTTGCTATAACTACTATTTGTTGCAATGATCATGATTGGGGTGATTCTTCTTATGATCTTGAAAATTTATTTAAGCCCCATGATGAATATAAGATTGATAATAACGTTTGCAATAATATTGAAAGTGGGTTTGGAAGAGTGTGAACTTTAAATCCCACATATTCGGAGAATGTTCAATCTTATGAAGTTTTTGATAAAAGTGGGTTTGGAGAGGTCATGACTTTAGTTAATGTTAATCCCACTATTTTGGAAGAGTGTCAACTTTGCATGCATGTGGATCATGAAGAGAAAATTTTATGTGACAGCTATATTGTTGAATTTGATTATGATCCTACATGTAATTATTATGAGAGAGGAAAATATGGTTGTAGAAATTTTTGTTTCACTAAATTACCTCTCGTTATGTTGAGATTGCTATTATTTCTTTCTCCTTCCTTGCATATGCTAGTTTTTGCTTGTATTGATAATTTGTTTGCTTATATAATTCCTATGCATAGGAAGTATGTTAGACTTAGATGTGATTTTCGTATGCTTCATGATGCACCCTTCGTGTTTCAATTGCTATCTTTCATGTGAGCATCATTAAAATTGTAGATGCATAGCTTAATGGCTTTAAAGAATAGCGCTTGTTGGGAGGCAACCCAATTTTATTTTTATTCTTTGCTTTTTTGCTCCTGTATAGTAATAAATAATTCATCTAGCTTCTATTATGATTGTGTTTTTATGTTTCAATTAGTGTTTCTGCCAAGTAAAGCCTTTAGGATCTTCTTGGGTGATTGTTGTTTGATCTTGCTGATAAAAACAGAAAGTATGCGCTCACGAAAATAATTATCATTTTTTTACCAGAGAGCGATAAAATACCAATTCCAACTGCAGTAGATCAATATACTTTTTATACTGGTCTTCCTAATTTTTCAGAATTTTTGGAGTTACAGAATTATTCAAATCCTCCAGATTGCTACAGACTGTTCTGTTTTTGACCGATTCTGTTTTTCGCGTGTTGTTTGCTTATTTTGATGAATCTATGAGTAGAATTGGGGGGGGGGGGGTATGAACCATAGAGAAGTTGGGATACAGTAGGTTCAACACCAATATAAATAAAGAATGAGTTCATTACAATACCTTAAAGTGGTGGTTTATTTTCTTATACTAACGGAGCTCATGATATTTTCTGTTGAGTTTTGTGTTGTGAAGTTTTCAAGTTTTGGGGTAAAGATTTGATGGATTTTGGAATAAGGAGTGGCAAGAGCCTAATCTTGGGGATTCCCAAGGCACCCCAAGGTAAAATTCAAGGACAACCAAAATCCTAAGCTTGGGGATGCCCCGGAAGGCATCCCCTCTTTCGTCTTCGTCTATCGGTAACTTTACTTGAGGCTATATTTTTATTCACCACATGATATGTGTTTTGCTTGGATCTTCTTTTTTTATTTGAGTCTTTTCTTCTTAGTTTACCACAATCATCCTTGTTGTAAACACCTTTTGGGAGAGACAAGCATGAATCGGAATTTATTAGAATACTCTATGTGCTTCACTTATATGTTTTGAGCTAGATAATTTTGCTCTAGTGCTTCACTTATATCTTTTTAGAGCACGGTGGTGGTTTTATTTTATAGAAATTATTGATATATCATGCTTCACTTATATTATTTTGAGAGTCTTTTATAACAGCATGGTAATTTTCTTTGGCTATAAAACTAGTCCTAATATGATGGGCATCCAAGATGGGTATAATAAAACCTTTAATATAAAGTGCGTTGGATACTATGAGGAGTTTGATGCATGATGATTATTTTGAGACATGAGGATGGTGATATTAGAGTCATGCTAGTTGAGTAGTTGTGAATTTGAGAAATACTTGTGTTGAGGTTTGCAAGTCCCGTAGCATGCACGTATGGTAACCGTTGTGTAACAAATTTGAAGCATGAGGTGTTTATTTGATTGTCTTCCTTATGAGTGGCGGTTGGGGACGAGCGATGGTATTTTCCTACCAATCTACCCCCCTAGGAGCATGCACATAGTGCTTGGTTTTGATGACTTGTAGATTTTTGCAATAAGTATGTGAGTTCTTTATGACTAATGTTGAGTCCATGGATTATACGCACTGTCACCCTTCCACCTTTGCTAGCCTCTCTAGTACCGCGCAACTTTCGCCGGTACCATAAATGTGACGCCCCGAGACCGTTTGGCCAGGTGTCTTCCAGTTATTCACTGATGTTGCCATGTCTTTTGCTTGCGTGTTGCATTTCATCATGTCATCATACGCATTTGCAGCATCATGTTTTCAAAACTTGCATCCGTTCGGGTCCTCCCAGCTCTCTCCATTGTCTGTTCTGAGCCCAGACACACTTGCACGTGGCCGCGGCACCTCCGAAATAGTATTTTATAAGTGGCCAAATTTTTTTCTCGGAATGGGATGGAAGTTGGTGTGCGGTGTTGTTATAGTGTAGGTAGACCGCCTGTCAAGTTTCGTCGCATTCGGAGCTCATTTGATAGCCTAACCGTTAAACATATAGCGACACTATAGCCGGTCATACGCCAGACGTTTCCGGTATACGGAAACATGTGTCGGGCTGCCCATCTTCCTCTCTTCTCAGCCCACAATTGGCCATTTTGAAGGGGAACATCTGGTACACTTATCCTGACTAAAGTTGGTCCTCGCCTGCCAAAGGCTCTAGTGGTGACGCTGGCTTAGGCTCCACAATGACTTCCTTCCTGCCGTTGGACTGGTCTTGGTCTCGTTGCACCGAAACGGGTGCCTTTGCTTGATGCTCTCGCCTACGCTTGCTCCCTTTGCACCAAAGAGGAAAGGAGGACACTGCGCGGGCTGGCGCCCGCCTGGCACCCTTGGTCGTCATGGCTTGCGTCACGGGCACCTCGTGAGGTACCCCGCCTTGATCACTCCGCCTCCTCGCGAGCCAGCCTGACGAGGCCGTGCCTAAGGAAGCTCCATGTCGTCCGCCCCGCGAGGCTTGGCCCCTCACGAGGGTCTTGGGTCTGTGTTGATGAAGATGGGCCGCGCTAGGCCCCCATTGAGCCACGCCGCAGGCCGCAGGCAGGCAAGTCTGGGGACCCCCGTTCTCACTTCTCCATCGACAGGATAGTCACCGAGGTCCAGTATTTCGCTGACGCCCTGTGGGCAGGTCTGGTTCCCCCCTTTTCTGATTTCTTCAATGCCGTGCTTTCCCACTATCAGATCCACATGATGCATCTGGGTCCTGAATCCATCACCCTTCTTTCGGTCTTCGCCTTTGTTTGCGAGGCAATGATGGGCATCCTTCCTTCGGTTGCCTTGCTGCGCCACTTCTTCTCTCTGTGTCTTGTCGACCCTACCCAATGCTAGGCATGCGTGAGCTTCGTTGCCGCGTCTGAGACAGCGGCCTCAGGGATTGACTTCAGGCTCCCTCTGCCCGCGGCTGGGTTCCGCGAGCGGTGGCTGTATGTGGATGTAGGGGTGCTCAGCCCCCTGCTATCGGAGCCAACTTCGCCTGCTGTCCCCAATTCGGGCTGGGGCCAGGAGACGCTTGAGAGCCCCCGGCTCGTCTTCGTCTGGCACCGCTTCATGTTCTTGAGGTCGCTTGGCGTGACAGCGCCCAAGGTGGCGAAGGAGTTCCTGCTCCGCCGCATTGCTCCTCTCCAACGCAACTCCCACCGGATGTGGGCCTTCAGCGGGCGTGATGATCGTATGAGGATCCAGGAAGAGGACCTGATGCCTGAAGTGCTGAGGACAGTGCTCTTGTCCCTAACTGGGGACCCCAACCCTGGCAGCATCCAGCAGGGAGGGGCCTTGCTGTAGCTCTGCCAGAACAGGGGCAATTTTGTGAATCAGATGCCTATCTTTGATGAGCGGGGGCCGCGCCCCGTCGGCCTCCGGGGGCCTCGTGAGAACCCAGTGATGGTGACTACCCTTCCAGTCGGCCAAGGCGACTCTTCCTCAAGTGGCAGAGCAGGGAGGCATGAGGCGCCAGAGGCCGAGGGGGCTCCCGGCGGGGTGACAGCGCCGGGCGCTGCTCATGAGGGAGCAACTCTTGGGGCCCGTGCCGCTGAGGCTGAGGGTGGCAAGCAGCTGCCCTCAGCGCCTGCGACTGAGGCCCCTGAGGCTCCAGCCGCTTCTCTTGGCGAGGCAATTGGCAGTGCGCATCAGGCAGGCCCCCCTAACGCGGATCGCCTTGACGCTCCGTCTTCGTCGCAGGTTGATCCCTGCGCTCAACTCTTGGGCCGCTTCCGCATGGACTTTGAGACCCTCCGGAAGAGAAGGGAGGCCCTGGGCGACGATTACCCTTGTCGCCTGCTGAAGCGTAGGAAGTACTTCGCCACTGATGAGTAAGCCTTCTCCTTTCCCAGCTCCCGATCCTTCTGTTGCTTTTACTGATCCTTGCTCCGCAGGCCCCTTCCAGCCGAGCTCGCGGAGATGGCTGAGGTGCCGCCCCCCTTGGCTTCGCCCCTTCCACCGTCCTCAAGCGCTCCGAGAAGCAGAGCCCTTGTGGTGAGGGCGATCGGAGAGGCGAACCATCCCGAGGCGCATCGTGGCCCTGCGCACCTCGCGATCCTCCTTCGCAGGCCTTCTCGTGGCATAGCCAGCCTGCCGTGGGCTTCTCGCCTGGTCGTGGATTGCGATTGGCTGAGGCGCTCCTTGCGCTCTTCATCTGGGGATGGGCTGGCTCCAGGACGGGCTTCTGGCGTGGCGTGCCCGACCGTCGCGAGGGTGCCAGCCCCCAGCCCCCTGCCCGGAGGGGGAGTGCTGATTCGTGGCCCCCGGTGCTTGCTTGGGGCAGATGATGGTGTGGAAGACGTGCTCGAGCGTGCCCGGGAGCGTTGCGCTCTTCGCCAAGGATTCCTTCAAAGGGCGGCTGACGCGGTGAGCCTTCTTGGTGAGGAGCTTGCTGATGAAGACGCGTGTCTTGAGGCCGAGGGCCTGCGCCTGGCTGTAGAGAGGCACGAGCTGGAGGGCGCCATCACCCTTGCGCACCGTCAGCGCGATCTTTACGATGCAGAGGCCAAGGCGTCGCTGGTGGCCTCTCGGGAGGCCCGATCTTGGGCCGCTGAGGAGGCCCGGGAAGCCGACTAGTGGCGAGAGGCGGCGGAGGAGCGGGCTCGGGAGCTCCTGGCCTGGTGCCACTCACTGGAGGAGCAAGTGGAGCTGCGCGAGGCAGCCCTCGCATCGATGAAGGTGGCCTCTGGCGACCCAGCAGAGCTCCAGAAGCGTGAGGAGGCGCTGACGCTAGAAGCCGCCGAACGTACCCGCGAGTACGAGCGTCTGGAGATGAGGGAGCGCTTGGTGATGCAGGCGGAGGATGATGTCGCTACACGGCAAGCCCGTGTCCTGGAGGAGGTCGGACATCGGGTGGCAATGGCACACTTGAACCTCGAGCACGAGTTCGAGAAGAGGCTGGGGTTGATCCGGGCCGAGGCTGAAGGTAGGACTGCTTCCTTGAGGACCAAGCTGGAGGAAGCGACGCGGCGGGCTGATGCTTTTCGGGCCGCCTTGAGGTAGCGCAAGGGGAGTCAACCACCTCCCAGGCCGAGGTGCTCCTTCTTCGCCAGCGGGTGGAGGAGGCTGAGGTCGTTGCGCGCCAGAATGCGGATGAGATACGTCAGCGGTGGATCCTGGAGCATGAGCACGGCCCCATGCTCACCACGCTCCGGGAGAGAGCCAACACAGCCTTGGGCAACATCTACGAGGCGGCTGTTGGCGAACCGCACGTAGTCAACTACGCCGGCAACCTTCAGTTCTTCACCGACGTGGTGACACAGCTGGAGGCATGGTCGGTCAGGGCTGACAGGTTGGTGGAGGAGAGGAGCCGCGCCCTGCTCGAGCGCGCCTTTTCTCGCGTCTTTAGCCATCTCCGGAACATGGATCCCCACTTCGATTTCGACGCTGCCATCGCCCCAGTCCCCCAGGCCGTCCGAGACGACCTGGTGCACTGGGTGGAAGACAATGTGGATGCTCTTGCCAGGGCCTTCGCTTCAGACAACGACGACGTGATCGTGGCTGCCGACAAGGGCGGTGTGGTGAACGGCCCTGCCGCCGCTGGCGGCGATGTAGGCAGCGATGGCGAGTCCAGCGACGCCAGCAACGGTTCGGGTGGTGCTCCTGAGGATGCATTGGGGGATTTATCCGACTGATTGTGCATCGTTCCTGCTTCCTTACCCTGCATGAATAGAACTCAGGTTTTGGCCTGATGGCTGTGAGAGCATTTTGGAGGGGGGGCCCTCATGTAAAACTTGTGTTCATCGTATTAGTAGAGGTTACATTGCCCATGCGCCCGCGCCAAGTGGTTGGCTTAAGCGACGCGTTGGTCGGCTAGTTTACCTTTGTCCCGTGCGGGCCCTGAGGTAGCCTGTGGGAGGTTGTGGTGTCCCAAGTGTTCCCTGATCGAATCCGTAGGATCTGCAGTAAAAAACCCTCCTGAGAGGACGCAGCGGCGGCAGTCTGGGCTGCGCGCAAGCTAGGCCTGACCCGGCTCGTGAGGGGCTCACGAGGGGAGGCAGCTGAGGCGAAGTGGTAACCAAAACGCGAGAAATTGCTCGAACGATACTAAGCACCCCTTCCTCGAAAACACGCAAATCTCAAATTCGAATCCAACTTAAATCCAGCGGGGGAAAGTGACAACCAAAGGGAAAAGCAAAGAAAGCAGACAAAAGGCCGCGTCCGGCACCTAATCTAGTCTTGGACGTCTTCTCACCAGCGCAGAGCTAAGTGCTGCCACTGGGCGTGGGAGGGAGCCCCAGGGCCTCAGGCCGGCACCCCTGAGACTCCGGGGTGTGTACAGCCCCACTCATTATTACGTGAGAGTGTCACGGGGCGGCGAGCTTCACAGGCACTGGGCCTTCTTCACAGGTATCGGCCTTGCTTCATATCGCCAGACGAGGGCCCCGCCTTGCGCCACACTCTAGTGCCATCAACGACGACCGGAGACCAGGATGCCGCCGATGGGGTAGAGCGGTCGCCAGCGGTTCCCCCGACGACCACGGGTCCTCCGCCCAGCAGAGGGCCTACCTCCTGAGAACACCTTGCTCCGAACGCCATGGTGGTGATGTAGGATCTCGGCCCCTCTCCTGCAGCCCCCTGTGCCCTCCTCCCGAGGGGTAGGAGACTGTGGGAGCGGGGCAGCTGCTCACTGTGGCGACCTGCAGCTCCTGCGATCCAAGATTAGCGTATGCCTGCTCCTGAGGAATTAGCGGTACCCGATAATCGTTGCCTCCAGCATGGCCAGTGGGACCGTCCCGGGGCTCCAGGAAGGGCTCAGCTTTTGGCGCCTTGTCCCCCCAGCTTGGGCTGAGGAGCGAGCCTTGTTCGCCCTCGTGACGGTGTCCTTGGTCCATCATGAGGGGCACGTATTCTTCTGGCGCCGTTGTGACGCCCCCGGTTTGACCGTACACTAATCATACACGCAAACGCATACGATCAAGATCAGGGACTCACGGGAAGATATCACAACACAACTCTACAAAAAAAACAAGTCATACAAGCATCATATTACAAGCCAGGGGCCTCGAGGGCTCGAATACAAGAGCTCGATCATAGACGAGTCAGCGGAAGCAACAATATCTGAGTACAGACATAAGTTAACAAGTTTGCCTTAAGAAGGCTAGCACAAACTGTGATACAGATCGAAAGAGGAGCAGGCCTCCTGCCTGGGATCCTCCTAAACTACTCCTGGTCGTCGCCAGTGGGCAGTACATAGTAGTAGGCACCTCCGGTGTAGTAGGAGTCGTCGTCGATGGTGGCGTCTGGATCCTGGGCTCCAACATCTGGTTGCGACAACAAGAAAGAAAGGAAAAGGGGAAAAGGGGGAGAAAGCAACCGTGAGTACTCATCCAAAGTACTCGCAAGCAAGGAGCTACACTACATATGCATGGGTATCAAATGGAATAAGGGTATCATATGTGGACTGAACTACAGAATGCCAGAATAAGAGGGGGATAACTAATCCTGTCGAAGACTACGCTTCTGGCCACCTCCATCTTGCAACATGTAGGAGAGAGTAGATGGTAAGTTCACCAAGTAGCATCAAGTAGCATCGTATAGCATATTCCTAACCGATGATCCTCCCCTCGTTGCCCTGTGAGAGAGCGATCACCGGTTGTATCTGGCACTTGGAACAGTGTGTTTTATTAAGTATCCGGTTCTAGTTGTCATAAGGTCAAGGTACAACTCCAAGTCATCCTGTTACCGAAGATCACGGCTATTCGAATAGATTAACTTCCCTGCAGGGGTGCACCACATAACCCAACACGCTCGATCCCATTTGGCCGGACACACTTTTCTGGGTCATGCCCGGCCTCGGAAGATCAACACATTGCAACCCTACCTAGGCACAACAGAGAGGTCAGCACGCCGGTCTAATCCTATGGCGCAGGGGTCCGGGCCCATCGCCCATTGCACACCTGCACGTTGCGAGGGCGGCCGGAAGCAGACCTAGCCTAGTAGGCGTTCCAGTCCAATCCGGCACGCGCTGCTCAGTCGCTGACGTCACGAAGGCTTCGGCTGATACCACGACGTCGAGTGCCGATAACTGTCCCCGCGTAGATGGTTAGTGCGTATAAGCAAGTGGCCAGACTCAGATCAAATACCAAGATCTCGTTAAACGTGTTAAGTATCCGCGAACGCCGTCCAGGGCCAGGCCCACCTCTCTCCTAGGTGGTCTCAACCTGCCCTGTCGCTTCGCCACAAAGATCCATACAGAGGGCCGTCGGGAAAGTATGTCCTTCCAGCCCCCAATTCGTGAATCAACTGCGGGTACTCCTCGAGCCAACCCGACTTTGGTCATCACATGTATCATGTATAAAGTATATAGTATATACCCGTGATCACCTCCCGAGTGATCACGACCCGATAGTATAGCATGGCAGACGGATAAGAGTGTAGGGCCACTGATGGAACACTAGCATCCTATACTAAGCAGTAGGATAGCAGGTAAAGGTAACAACAGAAGTAGCAAGGACAGGCTATGCAGCAGTATAGGATTAACCGAAAGTAGTAACATGCTACACTACTCTAATGCAAGAAGTATAGAGACGAATAGGCGATATCTGGTAATCAAGGGGGGGGGGGCTTGCCTGGTTGCTCTGGCAAGAGAGAGGGGTCGCCAACTCCGTAGTCGTACTGGGTAGCAGCGGCGTCGGTCTCGGTGTCTATCGAGAGAATAGGGGGGAGAAACAATAAATATTTAAGCAAGCATATGCATAGTGATGCATGACATGACAAGTAACGGCGTTAGAGGTGCCCTAATGCGGTAGTAGGTGATACCGATGAAGGGGGATGACATCCGGGAAAGTATCCCCGGTGTTTCGCGTTTTCGGGCAGAGGAGCCGGAGGGGGAAAGTTGCGAGTTCGATAGGTTAGGGGGGTGTGGCAGACGAACGGGTTGCGTATCCGAAATCGTCTCGTCGTTCTGAGCAACTTTCATGTTGAAAATATTTTCATCTGAGGTACGGTTTATTTTATATTAATTTTAAAAGAATTAAATCATTTTTAAGATTAATTTAAATATTTTAAGTCAACATTATCCAAAACAGTGTTTGCTGACGTCATCATGACGTCAACAGTCAACAGAGGTGTTGACTGGGTCGCTGACGTGTGGGACCCACTGGTCATTGACTGTTTAGCCTAATCAGTGTTTAACTAATCTAACTACTATTTAATTAAACTAATTAGTTAGTTAGGTTAATCTAATTATGATTAATTAACTTAATTAATTCCTTAATTAAATAATTTATTTAATTATTTAAATTATTATTATTTTCTTATTTATTTTTATTTTTAATTCTCTTCCTTTAAAAAAAAATGTTCTGTGGGGTGGGGCCCCCCCGTCATAGGCACAGGGGCCTTGGCGGGTTCGGGCGTTGCGGTGCCCGACTAGGTGCTCGCCCAAATCGCCGGGGCGAGGAGGGCCGGGGCAAGGCCGTGGCCGTGGGCGTCCGACGGGGCGCGGCGTCGCCCGAACGGGCACGCCGGCGAGCAAAGGCCCGAGGCGACGGCGAGCCGCCGCGTTGGCTTGGCCGCGGCCGAAGCGGAGCAGAGGGGGGGGGGAAGCAGGTGCGCCACGGGGCGCGGGCGCGGAGTGGCCGCGGCAGTGGCAAGCGCGGATGCGCGCGGGTGAGCAGGGGGAAGGGGGCGAGACCCGACGAGCGGTGGTCAGCGGCAGCAGAGCAGAAGCGGGGGCGGCGAGCACGAGGCCACATCATGGGGCGGCGAGCGGCCCGGAGCGTGAGCTCCGGCACGCGGACGCAGCCGAGCTGCGCGGCCGGCGAACGGAGAGAGAGGAGGGGCGCAGCGACAGGGGAAGGAGGAGGGCAGAGGTCGTGGCCTCACCGGGCTTTGTAGGGTCAAAGCAACAGGCTCGGGGAAGGTTGGGGAGGCGACGGGGACGAGCGTGTGTAGGGAGGGCAGTCAGGCGGGGGAGGGTGAAGCAGTCCGGCGGGGGGGGGGGGGGGGGCTCCGGGTGCCGGCGTCGGCGTGCGGGGGCGAGGGGCGAGGGGCGAGGGGATCGGGATCTCCTCCTGATCCAGATCCTAACGAGGGGAGTGGGGGGGGGGAGCGAGTGGGGCGACGGGGTGGTTAGGGTTTCGGTCGACGGGGGTTAAGGGGAGTGCGGTGGGCCGGCCTGGTGGCCCAGAGGCCAGTTAGGCCAAAGCCCAGTGGGGGTGGGGGTTCCTTTTTGTTTTGTTTTGTTTTTATCTATTTGCATTTCTGTTTTAAAACATTTTAATTTATTTAGACATTTTATAAAAATGTGTTTGCTGCACCATAATTACCTTTGTAATATTTGGCAACCACCGAACATTTTTGTTTCAATTTTTGAAAACTTTTATTGCCGACATTAACTTTAAATTTGTATTTGACGCGTTTGAACTAACAGACGTTTTACCAACAGTAATCGGGATGACATGGCACGATTAGCATGGGATTACTGTAGCAAGATTATCCGGGCATTACAAATCTCCTCCACTACAAGAAATCTCGTCCCGAGATTTAGGAGGTAGAAGGAAATAGTGCGGGGTATTCATCACGCAGGCGGTCCTCGCGTTCCCAAGTGGCTTCGTCTTCAGAGTGATTCGACCACTGGACTTTGAGGAATTTGATCACCTTTTGACGTGTGCGGCGTCCAGCTTGGTCAAGAATGCGGACCGGATGCTCTTTATAAGAGAGGTCCTGTTGCAATTCGAGCACTTCATGATCCACTGCTCGGATTGGGTCCTTGAAGCAGCGTCGGAGTTGTGACACATGGAACACATTGTGAACCTGAGAAAGGTTCGGCGGAAGCTCCAATTGATATGCCACCTTTCCACGCCTTTCGACAATAGTGAAAGGACCAATATAGCGGGGAGCTAGCTTTCCTTTGATGCCGAAGCGGTGTGCACCCTTCATTGGTGTAACTCAAAGATAAGCCTTTTCGCCAGGTTGATAGACCATGTCTTGGTGATGACGGTCATACTGACTTTTCTGACGTGACTGAGCAGTCTTGAGATTCTCGCGAATAATGCGAACTTGTTCTTCGGCCTGTTGGATAATATCTGGACCAAAGAGTGGACGTTCCCTAGTTTCTGACCAGTTCAGAGGGGTTCGACACTTTCGTCCATATAGCACTTCGAAGGGGGACATCTTCAGACTAGCTTGATAGCTATTATTATAAGAGAACTCGGCATATGGAAGAGATTCCTCCCATTTCTTGCCGAATGAGATTACACAAGCTCGAAGCATGTCTTCGAGAACTTGGTTGACACGTTCAACCTGTCCTTGCGACTGAGGATGAAACGCAGTACTGAACAACAGATGAGTTCCCATAGCTTCTTGGAAACTCGCCCAAAACCTTGAAGTGAATAAGCTGCCACGGTCTGAACTGATAACCAGTGGAATACCGTGAAGTGAAACAATTCTGGCCATGTAGAGAGTAGCAAGCTGACTAGCAGTGATTGTCTCTTTGACCGCCAGAAAATGGGCAACTTTGGAAAGCCGGTCAATGACGACAAGAATAGCATCATTACCTTTCTGCGATTTGGGAAATCCAGTGACGAAGTCCATTTCAACATGGTCCCATTTCCATTCAGGAATAGAGATAGGTTGCAGAGTTCCAGCAGGCCTTTGATGCTCAGCTTTGATACGACGGCAAACGTCACACTCTGCAACATAACGAGCAATGTCCTGCTTCATATTAGACCACCAGAATCTTTGGCGAATATCCTGATACATCTTCGTACTACCAGGATGGATGGACAGAGGCATATCATGAGCTTCTTGCATAACCCTTTTAGTCTTATCCAGGTTTTTCTTCGAACATGGTACCACTAGGCGGCCTTTGAAATACAAGGCGCCATCGTCGGCGATAGTGAAGAATGAGGGCTTTCCTTCTGCTAGATGGCATTTGATCTTATGGACTTCAGAGTCATAGCCTTGAATAGTCTTTATACCAGCTACGAGATCTGGTACGACAGCTAGGGTATTTAGGGAACCCTTAGTAACAACAAGAAGATTCATCTTGCGGAACTCCGGGGGAGGGGGAGCGAGTGCTCCAGGAGGAACAATATGGAGGTTCAGCTTTCTAAATTCTTCGACAAGCGAGGGCTGAACTTTGTGAACCTGGAGGTGGTTACAATAAGACTTGCGGCTCAAGGCATCAGCCATTACATTAGCCTTGCCGGGGGTATAGGATATACCCACGTCAAAGTCTGCAACAGTCTCCATCCATCTTTGCTGACGTAGGTTCAAATCTGGCTGAGTAAACAGATACTTCAGACTTTGATGGTCGGTGAAGATCTCGCAACGATTACCGAGAAGGTAATGTCGCCACTGCTTCAGTGCATGAATGACAGCAGCAAGCTCGAGGTCGTGAACTGGGTAGTTCTCTTCGTGAGGGCGCAGTTGACGAGAGGCATAAGCAATCACCCTGCGCTCTTGCATTAGGACACAGCCTAATCCTTGACGGGAAGCGTCGCAGTAAATGACGAAGTCCTTCTTAGTATCAGGTGGAGCAAGTACGGGGGCAGAAGTCAACTTGTCTTTGAGTGCCTGGAAACTTTCCTGACACTTGTCTGTCCAGTCAAACTTGACACCCTTATGCAACAGATTAGTCAGAGGCCTGGCAATCTTGGAGAAGTTCTCGACGAATCGACGGCAATAGCTGGCGAGGCCGAGAAAACTTCGGACTTGCTTCACATTCTTCGGAGGAGTCCAATCGAGAATAGCCTGAACTCGTTCAAGGTTGACGGCAATACCATTCTTGGAGATGACATGCCCAAGATAGGTTACTTCGGGGAGCCAGAATTCACACTTGGAATACTTAGCATACAGTTGATGCTCTCGAAGTTTTTCCAGCACAAGACGAAGATGTGCAGCATGTTCTTCTTCGTTCTTGGAAAATACAAGGATATCGTCCAGATAAACCACGACAAACTTGTCGAGGTAATCCATGAATATATAGTTCATCAGACGAGAGAAGGTGGCGGGAGCATTCGTTAAGCCGAATGACAGATGGTGTACTCGTATGATCCATACCGAGTCACGAAGGCGGTTTTGGGATGTCCTCCTCACGAACACGGATCTGGTGGTAACCCAACCTCAAGTCGAGTTTGGAGAACACTGATGAGCCAGCCAGTTGATCATAAAGATCATTGATCCGGGGAAGAGGATATTTATTCTGAATGGTAGCTTGGTTTATAGGACGGTAGTCTTGGACTAATCGGTTTGTCCCATCCTTCTTCTTAACAAAGAGAGAAGGTGCTCCCCAAGGAGAGCAACTTGGGCGAATGAAACCTTTTACAAGAGATTTGTCGATTTCCTCCTTAAGCTCAATGAGTTCATGTGGCGGCATCTTGTAGGGTCGTTTAGCTATAGGGGTAGTGCCGGTTTCAAGTCGATGATGAATTCGACAGCTCTAGCAGGGGGAATCCCTAGAAGTTCTTCTCGGAAGACATCTTGGAATTCATGAACGACGGGAATGTTTCCAATGCCCTCGAGTGGTGCAGCGTTCAACGCATTCAAGGCATAAAGACGTGCCTCGGCGTTCTGAACTAGATGAGCTTGGTAAGCAATTATTTCATCAGAAGGGTGTAACAGATGGACGGCCTTAGTGGCGCAAACTATAGAAGCGGTATGCGCTTTCAACCAATCCATTCCCAGAATGAGGTCGATGCTACAAAACTTCAGTACGGTGGGAGAGGCAAGGAATTCTAGTCCTTCGATTTCAACGGGGACATTGTTGCAAATCATGGAGGCCCGACATTGGCCCGCGGGAGTGTGCACTAATAGCGAAGTGTTCATGTCCTCGCTTTTAATGCCATGCATGAATGCAAAATCCTCCGACATGAATGAATGTGATGCACCTGTATCAAATAAAACAGATGCTGGTGCTGAATTTACGAGGAGTGTACCCATCACGATAGTGGGCTGGTCTAGAACTTCATTGAGATCAACGTGGTTGGCATGAACACGACCATAAGACTTGGTACTGCTGTTACGGGGCTGGTTGCTTCCACGGCCAGTTGCTGGAAGGGCCAGTTGATTCTGGTTCTGGTTGCATTCCCTAGCACGGTGCCCTGGTTGTCCACACCTGAAGCACAACCCATTATTGGGAGTGGGAACAGGAGCTTGTGGTAGTGGAGCGGGAAGTCTTGGCTGCCTAGTTGGAAGAGCAGGCAGACGAGGTGCAGCATAGGTCTACCTTGGGGTGGGTGCATTCGGCTGGTACATGCTGTTGGGAATCCATATCTTGCGCTTCTGCAAGGACGGGCCCGAAGATGAGCCCGTGTCACGGTTGCGCCTGTGAGAGCTCTGGTATTCCTGCAGACCAGTTTCGACATTGATGGCTTTGTTCATCAGAGTGGCGAAATCAGCAAAGTCATGCACTAGAAGTGCGAGTTTGATATCAGCTTGAAGGCCATCCCGGAACTTCTCCTATCTGCGTGCATCAGTTGCAATGTCCTCTTCAGCATAGCGGGACAAGTCCAGAGACTCCCGCTGATAAGCTTCCACAGTTTTGTTTCCTTGGGTGAGGTTGCGGAACTCACGCTTCTTCCGGTCCATGACTCCCTGAGGAATGAAGCGAGCACGGAAGGCAGCTTGGAAGTCTGGCCAGGTGATGATTGTTCCAGCTGGCAGAGTACGCCTGTGGCTGTCCCACCATTGAGCTGCGGGTCCTTTCAGGAAGAAGGAAGCAAAGGTGACATAGCTGGCAGGGGCTACATCAGCAGACTCCATCTCATAGGTGATGTCGCGGAGCCAGTCATCAGCATCCAGAGGCTGAGTTGAGCTGCGGTACACAGTTGGGTTCAGGCGCATGAAATCCTGCATAGTTACGGGGGTTGGCTGCTGGTTCATATTGGGGCGAGGAAACTGAGCCATCACATTCTCCATGAACTGGCGATTCATCTCAAGCTGTTGGATCATACCAGCCATGTACTCAGGCGGTGGTGGGAGGTTGCCACCACGCCCACGACCACCTGGTCTAACCATCCTGCTAATATATAACAAGGGTAGTTCAGCATCGAGAAATTTGCAAAGACAAGAATCATTCATGATGAAACATGCACAACGAAAGCAACACGATAGATACTACGTAGTAGTCGGCATATCTTACAAAAGAGATCATGCATAGAGTTCGGTACACAGAGTTTGGTACATAGACTAAGACATCATAGGCGGCACGCAGGCTCGCGGCGAATGCATCTAACACTAACAAGCAAGTCTGCATCAGTCCCACGCGGTACTGCGGAGGTAGGTGTAGCCCGACAGCTAGTAGTGACGCGAAGGGAAGACCTCCACGCGAGTAGCCTGGGGTCCGCGGATACTCTGGTGAGGAACCCGATGCGCAGGTGCCAGGAGAGGACCCAATGCAGGAGAGTAGCCTCCCACACCTGGCCAGCCGATGCCCTGGGGCATCACGGTCCTGGCAGGATAGATCGCAGAACACGACAAATCACCAGATCGGACAGAGGGGTGCAATAGCGTCAGAGCATGATACAGGTGCTGACGGGTGGTGTACAACTCGTGGCGAAGAGCTCGGTTAGCTCTATCCAGCCCATCAGCATGCAGAACCAGGTTCTGATGGTAGAAGGGCTCTCGGGCGACAGTGGAGTAGGCCGCAGTGTAGTAACCCTCCGCACCAACATCGGATGCGATAGCAATGTGCCTGAAGGGGGAGGTGTCCAACTCCTGATACTCTCCACGAAGACGTGTCAGAGCAGCATAAGCAGCATCGTGGACCGCCATATCGATAGTCACTCCAACACCATGAGCAGTGTGCACCACAGTAGTGGAGTCATACTCCCGAGAGTAGAGGTGGACGATGGCACGGTACTGCTCTTGGTTGAAGTCCTGATACTCCACATAAACAGTGTACTCAGGGTGCCAGCGATAACCCAGATAGGTCATCATCTCAACCAACACAGCAGGTGATCCTGAGGCACCAATGGTCGTCGTGTGGCGCACGACCTGCCTCGTGGGTTCCATCTGAAAACAAAGATGTTTTCACAGGAGTCAAATGACAATGTGGATAATGCTCAAATACCACTCTAAAGAATAACTAGGGCTTATCCAACTTTGGGGTGAACGTGGTCACGGGATCCTAGTGTTAGAGTTAGTAAAATCGTTTAACCCGAGCAGAAAAGAGTTCAGTGTCCCAGAGTAAGGATCGAGGAGTAAAAGAGCCTAATACCACCCAGATGGCGATGTGGGCCCGTAAGGCACACATCCATGTTAGTAAAAGTTTTGTAATGTCTAGACTCAACTTCGGCCAAGGAGTGTGGAAGGGGGATTCCTACAGGCAGTCGGCTCTGATACCAACTTGTGACGCCCCCAGTTTGACCGTACACTAATCATACACGCAAACGTGTACGATCAAGATCAGGGACTCATGGGAAGATATCACAACACAACTCTACAAAAAAAAGTCATACAAGCATCATATTACAAGCCAGGGGCCTCAAGGGCTCGAATACAAGAGCTCGATCATAGACGAGTCAGCGGAAGCAACAATATCTGAGTACAGACATAAGTTAACAAGTTTGCCTTAAGAAGGCTAGCACAAACTGGGATACAGATCGGAAGAGGAGCAGGCCTCCTGCCTGGGATCCTCCTAAACTACTCCTGGTCATCGCCAGTGGGCAGTACATAGTAGTAGGCACCTCCGGTGTAGTAGGAGTTGTCGTCGACGGTGGCGTCTGGATCCTGGGCTCCAGCATCTGGTTGCGACAACCAGAAAGAAAGGAAAAGGGGAAAAGGGGGAGAAAGCAACCGTGAGTACTCATCCAAAGTACTCGCAAGCAAGGAGCTACACTACATATGCATGGGTATCAAATGGAATAAGGGTATCATATGTGGACTGAACTGCAGAATGCCAGAATAAGAGGGGGATAACTAATCCTGTCGAAGACTACGCTTCTGGCCACCTCCATCTTGCAGCATGTAGGAGAGAGTAGATGGTAAGTTCACCAAGTAGCATCAAGTAGCATCGTATAGCATAATCCTAACCGATGATCCTCCCCTCGTCGCCCAATGAGAGAGCGATCACCGGTTGTATCTGGCACTTGGAACGGTGTGTTTTATTAAGTATCCGGTTCTAGTTGTCATAAGGTCAAGGTACAACTCCAAGTCGTCCTGTTACCGAAGATCATGACTATTCGAATAGATTAACTTCCCTGCAGGGGTGCACCACATAACCCAACACACTCGATCCCATTTGGCCGGACACACTTTTCTGGGTCATGCCCGGCCTCGGAAGATCAACATGTCGCAGCCCTACCTAGGCACAACAGAGAGGTCAGCACGCCGATCTAATCCTATGGCGCAGGGGTCTGAGCCCATCGCCCATTGCACACCTGCACGTTGCGAGGGCGGCCGGAAGCAGACCTAGCCTAGTAGGCGTTCCAGTCCAATCTGGCGCGCGCCGCTCAGTCGCTGACGTCACGAAGGCTTCGGCTGATACCACGACGTCGAGTGCCGATAACTGTCCCCGCGTAGATGGTTAGTGCGTATAAGCCAGTGGCCAGACTCAGATCAAATACCAAGATCTCGTTAAACATGTTAAGTATCCGCGAACACCGTCCAGGGCCAGGCCCACCTCTCTCCTAGGTGGTCTCAACCTGCCCTGTCGCTTCGCCACAAAGATCCACACAGTGGGCCGTCGGGAAAGTATGTCCTTCCAGCCCCCAATTCGTGAATCAACTACGGGTACTCCTCGAGCCAACCCGACTTTGGTCATCACATGTATCATGTATAAAGTATATAGTATATACTCGTGATCACCTCCCGAGTGATCACGACCCGATAGTATAGCATGGCAGACGGACAAGAGTGTAGGGCCACTTATGGAACACTAGCATCCTATACTAAGCAGTAGGATAGCAGGTAAAGGTAACAACAGAAGTAGCAAGGACAAGCTATGCAGCAGTATAGGATTAACCGAAAGTAGTAACATGCTACACTACTCTAATGCAAGAAGTATAGAAAAAAATAGGCGATATCTGGTGATCAAGGGGGGGGGGGCTTGCCTGGTTGCTCTGGCAAGAGAGAGGGGTCGCCAACTCCGTAGTCGTACTGGGTAGCAGCGGCGTCGGTCTCGGTGTCTATCGAGAGAAGAGGGGGGAGAAACAATAAATATTTAAGCAAGCATATGCATAGTGATGCATGACATGACAAGTAACGGCGTTAGAGGTGCCCTAACACGGTAGCAGGTGATACCGGTGAAGGGGGATGACATCCGGGAAAGTATCCCCGGTGTTTCGCGTTTTCGGGCAGAGGAGCCGGAGGGGGAAAGTTGCGAGTTCGATAGGTTAGGGGGGTGTGGCAGACGAACGGGTTGCGTATCCGAAATCGTCTCGTCGTTCTGAGCAACTTTCATGTTGAAAATATTTTCATCCGAGGTACGGTTTATTTTATATTAATTTTAAAAGAATTAAATCATTTTTAAGATTAATTTAAATATTTTAAGTCAACATTATCCAAAACAGTGTTTGCTGACGTCATCATGACGTCAGCAGTCAACAGAGGTGTTGACTGGGTCGCTGACGTGTGGGACCCACTGGTCATTGACTGTTTAGCCTAATCAGTGTTTAACTAATCTAACTACTGTTTAATTAAACTAATTAGTTAGTTAGGTTAATCTAATTATGATTAATTAACTTAATTAATTCGTTAATTAAATAATTTATTTAATTATTTAAATTATTATTATTATCTTATTTATTTTTATTTTTAATTCTCTTCCTTTAAAAAAACGTTCTATGGGGTGGGGCCCCCCGTCATAGGCACAGGGGCCTTAGCGGGTTCGGGCGTTGCGGCGCCCGACTGGGCGCTCGCCCAAATCGCCGGGGCGAGGAGGGCCGGGGCAAGGCCGTGGCCGTGGGCGTCCGACGGGGCGCGGTGTCGCCCGAACGGGCACGCCGGCGAGCAAAGGCCCGAGGCGACGGCGAGCCGCGGGCGTTGGCTTGGCCGCGGCCGAAGCAGAGCAAAGGGGGAGGGGAAGCAGGGGCGCCACGGGGCGCGGGCGCGGCGTGGCCGCGGCAGCGGCAAGCGCGGATGCGCGCGGGTGAGCAGGGGGGAGGGGGCGAGACCCGACGAGCAGTGGGCAGCGGCAGCAGAGCAGAAGCGGGGGCGGCGAGCACGAGGCCACAACATGGGGCGGCGAGCGGCCCGGAGCGTGAGCTCCGGCACGCGGGCGCAGCCGAGCTGCGCGGCCGGCGAACGGAGAGAGAGGAGGGGCGCAACGACAGGGGAAGGAGGAGGGCGGAGGCCGTGGCCTCACCGGGCTTTGTAGGGTCAAAGCAGCGGGCTCGGGGAAGGTTGGGGAGGCGACGGGGACGAGCGTGCGTAGGGAGGGCAGTCTGGCGGGGAAGGTTGAAGCAGTCCGGCGGGGGGGGGGGGCTCCGGGCGCCGGCGTCGGCGTGTGGGGGCGAGGGGCGAGGGGATCTGGATCTCCTCCCGATCCAGATCCGAACGAGGGGAGTGGGGGGGAGCGAGTGGGGCGACGGGGTGGTTAGGGTTTCGGTCGACGGGGGTTAAGGGGAGTGGGGTGGGCCGGCCTGGTGGCCCAGAGGCCAGTTAGGCCGAAGCCCAGTGGGGGTGGGGGTTCCTTTTTTTGTTTTGTTTTTATCTATTTGCATTTCTGTTTTAAAACATTTTAATTTATTTAGACATTTTATAAAAATGTGTTTGCTGCACCATAATTACCTTTGTAATATTTGGCAACCACCAAACATTTTTGTTTCAATTTTTGAAAACTTTTATTGCCGACATTAACTTTAAATTTGAATTCGACGCGGTTTGAACTAACGAATGTTTTAGCAATAGTAATCGGAATGACATGGCACGATTAGCGTGGGATTACTGTAGCAAGATTATTCGGGCGTTACAGCCGTCATCCCGAAGGCCACGCCATAGTGCTCCGCGTGCCACGTAGTCCTGCTTGACGCGCCCATCGTGGGGTGGTAGCGCAGCTGTCCACTGGGGCCGTGGGTCGCGTCGAGTCCTTCTTCTTCGCGGATCGGGAGCGGGGGCAGCGCCACTGCTGGTCTGGTGCCGACAGCTTCGCTGGCGTTGGAGTAGCCTTGGAGCCCACGGGCGCGCGCGAAGCCCCCGCGCGGGCCGCCCTGTGCTTGAGATGGGAGCTGGGTGCAGAAGGGGTGAGCCCCTGAGGCGGCGAAGCCCAGGAGCTCTGCCACCCACTCCAGCAGCACGTCGTGGCCGCCCTCCAGTAGCCTGCACTGCAGCAGCTCTCAGGCAACCGTGAGCGCGGCCCTCGAGTTCGCCTGCTCCCGGCGGGTGTACGGTGTCGTGGTCGCGGCGTGATTGGAGGCCCTTGCTGCCGACCGCGCCTGCCACGGTGTGAGAGCTGTCGAAGCCTGTCCGCATCGCTCGCGGCCCGCAGCACCCTGCGGACCGCGAGCTGCCTAGGGCACGGGGTCGCCCGAGGCGAGCGGCTCTGCGCGGGCGGGCCACGCCGCCCATGGATCTGGGTTGCCCGCTTGGTCGCCGGACATGGTCATGACAACGCGATGGGACACGAAGCGGTAGAAGGTGGATTCCGACGCACCCCTACCTGGCGCACCAAATGTTGGATTTCGGGTTCCGGCAAACCCTTGAGGTTCGAACACTGGGGTGCGCGTGGAGATTTCGCCTTCTACCTACCTGCACCCCTTCGCCTCGCTAAGATCTAAGCTATGGAAAGAAAAGCACAAGAGACACAGGGTTTATACTGGTTCAGGCCACCGTTGTGGTGTAACACCCTACTCCAGTGTGTGGTGTGGTGGATTGCCTCTTGGGCTGATGATGATGAGCAATACAAGGAAGAACAGCTTCGCGAGGGTCTGTTCTTGGCTGAGGGGATGAACTGCTAGGAGGAGTTCAGTCTCCCTTCTCTCTCTCTCTTCTCGATTCTCTTTCCGATTTCGATCCCTTTTTCTATTTCGATCCCTCCTACCCTGGGGGTGGCTAGTCCTATTTATAGGCAAAGGCCCTGGTCCTCTTCCCAAATATTGAGCGGGAAGGGCGCCAACAATTGGCCATTTTGAAGGGGAACATCTGGTACACTTATCCTGACTAAAGTTGGTCCTCGCCTGCCAAAGGCTCTGGTGGTGACGCTGGCTTGGGCTACACAATGACTTCCTTCCTGCCATTGGACTGGTCTTGGTCTCGTTGCACCGAAACGGGTGCCTTTGCTTGATGCTCTCGCCTGCGCTTGCTCCCTTTGCACCAAAGAGGAAAGGAGGACACTGCGCAGGCTGGCGCCCGCCTGGCACCCTTGGTCGTCATGGCTTGCGTCACGGGCACCTCGTGAGGTACCCCGCCTTGATCTCTCCGCCTCCTCGCGAGCCAGCCTGACGAGGCCGTGCCTGAGGAAGCTCCGTGTCGTCCGCCCCGTGAGGCTTGGCCCCTCGCGAGGGTCTTGGGTTTGTGTTGCTGAAGATGGGCCGCGCTGGGCCCCCTTTGAGCCACGCCGCAGGCCGCAGGCAGGCAAGTCTGGGGACCCTCGTTCCCAGAACGCCGACACATTCTTTCAATAGTTCCGGAGTTAGTGTGTTCTTGATTTCATCAAGTATCTTCTCATCATGTTGAATTCATGTTTGATTCCTTCCATTTACAGTCGGAGTGCTGTCCAAATTATATCATTCTTATTCCTTCTCTATCTTTTTTTAACCGGAGTGTTGTGTCTATCATTCCCCTTCTAACCGGACTCTCATCCAAGTGCTTTCATTTTGCCAAGCTCATATTCTATGCCTTCCATTTCCAATCGGAGTGTTGTCGTTGTTGATCCTTATTATTCCTTGTACATCTCGTTTCTACCGGAGTGTTTGCTTGTACTTCTTGTCCATTGCAACATTTTTCTTATGTCTTTCAACCTACAAGGTTCTAGTAATGTTCCTTGTTCCTCTTTTCTAACGGAGTGTTTACAACTTTGTTCATCTTCGTTGTATTCTTTTCTCGAAATTGTTTAACCTCTCAAGGTGCATTGGTTTCACTCGTTTGTCAAAGAAGCAACTTAGTTTTACCTCTTCTTTTCTTCTTCCGTTTTCCCTCCGGTGCCATCCTAGATCTCGGGACGAGATCCTCTTGTAGTGTTGGAGTGTTGTGACACCCGAGATCGTTGCACCAGGTGTCTTCTAGTTATTCGCCGACGTTGCCATGTCTTTTGCTTGTGTGTTGCATTTCATCATGTCATCATGCACATTTGCATCATCATGTTTTCAAAACTTGCATCCGTTTGGGTCCTCCCAGCTCTCTCTGTTGTCCGTTCTGCGCCCAGACACACTTACACGCACCCGCGGCACCTCTGAAATAGTATTTTATAAGTGTCCGAAAAATGTTCTCGAAATGGGATGAAAGTTGGCGTGCGGTGTTGTTATAGTGTAGGTAGATATCCTGTCGAGTTTCGTCGCATTTGGAGCTCATTTGATAGCCCAACTGTTAAACATATAGCGGAACTATAGCCGGTCATACGTCGGACGTTTCCGGTATCTGGAAACATGTGCCGGGCTGCCCATCTTCCTCTCTTCTCAGCCCACCTGCAGCCGGCCTACACTCCCCTCCACTTCGGACGGTCGGATCATGATCAGAGGGCTCCAGAAGCCCCCAAAACCCCCTCTCCTAGCCCCTGCCTATAAATGGACGGCCTCCCCCTTCCATTTCTGTCAAAACCCTAGCCTCCCTTGTTTTTCGTGCCGTCACTTGGTGTCTTCCCATGCCGCCACCTCGCTGTCACCACATGGCGCTCTCCTAGTGGCCAGCCACCACCGCACAGTCGCCCACAGCCAACGGGACGATGCCACGTGGCCCTTGCCCGCTTCCCTCCACCGCGGCCCTGCGAAGCCCGCAGGAGGCCCGCCTGGGCCCTACCGCCATCGCCGTCCGCCAGCTACATCATCCCGAGCTCCAGATCGGGAGGAGCCCCGATCCAGAGCCTCGCCATCGCGACCCCGCCTCGCCTCCTCCGCCATGCTTCGACCCCGCCGCCTACGAGCCCCGCCGGCCACTAGGTCCCTCACCGCCCTTCTCCTTCACTTCTCCCCGTCGGCCTAACCCTTTTTCCTCTCTCTCGCAGTTGCAGCAACCTCCAAGAACCGTCGTCGCCGGTCCTGCTCTGGCCAGATCCGGGCATGTCGCCCCGGATCCGAATCCCCTGCGCCGTTTCGTCTGCCCTCGATCTTCCCTCGCCGTCGCCTGCTCCCGTCAGTGTCCAGGCCGCCGCTAGCTCTGGCTTCGAGCACGGGAATGAGGACGAAGACGCGCCCGCTCCCGTTGACCGCGCGCTCGTCCATCGCCACGCTGGGCCACTGCCAAGGCCCAGCTGCGCGCCCGGCCTGCCAAGCCTCCTCCCACCGAGCTGGGCCAGGCCCGTCGTGAGGCCACTTCCGGAGCCCCCTCCTGTATACAATTGGGCTAGCAGATTCGGCCCATATTGTTTTTTCCTGACCCGTGATTTTGCTAATTTTCCAGAGACCACCAGTTTTACAAAAAACCCCTTGTTGGTCATGCATATAATAACTTAAGAACCGTGCGTCATATTAAAATGTTTTATATATGAAACATGACTAGAATTTCATCTAGTTTCACAATGTCCAACTTTCATGCATGTTTGAGATGTTTAAATTGCTGTTTTCATTAATTTGCTTAAATGCCATGTTAAAATGCTTTATTTCATAACTAATTAACCGTAGCTCCAAACTTAACAAACTTTATATGTAAATGGGGTAGAAAAATGCCTAGTTTAATGTGGTGGCATTACTTTGCATGTTTAACAACTATAAAATATGCTTTAGGACAGACAGTACCAAATCCATAATTTGCACATGAGGATTTACCAGAATTGTTGTTTGTTGTTCTGGCCTCATTTAAACTTGTCTAGATAGGTAGTTTTTCATATGCTTCACCTCTTGCCATGTTTAACAACATTTAATATTGTTGGGTACATAAACGAGAGTGAACTTAATAAGTCATGTGGTGTTTCGTCAATATGCAACTCGCTCCATATTGAGCTCCACTTAACTTGTAGTGTTGTTTGTGCACTTTGCCATGCCATGCCTCATTAAACCGGACATGCATCATACATGGTTGTGCATCATGCCATGTTTATGTGAGGTTTTTTTACCATGTTGCTTGCTTCTTTCCGGGTTGCTTCTCTCGTTAGCTTCGGTTTCGTTCCGGAGTTGTGAGGATTCGTTCGACTACGTCCGTTTGTCTTCCTCATGGACTCGTTCTTCTTCCTCGCGGGATCTCAGGCAAGATGACCATACCGTCAAAATCACTTCTATCTTTGCTTGCTAGTTGTTCGCTCTATCGCTATGTCGCGCTACCTACCACTTGTTTATCATGCATCCCATATTGCCATGTCAAGCCTCTAACCCACCTTTTCTAGCAAACCGTTGTTTGGCTATGTTACCGCTTTGCTCAGCCCCTCTTATAGCATTGCTAGTTGTAGGTGAAGTTGAAGTTTGTTCCATGTTGGAACATGGATATGTTGGGATATCACAATATCTCTTATTTAATTAATGCATCTATATACTTGGTCAAGGGTGGATACGTGCGAGTCCTATCGGGATTGTCGGCACATCGGGTGGATTTGCTCGTCTTGTTTTACCATTGTCGAAATGTCTTGTAACCGAGATTCTGAGACTGACCGGGCCTTCCTGGGAGAAGGAATATCCTTCGTTGACCGTGAGAGCTTGTGATGGGCTAAGTTGGGACACCCCTGCAGGGTTTGAACTTTCGAAAGCCATGCCCACGGTTATGGGAAAATGGGAATTTGTTAACGTCCGGTTGTAGAGAACTTGACACTTAACTTAACTAAAATGCATCAACTGCATGTGTAGCCGTGATGGTCTCTTCTTGGAGGAGTCCGGGAAGTGAACACGGTTCTTGTGTTATGCTTGAATGTAAGTAGTTTCAGGATCACTTCTTGACCACTTCTAGTTCACGACCGCTGCGTTGCTTCTCTTCTCGCTCTTATTTGCGTATGTTAGCCACCATTTTTGCTTAGTGCTTGCTACAACTCCACCTCACTACCTTCTCCTACCCATAAGCTTAAATAGTCTTGATCTTGCGGGTGTGAGATTGCTGAGTACTCGTGACTCACAGATACTTCCAAACAGTTGCAGGTGCCGATGATACTAGTGCAGGTGACGCAACCGAGCTCAAGTGGGAGCTCGATGAAGATCTTGGTCGTTGTCTTTGTGTCTTTTCCAGTTGATCAGTAGTGGAGCCTAGTTGGGACGATCGGGGATCTAGCATTAGGGGTTGTCTTCTTTTATTTTGGTTCCGTAGTCGGACCTTGTTTGTATTCTGGATGAGGTATGATCTATTTATGTATTTGTGTGAAGTGGCGATTGTAAGCCGACTCTTTATCCCTTTCTTATTCAGTACTTGGGATGTGTGAAGATTACCCCTCTTGCGACATGCCTACCATGCGGCTATGCCTCTAAGTCATGCCCCGACACGTGGGAGATATAGCCGCATTGTGGGTGTTACAATAAACCCACCATTTACCTTCCTCAAAACAACCACCATACCTACCTATTATGGCATTTCCATAGCCATTCTGAGATATATTGCCATGCAACTTTCCACCGTTTCGTTTATTATGACACTCTTCATCATTGTCATATTGCTTTGCATGATCATGTAGTTGACATAGTATTTGTGGCAAAGCCACCATTCATAATTTTTCATACATGCCACTCTTGATTCATTGCACATCCTGGTACGCCGCTGGAGGCACTCATATAGAGTCATATTTTGTTCTAAGTATCGAGTTGTAATCCTTGAGTTGTAAATAAATAGAAGTGTGATGATCATCATTATTAGAGCATTGTTCCGTGTGAGGAAATAAAGAAAGAGGCCAAAGAAGCCAAACAAAAAAAGAAAAAAAGAAAAAAAGAGAGAGAAAAAGAGAGAAGGGATAATGCTACTATCCTTTTCCACACTTGTGCTTCAAAGTAGCACCATGATCTTCATGATAGAGAGTCTCTTATTTTGTCACTTTCATATACTAGTGGGAATTTTCGTTATAGAACTTGCGTTGTATATTCCAACAATGGGCTTCCTCAAAATTCCCTACGTCTTCGTGAGCAAGCAAGTTGGATGCACACCCAGTTAGTTTCTTTTGTTGAGTTTTCATACATTTATAGCTCTAGTGCATCCGTTGCATGGCAATCCCTACTCACTCACATTGATATCTATTGATGGGCTTCTCCATACCGATTAATACGCCTAGTTGATGTGAGACCATCTTCCTCCTTTTTGTATTCTCCACAACCACCATTCTATTCCACCTATAGTGCTATGTCCATGGCTCACGCTCATGTATTGTGTGAAAGTTGAAAAAAGTTTGAGAATACTAAAGTATGAAACAATTGCTTGGCTTGTCATCGGCGTTGTGCATGATTTGAATATTTTGTGTGACGAAGATGGAGCATAGCCAAACTATATAATTTTGTAGGGTTAAACTTTCTTTGGCCATGTTATTTTGAGAAGACATGCTTACTTTATTAGTATGCTTGAAGTATTATTATTTTTATGTCAATATTAAACTTTTGTCTTGAATCTTTCGGATCTGAACATTCATGCCACAATAAAGAAAATTACATTGATAATTATGTTAGGTAGCATTCCACATCAAATTTTTTGTTTTTATCATTTACCTACTCGAGGACGAGCATGAATTAAGCTTGGGGATGCTTGATACGTCTCCAATGTATCTATAATTTTTGATTGTTCCATGCTATTATATTATCTATTTTGGATGTTTAATGGGCTTTAATATGCTCTTTTATATTATTTTTGGGACTAACCTATTAACCGGAGGCCCAGTGCTAGTTTTTGTTTTTTTTCTATTTTAGAGTTTCGCAGAAAAGGAATACCAAACAGAATCCAAACAGAATGAAACCTTCATGATGATCCTTCTTGGACCGAAAGCAACCCACAAGACTTGGAGTAGAAGTCTGGAACTCCGTGAGGCGGCCATGAGGCAGGAGGGCGCGCCTAGGGGGGGGGGGGTAGGCGCGCCCCCACCCTCGTGGGCCCCTCGAAGCTCCACCGACATACTTCTTTCGCATATATATACTCTTATACCCTATATCGATCGCAAAGAGCCACGAAACCACTTTTCCAACGCCGCAACCTTCTGTACCCGTGAGATCCCATCTTGGGGCCTTTTCGGGCGATCTGCCATAGGGTGCATCAATCACGGAGGGCTTCTACATCAACACCATGGCCTCTCCGATGAAGCGTGAGTAGTCTACCACGGACCTTCGGGTCCATAGTTATTAGCTAGATGGCTTCTTCTCTCTCTTTGGATATCAATACAAAGTTCTCCTCGATTCTATTAGAGATCTATTCGCTATAATTCTTTTTGCGATGTGTTTGTCGAGATCCGATGAATTGTGGGTTTATGATCAAGATTATCTATGAATATTATTTGGTTCTTCTCTGAATTCTTATATGCAAGATTTGATATCTTTGCAAGTCTCTTTGAATTATCGGTTTAGTTTGGCCTACTAGATTGATCTTTCTTGCAATGGGAGAAGTGCTTACCTTTGGGTTCAATCTTGCGGTGTCCTTTCCCAGTGACAATAGGGGCAGCAAGGCATGTATTGTATTGTTGCCATCGAGGATAAACGACGGGGTTTATATCATATTTCTTGAGTTTATCCCTCTACATCATGTCATCTTGCTTAATGCGTTACTCTATTCTTATGGACTTAATACTCTAGATGCATGCTGGATAGCGGTTGATGTGTGGAGTATAGTACTAGATACAGAATCGTTTCAATCTACTTGACACGGACATGATGCCTATATTCATGATCATTGCCTTAGATATTTTCATAACTATGCGCTTTTCTATCAATTGCTCGGCAGTAATTTGTTCACCCACCGTAATACATGCTATCTTGAGAGAAGCCACTAGTGAAACCTATGCACCTCGGGTCTCTTTGTTATTATATTACATCTCTTTTATTTATATCACATCTCGTTTACTATTTTGCAATCTTTACTTTCCAATCTGTACAACCAAAATACCAAAAATATTTACTTTACTATCTATATCAGATCTCACTTTTGCGAGTGATCGTGAAGGGATCGACAACCCATTTATCGCATTGGTTGCAAGGTTCTTGATTGTTTGTGTAGGTACTAGGTGACTTGTGCGTTATCTCCTATTGGATTAATACCTTGGTTCTCAAAAACTGAGGGAAATACTTACGCTACTTTGCTGCATCACCCTTTCCTCTTCAAGGGAAAACCAACCATGCTCAAGATGTAGCAAGAAGGATTTCTGGCGACATTGCCGGGGAGATCTACGCCAATTCAAGACATACCAAGTACCCATGATAAACTCTTCTCCCTCGCATTACATTATTTGCCATTCGCCTCTCGTTTTCCTCTTTCCCACTTCACAAAGTTTGCCTTTTTCTTTCGCCCTTCTTCCATTCGATCATGTGTTATCATGTGCCTTCTTTTTACTTGCATCTTCGCTTGCTAAGAGTTTATGGATCCCCATCAACTTGCTAATTGTTTTAAGGGATCCAATTATGATGAACCTATTGCTAGTGAGTTGAGTGCACTAGATTATCTTTATGGAGTTTTGATTGAAATTCATGAATCTGAAAATTGTGATGAAGTGTTGAAAGAACAAAATTATAAAGTGATTCACGACCGCTCCTTGAATGAAAAGCATGATTGCAATGATGTTATTATAAATTCTATTAATGTCAATTGTGTTAATGATATGCAAAACCTCAAGCTTGGGGATGCTAGTTTTGCTATGACTACTATTTGTTGCAATGATCATGATTGGGGTGATTCTTCTTATGATCTTGAAAATTTATTTAAGCCCCATGATGAATATGAGATTGATAATAATGTTTGCAATAATATTGAAAGTGGGTTTGGAAGAGTGTGAACTTTAGATCCCACAAATTTGGAGAATGTTCAATCTTATGAAGTTTTTGATAAAAGTGGGTTTGGAGAGGTTATGACCTTAGTTAATGTTAATCCCGCTATTTTGGAAGAGTGTCAGCTTTGCATGCATGTGGATCATGAACAGAAAATTTTATGTGATAGCTATATTGTTGAATTTGATTATGATCCTACATGTAATTATTATGAGAGAGGAAAATATGGTTGTAGAAATTTTCGTGTCACTAAATTACCTCTCGTTATGTTGAGATTGCTATTGTTTCTTTATCCTTCCTTGCATATGCTAGTTTTTGCTTGTGTTGATAATTTTTTTCTTATACAATGCATATGCATAGGAAGTATGTTAGACTTACATGTGATTTTCATATGCTTCATGATGCTCCCTTCGTGTTTCAATTGCTATCTTTCATGTGAGCATCATTAAAATTATAGATGTGTAGCTTAATGGCTTTAAAGAATAGCGCTTGTTGGGAGGCAACCCAATTTTATTTTTGTTCTTTGCTTTTTGATCCTATTTAGTAATAAATAATCCATCTAACTTATGTTATGATTGTGTTTTTATGTTTTAATTAGTGTTTGTGCCAAGTGAAGCCTTTAGGATGTTCTTGGATGATTGTTGTTTGATCTTGCTGATAAAAACAGAAAGTTTGCGCTCACGAAAATAATTATCATTTTTTACCAGAGAGCGCTAAAATACCAATTCCAACTGCAATAGATCAATATACTTTTTATACTGGTTGTCCTAATTTTTCAGAATTTTTGGACTTACAGAAGTATTCGAAACCTCCAGATTGCTACAGATTGTTCTGTTTTTCGCGTCTTGTTTGCTTATTTTGATGAATCTATGAGTAGTATCGGGGGGTATGAACCATTGAGAAGTTGGGATACTGTAGGTTTAACACCAATATAAATAAAGCATGAGTTCATTAGAGTACCTTAAAGTGGTGGTTTATTTTCTTATACTAACGGAGCTCATGAGACTTTCTGTTAAGTTTTGTGTTGTGAAGTTTTCAAGTTTTTGGTTTAAGATTTGATGGATTTTGGAATAAGGAGTGGAAAGAGCCCAAGCTTGGGTATGACCAAGGCACCCCAAGGTAAAATTCAAGTACAACTAAAAGCCTAAGCTTGGGGATGCCCCGGAAGGCATCCCCTCTTTCATCTTCGTCTATCGGTAACTTTACTTTAGGCTATATTTTTATTCACCGAATGATATGTGTTTTGCTTGGAGCTTCTTGTATGATTTGAGTCTTTGCTTTTTAGTTTACCACAATCATCCTTTTTGTACACACCTTTTGGGAAAGACACGCATGAATCGGAATTTATTAGAATACTCTATGTGCTTCACTTATATCTTTTGAGCTAGATAATTTTGCTCTAGTGCGTCACTTATATCTTTTTAGAGCACCGTGGTGGTTTTATTTTATAGAAATTATTGATCTCTCATGCTTCATATATATTATTTTGAGAGTCTTTTAGAACAGCATGGTAATTTAGTTTGGCTATAAAACTAGTCCTAATATGATGGACATCCAAGATGGGTATAATAAAAACTTTCATATAAAGTGCGTTGAATACTATGAGAAGTTTGGTGCTTGATGATTGTTTTGAGACATGAGGATGGTGATATTAGAGTCATGCTAGTTGAGTAGTTGTGAATTTGAGAAATACTTGTGTTGAGGTTTGCAAGTCCCGTAGCATGCACGTATGGTAACCGTTGTGTAACAAATTTGAAGCAAGAGGTGTTTCTTTGATTGTCTTCCTTAAGAGTGGCGGTTGGGGACAAACGATGGTCTTTTCCTACCAATCTATCCCCCTAGGAGCATGCGCATATTTATTTGTTTCGATGACTTGTAGATTTTTGCAATAAGTATGTGAGTTCTTTATGACTAATGTTGAGTCCATGGTTTATACGCACTCTCACCCTTCCACCGTTGCTAGCCTCTCTAGTACTGCGCAACTTTCACCGATACCATAAACCCACCCTTTACCTTTATCAAAACAGCCACCATACCTGCCTATTATGGCATTTTCATAGCCATTCCGAGATATATTGCCATGCAACTTTCCCCCGTTTCATTTATTATGACACGCTTCATCATTCTCATATTGCTTTGCATGATCATGTAGTTGACATAGTATTTGTGGCAAAGCCACCATTCATAATTTTTTCATACATGTCACTCTTGATTCATTGCACATCCTAGTACGCCGTTGGAGGCACTCATATAGAGTCATATTTTGTTCTAAGTATCGAGTTGTAATCCTTGAGTTGTAACTAAATAGAAGTGTGATGATCATCATTATTAGAGCATTATCCCATGTGAGGAAATAAAAAAGAGGCCAAAGAAGCCAAACAAAAAAAAGAAAAAAAGAAAAAAAGAAAAAAAGAGACAATGCTACTATCCTTTTTCCACACTTGTGCTTCAAAGTAGCACCATGATCTTCATGATAGAGAGTCTCTTATTTTGTCACTTTCATATACTAGTGGGAATTTTCGCTATAGAACTTGGCTTGTATATTCCAACAATGGGCTTCCTCAAAATGCCCTAGGTCTTCCTGAGCAAGCAAGTTGGATGCACACCCAGTTAGTTTCTTTTGTTGTGCTTTCATACATTTATAGCTCTAGTGCATCCGTTGCATGGCAATCCCTACTCACTCACATTGATATTTATTGATGGGCATCTCCATAGCCCATTAATACGCCTAGTTGATGTGAGACCATCTTCCTCCTTTTTGTCTTCTCCACGACCACCATTCTATTCCACCTATAGTGCTATGTCCATGGCTCATGCTCATGTATTGCGTGAGAAATTGCTTGGCTTGTCATCGGGGGTGTGCATGATCTGAATATTTTGTGTGACGAAGATGGAGCATAGCCAAACTATATGATTTTGTAGGGATGATCTTTCTTTGGCCATGTTATTTTGAGAAGACATGATTACCTTGTTAGTATGCTTGAAGTATTATTATTTTTATGTCAATATTAAACTTTTGTCTTGAATCTTTTGGATCTGAACATTCATGCCACAATAAAGAAAATTACATTGATAATTATGTTAGGTAGCATTCGACATCAAAAATTCTATTTTTATCATTTACCTACTCGAGAACGAGCATGAATTAAGCTTGGGGGTGCTTGATACGTCTCCAACGTATCTATAATTTTTGATTGTTCCATGCTATTATATTATCTATTTTGGATGTTTAATGGGATTGAATATGCTCTTTTATATTATTTTTGGGACTAACCTATTAAACCGGAGGCCCAGTGCCAGTTTTTGTTTTTTTGCCTATTTTAGAGTTTCGCAGAAAAGGAATACCAAACGGAATCCAAATGGAATGAAACCTTCGTGATGATCCTTCTTGGACCGAAAGCAATCCATAAGACTTGGAGTAGAAGTCTGGAACTCCGCGAGGTGGCCACAAGACACGAGGGCGCGCCTAGGGGGTAGGCATGCCCTCACCCTCGTGGGCCCCTCGTAGATCCACCAACGTACTTATTTTGCCTATATATACTCTTATACCCTAGATCGATTGCAGAGAGCCATGAAACCACTTTTCCACCATCGCAACCTTCTGTACTCGTGAGATCCCATCTTGGGGCCTTTTCCGGCGATCTGCCGGAGGGGGAATCAATCACGGAGGGCTTCTACATCAACACCGTGGCCTCTCCGATGAAGCATGAGTAGTATACCACAGACCTTTGTGTCCATAGTTATTAGCTAGATGGCTTCTTCTCTCTCTCTTTGATTCTCAATACAAAGTTCTCCTCGAGATTCTTGGGATCTATTCGATGTAATACTCTTTTGCTGTGTGTTTGCCGAGATCCGATGAATTGTGGGTTTATGAACAAGATTATCTATGAATATTATTTGGTTCTTCTCTGAATTCTTATATGCATGATTTGATATCTTTGCAACTCTCTTAGAATTATTGGTTTAGTTTGGCCTACTAGATTGACCTTTCTTGCAATGGGAGAAGTGCTTAGCTTTGGGTTCAATCTTGCGGTGTCCTTTCCCAATGACAGTAGGGGCATCAAGGCATGTATTGTATTGTATTGTTGCCATCGAGGATAAAAAGATGGGGTTTATATCATATTGCTTGAGTTTATCCCTCTACATCATGTCATCTTGCTTAATGCGTTACTCTGTTCTTATGAACTTAATACTCTAGGTGCATGCTGGATAGCGGTCGATGTGTGGAGTAATAGTAGTAGATGCAGAATTATTTCGATCTACTTGACACGGACTTGATGCCTATATTCATGATCATTGCCTTAGATATCTCCATAACTATGCGCTTTTATATCAATTGCTTGGCAGTAATTTGTTCACCCACTGTAATACATGCTATCTTGAGAGAAGCCACTAGTGAAATCTATGTCCCCCGAGTCTCTTTCTTATTATATTGCATCTGTTTTATTTATATCACATCTCGTTTACTATTTTGCAATCTTTACTTTCCAATCTATACAACAAAGATACCAAAAATATTTACTTTACTATCTCTATCAGATCCCACTTTTGTGAGTGATCGTGAAGGGAGTGAGAACCCCTTTATCGCGTTGGTTGCAAGGTTCTTGATTGTTTGTGCAGGTACTAGGTGACTTGTGCGTTGTCTCCTACTGGATTGATACCTTGGTTCTGAAAAACTGAGGGAAATACTTACGCTACTTTGGTGCATCACCCTTTCCTCTTTAAGGGAAAACCAACACATGCTCAAGAGGTAGCACCGCCCACGACCTCCTGTCTGGCCCATCGGATGCACACAAGGAAGAGCTCCTCCCCGGTGCCTTCTACATGACAAACTGCTGCCCCTAGTGCGTTTCTGACGCACGTCCGCCACAGCAAATGGTCGCTGGCTGGCGGATGTGGCAACTCTGTTAGTTGCTAATGACCCTGCTGATCATCCTCTAGAGCCACTGACTTGTGGGCCCATGTTCCTGTTTAGGTTAACCTAATTTTTTGTTTAGATTAGTGCTAACCCCGTGGACCCCACGTGTCAGCTTTGACTTTGACCTCGTCAGAGTTGACTGGGCCCACCTATCAGCGACGCTAACAAGCACTGGGTCACTGACCAACGGGTCCCACATGTCAGGTTGACCTGGACGACTTAGTTGACTTGCTGACATCACAGTGACGCAATGCTGACGCAATAAGTCTTTTCTGGATTTAGTTTAATTTGGAATAACCAGGAAATTCCAGAATATGTTATAAACTTCTAAAAAGCATAGAAATTAATCTATAGCTTAGATGAAAATAATTTATCTATGAAAAATTATCAGAAATATCCAAAGAACCTGTTTATGGCCTTTCCATGCATGTTTGAACAACTTACAACTATTTCATATGACAATTTGTCTTATATGGAGTTTGAATTTGAGCCTTGGGTTCAAACGAACTTCATTTAAATTGCTTCTAGTTTCATTAGCACAAATCACAACATGTTGCCTTGTCATGATCATGCATCATATTATGCATTGCATTGATTGTGTTCATTCTTTGCTAGTCGGTGTTGTTCCCTCTCGATAGCAGACTTTTCTGATGTTGTGACTGTTGACACTTATGAAGTGCAGTACCATCTTCAGAAGTGCCGGGCAAGCAGACCCCTTGACCACTCCGATACAATCCTACTCTCTCGCCCTGCTCTCTTTTACTGCATTAGGACAACAACGATTCAACTGTTACATGTTACGGTAGTTGAACCCATTCCTCTGCATGACCTGTGTTTGCCACAGTAAATAGATGAAATGCACTAGCATGAGTAGGAGTTCTTTGAGCCATGATTTTCCTACTCATTCATGCTTGCTTGTCATGCCTTCTTTGCTTAGAGTTGTGTCAGGTATGATTCATCTGGGATGGATTGGGATGGTGGTGAACATGTCCTACTATTGAGAGCTAAGTGTGTGAACACGATTTGGTAAAGGTAGCGATGAGAGGCCATGTAGGAGTATGATGTCTGCTAGAACTACGTCGGTATTTCCCCAAAGAGGAAGGGATGATGCAGCACATCAATGGTAGGTATTTCCCTCAGTGATGAGACCAAGGTTATCGATCCAGTAGGAGAACCACGCAACACTACGTGAATGGCTGTAGGATCGAAAGTATGTCTAGAGGGTGGTGATTAAACTACTTGACCAACTAAAAATCTAGCCTTTCCCAATTTTAAGTCTTGGCAGATTTTAACAACTTAGCACAAGTCAAGCAATCAACCTACACATGCAAGTCTAAGAGTATAGCAGCGGAATGTAAAACATTTGCATATGAAGGTAAAGGGAGGAGTTTGGAGGGAGCAAACGCAATGTAGACACGAAGATTTTTGGCGTGGTTCCGATAGGTGGTGCTATCATACATCCACGTTGATGGACACTTCAACCCACAAAGGGTAACGGTTGCGTGAGTCCATGGAGGGCTCCACCCACGAAGGGTCCATGAAGAAGCAACCTTGTCTATCCCACCATGGCCATCGCCCACGAAGGACTTGCCTCACTAGGGTAGATCTTCACGAACTAGGCTATCTCCTTGCCCGTACAAACTCCTTGGTTCAACTCCACAATCTTGACGGAGGCTCCCAAGTGACACCTAACCAATCTAGGAGACACCACTCTCCAAAAGGTAATAGACGGTGTGTTGATGATGAACTCCTTGCTCTTGTGCTTCAAATGATAGTCTCCCCAACACTCAACTCTCTCTCTCACAGATTTGGATTTGGTGGAAAAACGATTTGAGTGGAAAGCAACTTGGGGAGGGCTAGAGATCAAGATTCAAATGGTTGGAATGGAATATCTTGGTCTCAACACATGAGTAGGTGGTTCTCTCTCAGAAAATGAATGCTGAAGTGTAGGGACGTTCTAATGGATCTCCTTGCTAATGAAGGAAGGGTGGATGGGTATATATAGCCTCCACACAAAATCTAACCATTACACACAATTCACCAAACTCGGTGGGACCGAATCAGGAAACTCGGTCAGACTGATTTAGTTCAAAATGTGAACATTAGGCTTTTCGATGGGACCGACATGTCAACTCGGTGGGACCGATTTCATTAGGGTTAGGGCATAACGTAATCTCGGTGAGACCGATTACTCAAACTCGGTGGGACCGACTTTGGTAATAAGCTAACCAGAGAGTTGGTTAGACAAACTCGGTGGGACCAATTTTCTCATTTTGTTGAGACTGAAATGTTACGTAGGGGAAACAAATAGTTTGCATTGCGAACTCGGTGGTACCGATCACTCATCTCGGTTGGACCAAAATGTTACGAAGGGAAACACAAAGTTTGCAATCCCATCTCGGTGAGACCGAGATCCCTATTGGTGAGACCGTAATGACTAGGGTTTCTAGCAGTGGCTATGTCGAGTGAACTCGGTGGTGACTGATAGAACATTTGGGTGGGGCCGAGTTTGACTTTTGGTTTGGGACATATGTGGATATGAGAAAGTGGTTGAGGGTTGTTGGAGCATATCGCTAAGCATTTTGAGCAAGTAAGTCATTAAGCAACACCTCATCCCCTTTTAATAGTATTGGCTTTTCCTATGGACTCAATGTGATCTTGGATCACTAAAATGAAAATGTAGAGTCTTGAGCTTGAGCCAATGTGTGTCCTTAGCATTTTGAGGGGTCCACATTCCTAATCCATGCCAATCATTGAACTTTCTGAAATGATCATCTTTAAATAGTATTAGTTCAATGAGCTATATGTTGTCAGTAATTACCAAAACCACCCAGGGATAGTTGCACTTTCAATGGCACCTGCACACAAATAACAAATACTTGCAACACGGCATATTAAAGGGGTTGTCAATCCCTTTCGGGTAACGGCGCCAGAAATTGGCAAATGGACGTGAGAAAGTTGTAATAAATTGATAGATAGATCGCGCAGGAACGCGAGATAAAATAAATAAGAATAAATTGCAGCAAGCTATTTTTGTATTTTTGGTTTAATAGATATGAAAATAAAAACAAATAAAAATAGATCTCAAAGGAAAATATGATAAAGAAGAGACCTGGGGGCCGTAGGTTTCACTAGTGGATTTTCTTGAGAAAAATAGCAAACAGTGGGTAAACAAATTACTGTTGGGAAATTGATAGAACTTCAAATAGGAATGATCATTATATAGGCATCACTTCCAAGATTAGTAGACCGACTCCTGCCTGCATCTACTACTATTACTCCCCACATCGGCCGCTATCTAGTATGCATCTAGTGTATAATTCATGGAAAACGGAGAAATGCAATAAGAACGAGGACATGATGTAGACAAGATCTATTTATGTAGAAATAGACCCCATATTGTTATCCTTAATAGAAATGATACATATGTGTCGGTTCCCCTTCTGTCACTGGGATCAAGCACCGTAAGATCGAACCCATCACAAAGGACCTCTTCCCATTCCAAGATAAATAGATAAAGTTGGCCAAACAAAATCCAAATATTGGAGAAGAAATACGAGGCTATAAGCAATCATGCATATAATATATCAAATAAGACTCAAATAACTTTCATGGATAAAAAGATAGATCTGATCATAAACTCAAAGTTCATCGGATCCCAACAAACACACTGCAAAAAGAGTTACATCATATGGATCTCCGAGTGACTATTGTATTGAGAATCAAAAGAGAGAGAGAGGAATCCATCTAGCTACTAACTACGGACCTGTAGGTCTACAAAGAACTACTCACGCATCATCGGAGAGGCACCAATGGACATGATGAACCCCTCCGTGATGGTGTCTAGATTGGATCTGGTGGTTCTGGAACTTGCGGCGGCTGGAATTGATTTTTGTCGACTCCCCTAGGGTTTCTGGAATATTGGGGTAGTTATAGAGCAAAGAGGCGGTTCGGGAGGCCACCAAGGTGGGCACATCCCACCATGGCGCGCATGGGCCTCCAGGCGCACCCTGGTGTCTTGTGCTCACCTCGGGCTCCTGCTTCGGTACTTCTTTGGCCCACCGGATGTCTTCTGATCCAAAAAAATCCACAAAAAGTTTCACTGTGTTTGGACTCCATTTGATATTGATTTCCTGCAATGTAAAAAACATGCAGAAAATAGCAACTGACACTTAGCACTATGCCAATAGGTTAGTACCAACAAATGATATGAAATGGCTATAAAATAATTGTAAAACATCCAAGAATGATAATATAACAGCATGGAACAATAAAAAATTGTAGATACATTGGAGACGTATCAGAGTACATGGTGGGTTGTCTCATTGACACCGTCCTTAGGAATTGAGTTATGTGTTTGTGATCCAAGACAGTTACTACCACACATTGGGCTCTGGGCACTCCAGGCTCTCTCAACTTATTAATCGCCTTGATCTCTGTCTAGGAGTTGGAACTAGTTTCTGGTGTTTGTAGGATATGTGCTGGAGGCTGTGCATAGCACTGACGCTAGGGGTGGGCTATGATGTCGTAGATACACCGTGGCACGGTGTACCGGGGCACCCATTTGGTGGGCTCGGGAACCATGCACATATCGTTTGGGGCCGTAGTGGAAACCTCGGCCAGACTTACCTGTGGATGAAACTCAAATAGGCGGTAAACCTGGACTAGATTCATGTGGTTAGTCAGGTCGTGGCTGACACCCTTGCTAGGCTTCTGCTTGAAGGTTGCCGAGAACATGACGTGTAAACGGATATAAGTGGTGAGAGCATGTGTGAAGAAGTACACCCCTGCAGGGTTATATATGATCTATTCGAATAGCCGCGCCCGCGGATATGGGCTACTTGGAAAGCTTATATGGTTCATAGGTATCTGGAAGTGGTTACTCTAAAATGCGCAAGATAAGTGTGAGTGCTATGGATGGCCTTCTGCTAGGGAGACGGGAGCGGATCCACATTGGTGTATTTATATGGTGAATATGTGGACTCGTGTGCGCCACCTCAAAGAAGTTACTGGTAGTCATAATACAAGATAGCCACCGAGTCAAAGCTGGCTTGCTGCAGTTAAACTCCACCATCCCTTTGTTGATACTGATGCATACATAGATAGTTCTGATCTAAGTCCTGCTGAGTACCTTTGTACTCACGTTTGCTTAATTTATGTTTTGCAGAGGAGACTTCAGTCTCTAGTAGTTTCACGTGGGCTTCAATGATTAGTTTGGGAATCCTAGACAGAGGTCTGTTCCTATCGAGGGTCTTGTAAATAGACATACTTTCTAGCCTTCTTTCTTTTCATCTATGTGTACCCAGACATGATAAGCTTCCGCATGTGCTTGTTGCTTGTATGACTTTGTATGTTGGGTCATGAGACCCATGTTTGTAATATCATGCTATGTACAGCTCTCTAGAGCCTTTCAAATAAATACTTTGAGTCGTAGAGTTTTGTTGTGATGCCATGTTGTATTTACACATGTCGAGCATATTGTATGTATGTTATTGAAATGCTTGGTATGTGTGGGATACGACACCTAGTTGTTTATTCTTGGTAGCCTTCCTTATGGGGAAATGCCTCCTAGTGCTTCCATTCAGAACACATGGATTGACCAACATGTGTCCTTCTTTGCTCCCGTGTTTGTCCCTTCGGAAAAAAGTCACACGGTGTTGACCGGAGTCCTGATAGCTTTCTACACCCCGCTTACACTCGCTACTGACGGACACGTGCATTGCTGGGTCATGTATGCCTGTCCCTGTAAGTTTGTGCCACCTTGGGTTTACGACTAGTCATCTCAGCCCGGGTTCTTTAGCATATGGATGCTAATGACACAATCATATACGTGAGCCAAAAGATGCAAACAGTCTTGGCCAAGGTAAGGCTGCAGCCTTGGGATACCGTGCATGAGGCCGCAAAGTGATATGATATGTTACATGCTAGATCGGTGTGACTTAGGATCGAGGTCCTGGAAAGGGATAAGTGAGGGGGGCCACATGGGGCCCACTATCCACCAGGGCGCACATGGGGTGGCTGGCATGCCCTAGTGCCTAGTGGCCAACAGAGGCACCCCCCTGTGATGTTATTTATACCAAAAATTCTTAAATATTCAGGAAAAATCATGTCAAAATTTCAAAGCACTCTGAGCACTTTTATTTTGGGCACTTTCTTATTGCACGCAAAATTCAGAAAACAGGAAAACATGGCATTTTATTGTATTTAACTAAAAGTAATAGAAAACAAAAGTGTAGGGATAGAAGGTTGTGTCTACTAAATTCACTAACCACGTGCCTCTCGAAAATAATCCATTAATAAGGTTGATCAAGTCTTATTAACAACCACTTTCGATTAGCATGAACCCGAAGAATTTTTGTAAAACGCTAAGTTACCTCAACGGGGATATGCATCTCCCCAACAATAAGTGTTTCATATTTCTTTTTGGAAGTAGGAAGAGGGAGCTGAAAACTTGCAATAGTAATTGTCGGAGATTTTTCAATAACATTAATACCATTCACTTGGAATTTTTTCTTCGGAAAGTGCACCGTATGCTCATTACCATTGATATGAAAAGTGACTTTGATTTTATTGCAATCAATAGAAGTCCCTATAGTGTTCAAAAAGGGTCTACCAAGGCTAATCGACATGTTGTCATCCTCGGTCATCTCAAGTATAACAAAGTCTGTTAAGCTAGTAACATTTGCAACAACAATGGGCCTATCCTAACAAATATCGATAGGTATGACAGTTGATTTGTTATCCATTTGCAATGATATTTCAGTAGGTGTGATTTTATTCAAATCAAGTTTTTTGTATGAAGAGAAAGGCATAACACTAACACGAGCTCCCAAATCACATAAGCAGTTTTGACACAATTTCTTTTAATGGATCATGGTATAGTTGGTATTCCTGGATCTCCTAGTTTCTTAGGTACAACATCCTTAAAATAATAATTAGGAAGCATGGTGGAGATTTAAACTTTAATTATTTTCCTTTTATAAGTGACAATCTCTTTCATATATTTAGCATAAGGGGCCATCTTTAAAATATCAGTCAAACGAGTATGCAAAAAGACTGGCCTAATCATTTCAACAAAGTGTTCAAATTCTCATCCTTTTTATTAGATGGTTTAGGTGGAAATGGCATGGGTTTCTGAACCCATGGTTCTCTTTCCTTTCCATGTTTTCTAGCCACAAAGTCTCCTTTATCACAATGTTTATTTTTAGGTTGTGGGTTACCAAGTTCAACAACGGGTTTTATCTCAACATCATTATCTGGTTCTTTTTCATTGTCTTGTTGAGTATATTCATGAACGTCATCATTTTCATTTTCATTATCACTAGTTGAATGTTCATTACCAGATTGAGCATCTAAGATAGAGACATCATTGTAACCTTCAGAGGGTTTTTCTATTTCAGGTTCACTAGAAGTATGCAAAGTCCTATCTTTTTCTTCTTCTTTTTCTTTATAGAAGGATTAGGTGCATTAGTGTAAATTCTTTGAGAGTCTTGTTCAATTATTTTAGGGTGACCTTTAGAATGAAGTGGTTCTTGAGTCATTTTACCTCCTCTAGTCGCTACTCTAACAACATAATCATCCATATTATTATTGTTCATTTCACTAAGCAAATCTCTCTGAGATTTAGCAACTTGTTCTAAATGAGTTTGAACCACCGAGGGATGTTTCCCTACTCCCCTAACATCATTAGTGATTCTAAATAACAAGTCACCCAAGCGAGCAATCATATCCGAATTTTGTTTTAATTGTTTCATAACATAGGCATTGAAGTGATCTTGCTTCATTATATTGTCAAATTCATATAAGCATTGGCTAGGAGGTTTATTATAAGGGATGTCACCTTCATCAAACTTTAAAAGATAATTTACCTCCACCACCTATGGTGGTGTGTCAAGACCATGTATTCCTTCAATAGGTGGTAAATTCTTAACATCTTCAGCTTTAATACCTTTTTCCTTCATACATTTCTTTGCCTCTTGCATATCTTTAGGGCTGAGAAATAAAATACCCCTCTTCTTTGGAGTGGGTTTTGGCGGTGGTTCAGGAAGTGTCCAATCATCATAATTCTTCAATATATTATTCAATAATTCTTCATCTTCACTGGTACGCGTCGGTCCTATATAAATGGTTTTTTAACCCCTTTCCGTGATGACATTTGGAACCGTCGGCAAGTGTGTGGGCGATAGTGTTGGGGAACGTAGTAATTTCAAAAATTTTCCTACGCACACGCAAGATCATGGGATGCATAGCAACGAGAGGGGAGAGTGTCGTCCACATACCCTCGTAGACCGTTAAGCGGAGGCGTTATGACAACGCGGTTGATCTAGTCGTACGTCTTCACGATCGACCGATCCTCAGTACCGAACGTACGGCACCTATGCGTTTAGCACACGTTTAGCTTGATGACATCCCGTGAACTCACGATCCATTAGAGCTCGGGGAAGAGTTTCGTCAGCACGACGGCATGGTGACGATGTTGATGAAGCTACTGACGCAGGGCTTCGCCTAAGCACCGCTACGATATAACTGAGGTGGATTATGGTGGAGGGGGGCACCGCACATGGCTAAGAGATCAACAGATCAATTGTTGTGTCTATGGGGTGCCCCTGCCCCCGTATATAAAGGACCTAGGGGGAGGCGGCCGACCAAGGAGGAGGGTGCACCAAGGGGGGAGTCCTACTCCCACCGGGAGTAGGACTCCCTCTTTTCCTAGTTGGAGTAGGAGAGGAGAAGGAAGAGAGAGAAGAGAGAAGGAAAGGGGGGCGCCGCCCCCTCCTTGTCCAATTCAAAATAGAGGGGGAGGGGGCACGCGGCTGCCCTTGGCCGCCCATCCTCTTCTCCCACTAAGGCCCATTAGGCCCAATATACTCCCCGGGGGGTTCCGGTAACACCCCGATAATCCAGTAAATGTCCAAAACCTCCCGAAACCTTTCCGGTATCCGAACATAGTCATACAATATATTGATCTTTACATATAGACCATTTCGAGACTCCTTGTCATGTCGGTGATCATATCCGGACTCCGAACTACCTTCGGTAAATCAAAACACAAAAACTCATAATACCGATTGTCACAGAACTTTAAGCGTGCGGACCCTACGGGTTCGATAACTATGTAGACATGACCGAGACATGTCTCTGGTCAATAACCAATAGCGGAACTTGGATGCTCATATTGGTTCCTACATATTCTACGAGGATCTTTATCGGTGAAACCGCATAACAACATATGTTGTTCCCTTTGTCATCGGTATGTTACTTGCCCGAGATTCGATCATCGGTATCTCAATACCTAGTTCAATCTCGTTACCGGCAAGTCTCTTTACTTGTTCCGTAATGTAACATCCCGCAACTAACTCATTAGCCACATTGCTTGCAAGGCTTATAGTGATGTGCATTACCGAGAGGGCACAGAGATACCTCTCCGACAATCGGAGTGACAAATCCTATTCTTGATCTATGCCAACACCACGAACACCATTGGAGACACCTGCAGAGCACCTTTATAATCACCCAGTTATGTTGTGACATTTGGTAGCACACAAAGTGTTCCTCCGGTTTTCGGGAGTTGCATAATCTCATAGTCATAGGAACATGTATAAGTCATGAAGAAAGCAATAGCAATAAACTTAAATGATCAAGTGCTAAGCTAAAGAAATGGGTCAAGTCAATCACATCATTCTCCTAATGATGTGATCCCGTTGATCAAGTAACAACTCATGTCTATGGCTAGGAAACTTAACCATCTTTGATCAATGAGCTAGTCAAGTAGAGGCATACTAGTGACACTATGTTTGTCTATGTATTCACACATGTATTATGTTTCTGGTTAATACAATTCTAGCATGAATAATAAACATTTATCATGAAATAAGGAAATAAATAATAACTTTATTATTGCCTCTAGGGCATATTTCCTTCAGTCTGCCACTTGCACTAGAGTCAATAATCTAGATTACACAGTAATGATTCTAACACCAATGGAGTCTTGGTGCTGATCATGTTTTGCTCGTGGAAGAGGCTTACTCAGCGGGTCTGTAACATTCAGATCCGTATGTATCTTGCATATCTCTATGTCTCCCACCTGGACTTGATCCTGGATGGAATTGAAGCATCTCTTGATATGCTTGGTTCTCTTGTGAAATCTGGATTCCTTTGCCAAGGCAATTGCACCAGTATTGTCACAAAAGATTTTCATTGGACCCGATGCACTAGGTATGACACCTAGATCGGAAATGAACTCCTTCATCCAGACTCCTTCATTTGCTGCTTCCGAAGCAGCTATGTACTCTGCTTCACACGTAGATCCCGCCACAACGCTTTGCTTAGAACTTCTCGAACTGACAGCTCCACCGTTCAATATAAACACGTATCCGGTTTGCGATTTAGAATTGTCTGGATTAGTGTCAACGCTTGCATCAACGTAACCATTTACGATGAGCTCTTTGTCACCTCCATAAATGAGAAACATATCCTTAGTCCTTTTCAGGTATTTCAGGATATTCTTGACTGCTGTCCAGTGATCCACTCCTGGATTACTTTGGTACCTCTCTGCTAAACTAATAGCAAGGCACACATCAGGTCTGGTACACAACATTGCATACATGATAGAGCCTATGGCTGAAGCATAGGGAACATTTTTCATTTTCTCTCTATCTTCTACAGTGGTCGGGCATTGAGTCTTACTCGATTTTCCACCTTGTAACACAGGAAAGAACCCTTTCTTAGCTTGATCCATTTTGAACTTCTTCAAAACTTTATCAAGGTATGTGCTTTGTGAAAGTCCAATTAAGCGTCTTGATCTATCTCTATAGATCTTGATGCCCAATATATAAGCAGCTTCACCGAGGTCTTTCATTGAAAAACTCTTATTCAAGTATCCTTTTATGATATCCAGAAATTCTATATCATTTCCAATTAACAACATGTCATCCACATATAATATTAGAAATGCTACAGAGCTCCCACTCACTTTCTTGTAAATACAGGCTTCTCCGAAAGTCTGTATAAAACCATATGCTTTGATCACACTATCAAAGCGTTTATTCCAACTCCGAGAAGCTTGCACCAGTCCATAAATGGATCGCTGGAGCTTGCACACTTTGTTAGTACCCTTTGGATCGATAAAACCTTCAGGTTACATCATATACAACTCTTCTTCTAGAAAACAATTCAGGAATGCAGTCTTTATATCCATTTGCCAAATTTCATAATCATTAAATGCAGCAATTGCTAACATCATTCGGACGGACTTAAGCATCACTACGGGTGAGAAGGTCTCATCGTAGTCAACTCCTTGAACTTGTCGAAAACCTTTCGCAACAAGTCGAGCTTTGTAGACAGTAACATTACCGTCAGCATCAGTCTTCTTCTTGAAGATCCATTTATTCTCGATGGCTTAACGATCATCGGGACAGTCAACCAAAGTCCACACTTTGTTCTCATACATGGATCCCATCTCAGATTTCATGGCCTCAAGTCATTTTGCGGAATCTGGGCTCATCATCTCTTCCTCATAGTTCGTAGGTTCATCATGACATGACCTCCAGAACAGGATTACCGTACCACTCTGGTGCGGATCTTGCTCTGGTTGGCCTACATGGTTCGGTAGTAACTTGATCTAAAGTTTTATGATCATCATCATTAGCTTCCTCACTAATTGGTGTAGGTGTCACAGGAACCAGTTTCTGTGATGAACTACTTTCCAATAAGGGAGCAGGTACAGTTACCTCATCAAGTTCTACTTTCCTCCCACTCACTTCTTTCGAGAGAAACTCCTCTTCTAAGAAGGATCCATTCTTAGCAACGAATGTCTTGCCTTCGGATCTGTGATAGAAGGTGTACCCAACAGTTTCCTTTGGGTATCCTATGAAGACACATTTCTCCAATTTGGGTTCGAGCTTATCAGGTTGAAGCTTTTTCACATAAGCATCACAACCCCAAACTTTAAGAAACGACAACTTTGGTTTTTTGCCAAACCACATTTCATAAGGTGTCATCTCAACGGATTTTGATGGTGCCCTATTTAACGTGAATGCAGCTATCTCTAAAGCATAACCCCAAAACGATAGCGGTAAATCAGTAAGAGACATCATAGATCGCACCATATCTAGTAAAGTACGATTACGACGTCCGGACACACCATTACGTTGTGGTGTTCCGGGTGGCGTGAGTTGCGAAACTATTCCACATTGTTTCAAATATAAACCAAACTCGTAACTAAACTATTCTCCTCCATGACCAGATCGTAGAAACTTTATTTTCTTGTTACGATGATTTTCCACTTCACTCTGAAATTCTTTGAACTTTTCAAATGTTTTAGACTTATGTTACATTAAGTAGATATAACCATATCTGCTCAAATCATGTGTGAAGGTGAGAAAATACCGATACCCGCCGCGAGCTTCAACATTCATCGGACCACATACATCAGTATGTATGATTTCCAACAAATCTGTTGCTTGCTCCATTGTTCCGGAGAACGACGTTTTAGTCATCTTGCCCATGAGGCATGGTTCGCAAGTACCAAGTGATTCATAATCAAGTGATTCCAGAAGTCCATCAGTATGGAGTTTCTTCATGTGCTTTACACCAATATGACCTAAACGGCAGTGCCACAAATAAATTGCACTATCATTATCAACTCTGCATCTTTTGGCTTCAACATTATGAATATGTGTATCACTACTATCGAGATTCAACACAAATAGACCACTCTTCAAGGGTGCATGACCATAAAAGATATTACTCATATAAATAGAACAACCATTATTCTCAGATTTAAATGAATAACCGTCTCGCATGAAACAAAATCTAGATATAATGTTCATGCTTAACGCTGGCACCAAATAACAATTATTCAGGTCTAAAACTAATCCCGAAGGTAGATGTAGAGGTAGCGTGCTGACGACGATCACATCGACTTTGGAACCATTTCCCATGCGCATCATCATCTCGTCCTTAGCCAGTATTCGCTTAATCCGTAGTCCCTGTTTCGAGTTGCAAATATTAGCAACAAAACCAGTATCAAATACCCAGGTGCTACCGCGAGCTCTAGTAAGGTACACATCAATAACATGTATATCACATATACCTTTGTTCACCTTGCCATCCTTCTTATCCGTCAAATACTTGGGGCAGTTCTTCTTCATGTGACCAGTCCCTTTGCAGTAGAAGCACTTAGTCTCAGGCTTAGGTCTAGACTTGGGTTTCTTCTCTTGAGCAACAACTTGTTTGTCATTCTTCTTGAAGTTCCCTTTCTTCTTCCCTTTACCCTTTTTCTTGAAACTAGTGGTCTTGTTGACCATTAACACTTGATGCTCCTTCTTGATTTCTACCTCCGCAGCCTTTAGCATTGCGAAGGTCTCGGAAATCGTCTTATCCATCCCTTGCATATTATAGCTCATCCTGAAGCTCTTGTAGCTTGGTGGCAGTGATTGAAGAACTCTGTCAATGACACTATCAACCGGAAGATCAACTCCCAACTGAGTCAAGTGATTATGGTACCCAGACATTCTGAGTATATGTTCACTGACAGAACTATTCTCCTACATCTTGCAGCTATAGAACTTATTGGAGACTTCATATCTCTCAATCCGTGTAACACCCACAATGCGGCTATACCTCCCACGTGTCGGGGCATGACTTAGAGGCATAGCTGCATGGTAGGCTTGTCGCAAGAGGGGTAATCTTTACACATCCCATGTACTGAATAAGAAAGGGATAAAGAGTTGGCTTACAATCGCCACTTCACACAATACATGAATAGTCCATACATCATCCAAAATACAATCAAAGGTCCGACTACGGAAGCAAAATAAAGAAAGACAACCCCAAATGCTACATCCCCGATTGTCCCAAATGAGCTGCACTACTGATCATCCAGAAAAGAAACATAGTAACGGCTCGAATCCTCGTCGAACTCCCACTTGAGTTCGGTAGTGTCCCCTGCACTGGCATCATCGGCATCTGCATCTATTTGGAAGTATCCGTGAGTCACGAGGACTCCGCAATCTCACACCCGCGAGATCAAGACTATTTAAGCTTATGGGTAGGAAAGGGTAGTGAGGTGGAGCTACAACAAGCACTAGCATATATGGTGGCTAACATACGCAAAAGAAAGCGAGAAGAGAAGCAACGGTCGGGAAACTATAAGTGATCAAGAAGTGATCCTGAAGCTACTTACGTTCAAGCATAACATGAGACCGTGTTCTCTTCCCGGACTCCGCCGAAAAGAGACCATCGTGGCTACACATGCGGTTGATTCATTTTAATTAAGTTAAGTATCAAGTTCTCTACAACCAGATATTAACAAATTCCCATCTGCCACATAACCGCGGGCATGGCTCTCGGAAGTTTATACCCTGCAGGGGTGTCCCAACTTAGCCCATCACAAGCTCTCACGGTCAACGAAGGATATTCCTTCTCCCGGGAAGACCCGATCAGTCTCGGAATCCCGGTTACAAGACATCTCGACAATGTCAAAACAAGTACAGCAAAGCCACCAGATGTGCCGACAAATCCCGATAGGAGTCACACATATCTCGTTCTCAGGGCAACATCGGATGAGATAGGCTACGAGTAAAACCAACCCTCGAGTTTCCCCGAGGTGGCCCCACAGCAGGCGGCTCGGTTCGGACCAACACTCAGAGGAGCACCGGCCCCGGGGGGGGGGGGGGGGGGGGGGTTAAAATAAAGATGACCCTTGAGTCTGCAGAACCCAAGGGAAACGTATATGGTGTCAGGTAGGCAAATGGTAAAACCATGGTTGGGCCTTGTTGGAGGAGTTTTATTCAAAGCAAACTGTCAAGGGGTTCCCACAACACCCAACCGCGTAAGGAACACAAAATCAAGGAACATAACACCGGTATGACGAAAACTAGGGCGGCAAGAGTGGAACAAAACACCAGGCAAAAGGCTGAGCCTTCCACCCTTTACCAAGTATATAGATGCATTAATGTAAATAAGATATAGTACTGATATCCCAACAATATCCATGTTCCAACATTGAACAAACTTCAACTTCACCTGCAACTAGCAACGCTATAAGAGGGGCTGAGCAAAAGTGGTAACATAGCCAAACAACAATTTCCTAGGAAAGGTGGGTTAGAGGCTTGACATGGCAATATGGGAGGCATGATATAACAAGTGGTAGGTAGCGTGACATAGCAATAGAGCGGTCAACTAGCGAGCAAAGATAGAAGTGATCTCGAGGGTATGGTCATCTTGCCTGCAAATTTCTCAGAGTTGATGAAAGCTTGATCCTTGTTAGCATACTCAACAGGTTCCTCGATCACATACTCGTCTCCCAGCTCTACCCAAAGCAAGAACACAAGCAAATGACCAACAATCAATCACGGTGCAATGCACACGCAACATGATGCAATACATGGCATGATATGCAAGATGTGATATGCATTGCATATGCGTGCTTAGGAAGGGAAAGAATGATCAAGGCATCAACTTGGCAAACCAAGTGTGCCTCTGGAAAGATGAGATGATTTCGGTCAAAATCGATATAAAGATCACCGGAAACGGAGGCACGGTTTGCAAATGACAAGCAAAAGAAGAATGGTGCAAAATTGTAATTAACAGCACGATGCTACTTAGCATGCAACAAGAAACTAAGCTACTGCACTCCAACATAACAACAAAGCATATGGCGGTGATGTACACAAGATGCTTGACAAAACCAGAACACTAAGCTACAGCTAAATCACACTAGAACAGGTTCAAACAAGTATGGCAAACGTGGAAAAGATATCAGCTTCATAGACTTAGAGAAATTACTAACATGTCAAAAACAACATTAGGAAGCAATGTTTAGAGCAAGCAAACATCATCCTACAGGAACATATCATAGAAAACCAAGGCATGGAATGATTCTACTAAAAGCATACATCAAAATTCCCTTACTGATCATGAGCCTAAAAGGCACAGAAGATATGATGGAAACCATGTAAACATAGCAAGTTTTATTAACAGTTTCAGACTTGGCAGAAAAACAGAGCATGGCATAAACAGATTTATGAAGGCAACTTTGCGAGCTCAAATCACTCACCAAAAAGCATTGCATGACAAAACAAGCATACCAACAGCAAGATGAAATGTTCATGAAGCTAACAATGGCAAGAGAATGTTCATAGGATGCATGGATCACTAACAACAACCATGGCAATATTGATTAACATGTAAACAATCTACCAGGAACATTTTATAGCAAAAGTAGAGCAAGAACAAGACATGCTAGACAACTCCATAATTGCAAACAAGGGCATGGATGGATAGAGCATAACCACATGTTCAAAACATCCTTACTGAAGTATCCCAAAATAAGCAAGGATATCACTCATAAACTGATGATCTCCAGCAGCTAACATTTTATAGCACTCTTGCATCAACGAAAAGGGCATCACAATGAACATGAACATGCATGGGAATGTTCTATCATGGAGAGCTCAACGAGACGAACGGATTGATATATCATATGCATAATTCGGAGTCACGGTCACCGAGATACAACATGATGAAGAGGTGCACAAAATATTCAGGGGTTCAGGACTTAGTGGACATCTCACCTCCGCGAAAGTCAACGCGGGAAGAGGTGGTACCGGGATGGAGTGGATCGGGATGGCGGGTGGCGTTTGGTTCGAAGGATGGCTGGATCTGGTCCCGGTTAGCGCGTACTTCAAGGATCGCCGGGATCTGGCCGGAACTTCACCGGAGACGAAGGAGATGCGGTGGTCGCTAGGCTCTCCGACGGGAGGAGCTCGCCGGCGTTCGTGCGAAGCCGTTCGGCGGAGGAGGCGCGGGCGTGGGCTCGCGCGGGAGGCGGCGGACGGCTCGGGCGCGGTGGCTGGGCGGCGCGGTCACCGGCGGGAGGCAGCGGCGAGGAAGCTTGGGCGTCGCGGGAAGGCGCGTGGGCGGGGCAGCAGCGATGGGCCAGGCGGGCCCTCCTCGGGCTCACCGGGCCATGGTGGCTGGGCGGCGGAGAAGGACACGTGGCGGCTCAGGAGTGGACGGGGCGCGGCGGCGGACGCGTCCGGAGGCGGAGAGGGCTAGGTTAGGGATTGATCCGCGTGAAAATTCGGGGAGGGGCACCTATTTATAGGTAGGAGGAGGTAGGAGTGTCCAAATGAGGTGTAGTTTTTGCCCACATGATCGTGATCCGACGACAGAGGACATGGAGATGGTTTAGATGGGTTTTTGGGCCGTTCTGGAGGGGTGTTCGGCTGCAACACACAAGTGGCTTTCGTGGTTACCCGGTTAACCTTTGGAGCATCAAACAGACTCCAAATGAAACGAAATTTGACAGGCGCTTTACCGGCGGTCTACCGGTGGTGTACCAAGGCCACTTGGAAAATCTCGGTCCATTCCGAGAACGTTTAACACCCGCTCACAAAAAGAGACAAGAGGGGCGCGCTGGTGCATGTGGGAGTGTCGGATTGCGAAATAGACAACGGGGAAAATGCTCGGATGCATGAGACGAACACGAATGCAAAATGTGATGCACATGATGACATGATATGAAATGCATGACATGAACAAAATGCAAAAACGAAGACAAAACCCAACCACGAAGGGAAATCTCATAACTTAAGGCCAGAAATGGCAAGAGTCGGAGTTACAAATATGGCAAGTTACATCCGTGGTGTTACAACACTCCACCACTACAAGAGGATCTCGTCCCGAGATCTAGGACTGAAAGAACTCCGGATATTCGGAACGGAGGTGATCCTCGCGTTCCCAGGTGGCGTCTCGGTCGGAATGGTGTGACCACTTCACTTTCAGGAATTTGATTGACTTGTTGCGAGTCTTGCGCTGAGTTTCTTCAAGAATAGCCACGGGATGCTCATGATAAGACATATATTCTTGGAGATCAATCTCTTCGAAGTTGATGGTGCGCTCAGGAGTCTTGAAGCACGTGTGAAGCTGTGACACATGAAACACATCGTGCACATTTGCAAAGTTGGACGGAAGCTCAAGTTGATAGGCGATGTCGCCTCTTTTACCAATGATCTTGAAAGGACCCACATATCTAGGGGCAAGCTTCCCTTTGATACCTGAGTGACGAGTGCCTTTCATTGGGGAGACGCGGAGGTAGACATGGTATCCGATCTCAAAAGCCAAGTCACGGTGCTTGCTATCATAGTAACTCTTCTGGCGCGATTGCGCGACTTTGAGATTTTCACGGATGACTTTACACATTTCTTCAGCTTCTGTGATTAAGTCATTGCCAAGAAGTTGGCGTTCACCAGTCTCTGACCAATTGAGAGGAGTACAACACTTTTTGCCATAGAGAATTTCGAATGGGGCCTTGCCCGAACTCGCTTGGAAGCTGTTGTTGTAGGAGAACTCGGCATATGGAAGACAATATTCCCACTTCATACCGAAGGAAATGACACAAGCCCAGAGCATATCTTCAAGGATTTGATTGACTCGCTCGACTTGGCCACTAGTTTGAGTATGGAAGGTTGTGCTGAAGCGAATGTTGGTGCCCATGGCCTTCTGGAAGGAGTAACAAAACTTGGAGGTGAAAATGCTTCCACGATCTGAAGATATCAATTGTGGAATGCCGTGCAAGGAGACAATCCTGGAGGTGTATAGCTCTGCCAGCTGAGCTGCTATGATAGATTCTTTGATTGGAAGGAAATGAGCCACTTTTGTAAGCTTGTGGATGACAAAAAAGATAGCATCATTTCCACGCTTGTACTTGGGAAATCCAGTCATGAAGTCCATCTCAATATGGTCAAACTTCCATTCTGGAATAGCAAGAGGTTGGAGGAGACCAACTGGCCGTTGGTGTTCTGCTTTCACCCTTCTGCAGACATCACATTCATTCACGAATTGAGAAATTTCTCGCTTCATTCGAGTCCACCAATATGATTGCTTGAGGTCATGGTACATCTTCGTAGTTCTAGGATGAATGGTATAAGGGAATTGTGCACCTTGTTCATAATGACTTTCCTTAGATCACCTTTAGGAACCACAATTCGGTCCTCGAAGAATAGAGTGTCTTTGTCATCAATGCGATAGCACTTGTATTTGGGTTGGCTCTTGGCAATCCCATTTTTCACCTTCTTCACCATGGAATCCAGGAGTTGTGCCTCACGATTTTGATCTTCCAAAGTAGGAGAGGCTTGGAGGTTGGCAAGAAAGCCTTGAGGAACAACTTGGAGATTCAGTTTGCGGAAAGCTTCACAAAGGTCCGGTTGGAAGGGCTTGAGAATTAAGCTGTTGCAGTAAGCCTTCCTGCTCAAAGCATCTGCAATGACATTGGCCTTTCCTGGAGTTTATTCAATACTCGGATTGTATTCTTGAATAATTTTGACCCAACGAGTCTGCCTGAGGTTGAGGTTGGGTTGAGTGAAGATGTACTTGAGGCTCTTATGATCTGTGAAGATGTCCACTTTCCTTCCCAACAAGAGATGTCTCCACGTTAATAATGCATGGACAACTGCCGCCAACTCAAGGTCGTGAGTGGGGTAGTTCCTTTCGTTGGGCTTCAACTGACGAGAGGTATAGGCCACAACTTTCTTCTCTTGCATTAACACATCACCGACACCTTGTAAGGAGGCATCACAGAAAACTTCAAATGACTTGGATTCATCAGGAGGAGTCAAGACATGAGCTGTGACTAGCTTCTCTTTGAGGGTGTTGAAAGCAACATCACATTCTGGTGTCTAGACATACTTGACATGCTTCTAGAGGAGGTTGGAAAGAGGCTTTGTAATCTTAGAGAAATTCTCAACGAATCTTTGACAATAGCTTGCAAGCCCAAGAAAACTGTGGAGCTGCTTGACATTCTAGGAGGCTCCCAATTCACAATTGCAGACACCTTCTCAGGATTAACAACGATGCCCTTGGCGGAGATGATATGACCAAGGTAAAGAACTTCGTCAAGCCAGAACTCACACTTGGAAAACTTCGCATAGAATTGATGCTCTCTGAGTTTGTCGAGTACCAATCTCAAATGCTTGGCATGATCCTCCTTATTCTTGGAAAAGACCAAGATATCATCGATATACACCAGGACGAAATCATTTGTGTAAGGGTTGAAGATGAAGTTCATCATGCGAGAGAATGTTGCAGGAGCATTGACAAGGCCGAAAGACATGATAGTATATTCATAAGAACCATAGCTTGTTCTGAATGCTGTATTGGGGATATCTTCTTCACGAATGCGAATCTGATGATAGCCCATACGGAGGTCAAGCTTGGAGAATACTTGAGCACCCTTAAGTTGCTCGAATAGCTAATTGATGTTGGGAAGTGGATACTTGTTCTTTATTGTCTTCTTATTCAATGGGCGGTAGTCGACACAAAGTCGGTCCATGCCATCCTTCTGGACAAAAAGAACACCACAACCCCATGGAGATGAACTCGGTCTGATCAGACCTAGACGCTCTTGTTCATCTAGTTGTTTCTTCAATTCCTTTAGTCCAAGCTTGTAAGGATGCTTGCAAACAGGTTCCGTACCAGGCTCAAGATCGATGATGAATTCAACTGGCCGATGAGGAGGCATTCACGGAAGCTCTTCTGGAAAGACATATTGATAGTCACAAATGACTGGAATCTGAGAGATGTCATCCAACTTGCCCTTCTCATTGAGAGAAAACAGTCAAATGATTTCATCATGAGCGGCATACATGATCACTTCCTCAGAAGAGTGTGTCAATTGAATTTCTCTGGCAGCACAATCGAGCAGAGACTTGTGCTTGGAAAGCCAGTCCATGCCGAGAATTAGATCAATATTCGAGTCACCAAGAACAATTGGAGAAGCCAGAAATTTATAGTTTCCCATCTCAATACCGACATTCGGAACCATCATGCTAGATCTCAAAGGCTTAGCCGGAGAAACAACTTGCAGAGCTCTAGGTAGAACCCTTGTGTCAAAATTGTGCTTCGATGCAAATGGATACGACATGAAAGAATGCGATGCACCAGTATCAAATAAGACTTTTGCAGGAATATCATTAACAGGAAGATTACCCATGATCACTTTTGAAGAACCTCTTCCTGAGCTGCGTTCATCATGTTCACCTTAGCATGCTTGGGATTATGCTTGACCACTGCAGTGCTGACAGATCTCACAGGAGGAGGAGGCGGAAGGCGCCTTTGGTTGAAGCACTTGTTTGCATAGTGTCCTTTCTGCTGACACTTGTTGCAAGTAACCTCTGAGAGCGGACGATGATAAGGACCACTTCACTACAAAAAAACACATCCATGACATTTTGGGCCGAACGAAAATCTTTTCTGTCATACTTATGACACTTCTATGACGATAATTGTGACAAAACCCGGTATCATCATAGATGTTGTGGGGTCTTACTTCTATGACAAAAAATCATGATAGAAAATGGGCTTTTCATCCTGGGCGGGCCGGAGACGCAGCTGCATGACATTGTTTGGGCCGTCCATGACGAAAAAAACCATGGTAGAAGCGTGGGCGAGGAAAATATCGGGGTGTTCCAGGTTACGGTGGGTGGTCGGGGCCGAGCGATGCACGTTTCCCTCGTACACGCACGCGCGTGGGTGCGAGGCGTTGGGCTCTAACTGAACCCGAGCGAGGCGTTGGGCTCTAACTGAACCCAAGCGATTGCACTGTAGGCTACGCGTTACTGAACCCGAGCGATCGATCGATGGCTGTTAACTGAACCCGATCGAGCGATTCCTTCGCTATTGCTGCTAACTGAAGCCGATCGATGCTGCCTCTAGATGAACAGTGAGTGTTGCAGGGGGGTTTGGATGAACAGTTCCCGATGGGGGTGGATGAACAAGACCCCATGGCGTTGCCTCTGGAATAACAGGACCCCGATCGATCGAGTCGGTTGGGACTGGATGAACAGGACCCCGTGGAGGGCAGTATGAACAGGACCACCCCGTGGAGGGCAGTATGAATAGTAGACGGTGGAGGGCTGGATGAATAGTAGCCCATGGAGGGGTGGTTGAACAGGAGCCCATAGAGAGGGCTTGTTGAACAGTAGCCGGTGGAGTAGCGCGCAGTGGAGGATGGATGAACAGGACCCCGTGGATGAACAGTCGCATGTGGAGGCTGGAGGAGGTCAACGGTGGATGAACAGTAGCCCGTGGAGGCTGGAGGGGGTCGACGGTGGAGATGAACAATATCCCGTGGAGTCCCGTTTTGCGGTACGCCACACCCCTCCCGATGAACAGGACCCCCGTTTCGACCGTAGCGCTCCAACACAAGTCCGTTTCCTCCATTTTGCGGTACGCCACACCCCTCCTGATCAACAGGACCCCCGTTTCGACCGTAGGAGGTCCGTTTCCTCCGTTTTGCGGTACGCCAGACCCCTCCCGATGAGCAGGATCCTGTTTCGAACATGGTCAGTCGAACACAAGGCCGTTTCCTCCGTTCTGCGGTACGCCAGGCCTCGTTTCCATCGGCTATTCCGTCCAAGCCCTCCTGATGAACACGACGACGCATTCCGTTCCAACCCAGCCGGTTGGCTCCCCATGAACACGGCGACGACACTGTTTCTCTGTTCCGACCCAGCCATGTACATGAGCGCTGGCCGTACGTACGCGCGAGTAGGCGTTCGAGACCCCGCGTGGATGTACGTACGTGGATGTATTTACTTTCTTGCACCCTGGCCGTTGTACGTACGTGTGCATGCTACGTGCCCGCCTCTGCGTGCGCGCCTCTACATCGACCAGTATGTACTTACACGTTCACGACCAGAATGACAACGCTACATATGCTTTGACCAGGTGGGTCCCGACTGTCAGGCACTTCCTTGCGTGCGAAGATGTAGCTGGTGGGTCCCAACAGTCAGGGGGCGAGTCGGTTTTTTGCCCGGACGCACTTCCTTGCGTGTGAAGATGTAGCTGGTGGGTCCCAGCAGTCAGGGGGAAACGTTTTTTTCATGAAATACGGTGGCCCGTCCGATGGGTCCCCACTGTTAGGTGGAGGAATATTTATTTTGCGCGTAATAAGGAGGCACTTCCTTGTTGTGGCCGTGGATCCAGCTGTCAGCCTCTCCATGTACAGTACTCTTCCGATGGAAGTCGGTCGTTGACCACATTGACCACGCCACGCCGAGAGCACCAAGGCGGTGGACGACAGCGAGGCCTAGGAAGGGGATGACGTGGAGCCAGGGAGGACGCGGCAGTGGATGCCCACGCGGAGAGGAGTACGAGGATTCACTGGTTTGGCTACGGTGTGAGGCTGCCATCGCCACAGAATAATAGGAGGTGTGGGTGGGTTGAGGGATGGCCTGGCCAGCGGTGGGAGTAGTAGGGTGCGGTGAGGCCTCCGCGGCATCGTAGCCGGCCACAGGAGGCAGGAGCATGAGGCACGACCGACGCTAGTTTGGGCAGCTGGAGCAAGAAGACCAGAGGTTGAAGAAGCACTACGGCTGTTGGATGGACATCGTATGGTCAATGGAGCTAGAATCGTGCATATTGACTAAGTTGACAAAGCCCTCTGTCCCTGTCAACTTAGTAGGCCCACAAGTCAGCCTCCCACTATACTGGGTCCCAGCTAGCAGGGGGAGTATTCATTTTTTGTGCGTAATAAGGAGGCACTTCCTTGCGTGCGAAGATATAGCTGGTGGGTCCGAGCTGTCAGCGGCGGTAACGTTTTTTTGCGAAATAAAGAGGCCCTTTCGATGGGTCCCAGATGTCAAGTGGAGGAATCATTATTTTGCGCGTAATAAGGAGGCATTTCCTTGCGTGCGGCCGTGGACCCAGCTGTCAGCCTCTCCACGCATAGTCCACTTCAGATGCATGTCGGTCGTTGACCATGTTGACCAGGCCGCGCCGAGAGCACCAGGGCGGTGGACGACGGCGAGGCCTAGGAAGGGAACAACACGGAGCTAGGGAAGACTCGGCAGTTGTTTCCCACGCAGAGGGGAGTACGACTGTACAAGGGTTTACTGGTTCGTCTGCCGTCGCCGGAGAATAACAGTAGGTGTGGGTGAGTAGAGGGGTGGCTAGGCCAGCAATGGGACTACGATGGGGCGGTGAGGCCTACGCGGCAGCACAGCCGACCATGGGGAGGAGGGAGCATGCAGTCCCGCCGGTGCTTGTTTGAGCGGCTCGAGCAGGAAGAGCAGAGATTGAAGAAGCACGACAGTCGTTGGATGGACATCCAACATTCACTGCTTGTGCGTCAACCTTTTTTAGGAAAGCCTCAGATATGTGGAAAACAACATACAACCCATATGCCATTATTTCTAATAATTTACAACCCATTTGCTAATTCTTAAGGTTTTTTGGAGCCCATATTCTTTTTGTTAGCATTAAAGCCCATATTGTGGGCATGGTTAAAAAATTATACGAAATTTTGCAAATTTTGGTGCGGTCCGAACTCTTTTTAATCCTGAAATTTTGAGTCACGTTCAAACTGATTTCTGATTTTGAAAATAAATATATATGAATATAAAATCCAACAAATTGTCCACGCATAAAAATCAATGGAATTTAAAATCTCGAAATGAAAAAAAAGTATTTTGAAACTAATTGCCGGTTTGATGTGTTTTAAAAATGTACAGCCCATTTCTCATTACTGGTAGGCCATTTTCTCGGCCAGCCGAATGAAGCTCTCCTCGTCTTGAAAGATTCGGCCTGACAAACCGACTTACTTGGCAAATCACAAAAAAACTGGGTTGTGGTCGTGGACCCAGCTGTCAGCCTCTCCACGTACAGTACTCTTCCGATGGAAGTCGGTCGTTGACCATATTGACCACGCCGCGCCGAGAGCACAAAGGCGGTGGACGACGACAAGGCCTAGGAAGGGGACGATGCGGAGCCGGGGAAGACGAGGCAGTGGATGCCCACTCGGAGAGGAGTATGAGGGTTCACTGGTTCGGCTGCGGCGTGAGGCTGCCGTTGCCGCAGAATAACAGGGGGTGTGGGTGAGTAGAGGGATGCCCTGTGCAGCGGTGGGAGTAGTAGGGAGCGGTGAGGCCTCCGCGGCATCACAGCCGGCCACGCGAGGCAGGAGCACGCGGCACGACTGGCGCTGCTTTGGGCGGCTAGAGCAAGAAGACCAAAGGTTGAAGAAGTACTATGGCCATTGGATGGACATCATACGATCACTAGAGCTAGAATCGTTCATATTAACTAAGTTGACAAAGCCCGCCGTCCCTGTCAACTTAGTAGGCCCACAAGTCAGCCACCCACTATGGTGGTCCCCAGCTAGTAGGGGGGTATTCATTTTTTTGTGCGTAATAAGGAGGCACTTCCTTGCGTGCGAAGATATAGCTGGTGGGTCCGACCTGTCAGTGGGGGGAATTTTTTTTTCACGAAATACAGAAGCCCTTCCCACGTACAGTCCACTTACAGTACGTAATAAGGAGGAACTTTCCTTGCGTGCGACCATGGACCTCGTGGGTCCCAGCCGTCAGGCTCTCCACATATAGTCCTCTTCCGACGACTCTCATATGTTGACCACGCCGTGCTGAGCACACCGAGGCGGTGGACAACAGTGAGGCCCCAGACTGGAACGACCCGGAGATGGGGAAGACATGGCAGTGGAGTCGCAGATGGAGAGGAGTGGGAAACTTGATTGGTCCGGGTGCGGGGTGGGCCTACACTCGGCAGAGAATAACAGGAGGTGCGGAGTGGAGGGATGGCCTGGCCGTCGGCGGGGTAGCATTTTGCTGAGGAGCGCAAAACAATGCCGCTAGACGCCGGAGGCTGGAGCAGGCAGTCCCGGCAGCGCTGGGGGAAGAAGACGAGAGATTGAAAAAGAATGCCGGCCGTTGGATGTAAATCCAACGCCTTCTTAGGCTGCGACCTACTGGTCCATATGTCAGCCAGTCCATTTGTTTTTTAGTCCATTTGGTGGTCTCGGTGAAACAATGATGCAGCATCTATACAACCCATTTATATATATGGTAGAATTTAAAGCCCATTTGCATTTTTCTTGAAATCTGCGGACTTGTTGGGCTGGGTGAAAATATCATGTTGGGCTAGACGGAGAAATGTTATAAAAACATAAACACATGATTGCATGTCTATTACTGCATTGGTCAGTAAAATCTTTGCAAGCTTATGTACGCAATCACTAGGAGTTAACTTGCCAAATTATATATAAACAATTATTATTATTATTTTCTAAGAACTTTCAACTTACAAAATAACATAACATTTAAATTTGATGAGTTAATATTACGAGGGGTATTATTATTTTTTAGGCTAGACGTGGGACAGTTGAGTTGGTTCTAGGGAAAAGTACTGGGAGAAAACTCAGTTTACATCGAAAAAGAAAGTGCGAGAAAATTCAGATATAGGATTAATGAAAACGAAAAATAAAGGAAGTGGGAAGGTCTATAAAATGGTTGGACAAACAACATGTTTAATGGTTCAGTTTTGAATTCTTATAGAAAACAGGTTCAGTTTTGCATTCTTATAGAAAACAGGTTCAGTTTTGCATTCTTATAGAAAACAGGTTCAGTTTTGCATTCTTATAGAAAAATAGAACTGAGCTGTGCGCCGTCTTGAAAAAACAAACATAACTTGGGCTGCTGATGTTATAGACAAGCTAGGTTGGGAGGCCCAGAGGCCGCTTGATACCTGCTGGATCCAAAAAATGTTGAAACATGTCGTGGGCTGCCCATGTTAAACAACAAAACCTAGGCCATGGACCTGGTGGGCCCGGGACTGTCAGCCTCTCGACGAACAGTTGTCTCCCGATTCCTCTTGTTTTCCTGACCATGTTGGAAACGACAGACGGCGGCGCCGCGGCTAGAGCACCAAGGCGGAGGACGACGTCCTGCACACATACATGAGCGACGGTGATCCGCTGGTCCCTGTCAGGAGACGAATGGATGTGCACAAGGTCTAGTCCTGCAACCTTGTGCTTTCTTGTCCTGTAGGTACTGCTTGAACTCGATGAGGCAGAGCTTCACCGAGTCCGGATCGTTGGTGTACATCACATTCAACTTGGTGCAGCCATAGGACTGAACGACGAACTCAAAGGGGAATTTGTCGGGGATATACCCTGCGGCGTAAACCGGCCGGAAGTATAACCCGGCCGGACTTGGCATTTCATTGGTAACCCGCCAGAGGATTGGCGACTTACGTGTCTGGCGGTTCACTGGTATGACGATTCACGAGCTTGAAGACTCATCGGTGATCCGGCACGTGTTTCAGATGGATGACAAGGCCCAAGGCCCAGAAGGCCGGCTCATGTTATGGTGGGCCGGTTTACGAGGAAAGGTGTGAGGAACATTTATCTTACAAGGAGTTAAGACCTGGACTTGTATCCGGTTTGTATTAGAAGGTAGATTAGTCCTAGTCCTAATAGGACTCCACATGTAACCCGCCCCTCTAACTTATATAAGGAGGGGCAGGGCTCCCCAAAGAGGGACGAGCAATAAGCAAGAAGATAATCTCTAGGGCTAGACACAACTAGGAGCGCCGGTTTACGACGACTCCCTCATGAGCATAATGAGATCTAGCCTCAAACAGCATGTAGGGCTATTATCGGATGATGTTTCCCGGGGCCTGAAGCTATCTAAATCCTCGTCTTGTGTGTTGATCCGCCTTGCATCTCTCAATTCCGACCAACCCCTTCAAGCTACCGCATAGATGCGTTGGCCTCACGACTAAGTCCTCACACTAGGACATCTGCCGTGACATAACCACGACAGTTGGCGCCCACCGTGGAGCTCGCGCACGGTGGTGTTGAGTTGTTGGGGGCGCTATCCCAGGGATCGAGAAGTTCCGCCCAGCTCATTGAAGAGTTCCGGCCGGTTCGTAAAAGAGTTCCGACTGGCTCGAGGAAAGGTTCCGTCTGAATCACCAAAAGGTTCCGCCGGCTTGTCAGAAGGTTCTAGCCGGATTATTGAAAAGTTCCGAGCACTTCGACATAAGGTTCCGTCTGAATCACCAAAAGGTTCCGCCGGCTCATCGGAAGGTTCTAGCCGGATTATTGAAAAGTTCCGAGCACTTCGACATAAGGTTCCGTCTGAATCACCAAAAGGGTTCGATCGCCTCGACGAAAAGTTCTGTCTGAATCACCAAAAGGTTCCAACCGAATCGCCGAAAGGTTCCGTCCGAGTGGATAAAGAGTTCTGACTTAGATTACGAAATATTCTGGCCGGATTATCAGAAAGTTCCGGTTCAAAGGTTCCGGATTATCAAGTGGTTCCAGTTCAAAGGTTCCGCATTATCAAAAGTTCCGGCTGGATTATCAAGAGGTTTCAGTTCAAAAGTTCCGGATTATCAAAAGTTCCGGCCGAATTATCAAGAAGTTCCGGTTCCAGAAATTCCGGTTCAAAAAGTTCTGGCCGGGTTATGTGGAGACCTCAGGCACTAGAAGACACAGAACTAATCAACTCTTCTGTCAAAAACAAAAGCAACACTATGCATTATCCAGCGCCAGCATCCGGCAAAAAATGCCAAGTGTTATTTTTCCTATGTATTTTATCAGTACATGTTAATTCATCCGATAATAATTACTCTGGTCTGTAATGTTTTTACGCAGGGCAACTATTAAAAAAAGGGGTGGTGGTATACCACGGATGCATGTTCGGTTGTGTCGCAAGGCTTCACGGACAAGCGTGTCATGGTCCGGTTTACATCAACGCGCCGGCCGACTCGCCTGTCCGCGCCGCATTACAGTGCCACAGACGACTCGCCCGCCCGCCCTCGCGACCGGTTCACGCGTCTGCATCGGCTTACAATGAGGAGGACAATTTGCTCGTCCGCGCCGGCTTATAAACGCCGCGACCGATTCATCTGTCTACTCCCGCGGCCGATTCACACGTGAGGGATTTCAGTTTCACCTAGTGGTCATCAACTTCATGGCGGATTATTTTTTGGCCTAAACACATCAGGTGATTTCCACCTAAAATATATTTTATTAGCACATATTATTTTTGTCAAAGATCAGTTCATCTTTGCCTTGGTCTGCAATATTGTTTATGCAGGACAATCATTCGCTACAAAAGCTATGGTTGTGTCATGGATGTATAACTCGCGCCACCATTATAATGCGCTAATATCGTACCATGCCATCAAGATCGATGAATATATGTGCAAGCCGCCATTCTGCAGACCGGTTTACATCAATATGATGTGGCTAACTCGCCCGTCCATGTCGGTTTACAACACCGTGGCCGATTCATGTCTCTGTGCCGCCTCTGAAGCCTCAGTCGTCCATCTCCCAAGGCGTGGTTTACATCAACACATCAGGCCACACATGTTTGCATGAGTTGTTTATTGAGTATAAAGCCAGTCACTGCTTGGGTAGCCCGGTTTTCTTCCAATAACTCTGGAGCAAATTATCATATACTATCAACTGCCGTCTGCACTAGGTGGCCCAATGGGCAGGCACACAAGTCGCTGCCACTACAGTTTGGTTAACTTCAAATAGGCAATTGGAAGGAACCATTGGCCGAGTTGCTGACACAGCTCATACGGGATCATTTATAACCCGCCTCAGTCACCTCAACCCTCTGTGGATTCACATCATGCTATCAACACCAATGATATACAACTTATGCCAGTTTATATCACGGTCAAATATGGAGAATTTCAAGCCAACTTCTCGAGTCACCTTGAGACTCGGGGGCTACGATGACATGACTCAGCAAATCTTGCCAGTTTCAGCAAATTTAAGAACCCCAGGACGATGGAGGGAAAGATAACCCGGTCCTAGAGGCTACTGTTATATTGACGAAAATTTAAAGGCCGTCAGAAAATTTCCGGCTTAGAAAGTATATGATAGTTACAAAATCCCGGCTCCACGAAGAAGTTCCGGGTCATCAGAAAGGATTCCAGTTTTAAATCCGGTTCAAGGGAAATCATTTGGGGGCTCTGGTCATATCCAAACCATAGCTACACATCTTGATAGGCTTAAGGCCACCCGGGAAATCATTTGGGGGCTCTGGTCGTATCCGAACCATAGCTGCACCTCTTTTTTTTGAACGTTATAGCTACACCTCTTGATAGGCATAAGGGCACCAGGGAAATCACTTGGGGGCTTGGTCGTATCCGAACCATAGCTACACCTCTTGATAGGCATAAGGCCAGCAGGGAAATCACTTGGGGGCTATGTGTTCGAACCATAGTTACACCTCTTGATAGGCATAAGGGCACTAGGGAAATCACTTGGGGGCTTGGTCGTATTCGAACCATAGTTACACCTCTTGATCGGCGCAATGCCACAATTATGACTACATGGGGGCTCTGGTCGTATCTGAACCATAGCTTAAACCCTCTTGATCATACATATACATCATCATATATTGCATCATATGTTGCATCATCATTACATCATCATAGCATGTATCATATGTGCATGGATATACCGGCGTTCATTAACCCGGCTTAACTTTCAATGGCAAGTGGTTTGTACATGATCACTTATAATCCGGCACTTATTAACCCAGTCTGGTTTTGACTAACAAGTCGCCAATGTTATAAGGAGAATCCGGTGTTTATTATATCCCGGTACGGTTTATTATCATAATCCGGCAAATTAAGGAAGGAGTTCTCAATACTGAAGATTGGGGTTACCACCCTCACTACAAGAATTGGTTAAACCAATGAGGTGATTCAATGTCACAGGTATCATCTATGTCATATTTGATTATCTTCAATTACAGCTTTGGTTATAAACCCTGGCTATTTATATGGGCATTATGACCCGCCCTGCGGTAAACCGCCATGGATTCTTGTGATCTACTTGTGTGCAAGATAAGAATGCATTCGGGTGGCTACCCACCCTGGTTTTCGACGTTAAGTTGCCAGGGCATATGTTATTTACACTTTGTGCAGGATTTGCAGAATTATGATATATAAATTCAAGCTCATCATCAAAATTGATGCTTCAAAAGGGTTATCCATTTTGGATTTTCTCAAAGGCTATCAGCCATCGGGTTATAAAAATTCAGGCTTACAATGAATGTGCATTAAGTCGCCATCGGCCAAGAGCCGCCGAGTATTTAAACTCCGGATTTACTTATCAACTGGTAAGATATTCATATCTTTCATAGCCAAAATTGGCTAGATTTTCATGATGATATTGAATGATTGACGTTTTTAAACCAGATTATATTATTCAAATCTTCAAATAGCCAAACATGGCTGGTTTTTTTTATGGTTATCAATAACCAGTATTATGATTCAAGGTACATAAGTCTTAATCCGTTATATTCAAAGGTCCACTGCTCAGTTGGTAAAACATAAAGCTCTTAACCTTGTGGATGTGGGTTCAAGCCCCATGGTGGAGTTACATCATATGATATTATTTTCAATGAAGGATGATTATATTTATAAAGTCCCTGCTCATTATTGCATAACAACCCGGCACTTGGGGGTTACACTGGTTGAAGTTTTTATGAGCATAAGTCAATTACAAGTCCCAGGTTGCTGCAAGCATGACAACCCGGCACTTGGGGGCTACATCTATGGAGTATTCAGTCTTTACTAGTGATTGAGATGAATAACATGGATTTCTTCAAAGTGGTAATATTTATATTGAAGCAAGTCTTAAATCATTACTTTGTTTCTGATCAAGACTTGGGGGCTATATAGCATTGAAGGCCGATTCAAATGGATTCTTTATTTACAATGTTTCTCCTGGAAGCAAATTGGTTATGAAGCTGGTTTATTGACCCTAATTTTCTAGAAGAAGGAAATGACAAGGACTTAAGGATGTTCAGGTGCCGGTTTACAAGAGTTCTTAACCCGGAGCACAACCTGTCAAATTGGTCCTTGTGTTTATTTTGCGGTATAAGTTTACCATGGATAAATCCAAGCTAAACTTGGGGGCTAATGTCAGGGATATACCCCGCAGCGTAAACCGGCCGGAAGTATAATCCGGCCGGACTTGGCGTTTCATTGGTAACCCGCCAGAGGATTGGCGACTTACGTGTCTGGCGGTTCACTGGTATGATGATTCACGAGCCTGAAGACTCATCGGTGATCTGGCGCGTGTTTCAGATGGATGACAAGGCCCAAGGCCCAGAAGGCCGGCTCATGTTATGGTGGGCCAGTTTATGAGGAAAGGTGTGAGGAACATTTATCTTACAAGGAGTTAAGACCTGGACTTGTATCCGGTTTGTATTAGAAGGTAAATTAGTCCTAGTCCTAATAGGACTCCACATGTAACCCGCCCCTCTAACTTATATAAGGAGGGGCAGGGCTCCCCAAAGAGGGATGAGCAATAAGCAAGAAGATAATCTCTAGGGCTAGACACAACTAGGTGCGCCGGTTTACGGCGACTCCCTCATGAGCATAATGAGATCTAGCCTCAAACAGCATGTAGGGCTATTACCGGATGATGTTTCCCGGGGCCCGAAGCTGTCTAAATCCTCGTCTTGTGTGTTGATCCGCCTCGCGTCTCTCAATTCCGACCAACCCCTTCAAACTACCGCGTAGATGCGTTGGCCTCATGACTATGTCCTCACACTAGGACATCTGCTGTGACAAAACCACGACAGAATTCCTTGCTGAAGTCCATATCCAGCAGGCTCACCCCTCGGATCGCCATTGGAGTGTTTTCAAGTGAACGAGTGTGTAGGCGGCGGCAGCTGTTCGTTTTTCAGCTCTTGGGGAATTAGATTCAACAGTAAACTGAGTGTGTACAGGCAACAACAGTTACTACCCCTCCCTTGTCCGTTGCACGCCCGACAGAAGATGCACGCTTGGCGCATTCAAATGCCTCCGTTAAGAAACCTACTCCGGCCACACGTAGGTTCATGAGCCGGTCTGTATTGGTACTGTAATAACGGGAGTTAGTGGTCACTTTACTTAAATTTAATTAGTTTTAATAGAAATTTATACTTAAAACAAGCAATGCATTGGCTCGTTCTATCAGTGCCATAGGATCAACATGCACAAAAATTAGAATTATTATTCTCAGGACGCACACGATCAACACATTTGTCGCACTTTCACAAAGATAATACTACCGGGTTTGAACTGTTTGTTATGGTTGTTGTCCTCTACATCATCATGCCGTGTTTCCCAGCTTGCAAGATTCAAAACCAACAAATAAGATCCAAATAATAAGTACAACAAAGATGCCTACACATCTCATTGATTCCCAGCTTGCAAGATTCAGAACCAACAGATAAGATCCAAATAATAAGCACAACAAAGATGCCTACACATCTCATTGATTCACAGCTTGCAAGATTCAGAACCAACAAATAAGATTCAAATAAGAAGTACAACAAAGATGCCTACACATCTCATTGATTCCCAGCTTGCAAGATTCAGAACCAACCCATTAGAGCCTTTTGATAAAGTGAATATCGGGATTAAATCCATCTTGGCTAGCCATGTCATACGATCGAAGAACTTGGCGAATGCTCTTGACCGTCACAACATCTATAGTTGAGTATTCATGTTTGCACAACACAAACAAGAAGAGAATGATTTCAGTTTAATAGTGGCCTACTTGAACTCAACCTGCAGCTCCACTCGGATGAGGCCTGCCTCGAGTTCCATGATTCAATTCATGCGCCTGTTTCTGCAATTCACCTGAAATGAATCAAAGATTGCATCATTCAGCTAGACAGAAGTACTTGCTCTCGTGAGCCGGCAGGTTCTTCTTTAGTAGTTGCACTAAAATTGAGGAACATTAAGGTTGGCTATCCGACTCATGTAAGGTGCAACTATAATTTTCTTATCCTTTTGTGCAGTCTATTGTGGTGATAGTGACGGCTCATCTTGCAAAGGCTAATAAAATGTTGCACGAGATTACCAGCAGAACTTGACGGAGATTTTGGAAACTCCAATCACCATTTTGTGCAGTTCCACCAAAATTGTGAGATGTTGCCCACGTGACATTTTAGTTGAACTGCACAAGACACTCATTCCAAAAAAAGTGTTTTGTGCAGTTCACCAAAAGGTCACAAATAGCAACAATGAAATGGATATCCCTATCTGCACAAAAAGATAGAAAGTAAACAGTTGCTTGTCAATAAGAATATACAAAACATATAGGAAATGAAAAGAAGCATCTTAATTATGTTCATGGCAATCACGCAAGGACAATAGAAATTTTAAAATGTCAGCAATGCTTCATGTTACCAGAAGCATTACGATCAACAATGAGATTCCTCAAATATGGGATTACTTTAATGGTGGCATTGCTTGTTTACCAGGACAGTAAATCAACAGCAGCTAAAGAGTTGGTTTAAGGGCATGGGACCGTGGGGACACCAGGACACTCAGCAGTTTAAAGGAGCAACTTACTTATCATACTGGGGAAAATAGCAGGAGTGCCATTTGTAATACAGCTTAATTGCATCTTATCACTGGAGGCATTAGATTAACAATAACACTGGTTAGACATGTCTCTAAGGTAACAGTGTGATTGCTTCATTTTACATGCGCCCTTACATTAACAACAGCAAAAGGTTGGTATAAGGACATGCGACAGTGGACGCATCAGCACAATGTACCTTCAAGGAGGCATAAAGTGGTGATGCCGAGTTTGTTCATGCTATGTGAGGGCAGCAAATCTAATCCTGGAGACCTTTTACTATGTGAGGGTAGCAAACCTAATCCTGGAGACCTTATACTATGTGAGGGCAGCAAATCTAATCCTGGAGACCTTTTACTATGTGAGGGCATCAAATCTAATCCTGGATACCTTTTTACTATGTGAGGGCAGCAAATCTAATCCCGAGACCTTTTACTATGTGAGGGCAGCAATTCTAATCCTGGAGACCTTTTACTATGTGAGGGCAACAAATCTAATCCTGGACATACTCTGTTGACTTGTCCACCAGCCGCCACTTTCTATCCTTTTTTCAACCAATAATAGATCTGTTCCTTATCCAGTTTGTACTGTGTTTTCCCATTATTTCCCTTTTCAACCAAGAGACTGGTTGGGTATCCGGTCTCTACTACTTTCACCATATTATTTCCTCTTTGAATCAAGTCCTAGATTCATGCTACAACTTTCCCCCCTTTCTTCGTTGTTTGAACAAAGCCCTAGATTTGAATGCATGAAGTAGCTTTACCTCTAATAATACTAAAAATTTAGGTGGCTTCGGAAGAGCTGATGGGAGTAGAAAAATATGCACATGCAGACACGTGGGGAGCTGGGGTAGTAGAGCAAGGCCGCTTTCGAAGAACTTATACCTGAGGGTCGTCGGGATGTCGGCGGCGGCAGGACGGAGCATAAGGTTATGAAGATTTCCGCCTCCATGTCACGGTCAAGCGGCTAATCCACCACCGATTTTTATCCCACCAAGCTTGGCGTCAACTGAGTGGAGGAGCGGTGGCCTTCCTGCGACCAGAGCGGTGGCGACCTACCGTGTACTACTCTTCCTCGCTGCCGGCTGCGCCCGCGCACGCGCGCCGGCTTCGTGGTCTTGGCGGCAGAGGGCGGCCGGGGGGAGCCGGCGATCTCCTTCATTTGCTCCTGTGAGAGTACGTCCAAGAGAGCTTTGGAGCGCGCCCGGAGCAGAGCCACCGATGTCCTTCGTCTGCTCCTGGGACAATACATCCAACAGAGCTTTGGAGTGCCCGGAGGCCATGGTTGGAGTGGTGCCAACAGAAGGAAGGGACCGAAGGAGAATGAAAGTGGGTCTTTGGCTATGGCTGGGAGCTGGGGCTCAAGTTAATATTGTGGGCGAATGGAAATGAGCCGCGACGGACGGATGGATGACTGGCACCGGAGTAGGTTTGTCGGCAGCCGTGGTGTCATTAACGCGGAGCAGTCGCTTGCACCGGGATGCCGCGCGGGTGGCGCTCTCTCGGCCGTCGCGCTGCTGCAATGCCGGCGCCAGTGAGAGGTCGCGTCAGGCGTGAATGCGGACGCTGCTTCAGTGACTTAACCGCAAGTACGTTGTCTCACTGACATGTGGGCCCAACGGGCATCAGGCCCGCATGTCAGTGACGCACCAACTACACCTGCAGTTAAGGTTGGTGAATGCGGCATTGAAGTTCTGTAGAGATGGTGATCGTTTCAGGAGGGAAGCGCACGGTTGCGATGGAAGGGATTTCGGTAGGCCAGGGCGGTCAGACGCTGGCGTGGTGGTAAAATGTGAACTCATGGATGACGAGCCTTTGAAGCATATGCAGCACATATTGACAACCAGGCGTCCATGCTACCACTCTTGTCGCCAGCTAGCATTCGACGACCACCATTAGACACCACACAACCATACATAACTTACGAATAATGGATGAATCGATCAGACACACACTCGTGTGCAGTGGCACTATGATCGGTTGCTCACGATAGTACATACTCCGTACCATAGTACCCTCTCTAGCTAGGTTGTTTTATAAATTGCCGTTGTGATGGACGATATACATGAGCAAGGCGCCGAGTCATGAGTATGACCGTTGGTGTTGAGTCGGGTGAATACATGCTCAGTGTTTGCGGAGGACTCCAGCAAACGTCTAAACAGTAATGTCACATACGCATAATTTTGGTTTTTATTTCTTTCTCCACTGACAGGTAGGTCTGCATAGATAGATAGATAATGAACACGAGCTGATGAGGCGCATGCGGACTGTTTGACTGGTCAACTAGACAAATACGGAGCTATACGCTGAGCCAGTGACCGTATAATCACCATATCTCGTATACAATGAGCAAAGTGAGCTATCAAGACAAGTTCAATGACTGCCAATGCATTTTGCTCGGTAATAAATTACCAGGATTGAAGGGGAATCCAAATTTCCTTCGTCTTCTGTCCGTGAGCTCTTGACAAACCAATGCACTTCACGGTTGTCCGGCCACTCCGCCCCAGAGTTGTCACCAAGCGTCGTTCATGCCATCGCGCAGCACACTAACCGGTAAGGAAGCGATGGCATCCCGCCGCGCCGAGTTCCTCGCCACCCACGACCGCACACAGAATGGTAGGCAAGCAGTGGCATCCCGCTGTGCCGAGTTCGTCGCCGCTCGTGACCTCACACCTATGTGGGCGTAATTTGAAGCTGCCAAGGCCGAACGGACAGTAGAGCAATAGGCGGCCAACGCCGCATAGAGGGAGCGGAAAAGTCTGAAAGCACTCAAGAAAAGAGAGGCCCGCCCCGCAAGAAAGAAGAGGACGCACGCGCTGTTGCGGAGAGGTCGGTGGAGATCCTAGCACGGTGGGGTGTCACCGACAAAGACGGGAAGGAGAACGACGGCGTCTGGCCAGCATGTGAGAAGTAGTAGTACTAGTAGTTAGTGTGTGTTTCTGTGTCGCCCGTACGTTTGTTTAATTAATTACGAGCATGTAACAGTACTACTAGTTACTACTATAGTTTTTAGAGCAAATTACCAGTACATTAGTCTAGACTCAATGGAAAAATTCATATCCTATGCATCAAATGGCATCTCCTTCTCTACAGGAATTGAGATGCATGTCATCTCACTTCCTATGATTTTCATATTCCTATAAAATTCCTATCCTATGAACCAAAGGAGGCCTCTGCTGGAGTAACTACTGTAGCTAGCAGTACTGCTGGTACAGTAGTTTTCTTCAAGAAGCGGAATTCAACGAAGTCATGATGGTTCCTTCGTCCGAGCAACTTCACAGTGGTTAAGGCTGGGCCTGTGATTTGACGGCTCATTAGTAATTACTGTGGCGCGACGACCGGGGTGACTCTCCTTTGGAGTTCTGCGGGCATGGCAAGTGGACCAGGATGGTCGACGTCCCACATGTCGGCGAGCAGAAGTATTCTTTCCGATATCGAGGAGCAAGGAAACCGCGTGGTATAGTATCACTGGTGATTTATATTTATTTTTTATTTCTAATGAATGCTAGCGTTTCAACTCTTACGACGAAGGAGTGCCAAACACAAAGCACGTGCTGGATGCCGCACATGTCAGCGAAAGAAGTGGGACATGAACAACGTGGTAGAGCGTCTCTACTTCTGGGTCGGAGACCACACGTAGAGAGAAAGACACGTCTAGTTGCATGGTCTCGGGGCATACACGTAAACAAATATAAAACCTAATATGTGCCTCCAATTAATATAGTAGTAGTAGAGTACTTAGTCACGTACTCCATAACATCATCGGGCATTGCACGTACAACATTTAGTGGTACTAAGAGACAAATGCCTATATGCCACGCATGTTCATACTATTTGTGCCTTTCTACTTCACTTACTGCGCTACATTACACAGGTTCACACGTTCACTCCTGGGTACATGTCCGTCTCGTAGTTCCAGTCCCACATGTTCTTCATATAGATGGAACGATCCTTGCATGACACATGCACCTTGATGCTAGATGTGTCGCGTGTTGGCAAAAGGATGAACAAAGATCACGTAAAAAAAATTAGAGTGGAAGAACATAGATTCCCGACGACTGAGAAGGAGCAAGGAACCTCGGGGTGGAGCGTCTGCACTCATAATATTTTATATTATTCAGCGATATAAAATCAACTAATCATCTCCATAGTGGACTGGAAGAGTACGCAACATGGCAGCCCAGTGTAGTTACATCATACCAGTACATGGCTAACCCACGCTATCACCATATTTCTTGGCTTCCGTGCGACACCTATCTCTAGAATCCAGCAGCCCGTATCGCTTCTCCCTCCTCGTCTCTCTCAAAGTGTGGCAGGCTAGCGTTTTTGCCATCTATTGAGGTCGGTTAACTCATCACAGGTTAGCAACATGCCAAGAGCATTCCAAAAAAAATTCCTTTCATGTTCCGTTTTCAAAAAGAAAAAAAAATCCTTTCACGTACAAATTTGACTGTATGCTTTGAGCAACTTGCATGTCCTATACTGCTCCTATTTGGATACTCTAAGGGTTCCTTTGATTCAAAGGATTTGCATAGGAATTTTGGAGGATTAGAATCCTTAGGATTTTTTCCTATATTGGTTGTTTCATTCATAGGATTGAATCCTATAGGGTTTTTCCTAAGGAATTTTTTGTACTACTTCCCATAGGATTTCTAGCATCCAGTCAAACCTCTTTGAAAGAATCTTTCATTGTTCCTATGATGCAATCAAACAACCTGAACTCCTATAGGATTGAGATGAGCATGACATTTCAATCCTATGTTTTTCCTATTCCCATGTTTTTACAATCTTGCAATTCAAAGAGGCCCTAACTTAGCTAGAGGTTAGACTAACTCATGACTAACCCTGAACTAACTATAGCCAAAGAGGTGTTTGGGTGACAGGGTTAGATTGACAATAAATGCACTTGATGGAGAGAGAGAGAACTGGTTTTTCAGTGGTCCCAATGAGAACTATCTCCAGTTAGCACCTCTTGGGTGGGATAGTTTTTTTTGGTGGGTTCGGTGCAACTTGCTCCAATTTAAACCCTCATGCTTGGATACTTTAGGGCTACTACCAAGAGGACCATGCATTGCACGGAACATCAAGATGCATTTATACAAGCTGTTTATCTCGTGGGAGACGAAGATGAATGAGGGAATGCCTTATCTGCAAATATGGAGAGGGGTGCGGATATCATTTTGCAAAATTGCCATAGTTCACGTTCTATCCGTCAGATATAGATCGAACGGTCTATATTGCAGGATGGCAGTCACACCATCATCACCAACTCAGTTTTTTATAAGAGTAGAGATTTGAGCCCCAACTAGCTCAAACTAACTCTAACCCATGGATCCAAACAGGACCTATGGCCAGCCTCGACGCGGAGCAGTCGGTGCACCGGGAAGTGGCGCTCTCTCGGCCGTCGCGCTGCCAGTGAGAGGTCGCCTCCGCTCTGGTCGGGCATTAATGCGGCACTGACACTCCAGGGTGACGCTGACTATTTCATGTGGGAAGCGCGCGCTGGCAAGGGAGTATAGGTTTTGAACCATTTTAGGTGTAGTACTAGTAGTTTGCAAAACTACTCAATTATTGCACTCAGTTTCCTAAGAAGTTGTGGTAAAAAACGTTACTCCACAGCCCGCTTCCCTTCTCCTTCCTCTTCCACCGCCCGCGCACGTCCGCGGGAAGCGACCGGTCAACCCTTATATAGGAGTGCTAGCACAAAAAGATGCATGCATGACCACTACAATTTCCAGATTAAAGAGCCGCTCCGGCAGGAGTATGGCGTATGTTGTTACCTTCGGCCGGGCCATGGCTACCGGGCGGGACATGGATCCTCTGACATGGCTATGACTGCCTTACCCCGCCTTTCCTTCGCTGACTGGTGGGACCCACGATTGGCGGTCCCACATGTCAGTGATAGAATGGTAGGATTGTTCTACCGAGCGACGACGTCCAGAGAAGAGGCGGCGGGAGGGGAATGAATGCAGCTACTGTTTGGGTTCGCCGTCCAGCTTAAATAAATGCGCAGCATCACGTGTACCTGCGGGTGCACAAATTGCAACATACGTGTCTGATTAAGTGGGCGTCACGTAACTGGTGTGTGTGTGAGAGAGAGAGATTCTGAGAGACAGAGTGCGTGTGTGCGACTCTACTCTTCGGACATGTACTCAACCTTTTGCATCGGGATATAAGTATAATGGTATTTACTTTAGCTAGTGATTTACGTGGCCATGTTAACGTGGTTGTGTAAAAAAAATGTCACTTCCTGCTCGTGATTTGCGTTATATAATTACAAGCAAGATTCTCATGCATTGCACGGAACATCAGTATGCATTTTTTTACAAAACACCTGTTGTGATTTACCCATGCAGGAGTAATCCCATGTGTAAAAACTAATGATATTTCGAGAATTTTATCGAAAAACTGGTATCTCGAGAATGTCATCGGAAAAAATGAAAGATGGGAGATAAGGTGAGGAGGAGTGGAGCGTGGTGGCGACTGGTGGTTGGAATGGGCGGAGGCATGGGGATGGACGGCGCCGGTAGGCGGCAGCGGCCACCATGCTAGATTGTTCCGGAGACTTTCTTTTTCAATTGCTAAGCAATGAGGTTGTGGGAGATAAGGATGTGGAGAGAGGTGCGTATATCTGTTGCAAAATTATCATAGTTTGCTTTCTATCCGTCAGATATATATCAGACGGTCTATATTACAAGATGGCATGGCACACATCATCGCCAACTCAGTTTTTTATAAGGGTACAGATGATAAGTTTGCTAACTACTAAAGTAAAGTGGAATTTGTCCATTGTATACAAGTAAATTAAGGTGATTGTTTATCATACGGGTAAGGGTGGATGAAGGGTGGTAGGAACAAATGCTCCACCTAGAGCATGTGTGTTTGAGATGGAGTCTCAGTGTGTGTGTGTGAGAGAGAGATAGATGGAGTCTTAGTATGTGTGTGTGTGCGCGTGCGTGTGTGTGATGGAGTCTTAGTGTGTGTGTGGGGGGGTGGGTGGGTGGATGCGTGCGTGTGTGTGTGTATGCGTGTGTGTTTGTTTGTGTGTGTGTGGGTGTGTGTGTGTGTGTCGCGGGGTTGATACGTCTCCGTCGTATCTACTTTTCCAAACACTTTTGCCCTTGTTTTGGACTCTAACTTGCATGATTTGAATGGAACTAACCCAGACTAACGCTGTTTTCAGCAGAATTGCGATGGTGTTATTTATGTGCAGAAACAAATGTTCTCGGAATGACCTGAAACTTCACGGAGCAACTTTTTGGAAAATATAAAAAATACCTACAAAAGATGAAGGCCAAGGGCCCCACCACCTGTCCACGAGGGTGGGGGCGCGCCCCCCTACCTTGTTGCCCCCTGGAGCTCTTCCGACTCCAACTCCAACTCTATATATTGTGTTTCGGGGAGAAAAAAATCGGAGAGAAGAATTCATCATGTTTTACGATACAGAGCCACCGCCAAGCCCTAAAACCTCTCAGGAGGGCTAATCTGGAGTCCATTCGGGGCTCCGGAGAGGGTAATCCGTCGCCATCGTCATCATCAACCATCCTCCATCACCAATTTCATGATGCTCACCGCCATGAGTGAGTAATTCCATTGTAGGCTTGCTGGACGGTGATGGGTTGAATGAGATCTATCATGTAATCGAGTTAGTTTTCTTAGGGTTTGATCCCTAGTATCCACTATGTTTTGAGATTGATGTTGCTATGACTTTGCTATGCTTAATGCTCGTCACTAGGGCTCGAGTGCCATGATTTCAGATCTGAACCTATTATGTTTTCATCAATATATGAGTGTTCTTGATCCTATCTTGCAAGTCTATAGTCACATATTATGTGTTATGATCCGTTAACCCCGAAGTGACGATAATCGGGATACTTACCGATGATGACCGTAGTTTGAGGAGTTCATGTATTCATTATGTGTTAATGCTTTGTTCCGGTAGTCTATTAAAAGGAGGCCTTAATATCCCTTAGTTTCCGTAAGGACCCCGCTGCCACGGGAGGGTAGGACAAAAGATGTCATGCAAGTTCTTTTCCATAAGCACGTATGACTATATTCGGAATACATGTCTACATTACATTGATGAAATGGAGCTAGTTCCGTGTCACCCTAGGTTATGACTGTTACATGATGAACCGCATCCGGCATAATTCTCCATCACCGATCCATTGCCTACGAGCTTTCCATATATTGTTCTTAGCTTATTTACTTTTCTGTTGCTGCTGCTATCATCACTACAAAATACCAAAAACATTACTTTTGCTACTGTTACCTTTTGGTATCATTACCACTACTATCATATTACTTTGCTACTAAACACTTTGCTGCAAATACTAAGTTTCCAGGTGTGGTTGAATTGACAACTCAGCTGCTAATACTTGAGAGTATTCTTTGGCTCCCCTTGTGTCGAATCAAGGGTTGAATACTTTACCCTCGAAAACTGTTGCGATCCCCTATACTTGTGGGTTATCAAGACTATTTTCTGGCGCCGTTGCCGGGGAGCAAATCTCTATTCTTTGAGTCACTTGGGATTTATATCTGCTTATCATTATGAAGAACTTGAAAGATCCAAGAACCCAGATTTATCCCTCAACTACATGGGGAGGTAAGGAACTGCCATCTAGCTCCGCACTTGATTCACCTTCTGTTTTGAGTAAGCTTGCGACACCTAAACCTACTTCTGCTATTCGTTCTGATATGTCGCATGTTATTGATGATGCCACTTCTGCTATACATGATACTTATGATGAAACTACTTCTATGCTTGATACTACTGTGCCACTTGGCGAATTTCTTGATGAACAACTTGCTAGGGCTAGAGAGATTGAAAATATTGAATCTGATAATACTGATGAAATTGATGATGAAGACTTGCCTGTTATTCCTGAGGGTTATGTTTTTGATAAAGAAGCTTCTTTAGCTATTTTAGCTTGCAAGGATAGACACGAACTCAAGAGGTTATTAGCTAAATGGAATAAGCAATCTCTAAATGCTAGGATGAAACCTGACCCTGCTTTTGCTACTTCACTTATCTGTGTTACCGATAAGGATTATGAATTCTCTGTTGATCCTGATATAATTACTTTGGTTGAATATGATCCTTTTCATGGCTATGAATCTGAAACTGTTGTGGCACATCTTACTAAATTAAATGAGATAGCCACCCTGTTCACTACTGATGAGAGAACTCGTTACTTTTATATCCTTAAAATATTTCCGTTCTCATTAAAGGGTGATGCTAAGATATGGTTTAATTCTCTTGATCCTGGTTGTGTGCGTAGTCCCCAGGATATGATTTATTACTTCTCTGCTAAATATTTCCCTGCTCATAAGAAACAAGATGCTTTAAGGGATATATATAATTTTGTGCAAATTGAAGAAACAAGCTTGGGGGAGGCTTCTCCAATTACTTAATGCTTTGCCTGATCATCCTCTTAAGAAAAATGGACTACCCGATGCCTCCAGAGATTACCTGGATAGTTGTGTTGGTTCTGTTTTCAGGGAAAGAACACCGGATGAAGCTGAAATTCTATTGAATAATATGTTGACAAATTAAAATAATTGGACACCTCCGGAGCCAATTCCTGGGCCTATTCCTAAACCAACTCCGAAGAAGAGGGGTATTCTATTTCTCAGTCCTGAAGATATGCAAGAGGCAAAGAAATCTATAAAAGAAAAAGGTATTAAAGCTGAAGATGTTAAGAATTTACCTCCGATTGAAGAAATACATGGTCTTAATTTACTGCCTATTGAAGAAACATATGATCTTAATCAATTACCTATTGAAGAAACTCGTGGTCTTGATAACCCGAGACAGGTAGTAAAGGTAAATTCTCTCTATAGATATGATAAAGCTAAAATCCCATTTACTAAGTTTGCTAGCCCATGCTTAGATGAGTTTGATAAATTTATGGTTAAGCAAGAAGATTTTAATGCTTATTTTGGTAGACAATTGAAATACAATTCAAATATGCTTGAACACTTGGGTGATTATATGGCTAATGTCAAAGGTGAACTTAAACTTATTAGTAAACATGCTTCTATGGTTACCACTCAAGTAGAACAAGTACTTAAAGCTCAAAATGATTCGCTCAATGAATTGAATATTAAGAATAATGATAATGTTGTTAGAGTAATGACTAGAGGTGGTAGAATGACTCAGGAACCTTTGTATCCTGAAGGCCATCCTAAGAGAATTGAGCAAGATTCTCAGATAAATAATGTAGATGCACCTAGTCCTTATAAAAGGAAGAAAAAGAAAAATGATAGGACTTTGCATGCCTCTAGTGAACCTATTACTGAAACACCTGAGAATCCAAATGATATTTCTATTTCTGATGCTGAAACACAATCTGGTAATGAACCTGAAACTAGTGATAAGGTTAATGATAATGTTCATGATGATGCTCAACCTAGTAATGATAATGATATAGAAATTGAACCTGCTGTTGATCTTGATAACCCACAATCAAAGAATCAATGATATGATAAGAAAGACTTTGTTGCTAGGAAACACGGTAAAGAAAGAGAACCATGGGTTCAGAAACCTATGCCTTTCCTCCCAAACCATCCCAGAAAAAGGATGATGATGATTTTGAGCACTTTGATGAAATGATTAGACCTATCTTTTTGCGTATGCGATTAACTGATATGCTCAAAATGAATCCTTATGCTAAGTATATGAAAGATATTGTTACAAATAAGAGAAAGATACCGGAAGATGAAATTTCCACCATGCTTGCTAATTATACTTTTAAAGGTGGAATACCAAAGAAACTTGGAGATTCAAGAGTACCAACTATGTTAAAAGTTCTTTATGTGATCTTGGAGCCGGTGTTAGTGTTATGCCTCTCTCTTTATATCGTAAACTTGATTTGAATAAGTTGACACCTACTGAAATATCTTTGCAGATGGCTGACAAATCAACTGCTATACCTGTTGGTATTTGTGAGGATGTGTTATTGTGGTCGCAAACGTTACTATTTTAACAGACTATTTTAACGTTACTATTGTGGAGTACCAACTACACCATGCTCCTTTAAAAGAAACTATGTTAAAACTGCTTTATGTGATCTTGGAGCCGGTGTTAGTGTTATGCCTCTCTCTTTATATCGTAGACTTGATTTGAATAAGTTGACACCTACTGAAATATCTTTGCAAATGGCTGATAAATCAACTGCTATACCTGTCGATATTTGTGAGGATGTGCCTGTTGTAGTTGCAAACGTTAGTATTTTAACGGACTTTGTTATTCTTGATATTCCCGAGGACGACAGTATGTCTATTATTCTTGGAAGACCTTTTTTTGAATACTGCAGGGGCTATTATTGATTGCACTAAAGGCAATGTCACTTTTCGTGTTAATGGTAATGAGCATACGGTACACTTTTCGAGGAAACAACCTCAAGTTCATAGTATCAACTCTATTGGAAAAATTCCATCGATTATATTTGGAGGTTTTGAATTTCCTCTTCCTACTGTCAAGAAGAAATACGATATTCTTATTATTGGGGATGTGCATATCCCCGTTGAGGTAACATAGTGTTATTCAAAATTTCTCCAATTCCATGTTATTCGGAATGAGTTCGTTAATAAGACTTGATCAACCTTGTTAGTGGATTCCTTTTGATGATCATGAGATGGATGAAACTAGAAGGCACAACCTTCTGTACCCCACTTTTACTTTCTGTTATTTATATTAAATAAAGTAAAAATAGTATTTTTCTGTCTATCATCTGATTATCCGTGCAATATATAAATACCCCGAAAATAAAAGTTCTCCAAATGCCCTGAAATTCAAATATGATTTTTTCTGGAATATTTGAGAATTTTTGGCACTGAGAACACAGCAGGGGGGTCAACCACCTGCCCACGAGGGTGGAGGGTGCACCCTACCCCCTGGGAGCGCCCCCTTGCCTCGTGGGCCAATGGTAGCCCTCCTCCACTTATCCTTTCACCCACACACTCCTTCTTCCTCCCCCAAACACGAATAACCAGCTCAAACCCGAGTCCAAGCTCGTTTTGCTGCCATTTTCGATCTCCTTGCTCAAAGCACCTCTCACAAAACCGCTTGGGGAGATTGTTCCTTGGTATGTGACTCCTCCATTGGTCCAATTAGTTTTTGTTCTAGTGCTTTACTCATTGCAAATTTTTGCTGCTTAGGTGACCCTGTTCTTGAGCTTGCATGTCAAATTTATATGGTCAAAAGTAGTTTTGATGCATGATATAGGCCCTAGGCACTTGTAGGAGTAGTTGTTATCAATATTATTGAGTTTGGTTTACTTTTATTTTGAAGTTACTAAAAAATTCAGAATTTTTCAGAAAATGATGAAGAGACTTTTGAGGGGCTCATCGAGCCGAAGCTCGAAGGAAAAGGCACCGAAGCCTAAGTATAATTTGCCTCGCACCGTGGAGGTTTGGGCGTGTGAATGGCCTTCCGATGATTTCTTGAGAGCAACTGGGATTTATGAAGATTTTCATGAATTGGCTAAGAATGCAGGCCTCACCGCTTTCCTCCACGACCAACGCGATCAGTATCTCTTACTCACAAATATCTTTGTGCAAAACTTTCATTTCCATTCTAGGAGCTCACCACCTACGGTGGAGTTTCATTTATATAATGAGCATAAGGAGATGTCACTTTATGATTTTGTCGGGTTTGTTTAGTCACTTTAGAGGGCAAAACAGAGGAACCACATCGTGAGGATGTGGATGGGTTTATTGATACTATCACTGTAGGGGAAACAAGGATGGTTTCCGGTGCACGAATCACTAGCATACATTTTCCTGTTTTACGCTATTTTGCATTATTTGCTAGTCGTTGTTTAATTGGTAGCGGGAACTGTGGAAACCTTAGTGTCCCCGATATTATTATTTTGCTCCACGGTTTATACGGTGATAACTCTGTTAGTATGGGCGGCATTATTGCTAAACGGTTAAGTCTGAACCATACAAAGGGGCCCATATTTGGAGGCATCTATGCTTCACGCCTAGCTGCACATTTTAACATACCTATTAGGCATTATGAGAAGGAAGAAAAAGTGCTGCCTCGTATTTATTTAGATTATAAAAGTATGGTGGCACACAATTTTATTGTTAACAATAGGAAGGAGAGCTTAAATACAAATTGTTATTTGATAAACATCATCCTGAGACTATTACCCTGCCTGCTCCTTCTTTGTTTGATTTATCTGCAGGCCAGTACCTTGTTCCGTTAAAGGCTATTCACGCCTACTGGAACCCTGCACCAGCCATGGAGCCAGAGCCGGAACCACAAGTTGATCTTTTATGACAGTCTAATTACTAGTGGGATCCGGAGATGATTGCCAGCCAGTGGCAATCGGAGTCTTCTTCTTCGTCACAGTATGACCCCAGCTATTATTATGGATATCCGCCAGGCCAGCCATGGCCATAGACCACCTTAGGCCAAAATCCTAAGCTTGGGGGGGTACATATTTCTTACCGACATTACATTTATGTTCACACACTCATTGCTAGATGTCGATGCTCATACTTTTTCATTGTATCATCCATGCTAGTTTAATTTGCTTTTTATGCTTTCTTCTTGTGTGTTTGATAAACCTTAAGAAAAACCAAAAAAATTAGTTGTATCTTTTAATTAGTTTACTTTCCATGCCTATAGTAGTAATTAAAAAGAAAACCCAAAAAGATTTTCTATTCTTCTTTTACTTGTTGGGAGCTCTCCCGTGTAAATAGTTTCATTTCTTTTCTTTGGGGGGTCGATAGGAGAAGACCATAATCAAATTGTTGAAGCGGCTCTTGTATGCATAATTGTTGATCTGACAAAAGAGCCCATATTGCCTTGTCTTCTCCTGTTTATTGAATGCTTGCAGATTCCAGCTTAGTCCAATGCACGTGCACTATTATTATTATTATTATTATTATTATTATTATTATTATTATTATTATTATTATTATTATTATTATTATTATTATTATTTACATCGTTCGATCGTGCAAGTGAAAGGCAATTATGACGATATATGATGGACTGACTAAGATGAGAAAAGCTGGTATGAACTCGACCTCTTTTGTTTTTGTAAATATGATTAGTTCATCATTCCTGATTCAGCCTATTATGAATAAACATGTTTGCAATGACAACTAGAGATCATAGTTCTTGTGCCATGCTTGATTAGCTATGAGTTATAATGGTTTACCTTGCGTGCCAACATGCTATTAAAATGGTTATGATGTGGTATGATAGGATGGTATCCTCCTCTGAATGATTTAAGTGACTTGACTTGGCGCATGTTCACGCATGTAGTTGAAACAAAATAAACATAGCCTTCACAATATTTATGTTCATGGTGGATTATATCCTACTCATGCTTGCATTTGGTGTTGATTAGTTTTAATGCATGTTCATGACTGTTGTCGCTCTCTAGCTGGTCGCTTCCTAGTCTTTTGCTAGCCTTCACCTATACTAAGCGGGAATACTGCTTGTGCATCCAATCCCTTAAACCCCAAAGTTATTCCACATGAGTCCACTATACCTACCCATATACGGTATCTACCTGCCGTTCCAAGTAAATTTGTATGTGCCAAACTCTAAACCTTCAAATAAATATCCTATTTTGTATGCTCATGTATCAACTAGGGCTGTCCATATCTTCCATGTTAGGCGGGTTATTCTCAAGGGGAGTGGACTCCACTCCTCACTCACGAGATAAATGGCTGGTCACCGGGATGCCCAGTCCCATGCTTTATGCAAACTAAATCAAAATAATTGCAAACAAAACTCCCCCTAGGACTCTTGTTAGTTGGAGGCACTCGTTGTTTCGAGCAAGCCATGGATTGATGCTTGTTGGTGGAAGGGGAAGTATAACCTTTACCATTCTTTTTGGGAACCGCCTATAATGTGTGTAGCATGGAAGATATCACCATCTCTTGGTTATTATGTTGACAATGAAAGTATACCGCTCAAAATATTATTCACCTCTATTTCAAAACCGAGCTCTGGCACCTCTACAAATCCTTGCTTCGCTCTACGAAGGGCCTATCTATTTACTTTTATGCCGAGTCATCGTCCTCTTATTAAAAAGCACCCGTTGGAGAGCACCGCTGTCATTTGCATTCATTACTGTTAGTTTACATTGAGTATGACTTGACTGGATCTCTTTTACCATGAATTACAATGTCTAGTCAGTCCTTGGTCTTTAAAGGTGCTCTGCATTTATGTTTTGCGGTCTCAGAAAGGGCTAGCGAGATACCATCTTGTTATATCATATTATGATAGTTTTGAGAAAGTGTTGTCATCCGAGATTTATTATTATTGCTCGCTAGTTGATTATGCTATTGATATGACTAAACTTGAGACCTAAGCGTTATTGCGAATGTGGTTAGTTATAATCTTTGCTGAAAACTTGAATGCTGGCTTTACATATTTACAACAACAAGAGCAAACAGAGTTTGTAAAAGTTTTTCTTTATCACTTTCAGTTTGTCAACTGAATTGCTTGAGGACAAGCAAATGTTTAAGCTTGGGGGAGTTGGTACGTCTCCGTCGTATCTACTTTTCCAAACACTTTTGCCCTTGTTTTGGACTCTAACTTGCATGATTTGAATGGAACTAACCCGGACTGACGTTGTTTTCAGCAGAATTGCCATGGTGTTATTTATGTGCAGAAACAAACGTTCTCGGAATGACCTGAAACTTCACGGAGAAACTTTTTGGAAAATATAAAATATACCTGCAAAAGATGAAGGCTAGGGGGCCCACCACCTGTCCACAAGGGTGGGGGCGCACCCCCTACCTCGTGGGACCCCTGGAGCTCCTCTGACTCCAACTCCAACTCTCTATATTGTGTTTCGGGGAGAAAAAAATCGGAGAGAAGAATTCATCGCGTTTTATGATACGGAGCCGCCGCCAAGCCCTAAAACCACTCGGGAGGGTTGATGTGGAGTCCGTTCGGGGCTCCAGAGAGGGGAATCCGTCGCCATCGTCATCATCAACCATCCTCCATCACCAATTTCATGATGCTCACCGCCGTGCGTGAGTAATTCCATCGTAGGCTTGCTGGACGGTGATGGGTTGGATGAGTTCTATCATGTAATCGAGTTAGTTTTGTTAGGGTTTGATCCCTAGTATCCACTACATTCTGAGCTTGATGTTGCTATGACTTTGCTATGCTTAATGCTTGTCACTAGGGCCCGAGTGCCATGATTTCAGATCTGAACCTATTATGTTTTCATCAATATATGAGTGTTCTTGATCCTATCTTGCAAGTCTATAGTCACATATTATGTGTTATGATCTGTTAACCCCGAAGTGACAATAATCGGGATACTTACCGGTGATGACCGTAGTATGAGGAGTTCATGTATTCACTATGTGTTAATGCTTTGTTCCGGTACTCTGTTAGAAGGGGGCCTTAATATCCCTTAGTTTCCGTAAGGACCCCGCTTCCACGGGAGGGTAGGACAAAAGATGTCATGCAAGTTCTTTTCCATAAGCACGTATGACTATATCGGAATACATGTCTACATTACATTGATGAATTGGAGCTAGTTCTGTGTCACCCTAGGTTACGACCATTACATGATGAACCGTATGCGGCATAATTCTCCATCACCGATCCATTGCCTACGAGCTTTCCATATATTGTTCTTCGCTTATTTACTTTTCTGTTGCTTCTGCTATCATCACTACAAAATACCAAAAACATTACTTTTGCTACTGTTACCTTTTGCTATCGTTACCACTACTATCATATTACTTTGCTACTGCACACTTTGCTGCAGATACTAAGTTTCCAGGTGTGGTTGAATTGACAACTCGGCTGCTAATACTTGAGAGCATTCTTTGGCTCCCCTTGTGTCGAATCAATAAATTTGGGTTGAATACTTTACCCTCAAAAACTGTTGCGATCCCCTATACTTGTGGGTTATCAGGGTCCTCGGTGGCGGATGTAATTTAAGTGTGCATGGCTTCATCATAGAGAGGTGATGTGTATGGAGGAGGCTAACAACGATGGGGTGCGAGAGTGAAAATGCCCGTAGAGAGGGAAGAGAAGGTGTGTGCGCGTGAGAGTAGTCGACATCGAGAGAATGTGTTGTTCGAGAGACAACGAGGAAGACTACTATATACCGATGGTGCATATAGGCGGGAATTAAACGAAGGGATGGTCTTATTGGTTTCGAGGATATAGGGGAAGAGTGAGAGGGGGCGGGGGTAGCTAGAAGGAGATTGTTAAGTGTGAGTGTGTGTTTTACCCATCTAGGCGGAAGTTATGTGCACACAAGAAGAGAACCATTCGATATGGCTTTAGGGTTGAGGGTAATTTACTATGTATGGAGACATAGAGACCTTCAACGTGCATGTGTGAGAGGTATACATGTATACGTGGGATGTGTGTGTGTGTGAGAGTGCGCATGATCGAGATAAAAGAAAGAAGACACAAGTCATAAGCTAAGATCAATGACAGGGGAGAGACGGATCGGTATGACAATATGCATGCATGCGAGAATGCAGGGAAGAAGGCCCGACAATTGAGCATGTGTTTTGCCTTTAAGAGATAGTGGCATGGGCTGGGGCATGCATCTATGGCGAGCAGAGGGAGTGAGGCACAACGATTGTGCAAAAGAGATCAACCTACAAATGAAAGAAGGTTGATGGAGAAACAGATAAATAGAAAGATAAAGATGCTAGCTAGTGTGCGTTAGAGATATGAGTCGAGTGGATCAGAAGGCTGAGTTATGGGTGTGGGTGTGAGAGAGATGAAGAAAGGGTGCATGTGACTCACATACAAACAAATATCGGAGAGAAATGAGATCCCGAGAGACGGAGTTTTGTGTCTGCAAGAGAGAAATATATATTCAAAACAAGAGTGATAGCTAGAGAAACATATGAGGGAACACAAGATATCTCTAGGGAGAGAGAGTGTGTGTGAGTGACATACAAGAGAACAGTGGAGAAATATGAGACCCTGGGAGACAGAGTTTGTGTTTATGTGTGAGAAAGAGATATTTAAGAGGAAGAGTCGTAGGTTCTCATACCTAAGGAGCGAAAGACATCTCTGTATGAGGGGTGTGTGAGTGGCACACATGGGAATAGTAGAGAGAAATGAGACCCCGGAAGACAAAGTTTTGTGTTTGTGTGAGAGAAAAAGATTCCACATGGAGAATCATAGTTAGAGACACATAGCAAGGAGCGAGATATACTTAGAGAGAGATAGAGTGATGAAGGTCGAGGGAGAGAGTACCTTCAATGTGTTACAAAGATAAACGATCATTGTCGACATACAGGTAGCACGAGAGATACACGAGAGATGATGAACGCGTATAGGTCTAGAGAGATAGTCGTATATAAGCATGAGTGATAATTATATGAGACGAATATCTGGATTAAATGGGATTCAAATATTTAAATTGGAGATTACGACATCGATAATATCATAACGCAAATTGGTGTATCAAACATGCATATTCATTTGAATTTGCGGACACGTGTAATGTTATATAGTTTATCAATATTGGTGATCCATATATTCTTTAATTAGAAACAATGCATGGTTTATATGCAATTAATGTCTAAACAGGATTACACTATACGTTGCGTGTTTGAAACACATTATACATGTTTGAGAAGTAAAAAAAAACCCGCATGAAACACACATTAATTGGAGACAGTTAGCGAAGAAGGCATACATTGGATTTGAACATAAAGTGGTTTCAAATATTTGAAAATCCAAATGGGTACAACCTTATGAATCTAAGATCATGCCATTTGTAAACCATATTTATGTATAAAGGGTGTTGTACTTTTGAAAGTATATATAAAAATGATGTATATAGAATTTTATTCCAATCGAAAATGGATCCCGCCCGAAAAAATAGAATACAAACGGAATTCGAATTGAGTTGGCACGGTAAACGTGCACTCTGCAAAATTTGAACGAAGCGAGGAAAGTCACAGTAACCACCCGAAACCAAAATCTGCGAGACGGAAATTACTACTGCCTATCCCTGCCACGCAAAGCCTATCTGCTCGATTTCTATAGGTTTCGATAGGGGTAGGTTTGTAATTTCACTCAAACGTGACATAACTGTCTCTCACCCGGATTCATACATGGTGGGCGCCAAAACACAGTGTGTCCTCGGCCGAAATCAACTCCTTCCCCGATTCATACATGGTGGGCGCCAAAAACAAACTCTCGTCGGCAAATATTCAGTGTATGCGAGATTACCGTCCTATCCCCAACCGACTAATATTGATGTGATGTAGGAAATTTGAAACGGGGGCTAAGTTTGTAAATTTCCTCGCATTTGAGACAAGCGCGCCCTGAAGACATGGTTCCCCTCTTCCTCTCCACCTCCATTTCCCCATTCATACTCCGTAGGCGCCAAAACACCCTCTCCACCCCAGCCTCCTCCGTCCGCCACCCCATCCACCGCCGTCCTCCTCCACCATGCCGGAGCTGATACCCCGACACCGCCGTCCATTACAAGAGATCGACCTCTCTCATCCACGCCTTTGGACCGGGATCCTTCCATCCCGTCCTCTCGCTTGATCCCCATCGTCGTCCACCTTGCCGGCGCCGCTCCTACGACCGTCTCGTCCACCGCGCCCCGCCGCCACCGTCTACCCCCTAGATCTGCTTTCACGCCGCCGACAGCCATCGCTACCGCAGCACCGTCAAATTCTCAGCAGATGCATACACGGTGCCGCACCAGAGGCGGTACTCTTTCGTATCTGCTCAACTTATTTATCGCAGCAAGAAAATAGATCGCCACTACTTTACTCTGATTTCTTGTCCATCACTTACTTGCTAGTTGAGAGCAAACATTGGTTGCAAAGTTGCCTTTGTCCGGTTTGCACCTTCAGATCTGCCATGGCACGCTAAACACTATACTCCCAATGCTTATGGTTTTCACATTTTATATTCCACACTAGTTCAATCACAGTAGACTAAATTTCAAATTTGGGTCAGTCGAGTTTTCAGAGCTCGTCGGAGTTCGCCGGTGTGAACGAAGGGGCTTGGGTGGGGAATTTGGTTGTTGTTGGGGGCGGGGGTGGTGGGGCCTCACCGAATGAAGAAAACTCGACGCGGGTGGGGCGGGGGTGGGGGGTGGGGGTGGCGGAGGAACACAGGCGGTGGGGGCCGGTGGGCCGGCCGGCGGCCCGTGCGATGTTCTGTATGGGAAGAATCAGAGACGAGGAAGAAGAAGGGTTAGGAGAGATAGCATCTTCATCCAACCGCCTAAAATGGTCGACTGACCCAAATGCAGACATGCCTTTATATTCAGTACCATCATCGTACCTGCTTAGCACTCCTCCTGAATCCATCAAGCTAAACAACGTGCCACTCATAATTCCAAACTTGTTGCTCAAGTACGAATCTGATATGATGCTGATATTACTAAAACAGATAACATTTAATTGGTCAACTAATGTTCCTACTTTACTTTTAAAACAGCACGTGCACCACATATAGAGAAACAACAGGGAGTTGCTTTCTTAATGCGCTCTGGTGTGGGCACTGCGCAATGAACATTTATTATCCAAAATCTGCTTGCTCTTCTTTAGCATGTTCCTCTTCCGTTCTTCTTTAATAAGTACTCTCTCCGTTCCTATATACAAATCTTTGTATAGATTCCACCATGGACTACATATGGAGCAAAATGAGTGAATCTACACTCTAAAATCTATCTGTACATCTGTATGCAATCCATAGTGGAAATCTCTACCAAGACTTATATTTTGAAACAGAGGGAGTATGATAGTAGTACAGTATGTTCCTTGTAGTGAATATGAGAAGGGACATTTGCAGTATAGAGGTCTATACGGTCGGTTGGTATGGACACTTTGAACTCGTCGGGCCTCTTTGATTCGTAGGATTTTGTAAACATGGGAATAGGATTTGTAGTGGTCTGCCCACTTGAATCCTATAAGAATAGCAAGGAAATGCGGGGAGCTGTGTCACCTTTGAGAGTTACACTGATATTAACAGTACCGCACCTTCAGTTGAAGAGAGCTGGTATCCGAAGGCTTTCTAGCCATACTGGCAATACTAGCACATATATTCCAGCAAGTTCCACTTTGCTGATTTTACTCTAATGCTTACGGTTTTCCCGTTATATCTACACTATCATCTGTGTAGCTGCTTTGTGTCGCACTAGCAGCAGTCCACTCTTGAAGCTAAACACCGCAATGACTTACAAAATTGGCACCAAGGCATTGAGTGCCATTCTGGATGCATTGAAACTCATACGCTCACCACCTATTGATTCTTGTTCAGAATATGATCCTAATGACTATTCTAACCTCGAGGAGTCAAAGGCAGATGACCTGTCCTATTCACCCATCAAAGTGCCTGTTCTAATTTGGCAGGGTTTTATAGATTGTGCGTATCTTGCATATGTTGTCTTGCATTTCTTCTACTTTGTTGCACCGCCATCTACTTAGTTTACTCATCATATATGTCGAGATTCCATGCCCATCCATTATCAATACATATTCCATCTGTCATCATACCATGTTTTTTCACTCAAATGTTGTTCTTGTGCATTAGACATCAAAAAGGAAGAGGGTGACTGCCGAACCTGAAGGAGCACCAACAAAGTCCTTGAAAAACATGGTTGTGTCGGAGAAATCAGACAACACCCCACTTATATTGGTTGTACAACCAGTGACACAAAATGAAGGACCGACTCCAGCAGAGGGTACCCATACTTCACTGGCCACACCACTAGCCGCACCACACAGGACCTGCACTCTAGCAAAAGGTATGCCGATTTCAGTTGCCATAACACCAGTCGTACCACAGAAAAATCCCACTCCACCAAAAATTACAGCAAGTCCACCGGCCGAAGACCTATCCCAACTGCAGAGACGCCCAATTCCTGCAGATTAGAACCCCATTCCAGTTATTCCCAGTTTAAAAGACAATGCTTTCAATGTTGTTAGGGACTACATGCATATATTGCCATCATTGGAAGATTATAGTGAAGACAAACACCATTTTCACATCTTCCTGTCCCACTTACGTGTAAGTGCTATTATTCATGGTGATTATTTTCCTGTTTTCTGCTAATTGAACACATCAATGATTTAAATTACATTGTTGTAAGTAGGCGAAGGTCAATCTGGATAGTCATGACGAGCAAAGCTTGCTTGCGCTTTTCAAGGAAGCATTGTAGCAGTATCGGTGTTACCTGAGGAAATCACACTTTGATGGCAAGTCTATAAACGAATTTCTGGTGAAGTCTCCTGTGCTAAATTTAGAAGACATTGAATGGAAAAACCTTGTTATGCACTGGTCTCTTCCGAGGATGAGGTACTGTCTATGATATCGCATGACAATTTGAACTTCTACTTTTTTGCATGTGCCTTACAGATCTTTTTTGCAGGAAATCTGCTCGAAAAAGAATTTTTGTTTGAAAAGAACGACAGGATATCGCAAATATGCTGGCCGCTGCTTTGCTCTTGTTAGTACCTGTTGTCCTGTATCACTGTACTTGCATACATACCCGGTTCATTATGTGACAGCAGTATGCATGATAGCTTGCTTATCAATTGTTCGCTCCCAATTATCTGATCTGTATGAATGGTTACATTAGTGTAGAATATATCCAATGCGAATGTATTTTTTTTGCTCTGCATTGTTCTTGTAAGTACCTACTGTCCTTTATCAGTGTACTTATATTAACAGGTAGTTGTTCATGTACCATCACTCTGCAGCTTATTTTCCTTTTCCCTCCATTTTCTACACATAAGATCTATATTTACTCTTACCATAAGGTTGGATAACACCGATGGTACTGAAGAAGTTTAGCTCTGCATTGCTCTTGGCTATACCTTTTTCCTGTATCACTGTACTTACATTTATAGCTACTTGGTTATGTAGCATCACTCTTCATCTTATCTTAAATATTCTCCATTTTTCTTATATTGTCACATCTATATTTACTCTTAACAAAATGTAGAATAAAGGTAATGCTTATGAAGAAGATTCTGTGGTAAAGTTCTTGAATTCCCCCCCCCCATCAACTTGGACATGGGCTTTATAGAGCCTGCCTTCACCAATAATGTAAGTTTTTCCTTCTCAAGCCTTCAAACTTTGTTGTGTATATTTGGTTAGGCATCACTGCAACAGCTGTTTATTTTTGGTGTTTGCATCAAATTGCATGTTTAAAGTTTATTATGTACTCCAGTTCATAAACAAAAGTTTGTCCTTCTCAATTTAAGTTTTCAGTTGTACAACCAAGTTCCTTCTTCATACCATGTAAATTAAACTATACAGAGCAAGTGATCTTATTTTGCCAATCTGAAATGGGATAAATTGACATCACACTAACCATTGATACTTATGAGTTCTTGATCTGTAATCCAGTGGTGTCGTGAAGCTGCCAACTCCTTCACACTGTCATTTCCTGCCATGTATTGACCTGAACAATACCATATTGTGTTAATGCTATTTTAAACTATGTCAATTTATTCGTCAGTAAGAAATGTGATGAATTGTCAGTGCTGATACTTATATGTGCAAAACATGTCATCTGTCTGCTTGTTTATCTTTCAGAGTGAGGAGGATATAAGTGTCAAACAAGTGCAGTCTCACCAGCTTGCTCAGCTGCTTGCGCTGCAGCTCCCGAGTAGGGTAACCTTTCTTGAACTCTATTAAACTACTATTGGTTTTGTATATTATTTTGTTGGCGTGTTTAGTTGCACCGGTGGCGTTCTTTGATGCCCAGTGTATGTAATCTGCTGTCTGTTTGTGCTTTATTATCATAGTGGCGAACTTTGATGCCCAGTGGATGTAATATGACATAATTTCTTTATTGTATAGTCTAGGTTTTTTTTCTTATTCACAATGCTGCAGTTATTTTACTGTATATATATCCTATCTTCGCAGTAAACCGGCCAAACCATAAAATTACGGTACATAATCGGGCTATCATGCAAATCACCATGTTTTTTTGAGGGCTATGCAAATCACCATGTATGATCCGCATCATGGGCCCCGTCATCTTGGTCCGTTAACAAGCCTAAATGTAAACTGGCCCACTAGTAGATTCGGGCCTTTAATAGGCCGAGTAAACCGCCGGCCCTATTTTCCCAAGAAAACTCAGTGGCCCTTTAGGAGGCCGAAAAGTAGGTTGGGCCTGAAATGCGCCGAATAGCTCACGGGAGACAGCAGGCCGAAATAGACCCCGGCCCATGATTGTGCCAATCAAATCATGGGCTTATAACATGCCAAAATTGTCTCGGTCCTTGTTTGGCCCAATCAGATTATCGGCTGCGAGTAGGCCAGATGCAAACCGGGCCGTAGTTAGGCCCAACTATATGACGGGCTTTTAACAGGCCGAAATTAATATAGGGCCGAAATGTTAAACGGGCCCTTAATAGGCCGAAACTAATATCATGCTGAATTACTAAATGGGCCTTTAGCGAATGGGCCCAAAAGCGTAGCGTCCAGTTGACGGGCCAAATCTGATATGGGCCATAATTTAGCCCAAAGCATCTTAAAGGGTCGGACCTGATTTGGGCCGTAATTTGGCCCAGAACGTGTTAGGCTTTTAACGGGCCGGATCTCATACGGGACATTATTAGGCCCGGAACGTGGCAGGCCATTAATGGACCAGATCAAATATGGGCCGACATTTGGCCCAAAACATGGCAGCCAGTTAATGGGCCGGCCTTCTAGGGTCCCCAAAATCTTGAGGGCCTACAGCTGGGCCGACCCATTAATGTCGGCGAAATCTCGTGGGCCTTTAGCTGGGCCGGCGCATTATGGTCCACAAAAATCTTGTGGGCCTTCACCTGGGCCGGCCCATTATGGCTCGCAAAAATCATGTGGGCCTTTACCTGGGCCAGCCCATTATGGCCCGCAAAATCTTGTGGGCCTTTAGCCGGGCCATCCCATTATGGTCCGAAAAATCTTGTGGGCCTTTAGTTGGTCCGGCCCATTTAAACTTTATGGGACACTTTTGGGCCGATCCACGTGTTAACATATCATAGGCGCATCTCGCCCATTGGATGAGTGACACATGTGCCAACACGGAGCTGACACGTGTTTCCTCCAGCCAATGATGATTTTACACATGAAAAATCCCCATTGGTCGGGGATGTTAACGAGTTATCGGATCCAGAACCGGACCCGATAGCTTAACGGCGTTTCGTTACGGTGGATGCCACGTGTCGGTCACCCTTGACGAAAGCACTTCTGTGATGCGCGATTTATCCTCATGGAAGTGGACACTTCCATGATGATAATTTTGGTAATGTCATGGAACACTTCTACGACAGCACATGTATGACTATCTTGATTCTGTCATAAATTTGTCATAGATGTACATGCATGACAGAAAACGTGACCTACTGTGACCAACACGTATCACCACGGAAGTGTATTTTTTTGTACTGCTTGACCTTGGAGCTTGAGACTGAGCTTTGTTCTGATAGACTGGGTTGGGTGGGTGGGAAAAACCATTGCCACCTTTGCTCTACTACTGGTAGGACTGACGAAACGGAGGAGGAGGAGGAGGCAACCAGAACTTTTCTTGCTTAGCTGCTACTTGTGATGAAGAAGAAGATTGAGCTGCATCCCTAACTCTCTTCTTAGATGCCTCACACTTGAGGTGAGCAGCTTCTTGCTTTAGTGCCATGTTGTAGAATTGATCGAACTTGGTCGGCTCAAGAAGCACGAGAGCTAATTGCAGATCTTCTTTGAGGCCACCTTTGAATTGGTAAATCATACTCTTTTCATTAGGAACGTCTTGTTTAGCGAAGCGAGCAAGTTTCGGAAACTGGATATTGTATTGATACACGGACATGCTGCCTTGCTTGAGATTGCGGAACTCCTCATGCTTGCTCTCAGCAACGCTTGGTGGAATGTGATGAGCTTTGAAGTCTCGGCGGAAATCATCCCTGGTAATCACACGACCTCCTCTGGAATCTCTGTATTGTTGATACCACTCAGCAGCTTGGTCCTTGAGTTGAAACGAAGCAAACTTGACAAAGTCCTCAGGTTTGACATTGCTACATTCAAAATGTTTGCAAATGTCCACGAGCCAATCGTCGGCGTCTGTGGCCTCGACACAGTTGCTGAAGTACTTCGGCTGGTTTGCGAGGAACTGGTTGAGGGTAGCAAACTGAGGCTAATTGTTACCTTGGCATAAATTTCCTTGGTTGCCTTGCCCTTGGTTTCGCTCTTGCAAGAGTTGCAAAAGCATCTGAGTGTTGGCGTTGGTGGCTTCCATGACAGCTTGCCATGCCTCCGAAGGTGGAGGTGGTGGCGGAGGGTTTGACTGTTCCCCATCATCGGGGTTCGGATTCTGACGCGTTGGAGGAGCCATCCTGAAGAGGTTGACATCCGTTAGCATCTTCAAATACAGATATTCAAGCTGAATCAATGGATCGAAATTGCAACATAAAGTCTTAACATTCGAACAAGGATGAACGAATGAATTCCAAAGTAAATCATCACACGACCATTAAGTAGAGAAGCCACTTAGATAAAGCTAGATGAATAAAGCAACAAGGTACGGGTATGAACAAATAAGTGGTAAGGATTACCCAATCACAAACCAAATATCCGCCGGAAGAAATACTAGAGCTACTTGAATTCCCACCTATAGAACTCCCGAAACTTTCTGGTTATGCAATCAGGTGTTGGGGATACAGGGGAAGCATAATATCTCACCCAAAACTAGCAATTCCTACATCCAGCTGTATCCATCCTTCAACACATAACCAAGAGACCTTCAGAAATCATGTACCTCAACCTTCAAAAAGCATCCGTTATACGAGTTATGGAAATACTCCCGAACTCCCGCCCCAGTACTGGGTGGCGCCGAGGTTATCTCACCAACAACTGCATAAAAGAGATTTTCGATGTCGGCGAAATCAGGTATTCCAGAACTGCAACGATAAAATTGTGACGACAACACCTCGGAGCTCAACTCCCCGGGACACTGCCACAACCCCTAAATGTCAGGAGGCACCAAGAACAATGTTCTCATCACAAACTATCAGAACGATTCCAAGATACCCGTGTGATCCTAATTTTTTTGTGAAATTTGAGGAGAGAAGAGTCAAAACTTCTACGTCAGGAGGCCTCACCAGAGCGACGAAGGGACTGAGGAGTAAAAAGAATCCTACTCTCCGATATATATAATCCTAAGATTCAAAACATTTTGTTCTAGACTCAACAACGTCAGAGATTCGATCAAGCAGGGGGCTCCTAAGTCGGGGAAGGCTCTGATTACCAACTTGTAACACCCACAATGCAGCTATATCTCCCACGTGTCGGGGCATGACTTAGAGGCATAGCCGCATGGTAGGCTTGTCGCAAGAGGGGTAATCTTTCCACATCCCATGTACTGAATAAGAAAGGGATAAAGAGTTCGCTTACAATCACCACTTCCCACAATACATGAATAGTCCATACATCATCCAAAAGACAATGAAAGGTCCAACTACAGAACCAAAATAAAGAAAGACAACCCCAAATGCTAGATCCCCGATCGTCCCAACTGGGCTCCATTACTGATCATCCGGAAAAGAAACATAGTAACGGCCCGAATCCTCGTCGAACTCCCACTTGAGTTCGGTAGCGCCCCCTACACTAGCATCATCGGCACCTTCATCTGTTTGTAAGTGTCCGCGAGTCACGAGGACTCAGCAACATCACACCCGCGAGATCAAGACTATTTAAGCTTAAGGGTAGGAAAGGGTAGTGAGGTGGAGCTGCAGCAAGCACTAGCATATATGGTGGCTAACATACGCAAAAGAGAGCGAGAATAGAAGCAAGGGTCGAGAAACTATAAGTGATCAAGAAGTGATCCTGAAGATACTTACGTTCAAGCATAACACGAGACCATGTTCTCTTCCCGGACTCCGCCGAAAAGAGGCCATCACAGCTACACACGCGGTTGATTCATTTTAATTAAGTTAAGTGTCAAGTTCTCTACACCCGGATATTAACATATTCCCATCTGCCACATAACCGCGGGCACGACTCTCGAAAGTTTATACTCTGCAGGGGTGTCCCATTTTAGCCCATCACAAGCTCCAACGGTCAACGAAGGACATTCCTTCTCCCGGGAAGACCCGATCAATCTCGGAGCCCCGGTTACAAGACATCTCGACAATGGTAAAACAAGACCAGCAAAGCCACCCGATGTGCCAACAAATCCCGATAGGAGTCGCACGTGTCTCGTTCTCAGGGCAACACCGGATGAGACAAGCTACGAGTAAAACCAACCCTCGAGTTTCCCCGAGGTGGCTCCATAGGCGGCTCGGTTCGGACCAACACTCAGAGGGAGCACTGGCCAGGGGGGCGGGGGTTAAAATAAAGATGACCCTTGATTCTGCAAAACCCAAGGGAAAGGTATATGGTGGTTGGTAGGCAAATGGTAAAACCAAGGTTGGGACTTGCTGGAGGAGTTTTATTCAAAGCGAACTATCAAGGGGTTCCCACAACACCCAACCGCGTAGGGAATGCAAAATCAAGGAACATAACACTGGTATGACGGAAACTAGGGCGGCAAGAGTGGAACAAAACACCAGGCAAAAGGCCGAGCCTTCCACCCTTTACCAAGTATATATATGCATTAAAGTAAATAAGATATAGTAATGATATCCCAATAATATCCATGTTCCAACATGGAACAAACTTCAACTTCACCTGCAACTAGCAACGCTATAAGAGGGGCTGAGCAATAGCGGTAACATAGCCAAACAATGGTTTGCTAGGAAAGGTGGGTTAGAGGCTTGACATGGCAATATGGGAGGCATGATATAACAAGTGGTAGGTAGCGCAACATAGCAATAGAGCGGTCAACTAGCAAGCAAAGATAGAAGTGATTTCGAGGGTATGGTCATCTTGCCTGCAAAGTTCTCAGAGTTGACGAAAGCTTGATCCTCGTTAGCGTACTCAACAGGTTCCTCGATCACGTACTCGTCTCCTGACTCTACCCAAAGCAAGAACAGAAGCAAAGGACCAACAATGAATCACGGGGCAATGCACAAGCAACATGATGCAATACATGGCATGATATGCAAGATGTGATATGCAATGCATATGTGTGCTCCGGAAGGGAAAGAATGATCAAGGCATCAACTTGGCAAACCAAGTGTGCCGCTGGAAATATGAGATGATTTCGGTCGAAATCGATATAAAGATCACCGGAAACGGATGCACGATTTGCTAATGGCAAGCAAAACAAGAATGGTGCAAAACTATAATTAACAGCACGATGCTACTTAGCGTGCAACAAGAAACTAAGCTACTGCACTACAACATAACAACAAAGCATATGTGAGTGATGTACACAAGATGCTTGACAAAACATGAACAATGAGCTACGGCTAAATCACAATAGAACAGGATCAAACAAGCATGAAAAAGTGCAAAAGATATCAGCTTCACAGGCTTGGAGAAATTACTAACATGTCCAAAAGAACAACAGGAAGCAATGTTTAGAGCAAGCAAATGTCATGCTACAGGAACATATCATAGCAAACCAAGGCATGGCATGATTATAACTAAATCATAGATCAAAAGTCCCTTACTGATCATGAGCCAAAAAGTCACAGAAGATATGATGGCAACCATGTAAACATAGCAAGTTTTATTAACAGTTTCAGACTTAGTAGAAAAATAGAGCATGGCATAAACAGATTTATGAAGGCAACTTTGCGAGCTCAAATCACTCACCAAAAAGCATTGCATGACAAAACAAGCATACCAACAGCAAGATGACATGTTCATGAAGCTAACCATGGCAAGAGAAAGTTCATAGGGTGCATGGATCACTAACAACAACCATGGCAATATTGATTAACGTGTAAACAATCTGCCAGGAACATTTTATAGCAAAAGTGGAGCAAGAACAAGACATTCTAGATAACTCCATAATTGCAAACAGGGGCACGGATGGATAGAGCATAACCACATGTTCAAAACATCCTTACTGAAGTATCCAAAAATAAGCATGGATATCACTGTAGCATCAAGTTTACATGGCATCAAAATAACAGCAGGCAAAAACTTAGCAAAATGTGAAGTCCTTGAAAACAGCAATATTGCGGAGGCTACTTTGCATGCTTGTGCTAGTCACCACATTGATGAAAAAAATACGATATAAGCACCCCTGTAAAGATGGCATGGTGTAGTTCAAAATACATGTAGACATCAAGCCCATATGATGCACACATCAAAAGCAACAAAAATGACAAAACCTCATAAACTGATGATCTCCAGCAGCTAACCTTTTATAGCACTCTTGCATCAATGGAAAGGGCATCATAATGAACATGAACATGAATGTACTTCTATCATGGAGAGCTCAACGAGATGAACAAATTGATATATCATATGCATCATTTGGAGTCACGGTCACCGAGATACGACATGATGAAGAGATGCACAAAATATTCAGGGATTTGGGACTTAGTGGAAATCTCACCTCCGCGAAAGTCAACGCGGGACGAGGTGGTACCGGGACGGAGTGGATCGGGACGGCGCGCGGCGTTTGGTTCCAAGGATGGGTGAATCTGGTCCCGGTTGGCGTGGACTTTGAGGATCACCGGGATCTGGCCGAAACTTCGCCGGAGACGAAGGAGATGCGGTGGTCGCTAGGCTCTCTGGCGGGAGGAGCTCGCCGGCGCTCGGGCGGAGCCGTTCGGCAGAGGAGGCGCGGGCGCGGGCTCGCGCGGGAGGTGGCAGCGAGGAAGCTTGGGCGGTGCGGGAAGGTGTGGGGGCGCGGCGGCGGCGATGGGACGGGCGGGCCCTCCTCGGGCTCGCCGGGCCGCGGTGGCTGGGCGACGGAGAAGGACATGTGGCGGCTCAGGAGTGGATGGGCCATGGTGGCGAACGCGTCCGGTCCGATCCGGACGTGTCCGGCGGCGGAGAGGGCTAGGTTAGGGTTTGATCTGCGTGAAATTTCGGGGAGGGGCACCTATTTATAGGTAGGGGAGGTAGGAGTGTCCAAATGAGGTGTAGTTTTCGCTCACACGATCGTGATCCGACGACGGAGGACATGGAGATGGTTTAGATGGGTTATTGGGCCGTTTTGGAGGGGTGTTGGGCTGCAACACACAAGAGGCTTTCGTGATTACCCGGTTAACCGTTGGAGCATCAAACGGACTCCAAATGGAACGAAATTTGACAGCCGGTCTACCGGTGGTGTAGCAAGGCCACTTGGCAAATCTCGGTCCATTCCAAGAACGTTTAACACCTGCTCACGAAAAGAGACAAGAGGGGTGCGCCGGTGCATGTGGAAGTGTCGAATTGCGAAACGGACAATGGGGAAAATGCTCGGATGCATGAGACGAACACGAATGCAAAATGCGATGCACATGATGACATCATATGAAATGCATGACATGAACAAAATGCAAAAACAAAGACAAAACCCCAACCACGAAGGGAAATCTCAGAACTGAAGGCCGGAAATGCCAAGAGTCGGAGTTACAAATATGGCAAGTTACATCCGGGGTGTTACAATCCGGGATTTGCTTGAAATATTAACTTCATCTCCTGGAACATCTCATATGCTCCATGCCTTTCAAAACGAAGTTGAAGTCCTAGTTCTAAGCCGTAAAGCATGGCACACTAAACTATTGAGTAGTCATCAGCTTTGCCCTACCAGATGTTTATAACATATGGCGTTGCTCCTGGAGCGGGTTTGGCACCCAGCGGTGCTTCCAGGACGTAATTCTTCTGTGCAGCAATGAGGATAAACCTCAAGTTACGGACCCAGTCCGTGTAATTGCTTCCATCATCTTTCAACTTTGCTTTCTCAAGGAACACATTAAAATTCAACGGAACAACAACACGGGCCATCTATCTACAATAACATAGACAAGCAAAATACTATCAGGTGCTAAGTCATGATAAATTTAAGTTCAATTAATCATATTAATTAAGAACTCCCACTTAGATAGACATCCCTCTTATCATCTAAGTGATCATGTGATCCAAATCAACTAAACCATAACCGATCAACACGCGAAATGGAGTAGTTTTCAATGGTGAACATCACTATGTTGATCATATCTACTATATGATTCATGCTCGACCTTTCGGTCTCAGTGTTCCGAGGCCATATCTGCATATGCTAGGCTCGTCAAGTTTAACCCGAGTATTCTGCATGTGTAAAACTATCTTACACTCGTTGTAGATGAACGTTGAGATTATCACACCCGATCATCACGTGGTGTCTCGGCACGACGAACTTTGGCAATGGTGCATACTCAGGGAGAACACTTTTACCCTGAAATTTAGTGAGAGATCATCTTATAATGCTACCGTCAAACAAAGCAGAATAAGATGCATAAAGGATAAACATCACATGCAATCAATTTAAGTGATATGATATGGCCATCACCATCTTGTGGCTTTGATCTCCATCTCCAAAGCACCATCATGATCACCATCGTCACCGGTGCGACACCTTGATCTCCATCGTAGAATCGTTATCGTCTCGCCAACTATTGCTTCTATGACTATCGCTACCGCTTAGTGATAAAGTAAAGCAATTATAGGGTGATTGCATTTCATACAATAATGCGACAACCATATGGCTCCTGCCAGTTGCCGATAACTCTGTTACAAAACATGATCATCTCATACAATAAATATAGCATCATGTCTTGACCATATCACATTACAACATGCCCTGCAAAAACAAGTTAGACGTCCTCTACTTTGTTGTTGCAAGTTTTACGTGGATGCTACGGGCTGAGCAAGAACCATTCTTACCTCCGCATCAAAACTACAATGATAGTTCGTCAAGTTAGTGCTGTTTTAACCTTCTCAAGGACCGGGTGTGGCCACACTCGGTTCAACTAAAGTTGGAGAAACTGACACCCGCCAGCCACCTGTGTGCAAAGCACGTCGGTAGAACCATTCTCGCGTAAGCATACGCATAATGTCGGTCTGGGCCGCTTCATCCAATAATACCGCCGAACCAAAGTATGACATGCTGGTAAGCAGTATGACTTGTATTGCCCACAACTCACTTGTGTTCTACTCGTGCATATAACATCTACGCAATAACCTAGCTCTGATACCAGTGTTGGGGAACGTAGTAATTTCAAAAAAAATCCTAGGCACATGCAAGATCATGGTGATGCATAGCAACGAGAGGGGAGAGTTTCGTCCATGTACCCTCGTAGACCATTAAGCAGAAGCGTTATGACAACACGATTGATGTAGTCGTACGTCTTCATGATCGACCGATCCTCAGTACCGAATGTAAGGCACCTCCGCGTTCAGCACACGTTCAGCTCGGTGATATCAGCGAACTCATGATCCAGTAGAGCTCGGGGAAGAGTTTCGTCTGCACGACGGCGTGGTGACTATGTTGATGAAGCTACCGATGCAGGGCTTCTCCTAAGCACCGCTACAATATAACCGAGGTGGATTATGGTGGAGGGGGCAGCGCACACGGCTAAGAGATCAACAGATCAATTGTTGTGTCTATGGGGTGCCCCTGCCCCTGTATATATAAAGGAGCTAGGGGGGAGGCGGCCGGCCAAGGAGGAGGGCGCGCCAAGGGGGGAGTCCTACTCCCACCGGGAGTGTGTGAGTAGGACTCCCTGTTTTCCTAGTTGGAGTAGGAGAGGAGAAGGAAGGGAGAGAAGATAGAAGGAAAGGGGGGTGCCGCCCCCCTCCTTGTCCAATTTGAACTACAGGGGGAGGGGGCACGCGGCTGCCCTTGGCCGCCCCTCCTCTTCTCCCACTAAGGCCCATTAGGCCCAATATACTCCCCGGGGGGTTCCGGTAACCCCCCGGTACTCCGGTAAATGTCCGAAACCTCCCGAAACCTTTCCGGTATCCGAACATAGTTATCCAATATATCGATCTTTATGTCTCGACCATTTCGAGACTCCTCGTCATGTCGGTGATCATATCCGGGACTCCGAACTACCTTTGGTACATCAAAACACAAAAACTCATAATACCGATCATCACAGAACTTTAAGCGTGCGGACCCTACGGGTTTGAGAACTATGTAGACATGAGCGAGACACATATCTGGTCAATAACCAATAGTGAAACCTGGATGCTCATATTGGTTCCGACATATTCTATGAAGATCTTTATCGGTCAAACCGCATAACAACATACGTTGTTCCCTTTGTCATCGGTATCTTACTTGCCCGAGATTCGATCGTCGGTATCTCAATACCTAGTTCAATATCGTTACCGGCAAGTCTCTTTACTCGTTCCACAATGTAACATCCCGCAACTAACTCATTAGCCACATTGCTTGCAAGGCTTATAGTGATGTGCATTACCAAGAGGGCCCAGAGATACCACTCCGACAATCGGAGTGACAAATCCTATTCTTGATCTATGCCAACACCATGAACACCATCGGAGACACCTGTAGAGCACCTTTATAATCACCCAGTTACGTTGTGACGTTTGGTAGCACACAAAGTGTTCCTCAGGTATTCGGGAGTTGCATAATCTCATAGTCATAGGGACATGTATAAGTCATGAAGAAAGCAATAGCAATAAACTTAAATGATCAAGTGTTAAGCTAACAAAATGGGTCAAGTCAATGACATCATTCTCCTAATGATGTGGCCCCGTTGATCAAATAACAACTCATGTCTATGGCTAGGAAACTTAACCATGTTTGATCAAAGAGCTAGCCAAGTAGAGGCATACTAGTGACACTATGTTTGTCTATGTATTCACACATGTATTATGTTTCCGGTTAATACAATTCTAGCATGAATAATAAACATTTATCATGAAATAAGGAAATAAATAATAACTTTATTATTGCCTCTAGGGCATATTTCCTTCAGATAGCGGGGGTCCTTCCCACACGACCCAGAAACCATTGGAGATATGCTCTCCTGGCACACACGCTCGGCACAATGAGGTCGTGTGCGACCGGCCATCGCTCAAATATGGAAATACGTACAGTAGAGCTAAAAAAACACAATTATACGGCAAAATAGTTTCCGGTGGCAAGTACATCCCACCACTGTTCAAGATATCTTCCGATATTTTGATAAATTGGCCGATTTATCGCTTATCGGTGTCTGACCGATAAGATAAATCGGCTGATAAATCACCTGATATGGTGATAAATCGACCGATATGCTGATAAACTAGCCGATTTACCCCTTATCTTGGGTCGGCCGATAAGTTCCCGATAAGAGATATCCCCAACATTGCTTCCCACACAGTCAGTCCTCGCTAAACGTTTCCATTCATATGTACATCCCACATAGTCGCTCCAAGTAAAACGTTTCCGTTCACATGTACATCACACACAATTTTTTCCGTTAAATCGTTTGTGTTATTGAATGCATCACACATGGTCCGTAGAAGAAACTGTGTGGCAAAGGCTGACCATCACACAATTTTTATGTGGTAAACGTTTGCGCAAGGTGGCCTATCGCAAATGGTTTTCAAGAGAAAGTCGTGTGTGATTGTTCATTGATCCAACACGGTTTATTCCTAGAAACTGTGTGCATTGCCTGAGGTCATCGCCACAATATTTTTGAACAACCATTTGCAATAAGAAAACCCAATTAGCTGGCTAATTATCTGATTATTCATAATACATTTATTAATCTAACTGACATTTCATATTAAGCACACAATATATATCATTTTCATATTTGAAATACATCAGAGTACAACATCATATAGATTTAGCACTCAGCTACCCCATTACACAACTACACAAGGATGAAGTTTCACATGCAACATCTATAACCTTTTGAAATTAGCATCATAGACGGTACATAGACATATGTATCTCATCTGGAAAACTGCTAAAGCAGAAGGCGAATATTGAGCCTTCATTGATGTTGAAGGTCTTTGTAACTTTAGGCCAGTTCTTATGGATGATTGACCGTCCATCCTTCGTCCTCTTCAGGAACACTTCAATATTGAACCGTGGGTGTTGTATGAATACCTTCCTCGCCTCTTGAGCATACATGTAGTTTGAGAGGTAATCATCAGTGAACTGCTTTGGAAAGGACTGAAAACAAAGATGTGCATAAATATCTTCTCTGTATTGGAAATGGGGCAAAGGAATAAAAAAGGCAAGGTATAATAGTTAGTACCATCCTGTAGTGAACTGATGTCTTCTTCATTGCGCAGACAAAGATCTTGTTGTTTTTTGTCGCTAATTTCTTTATCCTAACAATCTTTCTGAGTTTCTTGACTCGACTGATATTCATGGACAACTCATTCCCCATATGCATAAAGGGTCGAACAGTGGGTCAAAACATCCGACAGCAAGACCTACATGTGCAAGACCAAATTGGTAAAACCCTAAATATTAGAATGGTTCCTGCAATTTCCCAATGATGTGCTATTAGACAACGGACCATGCACGTGCTAACCTCGATTGTAAACCTAAGTGCTTCCCATTGTTTCCCTGCAACACATATAAGGTAGTTAGTCACCAGGTTAAGTAAGAGTTCACATGCTATCAGTAAAATATGTTGATGAATTCAAGCCACATGGAAAACCCATTTATCCAAACCAAGCATGATTAAGAACTAGGAAATATAGCACTTGTATATGTTTCTCATGTATTAAGTGCAACCAAATTCGATTTATTCCTCACATGCACAACAACACAAAATTCTACCCATGACAATTGGAGATCGCAGTGTAGAGTTGAACCAAGCAGTTAGCTAAAGACCACAACAAATGAACCAAACATTAACTGAGCACCACATTGCACAATATAACATACTCCTAATAGAAGATCAGACAGTTAACCAAACCAAGCATGCTTAACAACTTGGAAATATAACAATTGTATTTGTTTCTCATGTATTTAGTACAACCAAATTAGATTTATATCTCACATGGTATACAATAAAAGAATGCACACACAAAAATTGAACATCGCCTTGCAGAATTGAACCAAACAACCAACCGCGTCGCATCATCGGCGCGTGAGCCGTCGACGGTGGCCTCGACGGCGAGGTGCTCCTCCAAGATCTAGGGGTCGACACGAATGGCCGCATCGCGACCTCATCCGCGTGTGCGGCCGGGATTTGCTTCTCGCTGCCAAATGGTCCTTGGGATCCTGGCTATACCGCACGCACCATGGTTTAGGGCGGCGCTTATTTGGTGGAGGGGTCGGTGATTTGGGTGGAAGGTGTCGCGCCGGCGGTCGGGGCATGTGGGATGTGGAAGGAGAAGGAGGATGGTGGTCGGGTGTGGATTACCTGCCAAGATAGGCGAGGCTGAGTAGCGTGGAGGACGGTCGCCGGCGAGGAGGCGGCACTGCAAACAAGGAGTGAAGGTTTCAACTTGGAAAGGAAGGCGGAAACAGGGGCAATGTGGCTTTTGGTAAGGGGGAGGGGGCAGGGAGGTAGATATTTCCGCGGAAGCCAAAAATTTGGAATCGCTTTAGCGAAAAAACTGGCACGCAAAGTGTCATCAGACACGGTCCCTTATTCAGAACCGTGTACGATATGTGAACATCACAAACGATTCAGATAGCTTAACCTATGTATGTTGAGTTTGAACGTCAAAAATTTTGGTTCGAATTTCCCTGGTTACAGTGGTCATCCACGTCATTGCATAATTTGGGTACACAAAGGAGACTAACTTCTTAATCGAGCAAGTTCAGCAATTAAACAGAGCTAGCTGACCTAAACATTACTCTAACAAATTAAAGACCGGCGCTCTTAATTAAACAAAACAAAGAGTACTACTATGGTTGATGCTCGTCGATCTCCGCCGCTGCCTCCATGTCCAGGTCACCCGATGGTCTCCCGGGGAAGGGGCTGCATGGCATCAATTGCACCATACTCGGCAAGCATCTCGCCATTCGCGTCCGCCATATCTTTGGAATAGGCCGCCACGAGCTGGGTGTGGGCGGCCGCGATCTGGGCTCTGGCGGGCTCCGTTGTGGCAAGGTGTGTCGCGCAGGAACGGACGGCTGCTCGAACTCTCTCGACAATTGTCAATGCTTTGGCCGTGGGTTGCCGACCGTTGTCGGAGAAGCATCATTCAATTCGTGCGGTGACTGCCACGAGCTGGGAGTGGACGGCCTCGACATGGTAGTGGGCGGCCTCCATCAGGGTTAAGGCCACCGCTGCGGAACGGACAGCTACTGTGCCGCTCTCGCCAGTTGGTATCCCTGAGGCAGATGCTGCTGCCGCCACCTGAGAAGCAACAGCGGTCGTTTAGGCTACCTTGGCCGCCCGGACACAGACTGCGCTCGCCCTCACAAAGCTTGTTAGCACGTGCCTGGCGGCTGCGGCCGCGCTCTCGCCAGAGTGGGCCGCCGAAGTTGCCCTCATGATGTGGGTCCACGTCCCAATCTTTCACCGGCGACGAATGAACAGTGAAATGATATTTGGGCAGTGAGCTAGTGTGCTTGACACACCGGCTGAGGACTGTAGCCGATGCACCTTCTCGCGTAAGCCATAGGCGTACTATACACCGACGGTGCTCCAAAATATTTTGTGCTGCATCTCACACGGTTGGTGATAATAAACTGTGTGCGATCTACTTGATTTATCAACTTGATTTGAATTACGTAATGGGGTCACAACTACAAAGGATGTTGTTTGAATTGCTAGAACTTTTATTTGCAGTTAACATGCAACTACAGGTGTGTCTTCAAAAAAATGGAATTATTCAGGGTTCCTTTGGACATTTTTATACATTAACTTGGTTTTGTAGGCATTTCTGGTGCATAATTCTAATTTGAACTACATGCACGTGCTCCGGTGCATATAAATGGGTTGAAAAATCGAATATGTGCCCTTGGTTGCACGCTTAGGTCCCATGCAAGAAATGTGAATGAATGTCACACACCCTACCACCGTCACTCGGCCGCAAACATTGAGATACACGGTTTTTAAATTCTAGTAAATCCAAAACTCGTTTGAAATTCATGAAACATGGCATGCTATCATGGAGCGGCATCAACATGTCGTGGTAAATTTTTTATCCCATTTGGGGCAGGTTTGGGGATAAGCTTCTCACAAACCAGAGCTTCTCACAACAAGCGTGATGGTTTCTGTAGGGAACGTGCCACCTTTGGGGACGAAACGGTATCCATTGCTTCTTATTGCTTTCAAATTTTTTTGAGTGTCAACATAGAACAACAGGAGTGTTGTGTTTTATTTTGTAATTTTTCGGGGTTCGTTTGGACATTTATATACACTAACTGGGTTTCCCAGGCATTTTATGCGCATAATTACAATTTGAACTATATGCACATTCTCTAGTGCATATAAACTGGTTGAAAAATCAAATCTGTGTCCCTAGTTGCATGCTTAGGTCCCATGCAAGAAATGGGAATGAATTTCAAACACCCTGCCACCGTCACTCGACCGCAAACATTGAGATACCTGGTTTTTAAATTCTAGTAAATCCAAAACTCGTCTGAAATTCCTGAAACTTGGCATGCTATCATGGAGCGGCATGAACATGCCGTGGTAATTTTTTTGTCCCATTTGGTGCAGGTTTGGGGTATAAGCTTCTCACAAAACCTTAGCTTCTCACAACAAGCGTGATGGTTTCGGTAGGGAACGTGCCATCTTTGGGGACGAAAAGATATCAGTTGCCTCTTATTACTTTCAAAAAATTTCGAGTGTCAACATAGAACAAGTTGTGTTCAATTTTGGTATTTTTCGGGGTTCGTTTGGACATTTTTATACATTAACTGGGTTTCCCAGGCATTTTATGCGCATAATTACAATTTGAACTACATGCACATTCTCTAGTGCATATAAACTGGTTGAAAAATCAAATCTGTGTCCCTGGTTGCATGCTTAGGTCCCATGCAAGAAATGGGAATGAATTTCAAACACCCTGCCACTGTCACTCGACCGCAAACATTGAGATACCTGGTTTTTAAATTCTAGTAAATCCAAAACTCGTCTGAAATTCCTGAAACTTGGCATGCCATCATGGAGCGGCATGAACATGCCGTGGTAAATTTTTTGTCCCATTTGTGGCAGGTTTGGGTATAAGCTTCTCACAAAACCTTAGCTTCTCACAACAAGCGTGATGGTTTCGGTAGGGAACGTGCCATCTTTGGGGACGAAAAGATATCAGTTGCCTCTTATTACTTTCAAAAAATTTCGAGTGTCAACATAGAACAAGTTGTGTTCAATTTTGGTATTTTTCGGGGTTCGTTTGGACATTTTTATACATTAACTGGGTTTTCCAGACATTTTATGTGCATAATTCAAATTTGAACTACATGCACATTCTCCAGTGCATATATACTGGTTGAAAAATCAAATATGTGCCCTTGGTTGCATGCTTAGGTCCCATGCGAGAAATGGGAACGAATTTCAAACACCGTGCCACTATCACTCGGCCGCATACATTGAGATACCTGGTTTTTAAATTATAGCAAATCCAAAACTCGTCTGAAATTCATGAAACTTGGCATGCTATCATGGAGCGGCATCAACATGCCGTGGTAAAAGTTTTGTCCCATTTGGGGCAAGTTTGGGTATAAGCTTCTCACAAACATTAGCTTCTCACAACAAGCGTGATGGTCTCGGTAGGGAACGTGCCACCTTTGGGGACGAAACGATATTCGTTGCCTCTTATTGCTTTCAAAATTTTTGTATTGTCAACATAGAGCAACATGAGTGTTGTGTTAATTTTGGAATTTTTCGGGGTTTGTTTGCACATTTTTATACATTAACTGGGTTTTCTAGGCATTTCATGTGCATAATTCAAATTTGAACCACATGCACAAGCTCCAGTGCATATAAATTGGTTGAAAAATAAAATTTGTGTCCTTCGGGGCATGCTTAGGTCCCATTGACGACCCACAAGTATAGGCGATTTATCATAGTCCTTTCGATAAGTAAGAGTGTCGAACCCAAAGAGGAGTAGAAGGAAATGATAAGCAGTTTTCAGCAAGGTATTCTCTGCAAGCACTGAAATTATTGGTAACAGATAGTTTTGTGACAAGGTAATTGGTAACGAGTAACAAGTAACAAAAGTAAATAAGGTGCAGCAAGATCGCCCAATCCTTTTTGTAGCAAAGGACAAGCCTGGAAAAACTTTAATATGAAGGAAAGCGCTCCCGAGGACACATGGGAATTATCGTCAAGCTAGTTTTCATCACAATCATGTGATTCGCGTTTGGTACTTTGATAATTTGATATGTGGGTGGACCGGTGCTTGGGTACTGTCCTTACTTGGACAAGCATCCCACTTATGATTAACCCCTATTGCAAGCATCCGCAACTACAACAGAAGTATTAAGGAAAACCTAACCATAGCATGAAACATATGAATCCAAATCAGCCCCTTATGAAGCAAGGCATAAACTAGGGTTTAAGGTTCTGTCACTCTAGCAACCCATCATCTACTTATTACTTCCCAATGCCTCCCTGTAGGCTCAAGAAATGGTGAAGTGTCATGTAGTCGATGTTCACATGACACCACTAGAGGGATGACAACATACATCTCATCAAAATATCAAAGGAATACCAAATTCACATGACTACCAATAGCAAGACTTCTCCCATGTCCTCAGGAACAAACGTAACTCCTCACAAAGCATATTCATGTTCATAATCAGAGGGGTATTAATATATATATATATATATATATATAATGGATCTGAACATATGATCTTCCACCAAGTAAACCAACTAGCGTCAACTACAAGGAGTAATCAACACTACTAGCAACCCACCGGTACCAATCTGAGGTTTGGATACAAAGACTGGATAGAAGAGATGAACTAGGGTTTGAGAGGAGATGGTGCTGGTGAAGATGTTGATGTAGATTGACCCCCTCCCGATGAGAGGATCGTTGGTGACGAGGATGGTGATGATTTCCCCCTCCCAGATGGAAGTTTCCCCGACAGAACAGCTCCGCCAGAGCACTAGATTGGTTCCGCTAAGGTTCCACTTCCGGCAGCTATCAGGGGCTGGGTGCGACATATGCCAAAGGATGGCTTGTCATGGCGGGAGTGAGTAGAACGTCGCCGGTGCCCGGAAGCGGGATTAGGCATAGACACGAACGCCAGCATACTTTATCCAGGTTCGGGGCTCTCCTAGGAGATAACACCCCTAGTCTTGCTCGGTGGGGTCTCCGCATGATCACTAAGGCAAAGTGAGTACAAGGGTGCTCCTCGAGCTGTATGCTGGAGGTAGGATAAGGCAAGGCTAGATTTCTCCTTCCCATATCTCTGTTCTAGTTCTAATGGGTCCGAACCCTTTGCATGGGTGCCCTGGGGGTTTATATAGGCCTACCCCCAGGGGTATATGGGTAATATGACTGGGCGCATGCCTAGCCGTCAGTCTCTTCGGCCGCCGACTTCTCCGCCGACTGCTGGGGCCCGCCGATCGGGGGGCCCTGCCGACTGGTCTGGTACGGAGTCGACAGGCCGTACCCGCCGCTTGGGGGTCTTGCCGGCTCCTGATCACTGTAGCCGCGCTTCTAATGATGCAGGCTTGGTCGAAGGATCATGGCTACAACACCGCTGTCATGGCGGGTGATTACTGTAGCCACTCCCCGTCTTGTCTGGTTAATGGCGCGTGGGGCCTGCGGGAGGAGCAGGCCGACTCCTAGGGGCCAACTCCCATTGGGTCCGATTGGTGGGGCTCTTCGCCGTCTTCTGGACTCTCGCTGACTGGTGGGGCCCGTCATCCTTGGGCCATACAGACAGGCCGTCATGGGAGCAGGATTCCGCCTGCCCGTGGTGACATCAGGGCTGGTATGGCAACAGTGCCGCGCCGGGCGGGGCTCCTCGTTGGTACAGCGCAATTCGGCCGCGCCAGCCCTTAGGAAGGGGGGGATGGGTTGCACTTTAGCCATCCCCCGTCCCGTCCCCCTCAGGGTGGGTACGGGCTTTCGAAGGGGCCGCGTGCCGACTCCTCGGAGCCGGCTTCTCTAGAAGCCTCCTGGCAGGAGTCGGCTTGTCTTGACCTCGCCTTCTGGACTCGGCCGTCTACGGGCAGCCGGCTATTTCTCCAGCTGGCTTCTAGAAGGAGGCTCTTTACGTTGGCATCCTGAGGGGCACGGTCAGCCCCGATGTCTTGAAAGGTTATGGGCGTCGGGTTAGCCTACCCGTGGCCCATTACTTCGACAGTAGTCCCTGAAGCTGGTGAGGCACCGCGGGCGACTGGTCGAGGAGCCTCAGCAGCTTCCTTTCTCTGAGTGCTTGAGGCGAAGCTTCGTTCGACTTCTGCCGGGCCGACTGGCGGGAGTTGGACTCGCCCAATCTGACTTGTGCAAAATTTTCGAACGCCTCAGCGGGATCCAAGTGGCATGCTAGCTAAGCTTCCAGGCCGCCGCCCGTTTCCGGCCTGTCACGTGGCGATGAGCAGCCGGGCCAGTCTGCCCACCCACGCGTGCGACGGGACACGCCTATAGGCGGGCCCCGCCACTACCACGCCTCGCCACGCGAGCGGATCCGCTGCGGCCTGGGTGGACGGTTGAGATTCCCGCGGAGTTACTGCACGTAGTAACTTTGCGCGATAAACGTGGGGGGAGTGGGGTAGTGGGCGTAGTAAATCCCACGCCTGCCCCCTCGGCTTCGTAGCCCATGGGTCTATAAGTAGGGGGAGGAGGGGGAGCGGCAGAGCACGCGCGCCCCTCCTCCTCACTGCTTCCTCCTCTTCTTCCTCTCGTCGCCGCGCCCCAAGCCATGCAGAGCGCCGTGGTGATCCATTCCCGATGAGCTCTTCTTCCGCCGCCACGCCCCTCGCGGTGCACTCCGGCACCTGGGACGGCTCGGAGGTCCACGATGATCACATAGATTTCCTCCGCATGACACGGCGGTTGCCTGGCAAGGACTTCATGAGGGTCCGCCTCGCGCCAAAGAAGGAAATCTCGCCGGCGTCGGAGGAGGGCGAGCGGGTTGGAGTCGGCAACCGCTTGCTGTGTCGATGAAGTCCCCGGGCCGATTGGTGCAGTCCTCGGGCCGAGTTCTGAAGTCCCCGAGCTAGTCGCTGCAGTCGCCGGGCCGGGTTCTGAAGTCCCCGAGTCGGGTGCGACTGCTGCGACCCCTAGGCCGTTCGTCAGAACTCCCGTGCCGACTGATTGAGCTCTCAAGTCGTATCCGACTGCTTCAGGAGGAGCCGACACGAAGATATAATCTGACTCTGGTGATGGCTTGACAGACGGTTTGAGAAGGTGCTGAAGGGCGACGCTGGTTGGTATTGCTTGACGGGTGGAGCCGATTCGTGCCAGGGCGTCTGCTTGGTCATTGTCATTTCTTGGCACATGGAGAAACTCACATCCCTCAAAATATCCATTGAGTTGCTGTACGAGGAAGCGGTAGCTCGCCATGTTTGCATCTTTGGTGTCCCAGTCGTCTGACGACTGCTGGACCACCAAGTCGGAGTCCACATAACACAGGATCCGGCGAATGCCGAGCTCTTTGGCAAGCCGGAGCCCGTGAATGAGTGCCTCGTATTCGGCGACGTTGTTGGAGGCGACAAAGTGGATTTGCAGCACATATTTGAGCTTGTCTCCTTTGGGAGAGGTGAGGACGATGCAGGCTCCCAAGCCGGTGCGCATTTTGGAGCCGTCAAAATGCATCCGCCTATGGGTGGAGTCAGGTGTTGGCGGCAAGTACTGGGTCTCGGCCCAGTCGACGAGGAAGTCGGCCAGCGCTTGTGAATTGATGGCGGTGCGAGGCTGGTAGTAGATGGTGTAGGGGGCCAGATCTATGGCCCATTTGGCCACTCGGCCCGAAGCATCTAGGCTTCCAATGATCTCGGCCAGTGGAGCTGTGCAGACCATAGTGATTGGATGCTCTTGAAAGTACGGTTTCAATTTTTTCGCCGCAAAGTGCACGCCATAGCACATCTTCTGGTAGTGGGGGTAGTTTTGCTTGGAGGTCGACAGTACTTCACTCAACTAATATACCGATCTCTGGACTGGTAGGGCTCTGCCTTCCTCCTTGCGCTCTACCATGATGACTGTGCTGACCACTCTGCTGGTGGCGGCAATGTATAGGAGCATGGGCTCCTTAGGAGTCGGAGCCGCCAGGATAGGTGGAGTAGTCAACATCTTCTTCAACTGGAGAAAAGCTTCGTCAGCCTTGTGGTTCCACTCGAAAAAAGTGGTCTTCTTCATGAGTTGGTATAGGGGGAGAGCCTTCTCGCCCAGCCGACTGATGAATCGACTGATGGATGCCAAACAGCCGGTGAACTTCTGTACGTCCAGCAGTCGGCTGGGTACTTCCATCCTCTCAATGGCCTTGTTCTTCACAGGGTTGCATTCTATGCCGCGTTCGGAGACCAGGAAGCCAAGGAGCTGGCCGGCTGGTACTCCGAAGACACATTTCTCTGGGTTGAGCTTAATTTGAAATCGGCGCAAGTTCTCAAAGGTCTCCTTGAGGTCTTCTAGCAGCATTCCACGCTTCTCCATATTCACCACCACATTGTCCACGTAAACGTGGGCGTTTCTACCGAGTTTCTTGAGGAGGCACTTCTACATGCAACGTTGAAAGGTGGTGCCGGCATTCCTCAAGCCGAACGTCATAGTCAAGTAGTAGAAGGCTCCAAATGGCATGATGAAGGCAGTCTTCAGTTTGTCAGTCGGGTTCAACTTGATCTGGTGGTATCCTGAATATGCATCCAAAAAACTCAATAGCTTTCATGCGGCTGTGGAGTCTATTACTTGGTCAATTCTTGGTAAAGCAAACGGGTCCTTGGGGCATGCTTTGTTGAGGCTGGTGTAATCAATACACATACGCCACTGCTTCTTCTTCTTCAGCATAAGGACCGGGTTGGCCAACCACTCTGGAAAGAACACCTCCATGATGAAGTCGGCTGCCAGCAGCCGGGCAATTTGTTCTCCGACGACTCTTCTCTTCTCTTCTGACAGGCGGCACAAGGGCTGTCTGACTGGCTTGGCATCAGACCGGACATGTAATTTGTGCTCGGCGAAATCCGTCGGGACACCTGGCATGTCTTTGGGGGACCATGCGAAGATGTCCCGATTCTCACGGAGGAAATCGACGAGCTCGCCTTCCTATTTGCTGTCGAGGTTTGTACCTATGACAGCGTACCTCTCCGGGTGCTCTGGGTCCAAGGGTATCTTCTTTGTTTCTTTGGCCGGCTTGAACAAGCCCTCAACTTCTGACTCCTTGGGATCGGGCGACATCTCTGGCTGCTTGCTTGCCATCGCCACAACCTGGTCAAGGAGCCGCTTCTCAGCTGCGATCACGAGGGACTCGGCCAATCAATTGCTCTCTGTTGCACAGGCGGACGACTTCTTGTAGTCGCCAGCTATTGTCAGAATCCCCCTCAAACTCGACATCTTCATCTTGAGGTAGGCATAGTGGGGGACAGCCATGAACTTGGCCACGGCAGGCCGGCCAAGTAATGCATGGTATGGGCTCTCAAGGTCCACCACTTCAAACCATACTGATTCTCGGCGGAAATGATCTTTGCCTCCAAAGAGGACGTCTATCAGAATCTTGCCGATTGGTGAGCAGGAAAGGCCAGGAACTATGCCATGGAATACTGTCCGGCTGGGCTGAAGCTGCCTCTGTCTGATTCCTAATTTCTCCATGGTATCCTTGTATAGGATGTTAATGCTGCTGCCGCCGTCTATCAGGACTCAGAGAAGCGAGCGACTCGCTTATCCGTGGCAAAGGTGGCGTCCAAAATCAGGGCATAGGAGCCGGGCTTAGGCATCACCTCCGGGTGGTCAGCTCTGCTCCAGCTGAAGGTCTTTTCAGACCAATGCATGAACTCTGGGGTCTCTGATGCTACCGCATTTACTTCTTGTTGCTACAGCTGCCTGCTGCGTCGATCATCGGCCACATTGGTGAAGATGACATAGGCTCCATGCTCTTCTGGGTATTCATCTTGTATTGCTCCGACTAGTCTGACCGCCGGCTGCTGGTGCGGGGGAGGAGGCGGCTGCCCAGCAGGCGGGGGAAGCATGAGGCCGTCTCCCTTGACGATCCTGGTGAGGCAGTGGCACTTCCGAGTGGTGTAGTTGGACGGCTTCGCACCACTATGGAATTTACAGGGAGCATCCAAAGTATGCTCATATGAGAAAGCCGGCAACCAGTTGGGCTTGCCGCCCTTCTGTCGTTTGGGCGGAGGCGGCCCCTCCGACTGCTGGTCTTCAACTGTTGCCACCTGCCGGCTGGTGGAAGCCGGCTGCGTGGCCTTGCGCTTGTGGTCGTTTTATTGTTGACGCCGATTGTCGTCTCTAGCCGGGGTTCGAGGAGCCTAAGGAGCCACCTTGCCAGTCGCACTAACTTGGATTTCCGCCTTCATGGAGGAGTCAGCCATGGCATATTTGTCTGCTATGATCAGCAACTCGTTGAGGGTCTCTAGCTCGTCGCAGAGGAGCTTGTGCTTGAGGAGGGTGCCCTCTCGGCACCCGGCGGCAAAGTATTCGATGGCCTGCACCTCGTGCACGCCCTCGCAGGAGTTACAGAGCTCGGCCTAGCGTGTGAGGTAGTCGCGAGTTGACTCGTTGGGGCCTTGCACGCACAAGGAAAGCTGGCGAGGTTTGGGAGGCCGCTTGTACGTGCTGGTGAAGTTGCCGACGAAGGCATCGGTAAAGTCGACCCAACTGTTGATGTTGCGGGGCTTCAAGCTGTTCAGCCAAGTCCGGGCCGTGCCCTGGAGCATGAGCGGAACATACTTCACGGCAACACGCTTGTTGCTGTTTGCTATGCTGACGGCTGTGGAGTAGTCAACCAGCCAATCTTCCGGCTTCACAGAGCCGGTGTATTTGGGCGTGTCTCTTGGGAGTGTGAACCCTCTGGGGAAAGGCTCGTCTCGAATGCGGGGGCCGAAACACGGCGGACCCAACTCATCTTCTTCTTAAACGCCAGGGATCGGTGGAGACGGTCGATCTGGTGGCGGGCATCATTCTCTCCGACTCCCTCTCGGTGGCCAAGGCAGTCGCCGAGTGTTGGGTGGTCAATAGGCGGCGGGGAGACTCGCCTTTCCCTGCGAGGGGGAGGAGGCGGACAGTCGTCCCGTCGTTCCACTACTCTTGGGCGGCCGTCTTGGTCGCGCTCTATGGTGATATGAGTCCGACTGCGGCTAGCAGCCAGCTCCTTGTCTTTTCTTCCACAAACGCCACCGGTCAGCGTCCGAGATCTCGCGGCTTGGTCTCGGCGGGGATGCATGTCGTCATTCTGCCGACGCAGCGCGTCGGTGCGGCAGCCGGCCTCATTCTGCTCGGCAGCCGCGTCGAGGAGCCGCTGAACGCGCTCCGCCATCAGGCGACGCTCCTCGCCCTCGAACATGTCCAGCTCGTCTGCTGCCGCTTGGGCAGCTCGGATGTTTTCCGCCGGCGTGGCGTAGATGGGGCGATCTGCCCCGAACAGGTTGGCGATGGCCATGCCGCGCTGCTGGACTACACCAAGGCAGCCGGGCCCAGCAGGAGCCGGCGTGCCGCCCACAACATGGTCCATCTCACGCTGACAGGCCTCCGATAGGCATCTCATGCTGGCCAGCTTCTTGGCGCCTTTGACAAGCTGAAGGCGGCGCGCCTCCAGCGTCTCGGCGTCGGCGTCTTCGGGAATGGGCGCGGTCAGGTCTTGTAGCGCCGCATCAAGTGGGTCGCGAGCACCTCCGTCGGAGTGCTCGCCGTGACCGATGAAAAGTACCTCCGTAACGGTGCTTCCGCCGCTCTCCGCGCGAGGGAGCGGCTCGTCATAGACCACCACGTTGGTGGGGAATGCGTCGAGCGACGCGGTGTTGGAGTCGACCAACATCGGGTCGGTGGAGCCTACGGACTCCAAGTCCACAACAGGCTCGCTGGCGACGTGGAGTTGGTCGAGGAGGCCCGCAAGGAGGCTCTCGGGGCGCCCGTTCCCGTGTCGGATGCGGGCTCATCGGAGAGACGGACCTCGCATACAAGATCGGCGAGGCAACTGGCCGCGCAGGCGATTTCCGGGCCAAGCAGCGCGTCGGTGCAGACTCCGTCTGGCGTGCCGGGCAGGCTGCGCTCGCCAGGGAGAAAAAGGGTTCCCGTCCAGAACAGGTCTCCGGATGATGGTGCACCTTGCCCCACGGTGGGCGCCAAATGTCGGGGGTTGGGTGCGACATATGCCAAAGGATGGCTTATCATGGTGGGAGCGAGTAGAACACCGCCGGTGCCCGAAAGCGGGATTAGGCGTAGACATGAACGCCGGCGTACTTTACCCAGGTTCGGGGCTCTCCTAGGAGATAACACCCCTAGTCCTTCTCTGCGGGGTCTCCGCATGATCACTAAGGCAAAGTGAGTACAAGGGTGCTCCTCGAGTTGTATGCTGGAGGTAGGAGAAGGCAAGGATAGCTTTCTCCTTCCTATATCTCTTGTCTAGTTCTAATGGGTCCGAACCCTTTGCATGGGTGCCCTGGCGGGTTTATATAGGCCTACACCCCAGGGGTACAAGGGTAATATGACTGGGCGCAGGCCCAGCTGTCAGTCTCTTCGGCCACCAACTTCTTCGTCGACTGCTAGGCCCACCGATCGGGGGGGGGGGGCGCCGACTGGTCTGGTATGGAGCCGACAGGCCGTACCCGCCGCTTGGGGTCTTGCCGGCTGCTGATCACTGTAGCCGCGCTTCTAATGACGCAGGCTTGGTCGAAGGATCATGGCTACAGCACTGCCGTCATGGAGGGCGATTACTGTAGCCACTCCCCGTCTTGCCTGGTTATGGCGCGTGGGCCCGGTGGGAGGAGCAGGCCGACTCCTAGGGGCCAACTCCCATCGGGTCTGATTGGTAGACCTCTTCGCCGTCTTCTGGACTCTCGCTAACTGGTGGGGCCCGTCGTCCTTGGGCCGTACAGACAGGCCGTCGTGGGAGCAGGACTCCGCCTGCCCGTGGTGACGTCAGGGCTGGCATGGCAACAGTGCCGCGCCGGGCGGGGCTTCTCGTTGGTATAGTGCACTGCGGTCGTGCTAGCCCTTAGGAAGGGGGATGGGCTGCACTGTAGCCATCCCCCGTCCCATCCCCCTCAGGGTAGGTACGGGTTTTTGAAGGGGCCATGGGCCGACTCCTCAGAGCTGGCTTCTCTGGGAGCCGCCTGGCAGGAGTCGGCTTGTCTTGACCTCGTCTTCTGGACTCGGCCATCTACGGGCAGCCGGCTATTTCTCCAGCCGGCTTCCAGAAGGCGGCTCTTTATCTTGGCATCCTGAGGGGCGTGGTCAGCCCCGATGTCTTGAAAGGTTATGGGCGTCGGGTTAGCCTACCCGTGGCCCATTACTCCTACAGCGGCAGAGTCTCGTCCCGAAAGCTTGCTTATGTTTTTCCACGATGAAAGACTCCATATAGCCAAAGATGGGCATCATAGGGCCACCAGGGGGCCCACGAGGCAGGGGGCGTGCCCAGGGGGGTAGGGCGCGCCCCCACCCTCGTGGCCCGGGTGTGGCCCCCCTTTGGAACTTCTTGTGCTTAGTATTTTTCATATATTCTGGAAATAGCTTCCGTGAAGTTTTAGGACTTTTGGAGCTGTGCAAAATAGGTCTCTAATATTTGCTCCTTTTCTAGCCCAGAATCCCAGCTGCCGGCATTCTCCCTCTTCATGTAAACCTTGCAAAATAAGAGAGAATAGGCATAATTATTGTGACATAATATGTAATAACAGCCCATAATGCAATAAATGTGGATATAAAAGCATGATGCAAAATGGACGTATCAACTCCCCCAAGCTTAGACCTCGCTTGTCCTCAAGCGAAAGCCAAAATCGAAAAATATGTCCACATGTTTAGAGATAGAGGTGTCGATAGAAATAAAATACGGTATGAGGGCATCATGACCATTCTTAGAACATCAACATATATATATTTTGTCATATGATCTCTTATGCTAAAATAACTATTCAATCACAATTTCAAGTATGAATCATAAACTTCATTGAGAACCAACAAACTCTAATCTCAGTCATTGAGGCAATTGCAATTTATCATAACATAGGAAAGAGTCAATATAAGAGCTTTTCAGCAAGTCCACATACTCAACCATCTTTTAGTCTTTCACAATTGCTAACACTCACGCAATATTTATGGGTATAAAGTTTTAATCGGACACAGAGAAATATAGGGGCTTATGGTTTTGCCTCCCAACGTTTTACCTCAAGGGTAATGTCAACAATAATAGTTCGTGAAGACTCACATCCAATTAGCTATATGTATCAGGATCTTTCCAACACATTGTGCTTGCCAAAGGATAAAATGTAAAAAGGAAAGGTGAAGGTCACCATGACTCTTATGTAAGGTAGAAGATAAAGGTAAAAGATAGGCCCTTCACAGAGGGAAGCAGAGGCTGTCATGCGCTTTTATGGTTGGATGCACGAAATCTTAATGCAAAAGAACGTCACTTTATATTGCCACTTGCGATATGGACCTTTATTATGGAGTTCGTCACTTTTATTTCTTCCATATCACAATATCATATAAAGCTTATTTTCTCCGCACTAATAAGTCATACATATTTAGAGAGCAACTTTTATTGCTTGCACCGATGACAACTTACTTGAAGGATCTTACTCAATCCGTAGGTAGATATGGTGGACTCTCATGGGAAAACTAGGTTTAGGGATATTTGGAAGCACAAGTAGTATATCTACTTGGTGCGAAGAAATTGGCTAGCATGAGAGGGAAAGGCAAGCTCAACATGTTGGATGATCCATGACAATATAATTTATCTCAGATGTAAGAAAAAATAACCCATTACGTTGTCTTCCTTGTCCAACATCAACTCTTAGCATGTCATACTTCAACGAGTGCTCACAATCATAAAATATGTCCAAGATAGTATACTTATATGTGAACCTCTCTTTCTTTATTACTTCCTATTAATTGCAACGATGACCAAAACTATGTTTGTCAACTCTCAACAAATTTTATTCATCATACTCTTTATATGTGAGCTCATTGCTTTCCATAAGATCCATATGATCTCTTTGTTTCTTTTTATTCTTTCTCTTTTTATTTTATTCCCTCAAGATCATAGCAAAATAATCAAGCCATTGACTCAACACTAATCTTTATTATATATAGCTCACGGACTCGATTACATAGAAGGATCATAAAGCAAAACTCACAACTAGATCATACTAAAACTTTATTCTACTGGATCAAGATATTACCAAAATTATCGAACTAAGAAAAACGGTAAAGATAAAAGTGATGGTGATACGATACCGGGGCACTCCCCAAGCTTGGCAGTTGCCAAGGGGAGTGCCCATACCAGATACTCAGTTCATCTTTGTTGGTGAAGAAGGTGATGGTTTTGTTGATGGCGTAGGCTTCTTCCTCAATTTGCGCTTGAGGATAGAATTTTGGTCCCTTAGGTCATCGATCTCCTGCTCCAGGCTCAATATCTTTTTGCATAATTCCTGCTTGTTTTCCTGCAAGAGGTGAAAAGGGATAAACTCGATCTTAGGTTTCTTTACTCTATCCAGGAGGCTTGACTTTTTGAACTCCACATACATGTCCCTAGGTTGAGGTAGTGGGACTTCATCTTCTTCTGAGCTCGTCTCCTCCTTTCCCTTGCGTTCATAGTCCTCTTCTTCTTCCGTAGTCCAACCACAATGCTCCACATACCCATAAACCTTAGGATCTGCAAGGTAATCAGCCACATAGCTTTCTCCTTCCCAATCCTGGGATGACATGTTGCTCTAATCTGCAGCAGGACAGATCGAAACAAATACAAGAGATATTTGCATGATACGGTGGTCAAAACCTTCGGGAGATTATATAATGAATTTTTACCGACCAAAAGAAGTATCATGCAAGAAAACGAGGTCCGGAGAGCGCACGAGGTGCCCACGAGGCAGGGGCGCACCCAGGGGGGTAGAGCGCGCCTCCCACCCTTGTGGAAGCCCCGTGTCCTTTCCGGTCCGCTTCTTATTTTCCTATTTTCTTAAATATTCCAAAACGAAGAAATATTGCCATTTTAACTGTTTTGGAGTCGGTTTACTTACCGTACCACGCACCTATTCCTTTTCGGAGTCTGAAACATTCCGGAAAGTGTCCCTCATGTGTTCCTCCGGAGTTACGGTTTCAATAATATTAGTTTCAACATTTATGGGATTACCTGAGATATAGTGTTTGATTCTTTGACCGTTCACCACCCTCGTATTTGTGCCTTCGAAGTTCTTGATCTTTATGGCACCGAAACGATAGACCTCCTCGATAACGTAAGGACCTTCCCATCTAGAGTGAAGTTTGCCTGCAAAAAATCTTAAACGAGAGTTGTATAGCAATACATAATCACCTACATTGAACTCACGCTTTTGTATCCTTTTATCATGCCATCTTTTAACTTTTTCTTTAAACAGCTTGGCATTTTCATAAGCTTGGGTTCTCCATTCATCAAGTGAGCTAATGTCAAATAACCTCTTCTCACCGGCAAGTTTGAAATCATAATTGAGCTCTTTCATGGCCCAATATGCCTTATGTTCTAGTTCAAGAGGTAAGTGACATGCTTTACCATAAGCCATTTTATACGGAGACATACCCATAGGATTTTCATATGCAGTTCTATAGGCCCATAATGCATCATCAAGTTTCTTGGACCAATTCTTTCTGGATCTATTAATAGTCTTTTGCAAAATCAATTTGAGCTCTCTGTTACTTAATTCTACTTGACCACTAGACTGTGGGTGATATGTAGATGCAATTCTATGATTAACATCATACTTAGCAAGCATTTTACGAAAGGCACCATGAATAAAGTGTGAACCACCATCAGTCATTAAATATCTAGGGACTCCAAACCTCGGGAAAATAACTTCTTTAAGCATCTTAATAGAGGTGTTATCATCAACACTACTAGTTGGAATAGCTTCTACCCACTTAGTAACGTAATCAACATCAACTAAAATATGTGTATACCCATTAGAGGAAGGAAAAGGTCCCATATAAATAAACCCCCAAACATCAAATAGTTCAATAACAAGTGAATAATTCATAGGAATTTCTTGATGTCTACTAATATTACCAATTCTTTGACATTCATCACAAAACAAGACAAACTTATGGGCATCCTTGAAGAGAGTAGGCCAATAAAAACCGGATTGCAATACCTTATGTGCAGTTCTATCTCCAGCATGGTGTCCTCCATAAGCCTCGGAGTGACATTTGCATAGGATTTGTTCCTGTTCATGCTCAGGTACACAACGTCTAATAACACCATCTACTCCTTATTTATAAAGATGTGGGTCATCCCAAAAGTAATGTCCCAGAACATAGAAGAACTTTTTCTTTTGCTGGTATGTGAAACTAGGTCGTATAAATTTAGCAACAATATAATTAGCATAATCATCATACCATGGAGCAGTTCGAGAAGCATTTATGACATTTAATTTTTCACCAGGAAAGCTATCATCAATAGGTAGTGGGTCATCAAGAAAATTTCTAACCTAGACAAGTTGTCTGCAACGGGGTTCTGAGCTCCCTTTCTATCAATAATATGCAAATAAAATTGTTATAGCAAGAGAACCCATCTAATAAGTCTAGGTTTAGCATCTTTCTTTTCCATAAGGTATTTAATAGCAGCATGATCAGTGTGAATAGTCACTTTAGAATCAACAATATAAGGTCTAAACTTATCACAAGCAAATACAACTGCTAAGAATTCCTTTTCAGTGGTAGCATAATTTCTTTGGGCATTGTCTAGAGTTTTACTAGCATATTGAATACCATTTAATTTCTTATCAACTCTTTGCCCTAGAACAGCACCTACAGCATAATCACTAGCATCACACATAAATTCAAAGGGTAAATTCCAATCAGGTGGCTGAACAATAGGTGCAGGAATCAATGCTTTCTTAAGTATTTCAAATGCTTCTACACAATCATTATCAAAGATGAAAGGAATATCTTTTTGCAATAGATTAGGTAGAGGCCGAGAAATTTTTGAGAAGTCCTTAATGAACCTCCTATAAAAACCAGCGTGACCGGGGAAGCTTCTTATACCTTTAATGTCCTTGGGGCATGGCATATTTTCAATAGCATCAACTTTAGCTTTATCAACTTCAATACCTCTTTCAGAAATTTTATGCCCCAAGACAATACCTTCATTAACCATAAAGTGGCATTTCTCCCAATTCAGAACAAGATTAGTTTCTTCACATCTCTGCAAAACTCGATCAAGGTAGCTCAAGTAATCATCAAAAGAGGATCCATAAACGGAGAAATCGTCCATGAAAACCTCACATATCTTTTCACAAAAGTTAGAGAATATAGCCATCATGCATCTTTGAAAAGTAGCAGGTGCATTACATAAACCAAAAGGCATACGTCTATAAGAAAAAGTACCGAAAGGGCAAGTAAAAGTGGTGTTTGATTGATCATTAGCTGACACAGGTATTTGAGAGAAGCCCGAGTAACCATCTAGAAAGCAAAAATGTGTATGTTTGGATAATATTTCTAGCATTTGATCAATAAAAGGCAAAGGGTAATGATCTTTTTAGTAGCCTTATTTAATTTGCGGAAATCAATTACCATCCTATAACCCGTAATAATTCTTTGTGGGATCAATTCATCTTTATCATTAGGAACAACAATAATACCTCCCTTCATGGGGACACAATGAACAGGACTTACCCACTGACTATCAGGAACGAGGTAAATTATACCTGCCTCAAGGAGCTTTAGTATTTCTTTTCTTACCGCTTCTTTCATCTTATGATTCAGCCGTCGTTGATGATCAATAAATGGTTTGGCGTCTTTCTCCAAATTTATTTTGTGTTGACATAGAGTGGGACTAATGCCCTTAAGATCATCAAGAGTATATCCAATAGCAGCATGGTGCTTCTTCAGAGTTTTCAATAATTTCTCTTCCTCCTTCTCTAAAATGTTAGCACTAATAATAACATGATATATTTTCTTTTCATCGAGATAAGCATATTTAAGAGTATCAGGTAATGGTTTAAGATCAAACACGGGATCACCCTTGGGTGGAGGAGGATCCTCTAGGATTTCAACACGCAAATTGTGTTGCAGAATAGGTCCCTGTTTAAAGAATACCTCATCTATTTCCCTTCTTTCATTCATAAACATATCATTTTCATGGTCTAGCAAATATTGTTCTAAAGGATCAGTAGGAGGCACGACAATAGAAGCAAGACCAATAATTTCATCTTTACTAGGCAATTCTTTATCATGGGGTTGTCTATGAAATTTAGCAAAAATAAACTCATGAGACATATCCCCTAAACCAACAGAAACAATATCCTTATTGTAGTCTATCTTAGCATTAACAGTATTCAAGAAGGGTCTACCGAATATAATGGGACAAAAGCTATCTTGTGGGGAACCAAGAACAAGAAAATTAGCAGGATATTTAACCTTCCCACACAAGACTTCAACATCTCTAACAATCCCAACTGCTGAAATAGTATCTCTATTGGCAAGCTTAATGGTAACATCAATACCTTCTATTTCAGCTGGTGCAATATCATGCATAATTTATTTGTATAAGGAAATAGGTATTGCACTAGCACTTGCACCCATATCACACAAGCCATGATAACAGTGATCTCCTATTTTAACAGAAATAACAGGCATGCCTACGATATGTCTATGTTTATCTTTAGCACCAGGTTTAGCAATTCTAGCAGTCTCATCACAGAAGTAAATAACCTGCCCATCAATATTATCGGCCAAGAGATCTTTAACCATAGGAACATTAGGTTCAACTTTAACTTGCTTAGGGGGTTTAGGTGTCTTAATATTACTTTTGTTGACCATAGTTTTAGCTTTAGCAGGATTCTTTATTCTAGCAGGGAAAGGTGGCTTCTCAACATAAGCAGTAGGAACAATAGGATAATTATAAGTGATAGCCTTTTCTTCAACTTTAATAGGTGCAACTACTTTTACTTCAATGGGAGGATTATATTTGAACCACTTCTCCTTGGTGAGATCAACATGAGTAGCAAAGGATTCACAGAAATAAGCTACTATCTCAGAGTCAAGTCCATATTTAGTGCTAAATTCACGGAAAACATCGGTATCCATAAAAGATTTAATACAATCAAACTTAGGTGTTATACCTGACTCTTTACCTTCATCGAGATCCCAATCTTCAGAGTTGCGTTTAATTCTCTCCAATAAATTCCATTTTTATTCAATAGTATTCATCATAAAGGAACCGGTATAAGAAGTGTCGAGCATGTAGCGATTGTTGTCAGAAAGCCGAGCATAACTTTTTTGAATAATCATTTCTCTTGAGAGCTCATGATTGGGGCATGAATATGACATTGACTTAAGCCTCCCCCAAGCTTGAGTGATGCTTTCTCCTTCGCGGGGCCAAAAATTATGTATATAATTACGATCACGATGAACAAGATGCATAGGATAAAACTTATGATGGAATTCCAATTTCAACCGTTTGTATTCCCATGATCCCATATCATCACATAGCCTATACCATGTCAATGCATCTCCCTTCAGAGATAAAGGGAAGACCTTCTTATTGATAACATCATCTGGCATACCTGCAAGCTTAAATAATCCACAAACTTCATCCACATAGATTAAGGGTAAGTCGGGATGCAATGCTCCATCTCCCGCAAATGGATTAGCTAGCAGTTTCTCTATCATACCCACAGGAATTTAAAAGTAAACATTTTCATTTTCATTAGGTTGAGTAGGTTGAGGAGCAAAGATTTTCTCTACCGCTCGGGGGGAAGATACCCCAAACAAGCCCCTCAAAGGATTACTTTCCATACTAACAAGTGATAGTAAATTTCAGCACACTATATAAATGTTTTGTACCAAATTCCACCTACCAAAGGCACTTCACTCCCCGGCAACAGCGCCAGAAAAAAGTGTTGATGACCCACAAGTATATAGGGGATCTATCGTAGTCCTTTCGATAAGCAAGAGTGTCGAACCCAACGAGGATCAGAAGGAAATGATAAGCGGTTTTCAGCAAGGTATTCTCTGCAAGCACTGAAATTGTCGGTAACAGATAGTTTTGTGATAAGGTAATTGGTAACGAGTAACAAGTAACAAAAGTAAATAAGGTGTAGCAAGATGGCCCAATCCTTTATGTAGCAAAGGACAAGCCTGGACAAACTTTTATATGAAGGAAAGCGCTCCCGAGGACACATGGGAATTATCGTCAAGCTAGTTTTCATCACGATCATATGATTCACGTTCGGTACTTTGATAATTTGATATGTGGGTGGACTAGTGCTTGGGTATTGTACTTACTTGGACAAGCATCCCACTTATGATTAACCCCTATTGCAAGCATCCGCAACTACAACAGAAGTATTAAGGTAAACCTAACCATAGCATGAAACATATGGATCCAAATCAGCCCCTTACGAAGCAACACATAAACTAGGGTTTAAGGTTCTGTCACTCTAGCAACCCATCATCTACTTATTACTTCCCAATGCCTCCCTCTAGGCCCAAACAATGGTGAAGTGTCATGTAGTCGACGTTCACATGACACCACTAGAGGGATGACAATATACACCTCATCAAAATATCGAACGAATACCAAATTCACATGACTACTAGTAGCAAGACTTCTCCCATGTCCTCAGGAACAAACGTAACTCCTCACAAAGCATATTGATGTTCATAATCAGAGGGGTATTAATATATATAATGGATCTGAACATATGATCTTCCACCAAGTAAACTAACTAGCATCAACTACAAGGAGTAATCAACACTACTAGCAACCCACCGGTACCAATCTGAGGTTTGGATACAAATATTGGATAGAAGAGATGAACTAGGGTTTGAGAGGAGATGGTGACGATGAAGATGTTGATGTAGATTGACCCCCTCCCAATGAGAGGATCGTTGGTGACGATGATGGTTATGATTTCCCCCTCCCGGAGGGAAGTTTCCCCGGCAGAACAGCTCCGCCAAAGCCCTAGATTGGTTCTGCCTCGTGGCGGTGGAGTCTCGTCCCGAAAGCTTGCTTATGATTTTTTTCCTCGACGAAAGACTCCATATAGCCAAATATGGGCATCAGAGGTCCAACAGGGGCCCACGAGGCAGGGGGCGCGCCCAGGGGGGTAGGGCGCGCCCCCCACCCTCGTGTCGAGGGTGTGGCCCCCCTCTGGAACTTCTTGCGCTCAGTATTTTTATATATTCTGGAAATAGCTTCCGTAAAGTTTCAGGACTTTTGGAGCTGTGCAGAATATGTCTCTAATATTTGCTCCTTTTCCAGCCCAGAATCCCAGCTGCCGGCATTCTCCCTCTTCATGTAAACCTTGTAAAATAAGAGAGAATAGGCATAAGTATTGTGACATAATGTGTAATAACAGCCCATAATGCAATAAATATCAATATAAAAGCATGATGCAAAATTGACGTATCATCCATGCAAGAAATGAGAATGAATTTCAAACACCAGGGCATTGTTGATTGCCAGCAAAACGTTGAGATACTTTGTTTTTTAAATTCTAGTAAAACCAAAACTCGTTTGAAATTCATGAAACTTGGCATGCTATAATGGAATGGCACCCGACATGCTATGGTATTTTTCGTGTTTATTTTGAGAGAAGGCGCACTCGAATAACAGCCAACAAAGGCATTTTGAAACAAATAGCTGCCACTCTAACATCTCAAAAGTTTTGTATAATTTAAATTGTGTGTGTTCCGTTAACCATTCACGTGACGCCATGCCTCACTCTTTTAATGGCTAGGAGGTGCCGTGTGGACATGTGCTTGAGTGCTTGACTAAACGGAAGGCGTGCCGACAGCTTCCCCAGGAAGCCAAGAGAAAATGCGCCGAGCAGGATTTCTGCAACTCTTGATCGCAAATCTTTTATATAGAACACCCGTATGCAAAGTAAGAGCTATGGTCTTCCCCCTTAAGTCGAGGGAAAATCCGCAGCACAGGATTTGTGCATCCCTTCAATGCAAATAGTTGTTTTGGATGACCCGTGTGCAACCACGTACAAACAATTTGGTAAGATTTGCATCTGTCATACTGGGTATGTTGCCATTTGTCAAACTGGAATGATTGCCATTTGTTGATCTAGTAACGTTGCCATTTGTCAATCCTTGTGACACTGCGATTTGTCCAAATATGCAGCTAGAATTCACTATCACTATCTAATTTTTGCAACTAAGATTCAGTAATTAAGCGTAGATTTCATTCATAGATTAAGCATCCGTTCTTAATTTATACAAACAATTTAACTCTATAGCTGAACCGACCAAACTTTTCCCCAATTGTTGCCAACCACGTACTGAAATAGCTAATTCAACTGTATATACTAGCTAATTTTAAGTATGTTGTACAGTTCGACCACAAATCTATAGTCGGATGAACTGAACAAAATAGCCCCGAAATACTACTACTACCACGGAGGGGCTTTGTGGCTTTGTGCTACTTCCGGCAGCCTCTCCTTTACCGAGCATGCTCAGTAACAGGCAGAGGAGGAGGAGGATCCTACCGACAAGCTGGAGAAATGCAATACGGTGCCTGCCGCTGCTTCACGTTCAACGACGCTTGCCAGCTCGAACGCCCACTGCCACCCCAGACGATCCCTCTCGAAGCGGCCGGACTTCTCGTAGATCTCCTGATTCCTTGCCTCTGCATCGGTGTGTGCTGCGGCCACGACTGTGGTAAGGCTCTTTGCATGCTCGACGAGGCGCTCCTCCTCCTCCCGTAGGAACTCGATGTAGCACGCAAGGTCGTCGACGCATGTGCGGGCCTCCACCTCTGCCTCCCTCCTTTGGGCGGCGGTGGTAGAGTGGGTGATGATCTGGCGGTTAATGGTGGGCTGGCGGCCATGGTGGCCAACGATGGGGTAGCGACCATGACCACCACCTCCCGCCTTCGGGCTGCGGTGGCGGAGCGAGTGATGGCCATGGTGGCCGGCAGTGGGGTGGCGGCCACAACGACCACCTCCCACCTTTGGGCCGTGGTGACGGAGCGGGAGATGGCCCTCGCTTTCGACGGTGGTGCGGCGACAACTGTGGCCGGCAACAGCTGCCGACGGGCAGCAATGGCGGAGTGTGTGGTGGGTGTTCTGTGCACATCCAACAATTAAGAGGATGATCAGGCAAAGCATTAAGTAACTAGAGAAGCCTCCGCTACAAAAAAATAAACTTCCATGATGATACATGTTTGTCACAGTAGGTCATGTTTTCTGTCATGCATGTACATCCATGACAAATTTATGACAGAATCAAGATAGTCATACCTATGTTGTCGTAGAAGTGTTCCATGACATTACCAAAATTATCATCACGGAAGTGTCCACTTCCATGACGATAAATCTCGCGTCACAGAAGTGCTTTCATCAAGGGTGACCAACACATGGCATCCACCATAACAGAACGCCATTAAGCTATCGGGTCCGGTTTTGGATCCAACAACCCGTTAACAGCCCCAACTAATGGGGATTTTCCACGTGTAAAATCATCATTGGCTGGAGGAAACATGCGTCGGCTCAGCGTTGGGACAGATGTCATCCACTCATTGGACCCAAAGCGCCTATGATACGTCGACACATGGCACGGCCCAACAGAGGCCCATCCATGTGAAAAGGCCGGCCCATTTGACTTGGTAAAAAGGTGGCGAGACGGCACACGACAAGCCTGTTAACGGCCTGTTTGCATATGGCCCATTTACAACCCGCAAACCAGGGCCCGTTACGGCCTATCCGAATTAGGCCTAGTAGCGTCATCTGGGCCGTCCAGTATAATTCCAGCCCATTTTAACTTCCGGCCCATGTATGGCCCATGACATCTTTCGGCCCATATGAGGCCCTTAGTAACCCTCGGCCCATTAATGGCTCGTGGTAAAACTGGCCCGTAATGAACATTGTATCACTTTATACCCATTAACGGCCCATTATTCTGTTGTGCCGTTTCCAGCCCATGTTATCTTTTGGCCTTCTCACGGCCCATTTATTCTTGGGCTCATTTCCAGCATTCATTTACTTTCGGCCCGTTACTGCCATTTTCTGCTTGTGGGCCAAATTCAGCCCGTGGTTACAGTCGGCCTGTTTGTGGCCCGTTAATATGTTGGGCCGTTTTCATAGCATCATCAAATATGACCGATTAATGACGGCCCGTTATGGTCGGCCCATGAATGGACCATTTCTACTCTAGCCCATTTACGACCATAATGTGGTCTATTATTGGCCCATGTTTGGCCAACCGATCATACGGCCCGTAGAAGGACCATTGATGATACGGCCCGTAGAAGGCCATTGTGTCGACGGCCCGTATAAGGCCCATTGTTTCTACGCCCCGTAGAAGGCCCATTGTTTCTATGGCCTTAGAAGGCCCATTGTTTCTACGGCCTGTAGGAGGCCATGTTAACTACAGTAAATATGTAGCCCATGGTTAATGTGGCCTAGTTTTAAAAAATAGGTTATTGCGGCCACTAGCAAACCGCGAAAAAAGAACTGCACTGACTACAAGAAAACAAATAAACAAGACAATAAGGAAATAAATAAGCAAGCAACTCACACTAGGCTATTACGACTATTACCCATATTACATCCACTGGGCATCAAAGTTCGCCACCAGTGCAAATATAGGGAACACCCTACACTATACAAAAATGGCTTGCTGTTTTCTTCAGCCGGTGGCTGCATGTTAAGAACAAATGTTGTATCACACCAAAACAAACTACAACTATAAAACAAAAGGAAAGTTGGCATAAAAGTTAACAGTCTAGCAGATAAATGCACCACCAGAAGTTTAGAAGCTTAGTTCATTTGACCTGACTGTTACGTTTTCATGTTGTATTGTCCAATGGAGCACCATAACCTTCGCCTTCAGTTCTCCTAGGCTCCTGAACAACATAGCAAATGTCTGATAGTCTGGTTTCAAAACCATGCATATCTTGACAACATCGAACAATGTCTCTCCTTGTTTCACAAAGGGTCTCTGTTAGGGAATGGACTTGTGTCTGGAGCGCAGATACAACATTGTTTTGATCATGAGGCAGTTTGGACGAGATTGCCTTAACAACCAACTCAGTATTATGCAGGAACGTGCTTTTGGCACTGTTAGTGGACAGGTACTTACCCACTGCAGCAAGAGTTGACATTGTGGTTATAGTTGCCTCACCACCTTCAGAAGGTGGAGGTTCCACCATTTTTTCCAGAGCTCGCTGAAAAGTTGCGGTTTTACATTAGTAGTACCAAAACAGAAGATATTAAGGAGGCAACAAAACCAAACAAAATAGCTTTGGTCTATATACAGAACTTATTCTGGTGAACCTATGTAAAATATTAGTTGTATTTTATTGCAAAGTACATAATAAAACCAGGTTCCAAACATATGACCATCTACCATCGCTAATGTATTGTCTATTTCTTCACATTGTATTGAGGGCTAAGGATAAAGAGACGAAGTTTATAATACGGTAAGCATAGTATGACATCATTCATATCACAAAACAACTGAGAACAGACAAACAGGCAATTGTAACTTTGTGTGGGCAAGTCCAGCACGGAACTAGATTACAGGTCAATATCAAAGGAACATTACTCCTCTCTTTTAAACCTTGTAAGGTGCAATGATACGCTAAGACAATTGTGTATAAAATTGAAACGAGTAATAGACATTGGCTGCAAACCATGCAGTTCAAGGCACAAGTCAGAGTAAGTAGTAGTTAAAAGGCATGAGGATTAAGGACTTACAACAGCGGCTTTGACTGGTGTAGTCATGCCCTTCTTCTTGCTGGTGTGACAGTCCTTGAAGATTACCACAACATTTGGTTCAGGTACTTTTTGGTCCTTGCGGGCTTTCCTCTACATTTGGAACAAGTCAATATAGATCTAATAATATGGTACGGCGAAAATATTGAAACAATAGCTAATTACAAGAGCCTCGCAGTGTGCAATATAGCTACTAGATACTGTCGTCTATTGGAATTTCACTTTCGTGCAGTTGGCCTTGTTCTTTGAACAGTTCACCTACAAGAAGATAGATTTGTGTGGCACATGTGTAAATAGGACTTCAACATGTGATCTGATCACATATATATAATGTACCTGATACTTCGGATCAGACCAGTTTTTAACGAGGCCCCTCCAGTCTTCATCCGATATATATTTTCCACTGGAGATGTTTGGGAAAGTTTACTATTAGCCTTGCCTTCAAAGTGAGTTTTCCTCAAGTTATATTGATACTATCGTAGAGCAGACTTGAAAACATGGGTGCAAACTTGTCTGGTTGCATCATCTTGGCTATCCAACTTGAACCTAATCTGTTGAAAATTATGCGAGTCTCATTATTGGCAACCTAGAAAGTATGGGACAGGGCAAGACCATATTACTAGTTTCCGTACATAACCATACTTACAGATAAATGGTCGAGGAAGGTGTTGAACTGGGTTTCGTCTTTGTCATTCCTGTACTGAATCCATGTTGGGAGGATACGTACATGACACCTAACGGCAACCGCTGCCTCTGATACTAACTTGGATGACTCTATAGCATCACGTGGCCTTTTTAAACCTGCCTCAAAACGGATCTCCATTCTTCCCCCTCTAGATTTAGTTAACCTATCGAGCATTATCCCTGATGTTTGTTTCCTCTTGCGCCTAGGTGCTAGTCTAACAACGAACATAGGAAGTGTTAGTGTACATCAAACTATGAGACTACATATAAATAAGCATGCAATTGTAACTTGACTCCAGCAACTACCTTCTTGCTGTTGAAGCTCATAAGGTTAATCTGATCTTGTCAACTCGTCTTGTGTCAAGAGTGCTTGGGAAGTAGTGTAAGGTGGCAAGGGAGCTTGGGAACATGCTGCTAGCTCAGTTGACACACAAGTAACTCGTGCAGCTGGTAGTACCGTGGAAGGTGTTGCAAGAACTAGGGATCTCTGCTTGTTTGGTGGCACCTATTTGTTTCTGTTTGGCTTTTTCTGAAGCTCGTGTAGCATGGGATACCCTGTTTGTAGAATTTTCCGCTAGACTTTGACCTTCTATTGCACCATCAGTACCAGCAGTATCTGCAGGATTCTTTCGGTTCCCATTCCCTGCCATTCTGTGTTTCTTCTTCTTTCTCTGTGCCATGTTAAGTCAAGCTGACAAGAAAAACGAATAACAATTTAGTTCTTCAGTACAAATTGATGCGTGATTTAGCCGAACTGAACTTTGATGTTAGACAACCACATGATAGGAGGACGTAATATGTATGAAAAATAAGACGGAAGAGATAACTAGAACTATGATGTGTAAACTAAGCAAAAGACATTTCACTAAATTAGAAGAAATGCAATGGAAGGTAGACACCATATGAAAGATGCTACAAATATTGCTCTGCCAAGTTAACAATGTCTCATCATAAATGGCGTTTAAAAAAATGTGAAGCAGTACAAGAAATAAATCATATGCAAGATGCAAACAACATCACACTACCAAGTTAGAGGTCTCTTGTCATTAGTGCCATTGCATATTCATAGCATATGATGTGTAAACTAAGGAGAAAGCATTTCAACAAATTAGAAGCAATGAAAGCTAGACACCATATGAAAGATGCAACAAATATCACTCTACAAAGTTAAAACTATCTCTTCATAAGTGCCATTTCAACAAATTAGTAGTATAAGCTAGAAAAGAATGCGAGATGTAACCTATATCACACTCCAAAGTCAAACGTGTCTTATGATAAGTGATTGTTGCAGGTTACACAACAGTAGTAATTTGATGTAAGAACATGGTGTGATAGACAAATATTGTATGTTCTAGAAATAGGAACACATGTCTTATTCAAGTATAATGTGTAAAGTAAGAGGGTGGAATTCAACAAAATTAGAAGAAATACAAGCTGGACATCACACATAACATGATACAACATATAACAGTGCCAAGTTAGAGGGAGCACCGGTGATGGTGCACTAGGCGAGACGTGCTGATCATAAACACAGCTATGTTGAGTGTCTATGCATGTGTTGTCTTGGAATTCATCTTGTGGGGATGGAGGAGTAGAAACTGTAGATGCCCTCCGTTTGGAAGGAGCACCTTTATCCGCTGCCTTGCTAACTTCCTTTCGCTTTATTGATTTTGAATTGTCAAGTAAAACCGATAAGAAAAAGCAATAAAATTCTCTCTTCGGAACTCATTCATGCATAATACTGACAATCACTACTTTGATGTAAGGCAAACACATGATGCCAGGATGGAATATGTACGAAAACAGGACGGCATGGCATGTTCACAATTGTTTGTGTAAACTAAGCAGACACCATTCCAACAAATAAGAAGCAATGCAAGCTCGACACCACATGAAAGATGCAACCAATATGACTCTGCCAAGTTAAAAGCGTCCCATCATAAATGGAATTTCAACAAATTAGAAGCAGTGCATGCTATAAATCATATGAAAGATGCAACTAATATCGCACTGCATATACTAAAGGTGTCTCATCATATTGATTGATGCGGGATACAAAAAAACAATAGTTTTATGTAAGGACATGCTTAATAGACAGATGTACTATGTACTAAATACAGGAAGGCATGTCACATTAATAGGTATAATGTATAAGCTAAGCAGAATAGCACATGCAATTTAACCAGATTGGAAGAATTACAATCTAGACACCATATGCAACATGCAACCACATATCACGCTGCCAAGTTAGAGCAAGCACCTGCGATGCTAGTGTAGGGGAAATGCGGTAATCAACTACAGAGCTACGTTCACTATCTTCATCTAGCCTTGCTGTTTCTTGAGAATCATGTTGGGAGGCTGACGCAACATTCTTTAAATGAGGAGTAGTCCACTTGCCTGACTGCCTCATCATAAGTGATTGATGAGGGATACACAAGAACATTAGTTTGATGCAAGAACATGGTTAATACATAGATGTACTAACATGTACCAAAAACAGAAAGGCATGTCATATTCAAAGGTATAATGTGTAAGCTAAGCAGATGCAATTTAACCAAATTGGAAGCAATACAAGCTAGACATCCGGCTGGAGTGGTGAGCATGATCATCTAGGACCTGAGAGCCTGGTGTGAGGCGGGCTGCTTCGCCACCATCGCGGCTTTTTTGTTGGCTTCCAGGTGATGCCAGTCTTTGCTGGGCTTGTCACTGGCTTGGCCAGTGCCCTGACTAGCTATTTGTCTTCTGGTGCTCATGTGATGGTGGTTCATGTAAAAAAATATCTTTCCTTATCTGAATAAAGAACGACTTAGGCCTTTCGAATACAAGCTAGACACCATATGGAACATGCAACCACATATGACACCGCAAAGTTAAAGCAAGCACCCGGGATGGTGGTTCATTGCGAGCGAGGTCATCAACTCCAGAGCTACGTTTACCGTCTCCATCTGCTGACACTTCACCCTTTATAGCGATGTAACATGCCGTGCTTACCCGCGTAGAAAGCTGGAGCAACTTCACTCTTTTCTTTTCTGCTTCTCTCGAGGCAGACTCTGAAATACCCTTGCATAAAAACACAATAGTGAGAGTATGGGTGATGTGTCGGCAGAACTAGTGCACTGTAAAAGTAGCAGATAGCAGGTGGCTGAAAAATAAATGACATGAGACATATGATAGCTCTACAACAATGCATGGCAAACAAAATTAGATTCTACTTCGTATGATTTTGTAATATATGAGCACAGGAAATGCAGGTACTCCTCCACCACACCACCACATGTGGTCATATCAAGATAATAGTCGACTGAAAATAAATAGGTCAGTCGATTTTTTAATGAACCGTTCGATCTATAAGAACGGGCAGATGGCCTTCGTCTACCTCCCGCCGGTCACTGTTGACGATCTTTCTCGAACCGCCAGCAACCACCGCCCAGACCCCTGCCTCTGCCGCCCCGCCCTCCCCTCAACCTCACACCACCACCATGCTTGGCAGTGCCCCAGGCCATCCCTTTAATCCTGGCCGACCTCCAGATCGGGCGCCAGTAGCTCTAGGCCCCACACGCCCCTAAGATAAAGGGCCATTTGCATTTCTGTCCCTAACTCGAACCACCTAATCAGATATACCCCTAATTCGAAAGCCTGCTCAAATTTGCCCCTCCGCTGTTAGGTGCCCTTATAGAAATGCCCTTCTGCACCGTTACCGTCCGGTCAAACAGCTTTGACCATCCAGAAAAAATAGCAAAAAAATCTAAAAAATCTAAATTTTTGTGAGATCGAAGATACTCATGTGCCCTAGGTGTGTGCAAATTTTCGTGCTATTTGGACATTCTAGGAGCTTGTGCCGAGGGAAAACAGTTAATTTGCACGCTTGTGAACAATAAATTTGAAATAAAATAGCAAGAAAATTTAAAGAAATATGAAATTTTTTGGCATCAAAGTGGCTTGGGTGCACAAGGTACTTGCAAGTTTTTGTGATCAAATGACATGCAAGGAGCTCTAGCAAGAAAAAATAAAATAGTCATTTTTCCCAAGTTTTTTCCTGAGCCAAAATTTGTTTTTTTTCTCCACAAGCCCCTCCAATGTCCAAACACAACAAAAATTTGCACGCATCTTGCAGACTCACGCCTCTTTGATGCCAAAAAAATCATATTTTTTTGAATTTTTTTGCTATTTTTTTGAATTTACTGTTCACAGGCTTACATATTTATTGTTTTTCCTTTGACACGAGCTCCTGTAATGTACAAACAGCACAAAACTTTTCACGCACCTTGCAAACCTGAGTATCTTTGATCCCACAAATTTTCAGATTTTTTAATTTTTTTTGCTATTTTTTAGGACGGTCAAAGCCCTTTGACCGGCTTTGACCTGCTTTGACCGAACGGTAACGGCACAGAAGGGTATTTCTGTAAGTGCACCTAACGGCGGAGGGACAAATTTGAGAAGACTTTGAAATTAGGGGTAAATCTTAGAGTGGGCGCAAATTAGGGGCATAGATGTAAATGTCCCTAAGATAAACACCGAGGCACTGCTTCCCCGACGTAATAGGTGGACTAGCACCTGTTATGCCGGGGAATGCTTTCATTAATTAGGAATCAACTGACCAGGAATTGAAATTCAGTGGGGCGATGGACCTCTAGCTAAGGTGAAATAGTATATGAGGAGAAACATTGTGCATCGCGAGTTACTAGGAACATCTAGTATCAAGAAGAAGCAGTCAACTAGTGTCTTCTGTGGGATGAATACCGTGCAAGCAGACACGTAAGATTTGCACGAATAAGGGAAGAGGAGTACCCTTATCGGTTACCAGTGTGGTCTCCTCCATATGTCGCGGCGAACTTCTTTTTTCTCCCGGGGAACCGATGTTTTGGAGAACCGTGGATCCTTGGACAAACCCATGGCCAAATTGTTGACTGTGTTGCCGTGGCCGTATATCGGCGGAGGGGAAGCAGATCCGAGGCGGTGAACAACGATGTAGCAGGAACAGCTCTAGTGCGGTTGAGGGTGGCGAAGTTGGAGCGACAGCGGTGAGGCACAGGACGACGTGGTTGAACTGGCTCGGGTACGGACGGCTCGGCCTCGGCTTCAACTACTAGCCGTGGAGGACGTTGCGGTTGAGGTTGCGGTGGATGACAACGTCGGGGTATCGGCTCCGGCGTGATGGAGGAGGGCGACGGTTGATGGGTGGGATGGGGTGGCGGACGGAGGACGAAGGACGCCGGGGTTTCATGGCTGGTGGAGAGGTAGTTTTTGCGCCCACGGCGTACGAATGGGGAATCATATGGGTAGGCGGGGGGTGGGGGAGGGGGGAGAACCATGTTTCGGTCTGGGACGCGCTTGTTTTTGGCTTTTTTAAATAGAAGATGGGACATGCTTGTTTGAAATTTGGGGAAAGTACAAACTTTGCCCCCTCTTAAATTTCGGACCTACTGTAGGTCGGGGGTAGGATGGTAATCCTAGGTGTCCCCAATAGTGGGCGGGAGCGATTTCGGCCACACGCATGTGTGCTTAGGCGGACATTGTGTATGCATGTTTTTTGGAGGCGGTTGCGTGGCGTTTAGATGAAGCTACAAACCTACCCCGGTTTAGACCTTTGGACATCGGGCTGGTAGGTTTCACGGGTCGGAGTTATTAGAAAAGTAATTTCCTTGTACTACCAAACATTGGTCTCACGCGGTTTCGGGCGAGTAGAGGCTCTTTTGGCGCTTCGTTCGAAATTTTGAACCACAATCATTCACATTTAGATTACTCTTGAACTTTGAGATTGACCTAAATAGACAACGTTAAATTTGACCTTGTATGTTTGAAAACCTCATTAAATTAACCACTTCTTTTTGAAATTTTGACACTTGAAAATCCTATAACTACGATTATTTTGGAATGGAGGAGCTAAATTTGAATCTATTTTGTACACAACTACATATGCTATTATGTACAAAATTAGAGCAAAGATTGGTGCCCCCATAATTTAGGTATGATTTACAAATGCCATGATATCAAATTCAAATAATTGAATGGACTTCATGTTGAATTCGATTTTTTTAAACCACCTTAAGTTGAATTCAAATTTATGCTAGTTTATAGGTAACTATTTATAATGTTCATTGTGTAACTTTCGTATGTCTAATGTGCTTTACACACACAACATGAACTATACTCACGTTTATATTCGATTGCTAAAGCGATGCATTGTCTAGAGTTCAAAATACTAACTATGTGGATCAATTGTGTCGAATAATAACATAAACATGCTCACATTCGGTAGAATCTTGATGTCTGATGGATCAATGACCGTTCCTTACGCGAATTGGAAATATCATGATCCCATCCTAATATTTGGATACAATTTATATCTTTAATCAATGTGTACATTAGTCTTTTACATGTAGTTTCACTTTCCATTGCTGCTGTCTCACACTCTCTCCCGAGGTGTCTTTCTCACACACATGCTCTCGATATAACCCTCCCTCCCTCTTGTAACCATTTACGACTGTTTTCACTAACCTTTATCACAAGCACTCTTCCTATCGCAAGCATACACACGAAGAATCCCCATCGACCCTTTCTATATACATAGACCTGCCTACGTGTCTCCTGTATGCACATTCTCTTTAGGCCTGTCTCTCATGCATTGTCTCACACCTCTCTTCCTAATCGATGAGTATGATTCTAGAAGAGCATTATTTAGGATGCCCCTTAAAGTTAGGTTGGATAAATAGTAATATTAGAGATAAAGGGGTTACCTTAGTCTGAGAACCTAGGGTTACAAATCCTAGCCGGCTTTGTCAGTGGACACAGAGTCCTTCACAATTATGATATCTTTGTCTGTCTTGTACGACTAGTCATCCATGGGTCTCCATAAATGCGTCACAGGCCGACCAATGTGGCGCAGGACGGAACCAAACAAAGGGCCTCACCTCGACCCACCGGACCTCACGCGGTGACACACCCTCTGCCCCCACGTCTCGTTATCTTCTCACACCCACACATACCAACATAGACACCACACAAAAAAATATATTCTCCTGGTGCATCAACCCACTCCCCCTTGCATATACACACCCAAGGGAATCTCTCGATGTGACGTCATATTCGTCTATCTCTCTCTAGACCACTCCCATTTCTCGTGCTATCTCTCCCACGCCCCCCGCCGGCCCGTGTATCCATGCTTCTCTCGAATACGTAATACACACACATACCTCTCTAGGTCCTGCCAAATGCATCAACTACACATTCACTCATGTTACATCACGTACCCCGTTGATCTAAAAAGCACTCTGTTCACGTTTATTTCGCATACAACATTCGTTTTGAATAAAGTGTGGCCAAAAAATTATTTTAGAATTTCTACATATATACAACATTACAGAGTTATATGGAGGAGTATGAACACTAATTTGCATTGCATGGTGCCCACAATGATATTTATTCCGCACTGTGAATTTGTATACTTTTATACTATATATAAAGTTAGTCATAATAAATAGAAACGAAGAGCATCTCTCTCCATCTCCATCACATACCCCCCTCTACGCCCCTTTCACGTATACACACAAACTATCTCCAGGTCCTCTAAAAGTAAGCCCCCAGCACATTCACGCATGTTTCATCTTTCTCTCATGATATATACAATGACGATCATTGTATTTGAAGCGAAAGCACAATATGTACATTGGACTTCAGAATCCACTCATTAAGGTTCACCATTTATGTTTTGTGGTTATTATATAGTCACAGGCTCACCGTACAACTCTGTATTTCCTCAAGATACGACTAGTTGACCAGTTAAATGCTCCACGTGGCACCTCTAGTGTTGCATCACATTATCTCACTACCACCGGGCCCACCTGTTGGCTTGTATCTACTCTAGAGCTACACTCCTATAAAATATAAAATACACTCTTATAAAAAATAGAGTTGGTGATGATGGTGTGCCTGCCATCCTGCAATATAGGCCGTCCGATTTATATCTGGCGGATAGGAAAGAAACTATGACAATTTTGATAAAGGTACCCACACACCTCTCCACACTTGCAAATAAGGCCTTCCGTCGTTCATCCTTTTCTCTCACAAGGTAAACTATTCATACAAATGCATCTTGATGTTACGTGGAATGCATGGGCATCTTGCTAGTAAGAATGAAAACAAACGACAAAAAAAATATTGGACGGTGGTTCGAAGTCATGACCGCGGGCACAGCAGACAAGGTGGCCTTGTATTGGTATGTTGAGTCGTCTATTTTAACACACAAGAGCTAGTGTGGTGATTATACACACACACGCATGCACACAAACTGCATGCACGCAACACTCACACAAACGCATGCACCCACACACGCACGCAACACTCACACGTACACACGCAGCCACACACGGACGCAACACTCACACACACACACATGCATGCATGCATGCACACACCAGTACACCACACGGCCAACACACACTCTCACGCTCAAGTGCTCAACCTACACGTGCATGCGCACACATCAGGCCCTGACAGACACATACACAACCATGTGATTCCCGCTCACGGGTTGGAGTCTTGTCGCGCCTGCGTAAATTTGTGTTTATTTGACCTTTTCCCTATGTGAACTGACAGGTGGGACCAAGGAACATGGTCAATTTAACTAGTCAACATGGTGCCATGCAGACTATTTGGCCGGTCAACAAAGTGCAATCCTATATTGAACTGTGAGCAAGTGACCGTATAATCACCGCACAACATATATAGTGACCGTAATCAGCTTATTCTGAAGTTCGGTGAAGGTATTACGCTTTTCTCTCTGTAGGCCCTCCAAAACTACATCTCTACACGTTCTCGCATGTTACATCTAACAACTATGCAATACAGCACTACTACTGCACTCTAACACAATAAATCATATGTGTTTTTAGTTTTACGCTTTTCTCTCTGTAGGCCCTCCAAAACTACATCTCTACACATTCTCGCATGTTACATCTAACAACTATGCAATACAGCACTACTACTGCACTCTAACACAATAAATCATATGTGTTTTTAGTTTTACTAGATATCATATTGTTACTTAATTATTTAGTTTGCATACATTAAAATTTCCTTTGAAATGTATGGCTAGTATCATATACCGCGCGGGAAAAATCCCGCCCTTTCCTATTTAATCGGGTTTGTCTCGATGGATCATGCGAAACAGCAAAACTATAGTACTATACAGTACAAGTGACAATTCACTGGGCCATCGTGTCGTGTACTCCTCCGTCGTAAGAGTGGAGCGCTCGCTTTCATAAATCTTCTAGTCCCTTTCGCCGACATGTGGGACAACAAGCTACCGGGTCCATGTGCCATACCGGAATACAGTGCAGAGAAGCTGGGGTGAAGCACCCAGTCATGGCGCCAGCGTAGTAATGAGTAATGAGGCATCAAATTACAAAGTTGCACCTTTCCCACAGTTAAATTGGAGGGACAAAGTAATAATGCTAAAAAAAGTTGGAGGGACGAAGCAACCATCATTTCACTCGTTGCTGAATCTGCTTCTCCCTCATATTCTTCAAGTTTACCACGTGTTGCTTCTGCTGTTGTTCTGCCTCATGTCGGACGCGGGTCGGCTTGGTAAAGCACTGACACGTGGGACCGCATGTTAGCAAACCGCCTGGACAACGTCCTCTAAAAATAAGAAACCTTCCCACCATCCGCGCGGCAAAATCACTCCTTTTTACTAATCTTGATTCTATAATTTTTTAGATCAATATAATTGAGATTTGTATAGATAGCACACATGAGCAAAACCAAGTGGTATGGTTAAGGGCATCCACAATGTGTAGCCAAATGTGAAAAGAGCTTTTGGCATCGTGGGAACCATTGTGGATAGTGTTGCCAAAGCCAAAAGGATGGAACCGAAGCTCCCTGATTGATTGATTGAAGGAATCGAAAAATGCAACATCTCTCCTCTTTCTCCCGTGCTTGGACACATGTACAGTATAGAACACAAAGTCTACTCCCCTGTCCCTTCTATCACAAATCACAAAGCAGTGAGGCATCAAATCACAAAGCACGGACGAAGCAACCATCATTTCACTCTTCGCTGACTCCGCTTCTCCATCATCTTATTCGAGAAACCATCTCACCGCACTAAGCTGGACGGACGATGCTATTGTGTACGAGTAGTACTAGTACATTTACACGTCCTTTGGTTCAACGGACTTCCTGGATGCAAATAAGGCAGTTGTCTCGACTTGCAGGCGGCACTTGCGAACGACTTACCGTGGTCTCCCTCAATGGTGTTCTCCGTCGAACGCACTTCGCCAAACCACAACGTTCAAGATATCGTCAACGTCACCGCAATGGGGAAGGAAGTCAAGTATAGTTACTATCTCCATTTTTTCTGTACACAAGGCCAGTATATCAAAATTAAAATTTGCAAAAGGCCACCAACACTAATTGAGGCAAAATTTTTGGGGTTTGCCTCGTACTAGCAACCAAGGACATTAATATCCCCTTCATGCATGCGGAAGTGAGAAGGTTGGTTTGCATGGTGCTGCATTAATCAAGCGATGAGGAGTGAGATGGATAGCTCTTTGGGCTTTGGAGAAAAAAATACGCATTAATTGACACGTGAAATGAGGATTTGTATCAATTAATCCCACGAAGGAAAACCCCTCCTTTCTTTTTTAACACTAGTACTCCTAGTACATAGTACATAGTACTTATCCTGTTTGGGTCTAGGCATTGCATTGCCATACTTCGCCACACATTTTTGCCAAGCTTGCCTAAAGTTTTCAAAATGAAAAGGAGGTACACTTGCACACGGCTGTCGCGGTCGCACCGCACCCTCACACGGTCGCTCCTGAACGCCGTGGTCGCACCGCACCCTCACACAGTCGCTCCTGCACGCCGCAAACCCAACCAAGGGAACACACCCTCACTGACACATGTTGTCGCATGTGAACAAACCAAACTAAGCCATCCTACCGCTGACACATAATTTTCATTCATAGAGTATGTTTATCCAACCGCATGTTGGGGAGTATCCGTACAGCCCGTGCGGTGGTCTGTTGGGGAAGAAGAAGAGGTGAGGAAGAAGGGTTAGGAGACATAGGATATTCATCCAACCGCCTGAAATGGTAGACTGACCCAAGTCAGCCGACTTGCATAACAATATATGTTTTTACATAGCAAAAGATCCATAAAAACAACAACATAAAGAAAAACTATCACTGCCCGCGGAACGAGACGGCCTTGTTGTCTTTGTCAGCCGGCGCGAACCAACCGTAGCTGCCGACGTGTGTCACCGCACCATGGTTGTCCTCGGCCTCCAGCTACTTGTTCACGCGGAGCGTGCTGGCTCTGTACACGGATGAGAGCACCGTCCGGTTCAAGTCGAGGACGTCCGGTTCCGCCTGCAGGAGGGCCTTGATGATAGCGGCATCCGCGCACTCCACATCGAGCCGAGCCTCCGCCGCCTGGTTCAAGTCCAAGACGTCCCGTTCCGCCTGTAGGAGGGCCTCGATGAGAGCGGCATCCGCGAGCTCCGCGTCGAGTTGAGCCTCTGCTGCCCGGTTCAAGTCAAGGGCGTCCGGTTCCGCCTATAGGAGGGCCTCGATGGCAGTGGCATCTGCGCGCTCCGCCTCAAGTTGAGCCTCCGCCACTCGGTTCACATCCACGACATCTGGTTCTGCCCGCAGGAGAGCCTCGATGGCGGCGGCATGCGCGCGCTCCACGTCGAGTTGAGCCTCTACCTCTCGGTCCTCCTTTAGTACCGCCAGGTTAAACCGCTGGTCCGCCTGCACCATGGGGGACTCGGACGCCGGCACGAAGTCGATGACCATCGTCTCATATCCATCGGGGCCTTATGCGCCGCGACCTCCGCCATGAACATTGGATCGGCTTCCTCCTCCTCGTAGCTTGGCTCCAGAGAACTCGGGGATTGGCCCGCCGCAAAGCGAGCTTGGGAACGGAGGTCTGTGGCACCGACTGCCGCCGCGATTTCTGCGCAGCGCTTCGGCATCAGCATCTTGTAGTACGTGATCTTGCGGAGCACCGTGGCTTTCTGGCAAACTAGGGGATGCTTGATGTGGGCTAGGGGATCGAAAGGTGGGGGGAGGGGCTGGAGATTAGGTGTGGTTTTAGGGCAGTGGCTGGCGTAGGCCGAGCAACGAAGGTTCTGGTGTGAATAGTGGTTCCGGTGATGACCGGTCAATCAGTTTTGACTGTACATCACTCTTGTCGCGTTCGCGTTGCAGCTCGGCACGCTGGACCCTTCACGTCGCTCACCGAATGGAATGCGCTTCATCTTGCATTTTCGCTTGCTTGTGGGACCACAGTTGATAACAAACCGATGTCCCTCCCCCTCCCCCGCCCGTGTCATTTATACTACCACTCCCTCCGTTTTATGCGAAGTAAATACTAACTAAGGGAGTATATTGCGGATGAGGATCCCCTGAAGTGGTCGAACCCATCTGACATGCGGGGCCTAGCAAGCATGTGGTCCGCCAGTAAGTGACTGAAAGGGAGGGTAAGGCAGGGATACCTACATCAGAGGATCCACTTCCACTACCACTCCCTCCTTCCATTTACTATACAAGGCCTAATGCGTTTTTCGAGGCTAACTTTGACCAGATATTAGAGTGATAATATATGACATGGAACTTACACAAAGCATACGGTCAAATTCGTATGTGAAAGGAGCTTCCAATGATATAATTTTCACATTATACATCTCATGTACTGTTAATCTTGTCAATAGTCAAATGCGGTTTCGAAAAATGCATTAGAGCATGATTAATAATATAGCCAGTCGATGGCTATAAGGAACTGCCATGTCATCTATAGCTATCATCTATTATATGCACTCATACAGTAGTGTGGGCTATAAGGTTGGCTATTTCCTGCAATTTTTTTATAAGGTTGGCTATTGTATTCGTACTTTTTTCTATCTCCTCTCCATCTCTTTCTTCATATTTATTGTATTTAACTAGGAATGCGTATATAGCTAGGCTCTTGCATGAGAGCTCACTCCCCTTACTTTTCACATCTCTCTCCTCCACATAGGCCCTATATAAATGGAAGGATGGAGTACTACTATGAGCACTGCATACTCTAGTACAGATGTTGTCAGTACTCCACTAGTAGTATTGGACATGGAGCTTAAAAAAGTTACTATTGGACTGGCTATACGCGGCGAAATCCTAGTAGGAAGAGCATGCGCGAGAACAAGCACATTCCCGTGGTTGAAAACAAATTGGAAACCATCTCGAGTACAAATCTAGGAGTACGTACGAATCTAACAATATTGATTCGGCGTTGTTGAATGTTGATACTTTTTTTATCAAAGTAGAGATACTTTGACTACACATAAAACTTATATGTAAACTAGAAAGGATTGGAGGGAGTATATTGTACATTCAAAAATGAAATGAACATTGAATACCCTTTATATATGATTTGCGGATGCTATGATCACTGGTTCAAAATTTTGAATCCGCCTTAGGTATCACACATGCCCCCACTCATTCTTTCTCGATTTCATCTCGGGGTCCGGAGATCGATTAAAAGAGGACTAGGGTGGGTACAATACGTTCATTTCGCTTATGAACGTACAATATACTCCCTCTGATCCCCACATACCCCCCCGGGGTCATTTCTATCATAGAAATAAACCAAACCTTTATCTCCTTGCACGACACCCAATTGATCTCTGAACATCAGTCGATCTCGTCAACATGTGTCGGGGCATGAACCAAATGGGATGTCAAAACTAAGATGCGAAGGGACACATAGTGGAGGCAAAGTGAAAATTTTAAATGAACCGTTTGTTTGTATGCATGTCGGACAAATTACAAAACATTGGAAATACAAGCATGGTCTAGGCCCACATGCGAATGATACTCAGCGGAATGTTCAAATGAGGCATGCGGGAGGATGGACTGTAGCGACCAGACCTCAAACGGTCCAATCTCTGTGCTCCGGTGTCATCCCTGGATCAGTAATGCTGACACCACACAGTACTTGAAGGGTTTATAATAGAGTAGCAATCACACACTTATTACATCGAGTGTCTCAATAGAGAACTTATTACAATAAATATGGCTTAAGGCCACCTAACAACGATAACAGCGGAAAGCTTGGAAGATAAGTGAGTCCATCAACTCCAACGGCATCACTGAGTATAGAACCACGACCTAAAACTCCTTAATCGTCGTCTGAAAAGTCTACAACATTAATGTTGCAGCCCGAGAACGGGTCAGCACATGGAATATGCTGGCAATGTAACACATAGAGAGTAATGGAATGAAACAGCTATTCTATGTGCAAATTTGGCTGGTGGAAAGCTCTATGGTTACAGTTTTGCGTAAAGCCAATTTTTCCCTACTTCAAAGGAATAAATTTATTTAACTATGATGGTGGTTGTTAAACATTGAGAATGGTCGACAGCATCCTCAATCCCAATTAAAATAATCATCATTAAATCCGAACAACATTAATTATAGTAACATGATGAGATTCACATGATAATCCAGGTACTAGATACTCAAGATGTCCATAACCGGGGACACGGCTAACCATGATTAGTTTATACACTCTGCAGAGGTTTGCGCACTTTTCCCCACAAGACTCGATCGCCTCCGTTTTGGTTTCTTGCACTACACGGTGTTTGAGAAACGGATGACCGAGACATAGTCTTTCAGAAGCACTAGCACCTTACGATGGGTAGACCGTACCACCTACATCCCCTATATCTGCTAGTCTACCACTATAAGAGTTCGCACGACTTAGTGAACTATGCTAGAGACCATAATAGCTTGTGGCTGCACACGGAAGTTTCTAGCATGAATAATCTCATGATACCTTTGAGCCTGGGTGGTGGTCCAAAAGAAAACAGGCAATCCTAGAATACCCAGGTGCCTCAATCCACCCAGATGTGTATTTAAGTTGCCACCTTAGATAAACCATTGATTTAAAAAAAATCTCACATCTATCATGGATATCACTCACCCAATCTACGTCTACTAGCATAGCATAGCAATAATAAGCAAACGTAGAAGTAACTCCCAAAGGTTTGATAATAAATAGGTAATAGGTACTACCTCAACTACTTCCCAAACTCACAATTTAATTAGATCCTAATCATGCAATGTGTAAGGATTGATCTAATGCAATAAAACTGGGTAGTAGAAGGTATGATCAAAGTGTTACTTGCCTTGCTGATGATCCGGTAAACCTAGCGATTCGAAGTAACAAGCAGCGCACTCCGGGTACTCTATCGCAAACAAACAAGCATACAATAAGTACTCAACTAATGCACAGTTAAAACTCAAATAAGAGATCTAACCAGAAGGTTCAACTTAAGAACTCCGGTGGGCAAAAAGAATCAAATCGAACGAAGCAACGAAAAACAAACGACAAAAGAAACAGGCTTCGCTTAATATTCTGGATCTAAGGTAATTTTTACAATGGCAAAAACTTGTTTAAGTTGGTTAAACTGAAAGAGGGTTTCGAGACGAAACTCCAGGTGCTTGAATCGCCTGATTCCGATAAGCGAGCGAACATTTAATCTAAAACGAAAATCGGATCAGAAATCGCGATCAGAAAAATCGCGGATTTAATCCGAGAAAAAGAAAAACGATGAACAGTTTAACGGACGAACGTTCGTTAGCTGGATCTAAACGACGAACACGTTCGTTAAAACGTACGAATCGAGCGAATGCTCGCTAAATAGAATAAACGAAAATAAAACCGTTCTGAAAAAAAATAAACCGTGGCTTTTTAAAAAAAACGGGCGGTTAACCGCCGGCGACGGCGGCTACCTCGGCCGGCGGGTCCGGCGAGGCGGCGGGGCGGCTCCGGCGAGTGGGCGGGGCGGCGGTGGCGCGGCGAGGCGGCGACGCAGATTGGGCGCTAGGGTTTGGGCCGGCTCGGGCTGGGCTGGCTCGGGCCCCGGGCAGTGGCTTATAAGGGTTGCCCCGGGCGGAGTCCCGCTCGGGTACGGCCCGGAGTCGGTTCACGTTTTTTTAAATATTAACGCGCAAAAAAACGAATAATAGAAATACTAAACGGACTCCAAAAATCCTGAAATAAATTTTCCCCGACTTCTAAAATCAAGCCAGACAAAGTGAACATTTATTTGGGGCCTAAATGCAATTTTGGAAAACGGGTCTTTTTCCTAAATTCAAATGAAATAGCGAAAAAAAATCCAGAATAAAATCTTATTTGATTTTATTATTAAAACCTCAATATTTCTATATTTTTGGAAAGTCAATTTATTCCCTCTCTCATACTTTTGTAATAGAAATTATTGAAGATAAAATAAATAAAATCAAATGATCCTATTTTCAAAATTTGAGACAACTCAATTATGAAAATAAAGAAATCCCCAACTCTCTCCGAGGGTCCTTGAGTTGCGAAAAATTTCTAGAATCAACCACAATGCAATAAATATGATATGGAATGAAGATCTAGTGTATAACATTCCAAATTGAAAATTTGGGATGTTACAAACCTACCCCCCTTATGATGAATCTCGCCCTCGAGATTCGGGTTGGCTAGAAAATAGGTGAGGGTGGTCCTCCAGCAAATCTTCCTCTCGCTCCCAGGTGGCTTCTTCCTCCGTGTGGTGGCTCCACTGAACTTTGCAAAACTTGATAACCTTGCTGCGGGTTACTCGGCTGGCATACTCAAGAATCTTGACGGGTTTCTCCTCATAAGTCAAATCACTGTCCAACTGAATCGGTTCCAATGGCACTGTATCTCTTAGTGATATATCATCCATCTCCGCATGGCACCTCTTCAACTGGGAAACGTGGAATACATCATGAACTCCTGACAATCCTTCGGGCAATTCCAACTTGTAGGCCACTTCTCCCATACGTTCCAAAACTCGATATGGTCCTACAAAACGCTTAATTCCTCGTAGTGGAGATACTCGAAGATAAACTCGGTCTCCGACTTCGTAAACTGTCTCCTTGCATTTAGAATCTGCGTAGCTCTTCTGCCTGGACTGGGCTACCTTGAGCCTATCGCGAATCAACTTCACCTTATGTTCAGACTCCTTAATCAAATCAGGTCCAAACAACTGGTGGTCTCCAACTTCGTCCCACGACAACGGTGTCCTGCACCTCCTTCCGTACAAGGCTTCAAAAGGGGCCATCTTCAAACTGGATTGATAGCTATTGTTGTAACAGAATTCTGCATACAGCAAATTCTCGTCCCAACTAGATCCGTAATCTAGCGCACAAGCCCTTAGCATATCCTCCAAGATCTGGTTTACTTTCTCAGTCTGTCCATCTGTCTGCGGGTGGAAAGCTGTGCTAAACTCTAGTCTGGTTCCCAAAGTCTCATGCAACTGATTCCAGAACTTTGAAGCAAACTGGGTTCCTCTATTTGATACAATGCTCCTTGGAACTCCATGCAGACATACGATCCTGGTCATGTATATCTTTGCCAACTTTTCACTGGTATAGGTAGTCTTCACTGGAATGAAATGAGCTACTTTTGTTAAACGATCAACTACAACCCATATTGAGTCATAGCCTGAACGTGTTCTCGGCAATCCTGTAATAAAATCCATGCCTAGCTTATCCCACTTCCATTCGGGTATCAACAATGGTTGTAGCAATCCTGCTGGCTTCTGATGCTCTGCCTTCAGTCTCTGACATACATCACAAACTGCTACGTACTCCGCAATATCCTTCTTCATTCCGGTCAACCAGAAAATATCCTTCAAATCCAAATACATCTTGGTATTTCCTGGGTGAATCGAATATGGTGAATCATGGGCCTCTTGCAGAATTAGCTTTCTAATCTCCGGATCATTTGGTACATAGACACGGTCTTCAAACCATAAGGTATCGTGCTCATCCTCACGAAATCCCTTAGCTTTTCCTTTGCTAATTTTCTCCTTAATAGAAGCAATCTCCTTTTCAGTCCTTTGGGCTTCTCTGATTTTATCCATCAATGTAGACTGAATCTCCAATGCTGCTACATAGCCTCTTGAAAGTATTTCTAAACATAACTCTCGAAGATTTTCGGCTAACTCCCTTGGTAATTCTCCTGTCATTAGGGTGTTGACATGGCTCTTACGGCTTAATGCATCAGCTACTATGTTAGCCTTCCCGGGGTGATAATGCAATTTCATATCATAATCCTTGATGAGCTCCAACCATCTCCTTTTTCTGAGGTTCAACTCCTTCTGTGTGAAAATATACTTCAAACTCTTATGATCTGTATACACTTCGCAATGGTTTCCAATCAGAAAATGTCTCCAAGTCTTCAGTGCATGCACTACGGCTGCTAACTCCAAATCATGCGTAGCATAATTCAACTCATGAGGCTTAAGCTGTCGTGAGGCATATGAAACAACTCTCCCTTCCTGCATAAGCACTGCTCCAAGTCCTCGATTTGAAGCGTCGCAATACACCTCATAATCCTTGGTCTGGTCTGGCAAGATCAACACTGGTGAGGTAACCAAACGTTTCTTCAACTCCTGAAAACTAGCCTCACATTCCTCCGTCCATATGAACTTGGTATCCTTCTTCAACAACTCAGTCATAGGCTTCGCAATCTTTGAGAAATTCTTAATAAACCTCCGGTAGTATCCTGCGAGTCCAAGAAAACTCCGGATCTCTCCCACCGTGGTTGGTGCTTCCCACTTGGTCACGGTATCAACTTTAGTGGGATCTACTGCTATACCTTCTCCGGATATAACGTGTCCGAGAAATCCAACTTCCTTCAACCAAAACTCACATTTGCTAAATTTGGCATATAATTGATGTTCTCCGAGCTTTCCAAGAACCAAACGCAAATGCTCCTTATGCTCCTCTTTATTCTTTGAGTAAACAAGGATATCATCAATGAACACTACGACGAACTTATCCAAGAACTCCATAAACACCTTGTTCATCATGTTCATAAAATATGCAGGTGCGTTAGTCAGACCAAATGACATAACGTATACTCGTACAACGCATACCTGGTGGTAAAAGCCGTCTTGGGTACATCCTATTCTCGAATCTTCAACTGGTGGTATCCTGATCGCATATCGATCTTGGAAAATACCTTATCTCCTTGCAATCGATCAAACAGATCATTGATCATCGGTAGTGGGTACTTGTTCTTGATGGTTACTTCATTCAATCCTCGATAATCGACAACCATCCTTAACGATCCATCCTTCTTCTCCACTAGAAGTACTGGCGATCCCCAAGGTGAAGAACTTGGGCGAATATAACCTTTATCCAGTAACTCCTTAATTTGCTTCTTAATTTCCACCAAATCCTTTGCAGGCATCCTATATGGTCTCTTTGATATTGGCCCTGTGCCTGGCAATAGCTCAATCAAAAACTCAATATCTCTATCTGGTGGCATGCCTGGCAACTCTTCTGGAAATACTTCGGGGAAATCCTTCACTACTGGTACTTCCTCCTGCACAACTCCGGTTAAACAATTTATTTGAGTCCTCTTTGGCACATGTCGGGATACATACTTGATCCTTCTCCCTTCTGGGGTGGTAAGCAAAATTGACTTACTAGCACATTCAATATTCCCTTCATACTTTGATAACCAATCCATGCCTAATATCACATCCAATCCTTGGGATTCCAATACTATTAGGTCCAAGGGAAAAACATAGTTACCAATCCTTAATGGTAACCGATCACACCATAGACTAGCCATATATTCTGCTCCAGGCGAGGTTACTAACATGGGTGACCTAAGGGCTTGGGTTGGCAGTTTATACTTATCCACAAATCCCCTTGATATGTATGAATGCGATGCACCAGTATCGAAAAGAACGAGTGCAGTAAATGACTTAACCAAAAACTTACCGATTACTGCATCCGGCTGCTCTTCAACCTCCTCCACATTAACGTGGTTCACCTGTCCCCTGTTGAAAGGGTTCGGCTTCTTCCCAGAGCTTCCATTGCCATTTCCATTCTGTGATTCAGGACATTCATTGGCATAATGTCCGGTCTTCTGGCACTTAAAGCAAGTGACTTGGCTCAGGTCTTTCTTGGCTGGGGTTGATGGGTTGGTGCGGTTCTGGCCGTTGCTTCCTCCATTCCCATTACCATTCTTGGGGCCATTGTGATTGTGCGAGCTACCTCCTCCATGGGTATGCTGAAAATGTCCTCCCGGTCTAGGGGTAAATCGTGGCTTCTGCTGAGCTCCTGAATTGTACTTTCCTTGTGCATACTTCCTCTTGCGATTTTCAATTTGCTGCTGCTTCCCTTCAATCATAAGAGCACGATCTACCAACTCCTGGTAGTTGTTGAAGGTTGCTACCATCAACTGCATGCTCAACTCATCATTCAGTCCTTCCAGAAACTTCTCCTGCTTTGCTGCATCCGTAGCAACGTCATCTGGGGCATAACGTGCTAATTTACTAAAGTCCTCCACATACTGGCCAACTGTCTGTCCTCCTTGGCGCAAGTTGCGAAACTCTCGCTTCTTCATGGCCATAGCTCCTGCTGAAACATGGGCAGTTCGAAAAGCCTGCTGAAACTGGTCCCATGTGATAGTATCGACAGGGAAAGTGGCTGTGAAATTCTCCCACCATGATGCTGCGGGTCCTTCAAGCTGATGTGCGGCAAACTTCACCTTTTCCGCATCAGTGCATCCTGTTGTGGTCAACTCTCTAGCTGTCTTGCGGAGCCAATCATCTGCTACTATCGGCTCGGTGCTACTGGAAAACACCGGCGGATTCAGCCTAAGAAAACGGGCTAAGTGATCAACAGGTGGTGGTGGTGGGTTGTTGTTGTTGTTCCCCTGATTCTGATTTTGGACTAGCAACTGCATCAATGTGTTCTGCTGCTGGATCAACTGGGTGAGCTCCGGTGGAAAGGTAAATCCGGGGTCACGTCTCGGAGGCATCTGAGGGTTTAGAAAAGATGAGATTTAAGAATAGAGGGGGTCTAAAGAGAAAAACACTACCCATATGCACATGAGGCAAAAGCAAACAATTCACTTCATTCAATCAAACAAGGGCATACAATCGATCTAACTATCGCAAAAGTGCTCGGACTAGTATATTTACATGGTGGACTACTACTACTGATGAGGTGGTCTACTAGAAATATTCTTCGGTTGCAGACTCCATGATATCTGCTCCAGCTTCATCAACATAGTTATCATCGCTATCATCTGGATCCGAGTCGGTGTCATCGATGATGATGTAGTCTTCCGGGCGAATCTCCTTGGGTTCTTCGTCTTCATCTACTGGCGTAGGGCCTCCCATAAATATTCCAATCTTCTTGATCAGATCGTCATTCTTCCCCACTAATACTTCGATTTCCTCTTCATAATCTTCACGTGTAGCCTTGAGTTCTTCCTCCAGTTCCTTGATTCTTGTCCTTGCCTTCTTCAGGTCTATCATGTCGGCGCACATCTGGTTCTCCTGACGTCGAATGTGTTGGTTTAACTCCTGGATAAAAGCTGCAATTGATCTATCCTTTCTGGTGCTGATCATCTCCCAGTGCTCATCTCGGCGCCCACAAATCTGGTAGATAGTATCCTTGAGATCATTGTGGTAGACTTCTCCAATGCGTCCCATGGCGATGTGAGCTGCCATGCTCTTTCCTAGACTCCAAGTTGGTGCATCAAAGGAAAACTCTATGGGCTCGGTGACTGGCATGAACGTCCTTCCTGGAACTTGAACTTGAATCATCCAGCGCTCTTCTTCAGGTAAAGTGGCGTTGTAGGTTCCGGTGAAGCTTGGTACTCCTATGTTCAGATATCTAGTGACTTCCTTCAAGTGACGTCCAAAGGGTGTATCTTCATCCGGTTGCGTGAACTTGTTCCTTGCATCCGCCATCCTAAAGAGTAGAAAAGATGAGAGGTCGGACGAGAAGAGAGTGAGTAGTGATCTAGGTCTTTAGCTTAGTGGTCGTATCCTACAGTCCGCGTGTGCTCTAATACCATCTTGTAGCCACCAGAACTCAAACGGTCCAATCTCTGTGCTCCGGTGTCATCCCTGGATCAGTAATGCTGACACCACACAGTACTTGAAGGGTTTATAACAGAGTAGCAATCACACACTTATTACATCGAGTGTCTCAATAGAGAACTTATTACAATAAATATGGCTTAAGGCCATCTAAAAACAATAACAACGGAAAGCTTGGAAGATAAGTGAGTCCATCAACTCCAATGGCATCACTGAGTATAGAACCACGACCTAAAACTCCTTAATCGTTGTGTGAAAAGTCTGCAACATTAATGTTGCAGCCCGAAAACGGGTCAGCACATGGAATATGCTAGCAATGTAACACATAGAGAGTAATGGAATGAAATAGCTATTCTATATGCATATTTGGCTGGTGGAAAGCTCTATGGTTACAGTTTTGTGTAAAGCCAATTTTTCCCTACTTCAAAGGAATAAATTTATTTAACTATCATGGTGGTTGTTAAACATTGAGAATGGTTGACAGCATCCTCAATCCCAATTAAAATAATCATCATTAAATCCGAACAACATTAATTATAGTAACATGATGAGATTCACATGATAATCCAGGTACTAGATACTCAAGATGTCCATAACCGGGGACATGGCTAACCATGATTAGTTTATACACTCTGTAGAGGTTTGCGCACTTTTCCCCACAAGACTCGATCGCCACCGTTTTGGTTTCTCGCACTACACGGTGTTTGAGAAACGGATGACCGAGACATAGTCTTTCAGAAGCACTAGCACCTTATGATGGGTAGAACGTACCACCTACATCCCCTACATCTGCTAGTCTACCACTTTAAGAGTTCACACGACTTAGTCAACTATGCTAGAGCCCATAATAGCTTGTGGCCGCACACAGAAGTTTCTAGCATGAATAATCTCATGATCCCTTTGAGCCTGGGTGGCGGTCCAAAAGAAAACAGGCAATCCTGGAATACCCAGGTGCCTCAATCCACCCAGATGTGTATTTAAGTTGCCACCTTAGATAAACCATTGATTTAAAAAAAATCTCACATCTGTCATGGATATCACTCACCCAATCCACGTCTACTGGCATAGCATAGCAATAATAAGGAAACGTAGAAGTAACTCCCAAAGTTTGATAATAAACAGGTAATAGGTACTACCTCAACTACTTCCCAAACCCACAATTTAATTAGATCCTAATGATGCAATGTGTAAGGTTTGATCGAATGCAATAAAACTGGGTAGTAGAAGGTATGATCAAAGTGTTACTTGCCATGCTAATGATGCGGGAAACCTAGCGATTCGAAGTAACAAGCGGCGCACTTCGGGTACTCTATCGCAAACAAACAAGCACACAATAAGTACTCAACTAATGCACAGGTAAAACTCAAAGAAGAGATCTAACCAGAAGGTTCAACTTAAGAATTCCGGTTGGCAAAAAGAATCAAATCGAACGAAGCAACGAAAAACAAATGGCAAAAGAAACAGGCTTCGTTTACTATTCTAGATCTAAGACAATTTTTACAGTGGAAAAAACTTGTTTAAGTTGGTTAAACGGAAAGAGGGTTCTGAGACGAAACTCCAGGCGCTTGAATCGCCTGATTCCAATAAATGAGCGAACAGTTAAACTAAAACGAAAATCGGATCAGAAATCACGATCAGAAAAATTGCAGATTTAATCCGAGAAAAAGAAAAATGACGAACAGTTTAACGAAAGAACGTTCGTTAGCTGGATCTAAACGACGAACACGTTCGTTAAAACGTATGAATCGAGCGAACGCTCGCTAAATAGAGTAAACCGAAATAAAACCGATCTGAAAAAAATAAAAAAAAAATAAACCGCAGCTTTTTTAGAAAACCGGGCGGTTTTCTGAAGAAAACCGCCGGCGGCGGCGGCTACCTCGGGCGGCGGGTCCGGCGAGGCGGCGGGGCGGCGGCAGCGCGGCGGGGCGTCGGCGAGGCGGCGGCGCAAATCGGGCGCTAGGGTTTGGGGCGGCTCGGGCTGGGCTGGCTCGGGCCCCGGGCGGCGGCTTATAAGGGCTGCCCCGGGCGGAGTCCCGCTCGGGTACGGCCCGGAGTCGGTTCGCGTTTTTTTAAATATTAACACGCAGAAAAACAAATAAAATAAATACTAAACAGACTCCAAAAATCCCGAAATAAATTTTTCCCGACTTCTAAAATCAAGCCGGACAAAGTGAACATTTATTTGGGGCCTAAATGCAATTTTGAAAAACACGTATTTTTCCTAAGTTCAAATAAAATAGCGGAAAAAAATTCCGGAATAAAATCTTAATTGATTTTATTATTAAACCCTCAATATTTCTATATTTTGGGAAAGTCATTTTATTCCCTCTCTCATATTTTTGTAATAGAAACTACTGAAGATAAAAAAAATAAAATCAAATGATCCTATTTTCAAAATTTGAGACAACTCAATTATGAAAATAACGAAATCCCCAACTCTCTCCGAGGGTCCGTGAGTTGCAAAAAATTTCTTGGATCAACCAAAATGCAATAAATATGATATGCAATGAAGATCTAGTGTATAACAATCCAAATTGAAAATTTGGGATGTTACATGGACTCGACCGGAGGGCGACATGATCGATGGAGAAGAGGGTTGGAGAGGAATGAGAAATAAGCAAACGCCACATGATTATACTTGAACGTCTCAAATAAACAATAAGTTTTCTCGCTTGGCCTACATAGTGAAAGGACTAATGCGCAACGCGGAGCACTGACGCTCGAATATGGCCGGGAAAACAGGGAAACCAACATGTGGGGCACACCTGTCGGGATGACGTAGCGCAGAGTAGTCCAATGGAGGAGCTGGCCCATGACCTCCTCGCCACCGGCAACCATTCATGTGGGTCGTGGGGGCCAACAACGTGGCACAGCTCCAGCACCGCCTCTGAACACGACAACCGCGGTGAGTGACACACTCATCGTCACTAGATACGGTCGGTTTCAGTGTGCAGAGGGTGGCGTTAGTGCTGTGGCACGACCAACAGTATGTTTGGTTTGTGCCCAAGGTTGCCCCATCAAAGCATTGGGTAGCCAAAATTTTGGTTGAGGTTTTGGTTGCCCAAGATTTGGCCCACATTGGCAAGAAAAATGAACTAGAGTTGGCTAGAGTTCATTGGCATGCCAGAAAAATGGCAACCATCCAAATAAATACCAATATTTGGGTCATGACCAAAATTTTGGTAAGGTGCACTTTGGCCACAATCCAAACACATCCCAACACCCGACTCGTCGAGGATGCACGGGGCGCCGGGATGTGTCCACGGAGTGGTGTAGCGCGGCCAACTGCATCCTCCGGACCTGAGACCATGCCGAGCCGTCTTGCTTTTTCAATGACATGCATCGATCGCATGAGAGCAAAGGGCATCTCCAACGTTGCCACGACCATAGCTGACTACCCTGGCACACCAAAAAACCTCGTCCCTCGCGCTGTCGCGCGGTGCGTTCCCAGCCGGCACCAGCTGCCCGCATTCATGCCGTCCGTCCGTATGCCGTCGTTAAGAGGCTCGGTGCCCGAGGAATCAACTCCGGCGACTTAATGATGCACCAGGACGCTTGGCCTCACCAGAATGCGCTACTTAAAGCGGCAACGCCCAGCTAACCTCCACACCATAGCGCATCGTCCTCCTACCTGGCACCACATCTGCCATGACCGCAAGCGCGAATGCTCCGGGAGAGCTTGTCTTCAGGGATGAAGCTCGAGGTCGCTGCCCTCGCTCAAGTCACCTCTCGCGATGCAATAGCGGCATAGCCGGACGTGGACGCGACCGCACAAGCAGTGGCCACGCTGGCGGCCGATGATGGGAGCACCGTCAGCCATGCGTTCTACTTGCCTCCGTCCAACATCCGGCACCGCTGAGGTCGGGGACTCCTCCAAGGATGAGTAGGGCATGGGAGATGGCAGGGCATGGTGTGCCAACTGGCCGGTCTGTATCCCGTGTTCTACTCTTCCTCGCCGGAGACCGCACCTTCACTTCACGGGTCTTGAACCCCGCCCCCGTACATAGAGATCGTAGATGGAAGACGTCGGTCGCCGCCGTAGAATAGGTTTAGGGTCATGTTTCTTTTATTTTTCTGTAATATAAAAGTTCGAAATGTAATTAAAATATGCCGTGTTTGCATTAATCTCGGCTGGTGTATATGAACTTTCACAATAATATAGTATATTGTAGGAGTACTCGCAATATACCCGTGTGTTGCATGGAAGATCAAGATCTTGTGGGAGAAAAGGATGAACGAGGGAAGGCCTTATCTGCAAATGTGGAGAGGAGTGTGGGTAAATTGTCATAGTTTTCTTCCTATCCTTTAGATATAGATCGGACGACCTATATTGCGGGATGACAGGTGTCGGTGTCAAAACCGGCAGATCTTGGATAGGGGGTCCCGAACTGTGCGTCTAGGACCGATGGTAACAGGAGACAAGGGACACAATGTTTACCCAGGTTTGGGCCCTCTCTATGGAGGTAATACCCTACGTCCTAGAAGCTTATCCTTTATGACTATGGCAATGCATATGTCCTTTCCGGACTATCCCCTCCGGTTTATATAGACACCGAGGGGATCTAGGGTTTACATAGAGTCGGTTACATAAGAAGGAATCTTCATAGTCGGTCGCCAAGCTTGCCTTCCATGCCAAGGAGAGTCCAATACGGACATAGGTACAGTCTTCGATCTTCATGTCTTCACAGCCCATCAGTCCGGCCCATGGATAACAGGTCGGACACCCCGGGACCCCTTAGTCCAGGACTCCCTCAGTAGCCCCTGAACCTGGCTTCAATGACGAAGAGTTCGGCGTGCAGATTGTCTTCGGCATTGCAAGAGGAGTTCCCTTTTATCCGAATTTCAAGATAGTCTACAGATGCAATGATAGTATCTGGACCTGTCACACACACCATACATAACTGTAGAGAGAATTTATATTTTTACATGAGTCTAATCTGCTGAGAGCTTTTACAATATTACATGACGTCTGTGCGATAATAATTTCGGACCGTTTTTCGTTTGCCACTCTGCATTTCGAGATGCGGTTGCCATTGGCATGTCTTGTCGAAGCAGAGATCATGTCCCCTTATTACGGGATTCTCATCAATACGGGTGTGGATAACCCAACCGTGCCGTTTATACAGCCCTTGGGAATAGGCGAATCTTAAGGCGAGTGAGGAGGCGTTCAATATTCGTTGCCTTTATAAGTGGATAAGGATTCCCTCTTCCTCTCTCACTCCCTCTCTATGTCTCCGCCTTTCCAATCTCGAGCTCCAGCACCCAAGCTCTCATCTCCTTCCCACCCAAGCAACCATGTCCAGATCCGGAGGTCAGGGCAAGTGGATGGTTTCCTCCGTCAAGGAGGAGAACATTACAGAGCTTTGGGGGCCGCATACTTGGCGAAGGAGATTACTCACCGCCTGTTGGCCGAGGGACAAGTCGTCCCCACACCGAAGCCCACCGAGAGGGTGGTGTTACTCCCCCATTTCTTCCACGGGCTAAGGTTTCCACTCCACCGTTTCATCCGCGGGCTGATGTACTATTACGGGATAGATTTCCATGATCTATCTCCGAATTCCTTCCTCAACATCTCGGCGTTTGTTGTCATGTGCGAGGCCTTCCTCCGCATCCAAGCCCACTTCGGCTTGTGGCTCAAAGTCTTCAACGTGAAGCCGAAGGTGGTGGATGGCCAGCAAGCGGAGTGCGGAGGAGCAATGGTGAGCAAGCCACCCAACGTATCCTGGCCCAAAGGCACTTTTGTGGACACAGTGAAGGAGTGGCAGAAGCTATGGTTCTACATCACAGAACCTTGCGGCACCACCTGGGCCGCCGCTGCCGAATTCCGGTCCAGCGCCCCCACGCGACTCACCTCCTGGGTCGAGAAGAGTCCGGACTGGGGTTCCCCTGACGAGGAGGACGGGGTTCCTCCTGGGTCAAGCTCGTAGATGTGATCCAGGTGATGCTGGTTCGCCGGATCCTTCCATGCCAGCGCTGAAGCCATCCTTTGTGGGAGTTCAACCCAAAGAAGGACCAGACTCTGGTGAGGCTCTTCAAGACTACTCACAAAGGCGCATGGAAGTTGCTCTTTAAGGGAAACGAGAAGCCACTGGCCATAGATTCACACCGTGGTCACGATTGTAAACATCTCGCCAGTGAGGTATGCTATTTTTCGATGTATCCCCAACTTAATCATTTCAAGGATGATTTCTGAGCTTATTATTGCATTTCTAGGACTGGATGGGGGGGGGGGGCGAAGCGGATCCAGTGTCCGGCTCCGCTACCTGAAGAACCGGTCATCCCGCGTCTAGCGGAGATGCTGGTGCCGGCGCCTTATAAGGCGCCAGAGAAGGAGGCCAAGAAGAAGGCCTAGGGGGCCAAGGGTGGCCCCCGTCGCAAGGGCACTTCGGACATGACGTCTGAAGATGACGAAGCCCATTCCTGTGTCCTTGAGGACAACGGCAAGGAAGAGGAGGAGGAAAACAACCCTCCCCCTAAGGAGAGGAAGAAGAAGAGGGCGGCTTCGGCGCATCCGGAGGTGGACACGCCCAAGAAGGGGAAGAGCGTCCCAGCGGTCAATACCACGTGGGACACTGATAGCAGTCCGGAGAGACGCCCCTGCACTAAGCCCCAGGCCGCATCGTAAGCGACATGGCTCTCTCTTGCGCACATTCGGCCCTTTCTCTTTATTATTATTATGACATAGTTAATTGTGCTATTGTAGTCCGGCCCGCGACCTTACCCAGCGATCCTCATCTGGAGGTTCATTGGCTCCGTCGGAGATGGCGAGCATGTTGCCACCGCCTGCTTATTCCCCCGGGGCCAGGGACGACACCGAGGTGTTATCCCGGAGGACTGTCCGAAGCGTGGAGGAGCCCAGGACGCTGTCTGGGAGGCGCCACAGGGCGATACCTCCACTGCCAGACATATGGGGTAGCCGATCCCCATGGAGATTGGCGGAGGGGGCCGTATCCAGTTCAGTGCTCAGCCGAATACGATTCTGGAGGCCCATATGGCTCCGGAGTTGGGCGAGCGGCCCCCTTTAAAGGGGGGGGATGTGCCGCTTCCAAGGGTGGCCCTTGTCCATCCAGGGGCGCCAGATAACCTGATCGAGGCGCTTCGAGGTGCCTCTGTTGTGGATGAGCACCCTGTCCTTATGGGTGCGGTGATCGAGAAGATTCAGTCTGCCAAGAGTGGACTGAATGAAGCCTGCAACAGCCTGTTGACAGGTTTCGAGGTAAGAAAGAGAAAAACCCTGTGTAGCCAGTAGCCCCTGAGACATTGTCTGGTGTTCGGTAAGAAGAACCAGACGGAGGATCAATTCTTCTGTTGTAGGAGACTAACATAATATGTATGAATAAGCAAGCGTCACTGTTGGCCGCGACCTCCCATGCTGCCGAAGTCTCTGAGCTGAGGTAGAGGCTGGAGCGGACCGAGAACGAGCTCGGCAAGGTTAAGGTTTGGCTCTAGGAGAAGCAAGGTGAGTGAAAACTTGCTGTGTGTTTAGAAAGGATAGGCGCTGTATATTGACCGATGTGTCATAATATGCGCAGGAGCTGTGACCGAGGTTGAAGCCCTGAAGAAGGCCCTGGGCGAGGCTGAGGAGAAGGCTAACCAGCAGCAAGCCGCCCGTAAAAAGTCCAAGGCCTGGGTCAAAGAAATCCAGCAGGAGCTCCAGGATGCGATCAAGAAATACGAAGCCTTGGAGCATGATGCATCGGTTCAAGGGATCGAACTCACCAAGGCTTGACAGAGCGCGGAGACCGCACGGAATGAGGCCCAGACTACCCTCCAGGAGATCCAGGAGGCCAAGAAGATCACGGCGGGTAAGGCATTTAAGATGCAAAGCAAGTATGCGGAGAAGCAATACCTTTTACTAACCCAGGTTCGGAGTTCCCCAGGAGCTTTTACGGATATACCCCGCAGTGTATCAGACGCCGCGGAGTTCTACTAAGCCGAAGGAGGGGGTTCAATGGAGAAGCTATTCTAGTCACAGTATGTGGCGCCAGAGCATCCCGTGTCCTTCACCGATCAGCTGAAACAGCTGGTAGAGCTGCATAGGGTGGCCGAACTAGCCATGAAGGATTTCATAATCCGGCTATGGCCAGCCGAAACTATGCCAAGCAGCTACTTCGGACTCGTGAGGCGGATGGTGAATGCCTGTCCTCGGCTGTACGCCATCAAGCGCTCGACCTGCATTGAAGGTGCGCGCATGGCCTTCGCCCGTTGCAAGATGTGGTGGGCGAAGATGGACGCCGTTAAGGTGACCAGAGGACCATCGGAGGTCAAGGAGCACCGCACACCCGAACGGTATTTTGCGGATGTCTTGGAGGGTTCTCGCCTTGCGGCAGCGCAATGTTAGCAGGACATTGTATTTGAATAAATGTATTCATGTTACCTTTGCCTTGTATTATGGGAACAAAGCCTGTTGTGTAATGTAATATTTGTTATGCTTTGAATTGTTTCCTCCTGTGCGGCCGTGTTGTATGTAATCTGAGGGTTGGCCAGTCGTCGGCTTCTTCCCTCACGTAGGTAGTACGGAGGTGTTCGGGATGGATTCTAAACAATCTTGATCCAATTATATGGTCCTTGAAGGAGTTGTTTAGCGCAACAAACAAGGCAATCAGACTATATGGCTTAAACGCCCTCACTTAGCCATAAGAGTTTTATAATAAAGCGTATGTGCAGCCCCTGGTTCGAACCAGGGTGCTGTCAGCATCTGATTGGGAAGTGCCAATCTTTCGCATAATGCGGAAAAAATCTCCAATGATTTGTGACCCTCGAACAGCTGACTGGCTCTCGCCGTATCATGATAGTTAGTTTTTGGCTTTCTCTACTGAGGTGCTCATCTGGTCAAGGCTAGGGCACAATCACAGTAGTTCTCCCTTTACTACCCTAGCTGATTTAGCGGAACGTAGGGTAGCAAGCACAGGAGTCGGGCAACCCAACTATTGACCAAAGACATGATATGGAGACATTGCATATATGCTAAATTCAGGGTGCCAAACTTATCTTTAGGGATTGTTCGAACTTTGTTGCCGTATCATGGGGCGATGGGGAGCCCCTAGCAAATATTAAATGTACCAGGGTGTACGACTGATAGGAAGTAAGTAATATAAAGGAAAGCAGAGGGAGAACAGAGATAGGATATGGAGCGCGTGAACTTGGATCATGAATAGTTTCCATTATAGTTGGGTTTATGCGTCCAAGCACATTGGTACAAGATAATACAATAAGCAACTGACTATTTGACATGGCATACCCAAAGGCGGATTGCGCGTGGGTCCTAAAAACGGTTAGCCTCTAGGGCTTACGATGTACGCCTGTGCTCCGTGTCAATCCGGTGTGTTTGTCCTTTGATGGGATCGCCAGTCAGGCCGTTGAAGGAGGCCCCCATAGGAGAAACCTGAAACAAGGGAAGAAGAGATAGTAGAGTTATATGTGTGTCCGGGATCGTTCTGGCCGAACTGTGGATCCTGGGATAGGTTGTGCCTCCATCGATGCCCATGGAATTTTGAGTGCGTAGTTATGGACGCGTGGTGTGAATGCCACTACCTCATCAGGGTTGGGACGGAGGCCGAACTGCTAATCGAGCTCTTGACGAGCCGCCCTGTCCTATTGCAGTGTGGTCCGGACCCTCTTAATGATGTCCGGGGGCTCAGCAGCCAGACTATGCTGCTGCTTGAGAAGGCCACTTTGTACCTCTGCTGCTAGGGCAGCGGTGTTCTCCTCTGTCCGGAGGGAGCGCTTTGTGTTTTCGTTGACTGTTATGACGCCGTGCGGACTGGGCATCTTAAGCTTGAGATAAGCATAGTGTGGTACCGCGTTGAATCTTGCAAACGCGGTTCGTCCGAGTAATGTGTGGTAGCCACTGCGAAAGGGGACGATATCAAAGATTAACTCCTCGCTTCGGAATTTGTCCAGGGAACCGAAGACCACCTCCAGCGTGATTGAGCCCATGCAGCGGGCCTCGACGCCTGGTATGACTCCTTTAAAGGTAGTCTTTGTTAGTTGGATTCGTGAGGGATTAATGCCCATCTTCCGCACTGTATCCTGATAGAGCAGGTTGAGGCTGCTACCGCCGTCCATTAGGACTCGTGTTAGGTGAAATCCATCGATGATTGGGTCGAGGACCAGTGCGGCTGAACCGCCATGCCGGATACTAGTTGGGTGATCTCGACGATCGAAGGTGATCGGGAATGATGACCACGGATTGAATTTTGGGGCAACTGGCTCTACCGCGTATACGTCCCTAAGAGCTCGCTTGCGCTCCCTTTTGGGGATGTGTGTAGCATATATCATGTTCACCGTTTTGACTTGAGGGGGAAATTTCTTCTGCCCTCCGGTGTTCGGCTGGGGCTCTTCGTCCTCATCCTCACTTTGTGATCCCTTTTCTTTGTTTTCGGCATTTAACTTGCTAGCCTGTCTGAAAACCCAATAGTCTGTGTTGGTGTGATTGGCTTGTTTGTCTGGGGTACCATGTATCTGCCACGGACGATTGAGTATGCGATCCAGGCTGGATGGTCCCTCACTGTTCCTTTTGTAGGGATTCTTTCACTGTCCGGACTTGGAGTCGCTGAATCCGGTGTTAACGGTGGTGTCATTGGTGTGTTGCCATTGCTTTGGCGTTTGTGTCTGTTGTGCCGGGTCTTTCCGGAGCTGTTCTTGGGCTCGGAGGGGCCTGTCTCGCTGGCTGTGTTTTTGCTACGAGCCAGCCAGCTGTCCTCTCCCACGCAAAAGCGGGTCATGAGTGCCGTAAGGGCTGCCATGGACTTCAGCTTTTCTTGGCCGAGGTGGCGTGCTAGCCATTTGTCACTGATGCTGTGTTTAAAGGCCGCTAGGGCTTCGACATCCGGACAGTCGACGATCTGGTTCTTTTTGGTTAGGAACCTAGTCCAGAATTTTCTGGCTGATTCTCCAGGTTGTTGAACTATGTGGCTTAAGTCATCAGCATCGGGTGGCCGGACATATGTACCTTGGAAGTTGTCAATAAAGGCCTCTTCCAGATCCTCCCAGCTGCCGATGGAATTCTCGGGCAGGCTATTCAGCCAGTGTCTAGTTGGCCCTTTGAGTTTCAGTGGGAGGTATTTGATGGCGTGGAGGTTGTCTCCCCGGGCCATGTGGATGTGGAGAATAAAGTCCTCAATCCATACAGCGGGGTCGGTTGTTCCATCGTATGATTCAATATTGACGGGCTTGAACACATCGGGGAATTCGTGATCCAGCACCTCATCTGTGAAGCAGAGAGGGTGTGCGGCGCCTCTATATCAGGCCACATCACGGCGCACCTCCGATGGAGTCCTCCTGCGGTTATCGGCCCGGGTGTGACTAGGTTTGTCATGCCCGAATAGGTAGCCGTCATCACGAGTTGGGAAGCATCCTCGCGATCCGTAGATTGATCTAGCGTGTTCTGCTCTACTGTCCAGCTCCTACCGAAGGTCGTATGTATGGTCCCGAGTTGTTCTGTCCCTGTTTTTGTGAGGTAGTGGGGCGGGCTATTGTTCGGCCTGAGTTGCCGCTTTATCCTGACCACGGGGTGGTCGGTCCGCCGCATTATCCTGACCACGTGGTGGTCGGTCCGCATTGCGTGAGGGAGGTATAGGGTTTAGTGCCTCCTCATCGAACTGAGGTAGCAGTCTACGCTTTGGGTAACTCTTGGCTGGGTGCTTGAGGCCGTATTCTTCGGCTGCCAGGATACTAGTCCACCTATCAATGAGCAGGTCTTGATTGGCTTGAAGCTGCTGCTTCTTCTTCTTCAGGCTTCTCGCGGTGGCTATTAGCTGGCGCTTGAAGCGCTCCTGCTCGAGGGGTACCTCAGGCATGATGAATTCCTCATTGCCGAGGCTCTCATCATCCTCGGAGACTGGACGATAACTATCATCGTCTGGTTCATTGGGCATGGTCTGATTATCAGGGTTGTCTTGCCTGTTGTCTTGTTCCTCCTGTTCGGATGCAGCCCCTACAGGGTCTTCGTTGTTTTCGGCATCGCCCTAAGTACTATTCTCTCTAGTGCCAGTATTTGCGTCATTTGGGCGACGAGGCTTAGAGCAGCGTTTAGGGCGCTAGCGCTTGGACTGTGTCTCAGAAGGTTTATCCGCAACTAGATCTCCTTTGTCATCGTCGCTAGCTTTTTAGGTGTGTCGACCATGTACACATCATATGAAGAGGTGGCCGTCCAACGTCCAATAAATGGCGGGTTTTGGCCTTGCTCATGGTCGGCATCGTCGTCCATACCGTCCATGTCTTCGGAGCCGTAATCGAGCATGTCGGTTAAATCATCGACAGTGGCTATGAAGTGGGTGGCGGGTGGGAAACAAAATTTTGCATCATCAGCCTCTGGCTTGAACCGCACATAGTTCGGCTATGAGTCCTTCTCCTAGGAAAAGTTATTTATAGAGTTTAGCACATCACCCAAGGGTGAGTGCTGGAAGATGTCTGCGGCGCTAAATTTGAAAATCGATAACCGATCCAGCTCAGTGTCCGCAGGCGTACCCGGTCCGGGACTCATAGCCGAAGACGAATCCGGAGTTCTATTGGCGCAAATATCGTGAGGTGTCGAGTCCGTGTGCGGCTCCAACGCCGGGGACTCTATGGCTTTGGATGGCACGATTTGCTCCGGTTCTAAGGCCGTTGCAGCAGCAGGGACCATCCGCGGGATGCGATCCGATGACAGATTTAGGTCATATTCATCGGAGCGGGGGGGGGGGGAGCGATCGCTGCGGTCTCAAATCCATTAAAGATCAAGTCTCCACGGATATCTGCAATGTAGTTCAGGCTTCCAAATCTGACCTGGTGGCTAGGGGCATAGCTATCAATCTGCTCTAGATGGCCAAGTGAGTTTGCCTGCAGTACGAAGCCGCCGAACACGAAAATATGTTTGGGGAGGAAGGTTTCTCCTTGGACAGTGTTGCTGTAGACGATTGAAGGAGCCATCGAACCTTTCGTGGACGGCACAGTGGAACTCTCAATGAAAGCACCAATGTCGATGTCAAAACCGGCGGATCTCAGGTAGGGGGTCCCGAACTGTGAGTCTAGGATCGATGGTAACAGGAGACAAGGGACACAATGTTTACCCAGGTTCGGGCCCTCTCTATGGTGGTAATACCCTACGTCCTGCTTGATTGATATTGATGAATATGGGTGTTACAAGAGTTGATCTACCATGAGATCGTGATGGTTAAACCCTAGAAGCTTAGCATATATGACTATGGTAATGAATGTGTCCTTTCCGGACTATCCCCTCCGGTTTATATATAAACTAATGGGATCTAGGGTTTACATAGAGTCGGTTACATAAGAAGGAATCTTCATAGTCGGTCGCCAACTTGCCTTCCACCCCAAGGAGAGTCCAATCCGGACACAGGTACAATCTTCGGTCTTCACGTCTTCACAGCCCATCAGTCCGCCCATGGATAATAGGCCGGACGCCCGAGGACACCTTAGTCTAGGACTCCCTCAACAGGCACACCATCATCACTAACTCTGCTTTTTATTAAACCAAGACAAAGCTAACATGCGAAGTAAAATAAACACATAGGGTCTATACATACACAATTTATCTTAGGCACTCCAATAGTACATCCACTACACATTCACACATTTCACATCTTTCTACATCTACGAGAACCTACGAAAGGTTTGACGTAAATTGCCTCTCTCTCTCCTCCCTTGATTTTCATGGTGGTGGGCCCCTCCCTCCCCCAATATACAATCAATAGATCACACATTTCACATTACATTAATTACGTAACTGGGATTACGTACGTGTAGCATTACTCATCCTAAAAAACCCAACTAAGCCAACCTCCCAGCATATCGCGCGGGAAAAGACCAGGCCGCGTCGTTTTAGTCGGGATTACAGGATTACTAGTAGTAGTATCGATGGATCGCGCGAAGCAACAAGTTTTTTTTAGGGGGTGAAGCACCTAGTTTAAAAGGAAAAAAGGCGGTACACTCACAGCACCCCTGTCGCGGTCGCATTGCACCCCACACACGTTCGGTCCTACACACATCTCACGCAAACGGAACGCACTTCGCCTTGCCTCTTCACTGACACGTTGGACTACACTTGGAGAAACCGACCATGCGCCAAACTACCCCCGCCCACCGCGCGAAAATCCTCCCCCACCCAAAAATTCCCCCCAAATCCTAGATCCAACCGCCCTTCAGCCAACTAGCCAATAATATTCCCCAAACTCCCCTCCCCTCGTCCCCCTCCACTCCATTCGCTTCGCCAAAGCCGCCCTCCCCACCGGGCCGATATGTCGGCGCCACGGTTCACCGAGGGGAACGCATGGCGATCCTCTCGCTCCCATAGTACGCTCTCGTAGACTGCCGTCCTCTAGCCGCGCCGCCACCGCTGACGACGTTCTTGTGGAGGCGCACGGCGGTCAGCGCCCCCACCGCCGGCGATGTTCGTGTGGGGACGCACGGTAGTCAGCTTCTCCCACGGTACACGCGTTCTAGACTGAGACTCCGTGCATGTCGGCGTAGAGCTAAATGTTAGCTGATAGATGATGCTAATCTCACTGTTTGCCGAAGTACTAGTTTACAGTCAATATCCTCTGCTTAAGAAGCTTCCTTGCCCTGTTCTGCACTCAATCTCCTTAGCTGAGATGGCATGCTAAGGCCGATTAGTTGCTAAAATATTCTGCCATGTATTTATTGTGACGTAGATTGCCATGGTCTAGTAGCCAATCTATTAGGTGAAATAGCTCTACACCGTTTTATACTCGATCTTTGTTGCTGCGATGGCCTTCGATAGTTCGATGGCTGTGTGCTCGGCCTCATTGACTGCTGAAACAGCCTGCCATAATTTAGCACTCAAATCTGTTTGCTGAATTAGCTTTACATATATTTCGTTACTTAGATTCTCTCATCCAAATGTCTTTCCATAGCTTTAGACATCGACATAGGTATTTTTTTTCTGGACTTCATAAAAAGGCATATATGTTTTTCCTGTAATATCTAGTAGAAGAACTAATTTGTATGTCTAATAGATGGACAGAACTTGGATAACTTCTGCTCGAAGATTCTCTGCTGCATATGTCGAGGGGGTTGAAAACTTCATGAACTTTATCAGAGCTAAGTACGATGGTCCGAAATCAGATGTGCTCTACCCGTGTAGCAGTTGTATGAATTCAGTTATAAGACCCCAGTCAACTGTGCAAAATCATCTACACTTGTATGGGATGTCTGTCACATATACTAGGTGGGTTCATCATGGTAAAGCTGTGAACGTCAATGTTATTGACTACGTGGAAGCAGCAGATCACCATCTTGATCTGCGTGATGCTCAGATGGAAGAGGAGGAGGAGGAGGTGGTGGCGGAGCCAGTGAGTTTGACCAACATTGAAACAATGCTACGAAATGCTCCTGCATTCCATGAACTTTCACCCACAGAAGAAAAACGGTGGGCCTACATGTTGGAACAATGCAACGTGGCAGTCACCCCAGGAAATAAGCTGTCAGTATTCTCAGCTATGTTCACCTTTCTTCAGGTGAAGACATCTGAGCGAATGACCAACAAATCATTCGATGCGATGTTGGCTGCTTTCCGCAAAGCTTTCCCAGATGCGTCTGAGCTGCCACACACCTACAGTAAAATGAAGAATTTCCTTCGTGCAGTTGGAATTGGATATGATATGATCCATGTTTGTAAGAATAATTGTGTTCTGCTCTGGAAGGATTGTGCCAACTTAAGTGAATGCTGAAAATGCAAACCATCAAGAGGATTCCGCATTACACCAAGATTGCAGAGGTTGTTTCATGATGCTGAAACAAGAGAGGATGTACTATGGCATTCTAGGAACTAGGAGTACAGAGATTAGAATGTAATGAGCCATCCATCACATGGTAGGAGGAGGTGTTGCAAGTGTACTCAAAATAGAAGGTGAATCAAGTGTAGAGCTAGATGGCAGTGCCTTACCTCCCCTCGTCTAAGAGGGAACGATCTTGGTTCTTGTATATTTCATATTATTCATAGTGATAAATAGATATAAATCCCAAGTGACCTAACAAATATAGCTATGCTCCCCGGCAACGGTGCCAGAAAAAGGTCTTGATAACCCACAAGTATAGGGGATCACAATAGTTTTCGAGGGTAGAGTATTCAACCCAAACTTATTGATTCGACACAAGGGGAACCAAAGAATATTTGTAACTATTAGCAGTTGAGTTTTCAATTCAACCACACCTAGAAATTAAATATCTACCCTCCCGTGGCATCAAGGTCCATAAGGAAACAAAGGGATATTAAGGCCTCCATTTAATAGAGAACTGAAACAAAGCATTAACACATGGTGAATACATGAACTCCTCAAAATACGGTCATCACCAGAAAGTAACCCAATTATTGTCACCTTGGGGTTTACGGATCATAACACATAATAGGTGCGTATAAGTTGTAAGATCGCATCACAAACATAGATATAATGGTGAAAACATGAATGGTTAAGATCTGAAATCATGACACTCCGGCCATAGTGACAGGCATTAAGCATAAAGAAGTCATAGCAACATCAATCTCAGAACATAGTGGATACTAGGGATCAAGCCCTAACTAAACTAACTCGATTACATGATGAATATCTGATACGTCTCTGTCGTATCTATATTTTTTGATTGTTTCACACCAATATTATACAAACTTTACATATTTTTGGCAACATTTTATATGATTTATTGGACTAACCTATTGATCCAGTGGCCAATGCCAGTTCCAATTTTTTGCATGTTTTTTTCTCACAGAAAATCCATATCACACGAAGTTCAACTGCAATAAAATTTTACAGAGAATTATTTTGGAATATATGTGATTTTTGGGAGTTGGAATCACCGCAAACAGAGGCCCACACAGCCCACAAGACACCAGGGCGAGACCCAGGAGCCAAGCGCGTGGTGGTGGGTTGTGCTCACCTCGTACGTTGGTTGGAGCTCTACTTTGGGAGCAAGGAAGCTTATATTCAGAAAAAAAATTGTGTTAAAATGTCAGCGCAATTGGAGTTACAGATATCCCGGTATATAAGAAACGGTTTCCGGCCAGATCTGGGGAACACAAAACAGAAGAGAACAGAGAGGGAGATAAAATATCGAAGGGGCTCCCGCCCCTCCACCACCATGGAGGCCATGGACCAGAGGGGGAACTCTCCTCCCATCCAGGGGGGAGTCCAAGGAATAAGAAGGAGGGGGTCTCTCTCCCCCTCTCTCCCGGTGGCGCCGGAGTGCCGCCGGGGCAAGGATCATGACAACAATCTACGTCAACAATCTTGCTACCGTCAACACCAACTTTCTCCCCCTCTATGCAGCGGTGTAAGACCCCTTCTCCCTGCTGTAATCTGTACTTAAACATGGTGCTCAACTCCATATATTATGTCCCAATGATATTTGTCTATCCTATGATGTTTGAGTAGATCCATTTTGTCCTATGGGTTAATCGTGATCTTGGTTGGTATGATTGTATATTTTATTTATGGTGCTGTCCTACGGTGCCCTCCATCTCACGCAAACATGAGGGCCCCCCGCTATAGGGTGTTGCAATATGTTCATGGTATGCTTATGGTCGGTGTTGCGGGGGTGACAGCAGCCTAAACGCGGATAAGTGGGTTATGGCGTCTAGGAGTAAAGAGGACTTGATACTTAATGCTATGGTTGGGTTTCACGTCCTTAATGATCTTTAGTAGTTGTGTATGCTTGCTAGGGGTCCAATCATAAGTGCATATGATCCAAGTAGAGAAACTATGTTAGCCCATCCCTCTCCCTCATGTAAAATTACAAGAATGATTACTGATAGTGTTATCGATTGTGTAGGGAGAGACGACTTTCCTGTTGACAAAAGCTATCTACTTTTATTGTCTTGCAATTTATTCGTAGTTTTTTTCTCTCAAAGTACTCATAGTTTTATTCTTGCAAAATAGTTTCATACTTGTTCTAGCTAAATCAAACGTCAAGTGTGCATAGAGTTGTATCAGTTGTCAATAGAACTTGAGGGAATATTTGTTCTACCTTTAGCTCCTCATTGGGTTTGACACTCTTATTTATTGAAGAAGGCTACAAATGATCCCCTATACTTGTGGGTTATCAAGATCATTTTCTGGCGCTGTTGCCGGGGAGCAATAGTGTGGGGTGAATATTCTCGTGTGTGCTTGATTGCTTTATCACTAAGTAGTTTTTATTTCTTTTTCTAAGTTGTTCTCTATCTTTAGTTATGGATATGGAACACGAAACACCAAAAAAAATTAGTTGTACTTGCTACTCATGGAGATGGGGAACCTCCTAAAACCCTCGATGCTTGTTATGTTAAAGATATTATGCACTACTTTGATAATCCTGAGAAAACCCCATTAAAGTATATAATGGGAGGAAAATTGCATCAACGTGAATACTTTAGGGATTATGACTTGACTCATAAAGGGAAATTTTTATGGGATCAAATTCATATGTTGCATTGGTATGCTCGGGAGCTATGCTTGAGATATGATTATACTTGTTTCTCTATGATGAGCGCTCCACATCTTCCCTTTTCATGCAAATTTAATGATAATGAAAACTTAGCTTCTTATGCTAATGGTATATATGAATACTATGATGTGGAACGAATAGAAGAATTTGTTGCTTTTAAGGGTGCTTATGAATTTGAAACTTTTTTTTAAAGTATGAAGCTTTTGATGATGATGTTTATAGACCTAATTTTTTGCCATCCTTAAATATTGCCACAACAATTATAAATATAATTCTGATATTGATGAATTTATTAAGGAAATCTCCGCTGTCCGAGAAGAGAACAGAGAGGGAGATCCAATCTCGGAGGGGCTCCCGCCCCTCCACCGCCATGGAGGCCATGGACCAGAGGGGAAACTCTCCTCCCATCTAGGGGGGAGGCCAAGGAAGAAGAAGAAGGAGGGGGACTCTCCCCCCTCTCTCCCGGTAGCGCCAGAGTGCCGCCGGGGCTAGGATCATGACGACGATCTACATCAACAATCTTGCTACCGTCAACACCAACTTTCTCGCCCTCTATCCAGAGGTGTAACACCCAATCTTCACGTTGTAATGTATACTTAAACATGGTGCTCAACTCCATATATTATTTGCCAATGATCTATGGTTATCATATGATGTTTGAGTAGATCTGTTTTGTCCTGTGGGTTAATCATGATCTGAGTTGGTATGATTGTATATTTTATTTATGGTGTTGTCCTACGGTGCCCTCCACCTCACGCAAACGTGAGGTTCCTCACCGTAGGGTGTTGCAATATGTTCATGATTTGCTTATGGTGGGTTGCGAGAGTGATAGAAGCTTAAACCCGAGTAGATGGGTTGTTGCATATGGGATAAAGAGGACTTAATACTTATATCTATGTTTGGGCTTCACGACCTTAATGATCTTTTGTAGTTGCGGATGCTTGCTAGAGTTCCAAGCATAAGTGCATATGATCCAAGTAGAGAAATTATGTTAGCTCATGCCTCTCCCTCATATAAAATTGCAAGAATGATTACCGATACTTGTTATCAATTACCTAGGGACAAATGACATTCTTGTTGACAAAAGCTATCCACTTTTATGTAACGACCCGAGACCGACGCTTCAGACGCCTCCCATTTGTTTTTTGTTGTCGAGTGTGTTTTAGTTGTTTGTTGCATTTCATCATGGCATCATCCGCATTGCATCCACATGTTTTCATAAAACCTGTAGTCGTTCATAGTTGCCGTGTCCCCTGCCTTCGTTGACCGTTTCGAGACCAACCACTTGCAACCCTGTTCTTCGTTTTCTCTCTTGTATAAACCAGAGTCTCTCTACACAGTGCATCGACCCCTTGCATTTTGATACATCTCCAACGTATCTATAATTTTTGATTGTTGCATGCTATTATATTATCTGTTTTGGATGTTTAATGGGCTTCATTATACACTTTTATATTATTTTTGGGACTAACCTACTAACCCAAGGCCCAATGCAAATTGCTGTTTTTTTGCCTATTTCAGTGTTTCGCAGAAAAGGAATATCAAACGGAATCCAAACGGAATGAAACCTTCAGGAGAGATATTTTTGGAACAAACGTGATCCAGGGGACTTGGAGTAGACGTCAAGAAAGGAGCGAGGAGGCCACGAGGCAGGGAGGCATGCCTGCCCCCTGGGCGCGCCCCCACCCTCGTGGGCCTCTCGCAGCTCCACCGACCTACTTCTTCATCCTATATATATACATATACCCCAAAAACATCTAGGAGCACCACGAAACCCTATTTCCACTGCCGCAACCTTCTGTACCCAAGAGATCCCATCTTGGGGCCTTTTCCAGAGCTCCGCCGGAGGGGGAATCGATCACGGAGGTCTTCTACATCAACACCATATCCTCTCCGATGATGTGTGAGTAGTTTACCACAGACCTTCGGGTCCATAGTTATTAGCTAGATGGATTCTTCTCTCTCTTCGGATCTCAATACAAAGTTCTCCTCGATCTTCTTGGAGATCTATTCGATGTAATTCTTTTTGCGGTGTGTTTGTCGAGATCCGATGAATTGTGGGTTTACGATCAAGTTTATCTATGAACAATATTTTATTCTTCTCCGAAATCTTTTATGTATGATTTGTTATCTTTGCAAGTCTCTTTGAATTATCAGTTTGGTTCGGCCTACTAGATTGATCTTTCTTGCAATGGGAGAAGTGCTTAGCTTTGGGTTCAATCTTGCGATGTCCTTTCCCAGTGACAGCAGGGGCAGCAAGGCACGTATTGTATTGTTGCCATCGAGGATAAAAAGATGGGTTTCATATCATATTGCTTGAGTTTATCCCTCTACATCATGTCATATTGCCTAATGCGTTACTCTGTTCTTATGAACTTAATACTCTAGATGCATGCTTGATAGCGGTCGATGTGTGGAGTAATAGTAGTAGATGTAGAATCGTTTCGGTCTACTTGTCGCGGACGTGATGCCCATATACATGATCATGCCTAGATATTCTCATAATTATGCACTTTTCTATCAATTGCTTGACAGTAATTTGTTCACCCACCATGATACTTATGCTATCTAGAGAGAAGCCACTAGTGAAACCTATGGCCCCCGGGTCTATCTTTTATCATATAAGTTTCCAATCTATTTTACTTTGTAATCTTTACTTTTAATCTATATCATAAAAATACCAAAAATGTTTATCTTATTATCTCTATCAGATCTCACTCTCATAAGTGACCGTGAAGGGATTGATAACCCCTTTATCGCGTTGGTTGCAAGGTTCTTATTTGTTTGTGTAGGTACGAGGGACTTGCGTGTAGCCTCTTACTGGATTGATACCTTGGTTCTCAAAAACCGAGGGAAATACTTAAGCTAGTTTGCTGCATCACCCTTTCCTCTTCAAGGGAAAACCAACACAGTGCTCAAGAGGTAGCAAGAAGGATTTCTGGCGTCGTTGTTGCGGAGATCTACGCACAAGTCAAGACATACCAAGTACCCATCACAAATTCATATCCCTCGCATTACATTATTTGCCATTTGCCTCTCGTTTTCCTCTCCCCCACTTCACCCTTGCCGTTTTATTCGCCCTCTTTTTCCATTCACCTCTTTTTCCGCTCGCTTCTTGTGTGCTTGTGTGTTGGATTGTTTGTCATGATGGCTCGAGATAATACTAAATTGTGTGATTTTTCCAATACCAACAATAATGATTTCATTAGCACTCCGAGTGCTCCCCTTACCAATGCTGAATCTTGTGAAATTAATGCTGCCTTGTTGAATCTTGTCATGAAAGATCAATTCCCTAGTCTTCCCAGTGAAGATGCCGCTACCCATCTAAACAACTTTGTTGATTTGTGTGATATGCAAAAGAAGAAAGATCTGGATAATGATATTGTTAAATTGAAGTTATTGCCGTTTTTGCTTAGAGATCATGCTAAAACTTGGTTCTCTTCTTTGCCTAAAAATAGAATTGATTCATGGAATAAGTGCAAAAATGCTTTTATCTCTAAGTATTTTCCTCCCGCTAAGATCATCTCTCCTAGAAACGATATTATGAACTTTAAGCAACTAGATCATGAGCATGTTGCACAATCTTGGGAGAGGATGAAATTAATGATTCGCAATTGCCCAACTCGTGGTTTGAATTTATGGATGAGCATACAATTTTTTTATGTTGGATTGAATTTTTCTTCTAGAAATCTTTTAGATTCGGCCACGGGTGGCACTTTTATGGAAATCACATTAGGAGAAGCTACCAAACTCCTAGATAATATTACAGTTAATTATTCTCAATGGCACACTAAAAGATCTACTAGTAAAAAGGTTTGTGCTATAGAAGAAATTATTGTTTTGAGTGGAAAGATGGATGAACTTATGAAATTGTTTGCTAATAATAGTGTTTCTTCTTATCCTAATGATATTCCTTTGTCTACTTTGATTGAGAATAATAATGAATCTATGGATGTGAATTTTGTTGGTAGGAATAATTTTGGTAACAGCGCGCATAGAGGAAACTTTAATCCTAGGCCGTATCCTAGTAATTCCTCTAATAATTATGGTAATTCCTACAACAATTCTTATGGAAATTATAATAAGATGCCCTCTGATTTTGAATCTAGTTTTAAAGAATTTATTAGTTTGCAAAAGAGTTTCAATGCTTTGATTGAAGAAAAATTATCTAAGATTGATGAGTTGGCTAGGAACGTGGATAGAATTTCTTTTGATGTTGATTCTTTTAAACTTAGATCTATTCCACCTAAGCATGATATCAATGAGTCTCTCAAAGCCATGAGAATTTCCATTGATGAGTGCAAAGAAAGAACCGCTAGGATGCGTGCTAAAAAGGATTGCTTTATAAAAGCATGTTCTTCTAGTTTTGATGATAATAAGGATGAAGGTCTAAAAGTGATTGATGTGTCTCCTATTAAATCTTTGTTTTGCAATATGATTCAGAGTTTTTAGATCTTGATGGAAAAATTGGTAATGATGGGACTCGAGATGAGTTAACTTTAGTTAAAAGGCGTCCCAATGATTCAGAGTTTTTAGATCTTGATGGAAAAATTGGTAAAAGTGGGATTGGAGAGGTCAAAACTTTACATAGCAACGAACCCACTATTTTGGATTTCAAGGAATTTAATTATGATAATTTCTCTTTGATATATTGTATTTCCTTGTTGCAATCCGTGTTAAACTCTCCGCATGATTATAGTCAAAATAAAGCTTTTACCAAACATATCGTTGATGCTTTAATGCAATATTATGAAGAAAAGCTTGAATTAGAAGTTTCTATCCCTAGAAACTTCATGATGAGTGGGAACCTACTATTAAAATTAGAATTAAAGATCATGAATGCTATGCTTTATGTGATTTGGGTGCTAGCGTTTCCACGATTCCAAAAACTTTGTGTGATGTGTTAGGTTTCCGTGAATTTGATGATTGTTCTTTAAATTTGCACCTCGCAGATTCCACTATTAAGAAACCTATGGGGAGGATTAATGATGTTATTATTGTTGCAAATAGGAATTATGTGCCCGTAGATTTCATTGTTCTTGATATTGATTGCAATCCTACATGTCCCATTATTCTTGGTATACCTTTCCTTAGAACGATTGGTGCAATTATTGATATGAAAGAAGGGAATATTTGATTCCAATTTCCGTTATGGAAAGGCATGGAACACTTTACTAGAAATAAAATTAAATTACGTCATGAATCTATTATGAGGGCCACTTATGGATTGCATACCAAAGATAGCAATACCTAGAGTTATTCTTGCTTTTATGCCTAGCTAGGGGCGTTAAACGATAGCGCTTGTTGGGAGACAACCCAATTGTATTTTTGTTTCTTGATTTTTGTTTCTGTTTAGTAATAAATATCTCATCTAGCCTCTATTTATATGTGGTTTTACGATTTTAATTAGTGTTTGAGCCAAATAGAACCTTTGGGAAGACTTGGGGGAAGTTTTTGCGATCTTGCTGTAAAAACAAAAACTTTAGCACTGACGAGATTTGCTGCCATTTTTTACTAGAGAGTGAGATTAGGTTGATTCTTTTTGCAGATGATTAATAGACAAATTCCTCACGTCCACCAATTTATTTCAGAATTGTTGAAGTTACATAAGTATTTGAAACCTACAGATTACTACAGACTATTCTGTTTTCTGTGTGTTGTTTGCTTATTTTGATGAATCTATGCCTAGTATCGGAGGGTAAAAACCATAGAGAAGTTGGAATACAGTAGGTGTAACACCAATATAAATAAAGAATGAGTTCATTACAGTACCTTAACTAGTGGTTTGTTTTCTTATACTAACGGAGCTCATGAGATTTTTTGTTGAGTTTTGTGTTGTGAAGTTTTCAAGTTTTGGGTAAAGATTTGATGGATTATGGAATAAGGAGTGGCAAGAGCCTAAGCTTTGGGATTCCCAAGGAAACCCAAGGTAAAATTCAAGGACAACCAAAATCCTAAGCTTGGGGATGCCACGGAAGGCATCCCCGCTTTCGTCTTCGTTCATCTGTAACTTTACTTGAGGCTATATTTTTATTCACCACATGATATGTGTTTTGCTTGGAGCGTCTTTTATGATTTGAGTCTTTCATTTTTAGTTTACCACAACCACTCTTGCTGTACACACCTTTTGGGAGAGACACACATGAATCAAAATTTATTAGAATACTCTATGTGCTTCACTTATATCTTTTGAGCTAGATAATTTTGCTCTAGTGCTTCACTTATATATTTTAGAGCATGGTGGTGGTTTTATATTATAGAAATTATTGATCTCTCATGCTTCACTTATATTATTTTGAGAGTCCCTTAGAACAACATGGTAATTTGCTTTGGCTATAAAATTAGTCCTAATATGATAGGCATCCAAGATTGGTATAATAAAAACTTTCATAAAAGGTGCATTGAATACTATGAGAAGTTTGATACTTGATAATTGTTTTGAGATATAAAGATGGTGATATTAGAGTTGGGATAGTTGAGTAGTTGTGAATTTGAGAAATACTTGTGTTGAAGATTGCAAGTCCCATAGCATGCACATATGGTAACCGTTGTGTAACAAATTTGAAACATGACGTGTTCTTTGATTGCCTTCCTTATGAGTGGCGGTCAGGGACGAGCGATGGTCTTTTCCTACCAATCTATCCCCCTAGGAGCACGCGCGTAATGCTTGGTTTTTGATGACTTGTAGATTTTTGCAATAAGTATGTGAGTTCTTTATGGCTAATGTTGAGTCCATGGATTATACGCACTCTCACCTTTCCGTCATTGGTAGTCTCTTCGATACCGTGCATTGCCCTTTCTCCCCTTGATAGTTGGTGCAAACTTCGCCGGTGCATCCAGACCCCGTGATATGATATGCTCTGTCACACATAAACCTCCTTATATCTTCCTCAAAACAGCCACCATACCTACCTATTATGGCATTTCTCCATTTCGAGATATATTGCCATGGAACTTTCCACCATTTCATTTATGTGTAGCGACCCGACCTCAGACGGCCAAGTCTCTGTGCTTTAGTGTCATCCCTGGATCGGTAGTGCTGACACACACAGTACTTCGAAGGATTCATAACAGAGTAGCAATCACACACTTATTACATTGAATGTCTCAAAAGAGGACTTATTACAATAAATATGGCTTAAGGACATGTAATCATGATAACAGCGGAAGGCATGGAAGATAAAGTGAGTCCATCAACTCCAACGGCATAGCTGAGTGCATGACAAACGACCTACAATATCTTACTCGTTGTCTGAAAAGTCTGCAACATGATACCTTGCAGCCCGAAAACGGGTCAGCACATGGAATATGCTGGCAAAATAACACAAGAGAGCAATGACCGGATAAATGATATCACTACATGCATATATGGCTGGTGGAGGCTCTATGGTTATAATGTTTTGCGAAAAGCCAATTTTTCCCTACAACAAAGGAATATATTTTATTTAACTATCATGGTAGTTGAAACATCATTGAGAAGGTTCCTCCAACTCAATCCCAATTAAAGTAGTCATTAACATCCCAACAAATTAATTTAGAGTGATGAGATCAAATCAATAATTCAAGTACCAGATACTCAAGATGTCCATAATCGGGGACACGGCTAACCATGATTAGTTTGTACACTCTACAGAGGTTTGCGCACTTTTCCCCACAAGACTCGATCTCCTCTGTTGGATTTCTCGCTGTGACGCCCCGAGACTGTTGCGCCAGGTGTCTTCCAGTTATTCGCTGTCTTTGCCATGTCATTTGCTTGCGTGTTGCATCTTGCCATGTCATCATGTGCATTGCATCATCATGTTTTAAAAACTTGCATTCGTCCGGGTTCCCCCAGTTCTGTCTGTTGTCCGTTCTGAGCCCAGACACACTTGCACGCGCTGGCGGCACGTCTGAAATATTATTTTGTAAGTGGTCGGGAAAATGTTCTCGGAATGGGTTGAAATTTGGCATGCGGTGTTGTTATGTTGTCAGTAGGCCCCCTGTCAAGTTTCATCGCATTCGGAGTTCGTTTGACGCCCCAATGGATAACTATAGCAACATTATAGTCGGTCAAATCGTCGGACGTTTTTGGTCTCCGGAAATAGTCGTCAGGTCTCTCTCTTCTCTTCTCTCAGCCCAAGGCTTTCTGACAGCCCACTACCCACCGCCATGCCCAACCTAACCTCTCTCGTCAGCCCGCGGCCCTCCTCCGTGCGTACGAAAGTTGTCCTGGACCTGACCCAGGCAGTCGTCATCGTTGGGTCTAGATCATCCCCTAACATCTATAAAACATCTCCGTTTGATTATTTGAACTCCCTAAGCTTTTTATTTTGCGGCCGTCTGGTTCTGATAAGAGGGACCAAGGTAGCCCCTAACCTAATATGTGATGTATATATAGTCCACCCTTTGTCCCGTCGAGCCGCCGCCACCTACCGCATCTTCCTCGGGATCCCCATCACCCTGATCCAGCGCCTCCACTATTTTGTTTTCTTTTCCAATCCAATCTCCTCCGCCTCCACTCTCTTCCATCCAGCCGCCTGTCCCCGCAACAGAGCAAGCCGCAGCCACTCCTACACAGCCTCATGCACGAGTGCCCAAGCCCTCAATCCAGCCCAGGAGTACGCCGCCGTGGATGCCAGGGACTCACAGGTGAGCCTCCACCCTCCATCGCGTCATCAGCCGCACACGAGGTCGATCGGGAGAGGAGCTCCCGATCATGCGCGCCTCTGCCTCATTTCTGACCATCGCCGATGCTGCTGGCGTCCACCACCCGGGGCACCAGCACCCGTGCGCCTCCTCGCTTCGTCCATCCATGGAGACGAGCTCCTCGAAGCAAGGTCTTGCCCCTGCTTCCTTCCCTCTTCCTCGAGTTCTCTCTCTCTCTGTCGCTCAATCCCTCTCTGTTGTCTTGTCCCGCAGGACGTCACAGATGCACGAGCTCGGTCCTCGCTCGCTCGCGCCTTCGTCTTCGACCCTCGTCACCACCGACCAACAACAGGGAACTGACGCTGCCCCCAAGCTCCACCCACGTCGTGGTTGCCCAGATCCGGCGCCGGCCAGCCGGATCCGCCCCGTCTGCACCTCGCCGGCCTTCCCTGGAGCCCGCTGCCGCTCGAGTCCGCTGCTGCATCCTCTTCTTCCACTGTGCTGCGTCCTCTTATTCCCCCTGCATCGAGAGCAGCAGAGTGCCGCGCTGCCATCACATTGACCGCAGCCTCCCAAGGCCCATGCCAGATCCGGCCTCTCGAGCCGGCCCACTCCTACACTGAACCGGGCCAAAGCCCATGGGTGAGGCCACTCCCAGTGCCTCCTTTTTTTCTATATGCTTTGGGCCAGGCAGTTTCGGCCCGATAAGTTTTTTTCCTGGTCTGGATGATTTCTCTAATTTTTTTCCAGAGAGCGCTGTTCTGCAGAAAACCCCCCAAGCATTATGCGTTTCATAACTCATAAACGGTGCATCATATTAAAACAAATTATATATGTAAAATGCTTAGAATTTTGTGTAGATTAACAATATGCAACTTTCATCCATGTTTAAAATGTTTAAAATGTTGTTTGTATAAATTTGCTCCAATGCCATGTTAAAATGTTTTATTTCATAACTAGATAACCGTAACTTGGTTTTTAATAAACTTTATATGTAAATGAGGTGCAGAAATGCCTAGTTTAACATGGATGCACTTTTCTTACATGTTTAATAACTCTAAAATATTGTTTAGGGCAGAACAATACCAATGCATATGGGGATTTACCGGAATTGTTGTTCGTTGTTTCCGGCTTCATTTAAACTTCCCTAGGTAGGTAGTTTTGTTATGCTTCACCTCTTGCCATGCTAACCAACATTTAATATTGTTGAGTACTTAATCGGGAGAGAACTAAATAATTATTTTGGTGTCGTCAATATGCAACTCGTTGCATATTGAGCTCCACTTAATTTGTAGGATTGTTTGTGCATTTTTGCCATGCCATGTTTCTTTAAACCGGACATGCATCATACTGGGTTGTGCATCATGCCATGTTTATGTGATGGTTGTTTACCATGTTGTTTGCTTCTTTCCGATGTTGCTTGTTCTGGTTAGTTTCGATAACGTCGCGTTTGTGAGGATTCGTTCAACTACGTACGTTTGTCTTCTTCATGGACTCGTTCTTCTTCCTTGTGGGATTTTTGGCAAGATGACCATACCCTCGAAATCACTTCTATCTTTGCTTGCTAGTTGCTCGCTCTATTGCTATGCTACGATACCTACCACTTGCTATAACATGCCTCCCATATTGCCATGTCAAGCCTCTAACCCACCTTCCCTAGCAAAACGTTGTTTGGCTATGTTACTGCTTTGCTCAGCCCCTCTTATAGCGTTGCTAGTTGTAGGTGAAGCTGAAGTTTGTTCCATGTTGGAACATGGATATGTTGGGATATCACAATAACTCTCATTTAATTAATGCATCTATATACTTGGTAAAGGGTGGAAGGCTCGGCCTTATGCCTGGTGTTTTGTTCCACTCTTGCCGCCCTAGTTTCCGTCATACCGGTGTTATGTTCCTTGATTTTGCGTTCCTTACACGGTTGGGTGTTATGGGGACCCCTTGACAATTCTCTTTGAATAAAACTCCTCCAGCAAGGCCCAACCTTGGTTTTACCATTTGCCTCGCCACCACCTAATTTTCCCTTGGGAGTCGCACTCTCGAGGGTCATCTTTATTTTAACCCCCTGGGCCAGTGCTTGTCTAAGTGTTGGTCCGAACTTGACAGCCGACGGTGGCCACCAGGGGCAACTCTGGGCTGGCCTACCGGAAGTTTGGACAATCCAGTGTTGCCCTGAGAACGAGATATGTGTAGCTCCTATCAGGATGTCGGCACATCGGGCGGCTTTGCTGGTCTTGTTTTACCATTGTCGAAATGTCTTGTAACCGGGATTCCGAGTCTAATTGGGTCTTCCTGGGAGAAGGAATATCCTTCGTTGACCGTGAGAGCTTGTGATGGGCTAAGTTGGGACACCACTGCAGGGTTTTGAACTTTCGAAAGTCGTGCCCGCGGTTATGAGAAGATGGGAATTTGTTAATATCCGGTTATAGAGAACTTGACACTTAACTTAATTAAAATGCATCAACCGCGTGTGTAGTCGTGATGGTCTCTTTCCGGCGGAGTCCGGGAAGTGAACACGGTTCTTGTGTTATGCTTGAACGTAAGTAGTTTCAGGATCACTTCTTGATCACTTCTAGTTCACGACCGTGCTTTGCTTCTCTTCTCGCTCTTATTTGCGTATGTTAGCCACCATATATGCTTAGTGCTTGCTGCAGCTCCACCACATTACCCTATCCTACCCATAATCTAAAATAGTCTTGATTTTGCGGGTGTGAGATTGCTGAGTCCTCGTGGCTCATAGATACTTCCAAACTGTTGCAGGTGCCGATGATACCAGTGCAGATGACGCAACTGAGCTCAAGTGGGAGCTCAATGAAGATCGTGTTCATTGTGTTGTCTCGTTTCAAGTTGATCAGTAGTGGAGCCCAGTCGGGACGATCGAGGATCTAGCATTTGGGGTTGTCTTTCTTTTATTTCGTTCCATAGTCGGACCTTGATTGTACTATGGATGATGTATGTTGTATTTATGTATTGTGTGAAGTGGCGATTGTAAGCCAACTCTTTATCCCTTTCTTATTCAGTACATGGGATGTGTAAAGATTACCCCTCTTGCGACATACCTACCATGCGGTTATGCCTCTAAGTTGTGCTCCGACACGTGGGAGATATAGCCGCATCGTGGGTGTTACAAGTTGGTATCAAAGCCATCCCCGACTTAGGAACCCCTGCTTGATCGAACCGCTGACGTTGTTGAGTCTAGAACAAAATGTTTTGAGTCTTAGGATTATATATATCGGATAGTTGGATTATTTTTACTCCTCAGTCCCTTCGTCACTCTGGTGAGTCCTCTTGACGTAGAGTTTTGACTCTTCTCTCCTTAAGTTTCATGATTTTTTAGGCTCACGCGGGTATCTTGGAATCGCTCCGATGGTTTTTTGAAGAGAACATTGTTCTTGGTGCCTCCTGACATTTAGGGGTTGTGGTAGTGTCCCGGGGTTCGACGTCTAGTGGTCCGCCTATCCACGGTTGGTTTTACAGTGGTCTCGTTGTGTCTTAAAGAGTCCTTGGCTATGCTAACTCGGGGACGCTTCGTATGTCATGTGCACTGCCTTGTACATGATGGTGCTGTATGATCAAGCCCGTGTGGGCCCCACCATGAAAACTTCGGACGAAACCTCTATCATATGTTTGTTCCGGCTTATTTTGCAAGCTAATCCTTCATTTTGTTTTGAGTTGTGGTATTCGAGTTGCTTCAATGTCAAGTGTTGATTCCATACCTTTCCTAAGCTATGTTCTCATACTTTTGTGTGAATACCAATCCTTCTTGATAATCGAGATTGTCATGTCAATCCTTTTTCAACCAGTGTGTTTCTCTTCAAGTGGATCTGATCATTTCAACATCTGCAAGATCAATTATCAGTTCTTCTCAACGATGTTCATTTCATCTGTCCCAAGCTGCCTTTGTTTTGCCGCCCTCCCACCTTTTTCCTTCAAGGATTCAGATTTCTTAATCAACTATCATGTTATTGATGTGACGTTTCTTCATTCTTTTCCTTCAAAGTTCTTACCCGTTGATTCTCATGAAGATGCTAAGGAAGCTTCAAGTTTATTATTCTTCGTTAACATTTCTTCTCTGGTGGATTTAATTCAAGCTTTGTCGATCATATCTTTTCCTCGTTTCTAATGTTTTCTCATGCAGGTGCACCTCTTAATCATTCCCCGCTTGCTATTCAATTGTTCCAGAGTGCTGAAGATATCTCAAAGATTCGTGTTTCCACTCTGTATTCGTTCAAGCTCTTTGGAGTTTGTTATCTCATACAAGCTATTTAATTCAACCGGTGCAATCTCTCTTTCAAATCGTTCAACGGTGTTTCTTTTGAGTGGTTCCTAACCCACAGGTCTTTTCCCAGGATCTTACCCGACCCTTCTAATTTATCCGGAGTGATTCCCAAATTCTTTTCAAAGTATGACATAAGTTTGAATTGTCATCAGTCATATTTCTTTCTCCAAGATCTTTCAAATTCTTTTCATTGTTGGCCCAACCTCTTCGCTTTTCATTCTCCCGGAGTATCTCAACAATTCATGGTGGTGTTTCTCATCGTCATTCTCAACATTTGAAGACCTAAGAAGATTTTTCTCTCTCAATCTTGTCCATTCTCTCGAAGATTCGTGATTCTAGCTTGATGCCATCCTCTCATAATTGTTTTCAATTGTGAAAATTCTTTTCACCCATCCGGAATATTGCATGAGTTGTTCCCATTTCTTTCCTCTGAAGTCCATCTTCTCAAATATTATTCATTCCAGCTTTCAGCTCTCATTCTACAAATCTTATCGGTGCATCGTTAAAATATCCTCTAATCAGTTCATGATCTCTTCGTTCATTTGTATCTATATTCTCTCAAGTATCTTCGTTCATTTTTCTAATTCTTCCCGGTGTTTCGCTATCTTTTCTTTATTCAATTCTTACGGTGGTTCTTCCAAGGTTCTTCTTCCTTCGTTTATCACAACTTATTCGTTGTTTCAATCCTACCGGTGGTTCGCTGAAGACCTTCCCAAGTTGGAGCTATATCTATCTTAATCCTTTCTACAAGAATAAGTAGTATGCCAAATCCATTGCATGTCATCAATTTAAATTGGTGAAGGATACGCATAATGTAATTCTTATTATTGTTTCATCCAATTGATCTAGTTTTCTCTTTCTAGAGTTGTTCATCAGGTCTCATTTCTCGATTCGAGATTCTTCGTCTTTTCTTTCTGGAGTTCCAAGTTTTTCTCGGTTATATCATCGCGAAGCTCCATCTAAATCATTGCAAGGCTTCACCTTGTGTTTTCAACTTCTCTTTCTTTTATAATCCTTATTACCGGAGTGCTTCATGGTGGCTACATGTTGGTTCATCAAGGATTTAATTCCTTCTCGAAGTGTTCATCGAGATTCTTTTCAAAGGAGTTCAAGCATTCTTCATCTTGCATTCCGAAGTGCAATTCTTTCATATCTCATCTTTTGAGGTGGTGTTATGTCATTGGTGATAAGTTTCCTTTGTGTTCATGATTGACAAGTTGTCTGGAATGACATATTTTAAACCCATCATTTTCAATTCGTTCATGAGATCCTTTCAAACCCATCAATCTCTTCGTTGGAGTTATCTTGTGTCATGTTTCACCTTAAGCTTTCCCTAAGGATCGTGCTATTTATGGTGCTCATAAATGACCCAAGTTCCTCATTTATCCTCCCGGTGAAATAGGTTTCTCGTCTCCTTGTTCATATCAATCTAATCATTTGTTTCGTTAGTGGATTATTTTCACCTCAATAGTTCAGATGTTCTCCGTAAGCCCACAACAAGCTTAATCTTTTCGTTGTTGGTTTTCCAACAACTCCGTTCAGCCCTTCTCCTAAAGATGCTTTTTCAAGCTCATTTTAGGTAGAAGATGTTGTTTTCTTCTCCGTTCCTTTAATTCCATTCTTTTATTCTTCCTCTCAGAGGCATTGTGATGTTGCTCTTTTCAATCATCATCTCGAATTGCAATGATCATGTTATTTTTAGTTCTTATCCATTTAACCAGAGTGTTGTGGCTATCATTCCTCTTCTAACCGAAGTCTCATCCAAGTGCTTTCATTTTGCCAAGTTCATATTCTATGCCTTCCATTTCCAACCGGAGTGTTGTCGTAATTGATCCTTATCGTTCCTTGTACATCTCATTTCTAACGGAGTGCTTGCATGTACTTCTTGTCCATTTCAACCCTTTCTTATGTCTTTCAACCTACAAGGTTCTAGTAATGTTCCTTGTTCCTCTTTTCTAACGGTGTTTTCAACTTCGTTCATCTCTGTTGTATTCTTTCTTTCAATTTGTTCAACCTCGCAAGGTTCTTTGGTTTCACTCATTAGTCAAGGAAGCAACTTAGTTTTACCTCTTCCCCTTCCTCTTCCGTTTTCTCCGGTGCCATCCCTAGGATCTAGGGTCGAGATCCTCTTGTAGTGGTGGAGTGTTGTGACGCCCCGAGACCGTTGCGCCAGGTGTCTTCCAGTTATTCGATGTATTTGTCATGTCATTTGATTGCGTGTTGCATCTTGCCATGTCATCATGTGCATTGCATCATCATGTTTTAAAAAATTGCATTCGTCCGGGTTCCCCCAGTTCCGTCCGTTGTCTGTTCTGAGCCCAGACACATGATGTCTACTACACAACCTTCTTCTTGTAGACGTCATTGGGCCTCCAAGTGCAGAGGTTTGTAGGACAGTAGCAAATTTCCCTCAAGTGGATGACCTAAGGTTTATCAATCCGTAGGAGGCGTAGGATGAAGATGGTCTCTCTCAAGCAACCCTGCAACCAAATAACAAAGAGTCTCTTGTGTCCCCAACACACCCAATACAATGGTAAATTGTATAGGTGCACTAGTTCGGCGAAGAGATGGTAATACAAGTGGTATATGGATAGTAGATAATAGTTTTGTAATTTGAAAATATAAAAACAGCAAGGTAACTAATGATAAAAGTGAGCATAAACGGTATTGCAATGCGTGGAAACAAGGCTTAGGGTTCATACTTTCACTAGTGCAAGTCCTCTCAACAATAATAACATAATTGGATCACATAACTATCCCTCAACATGCAACAAAGAGTCACTCCACAGTCACTAATAGCGGAGAACGAACGAAGAGATTATGGTAGGGTACAGAACCACCTCAAAGTTATTCTTTCCAATCTATTCGTTGGGCTATTCCTATAAGTGTCACAAACAGCCCTAGAGTTCGTACTAGAATAACACCTTAAGACACAAATCAACCAAAACCCTAATGTCACCTAGATACTCCAATGTCACCTCAAGTATCCGTGGGTATGATTATACGATATGCATCACACAATCTCAGATTCATCTATTCAACCAACACATAGAACCTCAAAGAGTGCCCCAAAGTTTCTACCGGAGAATCACGACGAAAACGTGTGCCAACCCCTATGCATAGGTTCATGGGCGGAACCCACAATTTGATCACCAAAACATACATCAAGTGAATCACGTGGTATCCCATTGTCACCACAGATATGCACGGCAAGACATACATCAAGTGTTCTCAAATCTTTAAAGACTCAATCCGATAAGACAACTTCAAAGGGAAAACTCAGTTTATTACAAGAGAGTAGAGGGGGGAGAAAACATCATAAGATCCAACTATAATCGCAAAGCTCGCGATACATCAAGATCGTATCACCTCAAGAACACGAGAGAGAGAGAGAGAGAGATCAAACACATAGCTACTGGTACATACCCTCGGCCCCGAGGGAGAACTACTCCCTCTTCGTCATGGAGAGCACCGGGATGATGAAGATGGCCACCGCAGAGGGATTGCCCCCTCCGGCAGGGTGCCGGAACGGGTCTAGATTGGTTTTCAGTGGCTACGGAGGCTTATGGCGGCGGAACTCCCGATCTATTGTGCTCCCTGATTGTTTTAGGGTATATGGGTATGTATAGGAGGAAGAAGTACATCATGGGGGCATGAGGGGCCCACGAGGGAGGAGGGCGCACCCTAGGGGGGTGGGCGCGCCCCCTACCTCGTGGATCCCTCGTTTCTTTCCTGATGTGCACTCCAGGTCCATCAGATTGCTTTCCTTCCAAAAAATAAGTTCCGTGAAGTTTCAGGTCAATTGGACTCCGTTTGATTTTCCTTTTCTGCGATACTCTAATACAAGAAAAAACAGAAACTGGCACTGGGCTCTGGGTTAGTAGGTTAGTCCCAAAAATCATATAAAATAGCATATAAATGCATATAAAACATCCAAGGTTGATAATATAATAGCATGGAACAATCAAAAATTATAGATACGTTGGAGACGTATCAGCATCCCCAAGCTTAATTCCTGCTCGTCCTCGAGTAGGTAAATGATAAAAATAGAATTTTTGATATGGAATGCTACCTAACATATTTATCCATGTAATCTTATTTATTGTGGCAAGAATATTCAGATCCATAAGATTCAAGACAAAAGTTTAATATTGACATAAAAATAATAATACTTCAAGCATACTAACAAAGCAATTATGCCTTCTCAAAATAACATGGCCAAAGAAAGCTATCCCTACAAAATCATATAGTCTGGCTATGCTCCATCTTCACCACACAAAATATTTAAATCATGCACAACCCCGATGACAAGCCAATTAATTGTTTCATACTTTTGATGTTCTCAAACTTTTTCAATCTTCAGGCAATACATGAGCGTGAGCCATGGATATAGCACTATAGGTGGAATAGAATGGTGGTTGTGGAGAAGACAAAAAGGAGAAGATAGTCTCACATCAACTAGGCGTATCAACGGGCTATGGAGATGCCCATTAATAGATATCAATGTGAGTGATTAGGGATTGCCATGCAACGGATGCACTAGAGCTATAAGTGTATGAAAGCTCAACAAAAGAAACTAGTGGGTGTGCATCCAACTCGCCTGCTCACGAAGACCTAGGGCATTTTGAGGAAGCCCATCATTGGAATATACAAGCCAAGTTCTATAATAAAAATTTCCCACTAGTATATGAAAGTGATATCATAGGAGACTCTCTATCATGAAGATCATGGAACTACTTTGAAGCACAAGTGTGGTAAAAGGATAGTAGCATTGTCCCTTCTCTCTTTTTCTCTTAATTTTTTTATTTGGGCCTTTTCTATTTTTTATGGCCTCTTTTTTTGGGCTTCTTTGGCCTCTTTTTTTTCGTCCGGAGTCTCATCCCGACTTATGGGTGAATCATAGTCTCCATCATCCTTTCCTCACTGGGACAATGCTCCAATAATGATGATCATCACACTTTTATTTACTTACAACTCAAGAATTACATCTCGATACTTAGAACAAAATATGACTCTATATGAATGCCTCCGGCGGTGTACCGGGATGTGCAATGATTCATGAGTGGCATGTATGGAAGAATTATGAATGGTGGCTTCGCCACAAATACGATGTCAACTACATGATCATGCAAAGCAATATGACAATGATGGACCGTGTCATAATAAACGGAACAGTGGAAAGTTGCATGGCAATATATCTCGAAATGGCTATGGAAATGCCATAATAGGTAGGTATGGTGGCTGTTTTTAGGAAGGTAAATGGTGGGTTTATGGTACCGGCGAAAGTTGCGCGGTACTAGAGAGGCTAGCAATGGTGGAAGGGTGAGAGTGCGTATAATCCATGGACTCAACATTAGTCATAAAGAACTCACATACTTATTGCAAAAATCTATTAGTTATCGAAACAGAGTATTACACGCATGCTCCTAGGGGGATAGATTGGTAGGAAAAGACCATTGCTCGTCCCCGACCGCCACTAATAAGGAAGGCAATCAATAAATAAATCATGCTCTGACTTCATCACATAACGGTTCACCATACGTGCATGCTATGGGAATCACAAACTTCAACACAAGTATTTCTCAAATTCACAACTACTCAACTAGCATGACTCTAATATCACCATCTCCATATCTCAAGACAATTATCAAGTATCAAACTTCTCTTAGTATTCAATGCACTTTATATGAAAGTTTTTATTATATCCCCCTTGGATGCCCATCATATTAGGACTAAATTCATAACCAAAGAAAATTACCATGATGTTTAGGACTCTCAAAATAATATAAGAGAAGCACGAGAGTTCATCTATTTCTTCAAAATAAAACCACCACCGTGCTCTAAAAAGATATAAGTGAAGCACTAGAGCAAACGACAAACTACTCCGAAAGATATAAGTGAAGATCAATGAGTAGTCGAATAATTATGCAACTATGTGAAGACTCTCTAATATTTAAGAATTTCAGATCTTGGTATTTTATTCAAACAGAAAGAAAAACAAAAGTAAATAAAATGACGCTCCAAGCAAACCACATATCATGTGGCGAATAAAAATATAGCTCCAAGTAAAGTTACCGATGAACGAAGACGAAAGAGGGGATGCCTTCCGGGGCATCCCCAAGCTTAGGCTCTTGGTTGTACTTGAATATTACCTTGGGGTGCCTTGGGCATCCCCAAGCTTAGGCTCTTGCCACTCCTTATTCCATAGTCCATCGAATCTTTAGCCAAAACTTGAAAACTTCACAACACAAAACTTAACAGAAAACTCGTAAGCTCCGTTAGCGAAAGAAAGCAAAACACCACTTCAAGGTACTGTAATGAACTCATTCTTTATTTATATTGGTGTTAAACCTACTGTATTCCAACTTCTCTATGGTTTATAAACTCTTTTACTAGCCATAGATTCATCAAAATAAGTAATCAAAACATGAAAAACAGAATCTGTCAGAAAAAGAATAGTCTGAACTAATCTGTAACTAACGCAAACTTATGGAACACCAAAAATTCTAAAATAAATTGCTGGACCTGAGTAATTTATCTATTAATCATCTGCAAAAATAATTAACTGAATAGAACTTTCCAAATAAAAATGGCAGCAATTCTCGTGAGCGCTAAAGTTTCTGTTTTTTTTACAGCAAGATCAAAAAGACTTTCCCCAAGTCTTCCCAACGGTTCTACTTGGCACAAACACTAACTAAAACATAAATACTCAATCATAACAGAGGCTAGATAAATTATTTATTACTAAACAGGAGCAAAAAGTAAGGAACAAAAATAAAGTTGGGTTGCCTCCCAACAAGCGCTATCATTTAATGCCCCTAGCTAGGCATGATGATTTCAACGATGCTCACATAAAGGATAAGAATTGAAACATATAAGAGAATCATGAAGAATATGACTAGCACATTTAAGTCTAACCCACTTACTATGCATAGGGATTTTTTTAGCAAACAACTTATGGGAACAAGAATCAACTTGCCTAGGAAGGTAAAGCAAGCAAAACTTTAAAAATTTAAGCACATAGAGAGGAAACTTGATATTATTGCAATTCCTACAAGCATATGTTCCTCCCTCATAATGATTTTCAGTAGCATCATGAATAAATTCAACAATATAACCATAACCTAAAGCATTATTTTCATGATCTACAAGCATAGAAATTTTATTACTCTCCACACAAGCGAAATTCTTCTCATGAATAATAGTGGGAGCAAACTCAACAAAATAATTATCATGTGAGGCATAATCCAATTGAAAACTAAAATCATGATGACAAGTTTCATGGATATCATTTTTCTTTATAGCATACAAGTCATCGCAATAATCATCATAGATAGCAACTTTGTTCTCATAATCAATTGGAACCTCTTCCGAAATAGTGGATTCATCACAAAATAAAGTCATGACATCTCCAAATCCACTTTCATCAATATAATCATAATAAATAGGAGGCATGCTTTCATCATAATAAATTTGCTCATCAAAACTTGGGGGACAAAAATATCATCTTCATCAAACATAGCTTCCCCAAGCTTGTGGGTTTGCATATCATTAGCATCATGGATATTCAAGGAATTCATACTAACAACATTGCAATCATGCTCATCATTCAGAGATTTAGTGCCAAACATTTTAATGCATTCTTCTTCTAACACTTTGGCACAATTTTCCTTTCCATCATACTCATGAAAGATATTAAAAAGATGAAGTGTATGAGGCAAACTCAATTCCATATTTTTTTGGAGTTTTCTTTTATAAACTAAACTTGTGTTAAAACAAGAAACAAAAAGATTCAATTGCAAGATCTAAAGATATACCTTCAAGCACTGACCTCCCCGGAAACGGCGCCAGAAAAGAGATTGATGTCTACTACACAACCTTCTTCTTGTAGACGTTGTTGGCCCTCCAAGTGCAGAGGTATGTAGGACAGTAGCAAATTTCCTTCAAGTGGATGACCTAAGGTTTATCAACCCGTAGGAGGCGTAGGATGAAGATGGTCTCTCTCAAGCAACCCTGCACCCAAATAACAAAGAGTCTCTTGTGTCCCCAACAGACCCAATACAATGGTAAATTGTATAGGTGCACTAGTTCGGCGAAGAGATGGTAATACAAGTGGTATATGGATAGTAGATACTAGTTTTTGTAATCTGAAAATATAAAAACAGCAAGGTAACTAATGATAAAAGTGAGCGTAAATGGTATTGCAATGCGTGCAAACAAGGCCTAGGGTTCATACTTTCACTAGCGCAAGTCCTCTCAGCAATAATAACATAATTGCATCACATAACTATCCCTGAACATGCAACAAAGAGTCACTCCAAAGTCACTAATAGCGGAGAACGAACGAAGAGATTATGGTAGGGAACGAAACCACCTCAAAGTTATTCTTTTCAATCAATCCATTGGGCTATTCCTATAAGTGTCACAAACAGCCCTAGAGTTCGTACTAGAATAACACCTTAAGACACAAATCAACCAAAACCCTAATGTCACCTAGATACTCCAATGTCACCTCAAGTATCCGTGGGTATGATTATACGATATGCATCACACAATCTCAGATTCATCTATTCAACCAACACATAGAACCTCAAAGAGTGCCCCAAAGTTTCTACCGGAGAATCACGACGAAAACGTGTGCCAACCCCTATGCATAGGTTCATGGGCGGAACCTGAAAGTTGATCACCAAAACATACATCAAGTGAATCACGTGGTATCCCATTGTCACCATAGATACGCACGGCAAGACATACATCAAGTGTTCTCAAATCTTTAAAGACTCAATCCGATATGATAACTTCAAAGGGAAAACTCAATCCATTACAAGCGAGTAGAGGGGGGAGAAAACATCATAAGATCCAACTATAATATCAAAGCTCGCGATACATCAAGATCGTATCACTTCAAGAACACGAGAGAGAGAGAGAGAGAGAGAGAGAGAGAGAGATCAAACACATAGCTACTGGTACACACCCTCAACCCCGAGGGAGAACTACTCCCTCCTCGCCATGGAGAGCACCGGGATGATGAAGATGGCCACGGGAGAGGGATTGCCCCCTCCGGCAGGGTGCCGGAATGGGTCTAGATTGGTTTTCGGTGGCTACGGAGGCTTTTGGCGACGGAACTCCCGATCTATTGCGCTCCTCGATTGTTTTAGGGTATATGGGTATATATACGAGGAAGAAGTACGTCAGGGGGTCACGAGGGGCCCACGAGGGTGGAGGCGCGCCCTAGGGGGTGGGCGCGCCCCCTACCTCGTGACTCCCTCGTTTCTTTCCTGACGTGAACTCCAAGTCCATCAGGTTGCTTTCCTTCCAAAAATAAGTTCCGTGAAGTATCAGGTCAATTGGACTCCATTTGATTTTCCTTTTCTGGGATACTCTAAAACAAGGAAAAAACAGAAACTGGCACTGGGTTCTGGGTTAGTAGGTTAGTTCCAAAAATCATATTAAATAACATATAAATGCATATAAAACATCCAAGGTTGATAATATAATAGCATGGAAAAATCAAAAATTATAGATACGTTGGAGACGTATCAACACACTTGCACGCGCTCGCGGCACGTCCGAAATATTATTTTGTAAGTGGTCGGGAAAATGTTCTCGGAATGTGTTGAAAGTTCGCATGCAGTGTTGTTATGTTGTCAGTAGACCGCCTGTCAAGTTTCATCGCATTCGGAGTACGTTTGACGCCGCAACGGATAACTATAGCGACATTATAGTCGGTCAAATCGTCGGACGTTTTCGGTCTCCAGAAACAGTCGTCAGGTCTCTCTCTTCTCTTCTCTCAGCCCAAGGCTTTCTGCCACTACCTACCGCCAGGCCCAACCTAACCTCTCTCGTCAGCCCGCGACCCTCCTCGCGCGCGCGTCCGAAAGCTGTCCAGGAGTACGCCGCTATGGATTCCAGGGACTCACCCGTGCGCCTCTGCCTCGTTTCTGACCATCACCGATGCTACCGGCGTCCACCACCCGGGGCACCAGCACCCGTGCGCCTCCTCGCTTCCTCCATCCATGGAGACGATCTCCTCGAACCAAGGCCGTGCCCCTGCTTCCTTCCCTCTTCCTCGAGTTCTCTCTCTATTTCGCTCAATCCCTCTCTATTGTCTTGTCCCGCAGGACGTCACGGATGCACGAGCTCGGTCCTCGCTCGCGCCTTCGTCTTTGACCCTCGTCGCCTCCGACCAATAGCAGGGAACCGACGCCGCCCCTGAGCTCCACCCGCGCAGTTGTTGCCCGGATCCAGCACTGGCCAGCTGGATCCGCCCCGTCTGCACCTCGCCGGCCTTCCTTCGAGCCCACTGCCGCTCAAGTCCGCCGCTGCATCCTCTTCTTCCCCTATGATGTGTCCTCTTCTCCCCCCTGCAATGAGAGGAGCATAGTGCCGCGCTACAGTCGCGTTGACCGCAACCTCCCAATGCTCATGCCAGATCCGGCCTCTCGAGCCGGCCCACTCCTACACTGAATCGGGCCAAAGCCCATGGGTGAGGCCACCCCCAGCGCCTCCTTTTTCTGTACGGTTTGGGCCAGGCAGTTTCGGCCTGAAAAGTTTTTTTCCTGGTCTGGATGATTTGTCTAATTTTTTTCCAGAGAGCACTGTTCTGCAGAAAACCCCCCAAGCATTATGCATTTCATAACTCACAAACGGTGCATCATATTAAAACAAATTATATATGTAAAATGCTTCGAATTTTTTGTAGATTAACAATATGCAACTTTCATCCATGTTTAAAATGTTTAAAATGTTGTTTGTATAAATTTGCTCCAATGCCATGTTAAAATGTTTTATTTCATAACTAAATAACCATAACTCGGTTTTTAATAAACTTTAGATGGAAATGGGGAGCAGAAATGCCTAGTTTAACATGGTGCACATTTCTTACATGTTTAACAATTCTAAAAGTATTGTTTAGGGCAGAACAGTACCAACATTGAAATATGCATATGGGGATTTACCGGAATTGTTGTTCGTTGTTTCCGGCCTCATTTAAACTTGCCTAGGTAGGTAGTTTTGTTATGCTTCACCTCTTTCCTTCCTAACCAACATTTAATATTGTTGAGTACTTAAACACGAGAGAACTAAATAATTATTGTGGTGTCGTTAATATGCAACTCGTTGCATATTGAGCTCCACTAAATTTGTAGGATTGTTTGTGCATTTTTGCCATGCCATGTTTCTTTAAACCGGACATGCATCATACTGGGTTGTGCATCATGCCATGATTATATGATGGTTGTTTACCATGTTGTTTTCTTCTTTCCGGTGTTGCTTCTTCTGGTTAGTTCCGATAACGTCGCGTTTGTGAGGATTCGTTCGACTACATCTGTTTGTCTTCTTCATGGACTCGTTCATCTTCCTTGCGGGATTTCAGGCAAGATGACTATACCCTCGAAATCACTTCTATATTTGCTTGCTAGTTGCTCTCTCTATTGCTATGCTGCGATACCTACCACTTGCTATAACATGCCTCCCATATTGCCATGTCAAGCCTCTAACCCACCTTCCCTAGCAAACCATTGTTTGGCTATGTTACCGCTTTGCTCAGCCCCTCTTATAGCGTTGCTAGTTGCAGGTGAAGCTGAAGTTTGTTCCGTGCTGGAACATGGATATGTTGGGATATCACAATAACTCTTATTTAATTAATGCATCTATATACTTGGTAAAGGGTGGAAGGCTCGGCCTTATGCCTGGTGTTTTGTTCCACTCTTGTCGCCCTAGTTTCCATCATACCGGTGTTATGTTCTTTGATTTTGCATTCCTTACACGGTTGGGTGTTATGGGGACCCCTTGACAGTTCACTTTGAATAAAACTCCGCCAACAAGGCCCAACCTTGGTTTTACCATTTGCCTCACCACCACCTAATTTTCCCTTGGGAGTCGCGCTCTCGAGGGTCATCTTTATTTTAACCCCCCGGGCCAGTGCTTGTCTAAGTGTTGGTCCGAACCTGTCAGTCGCCGGTGGCCACAAGGGGCAACTCTGGGCTGGCCTACCGGAAGTTTGGACAATCCGGTGTTGCCCTCAGAACAAGATATGTGCAGCTCCTATCAGGATGTCGGCACATCGGGCGGCTTCGCTGGTCTTGTTTTACCATTGTCGAAATGTCTTCTAATCGGGATTCCGAGTCTGATCGGGTCTTCCTGGGAGAAGGAATATCCTTCGTTGACCGTGAGAGCTTATGATAGGCTAAGTTGGGACACCCCTGCAGGGTTTTGAACTTTCGAAAGCCATGCCCGCGGTTATGGGTAGATGGGAATTTGTTAATATCCGGTTATAGAGAACTTGACACTTAACTTAATTAAAATGCATTAACCGCGTTTGTAGCCGTGATGGTCTCTTTCTGGCGGAGTCTGGGAAGTGTACACGGTTCTTGTGTTATGCTTGAACGTAAGTAGTTTCAGGATCACTTCTTGATCACTTCTAGTTCACGACCAAGCTTTGCTTCTCTTCTCGCTCTTATTTGCGTCTGTTAGCCACCATATATGCTTAGTGCTTGCTGCAGCTCCACCTCATTACCCTATCCTACCCATAAGCGTAAATAGTCTTGATCTCGTGGGTGTGAGATTGCTGAGTCCTCGTGGCTCACAGATACGTCCAAACTGTTGCACGTGCCGATGATACCAGTGCAGATGACGCAACTGAGCTCAAGTGGGAGCTCGATGAAGATCGTGTTCGTTGTGTTGTTTCGTTTCAAGTTGATCAGTAGTGGAGCCCAGTCGGGACGATCGGGGATCTAGCATTTGGGGTTGTCTTTCTTTTATTTGGTTCCATAGTCGGACCTTGATTGTATTATGGATGATGTATGTTGTATTTATGTATTGTGTGAAGTGGCGATTGTAAGCCAACTCTTTATCCCTTTCTTATTCAGTACATGGGATGTGTAAAGATTACCCCTCTCGCGACATACCTACCATGTGTTTATGCCTCTAAGTCGTGCTCCGACACGTGGGAGATATAGCCGCATCGTGGCTGTTACAAGTTGGTATCAGAGCCATCCCCGACTTAGGAGCCCCTGCTTGATTGAACCGTTGATGTTGTTGAGTCTAGAACAAAATGTTTTGAGTCTTAGGATTATATATATCGAAGAGTAGGATTATTTTTACTCCTCAGTCCCTTCGTCGCTCTGGTGAGGCCTCTTGACGTAGAGTTTTGACTCTTCTGTCCTTAAATTTCATGATTTTTTTAGGCTCACACGGGTATCTCGGAATCGCTCCGATGGTTTTGTGATGAGAACATTGTTCTTGGTGCCTCCTGACATTTAGGGGTTGTGGCAGTGTCCCAGGGAGTTGAGCTCCGAGGTGTTGTCGTCACAATTTTATCGTTGCAGTTCTGGAATACCTGAGTTCGCCGACATCAAAAATCTCTTTTATGCAGTTGTTGGTAGGATAACCTCGACGCCACCCAGTACTCGGCCGGGAGTTCGGGAGTATTGCCATAACTCATATAACGGATGCTTTTCTAAGGTTGAGGTAAATGATTTCCGAAGGTTTCTTGGTTATGTGTTGAAGGATGGATACAGATGGATGTAGGTATTGTTAGTTTGGGTGAGATATTATGCTTCCCCTGTATCCCCAACACCTGATTACATAACCATAAAGTTTCGGGAGTTTATAAGTGGGAATTCAAGTAGCTCCTAGGATATCTTTTCGACATATGTATGATATGAAATTGGGGTTCGACGTCTAGTGGTCCGCCTATCCACGGTTGGTTTTACAGTGGTCTCGTTGTGTCTTAAAGATTCCTTGGCTATGCTGACTCGGGGACGCTTCGTATGTCATGTGCACTGCCTTGTACATGATGGTGTTGTACGATCGAGCCCGTGTGGGCCCCACCACGAAAACTTCGGACGAAACCTCTATCATATGTTTGTTCCGGCTTATTTCAAGCCAATTCTTTGTTTTGTTTTGAGTTGTGGTATTCAAGTTGCTTCAATGTCAAGTGTTGATTCCATACCTTTCCTATGCTATGTTCTCATACTTCTGTGTGAATACGAATCGTTCTTGATAATCAAGATTGTCATGTCAATCCTTTTTCAACCGGTGTGTTTCTCTTCAAGTGGATCTGATCATTTCAACATCCGCAAGATTAATTATCAGTTCTTCTCAACGATGCTCATTTCATCTGTCCCAAGCTGCCTTTGTTTTCCCGCCCTCCCACCCTTTTCCTTCAAGGATTTGGACTTCTTAATCAACTATCATGTTATTGATGCGAAGTTTCTTCATTCTTTTCCTTCAAAGTTCTTACCCGTTGATTCTCATGAAGATGCTAAGGAAGCTTCAAGTTTATTATTCTTCGTTATCATTTCTTCTCTGGTGGATTTAATTCAAGCTTTGTCGATCATATCTTTTCCTCGTTTCTAATGTTTTCTCATGCCGGTGCACCTCTTAATCATTCCCCGCTTGCTATTCAATTGTTTCGGAGTGCTGAAGATATCTCGAAGATTTGTGTTTCCACTCTGTATTCGTTCAAGCTCTTTGGAGTTTGTTATCTCATACAAGCTATTTAATTCAACCGGTGCAATCTCTCTTTCAAATCGTTCAATGGTGTTTCTTTTGAGTGGGCCCTAACCCACAGGTCTTTTCCCAGGATCTTACCTGACCCTTCTAATTTATCCAGAGTGATTACCAAATTCTTTTCGAAGTATGACATAAGTTTGAATTGTCATCAGTCATATTTCTTTCTCCAAGATCTTTCAAATTCTTTTCATTGTTGGCTCAACCTCTTCGCTTTTCATTCTCCCAGAGTATCTCAACAATTCATGGTGGCGTTTCTCATAGTCATTCTCAACATTTGAAGACCTAAGAAGATTTTCTCTCTCTCAATCTTGTCCATTCTCTCGAAGATTCATGATTCTAGCTTGATGCCATCCTCTCGTAATTGTTTTCGATTGTGAGAATTCTTTTCACCCATCCGGAACATTGCATGAGTTGTTCCCATTTCTTTCCTCTGAAGGCCATCTTCTCAAATATTATTCATTCCAGCTTTCAGCTTTCGTTCTACAAATCTTACCGGTGCATCGTTCAAATATCCTCTAATCAGTTCATGATCTCTTCGTTCATTTATATCTATATTCTCTCAAGTATCTTCATTCATTTTCTAATTCTTCCCGGTGTTCCGCTATCTTTTCTTTATTCAATTCTTACGGTGGTTCTTCCAAGATTCTTCTTCCTTCGTTTATCATATCAATTTATTCATTGTTTCAATCCTACCGGTGGTTCGCTGAAGACCTTCCCAAGTTGGCGCTATATCTATCTTAATCCTTTCTACGAGAATAAGTAGTATGCCAAATCCGTTACTTGTCATCAATTTAAATTGGTGAAGGATACACATAACGTAATTCTTATTATTGTTTCATCCAAGTGATATAGTTTTCTCTTTCTAGAGTTGTTCGTCAGGTCTCATTTCTCGATTCGAGATCCTTCATCTTTTCTTTCCGGAGTTCCAAGTTTTTCTCGGTTATATCATCGCGAAGCGCTATCTAAATCATTGCAAGGCTTCACCTTGTGTTTTCAACTTCTCTTTCTTTTATCATCCTTATTACCAGAGTTCTTCATGGTTGCTACATGTTGGTTCATCAAGGATTTAATTCCTTCTCGAAGTGTTCATCGAGATTTTTTCAGAGGAGTTCAAGCATTCTTCATCTTGCATTCCGAAGTGCAATTCTTTCATATCTCATCTTTTGAGGTGGTGTTATGTCATTAGTGATAATTTTCCTTTGTGTTCATGATTGACAAGTTGTCCGGAATGACATATTTTAAACCCATCATTTTCAATTCGTTCATGAGATACTTTGAAACCCATCAATCTCTTTGTTGGAGTTATCTTGTGTCATGTTTCACCTTAAGCTTTCCCTAAGGATCGTGCTATTTATGGTGCTCATAAATGACCCAAGTTCCTCATTTATCCTCCCGGTGAAATAGGTTTCTCGTCTCCTTGTTCATATCAATCCAATCTTTTGTTTCGTTAGTGGATTATTTTCACCTCAAGAGTTCAGATGTTCTTCGTAAGCCCACAACAAGCTTACTCTTTTCGTCGTTGGTTTTCCAACAACTCCGTTCAACCCTTCTGCTAAAGATGCTTTTTCAAGCTCATTTGAGGTAGAAGATGGTGTTTTCTTCTCCGTTCCTTTAATTCCATTCTTTTATTCTTCCTCTCAGAGGCATTGTGATGTTGCTCTTTTCAATCATCATCTCGAATTGCAAGGATCATGTTATTTTTAGTTCTTATCCATTTAACCAGAGTGTTGTGGCTATCATTCCTCTTCTAACTGAAGTCTCATCCAAGTGCTTTCATTTTGCCAAGTTCATATTCTATGCCTTCCATTTCCAACCGGAGTGTTGTCGTAATTGATCCTTATCGTTCCTTGTACATCTCATTTCTACCGGAGTGCTTGCATGTACTTCTTGTCCATTGCAACCCTTTCTTATGTCTTTCAACCTGCAAGGTTCTAGTAATGTTCCTTGTTCCTCTTTTCTAACGGAGTGTTTTCAACTTCGTTCATCTCCATTGTTCAACCTCACAAGGTTCTTTGGTTTTACTCATTGGTCAAGGAAGCAACTTAGTTTTCCCTCTTCCCCTTCCTCTTCCATTTTCTCCGGTGCCATCCCTAGGATCTCAGGTCGAGATCCTCTTGTAGTGGTGGAGTGTTGTGACGCCCCGAGACTGTTTCGCCAGGTGTCTTCTAGTTATTCGCTGTCTTTGCCATGTCATTTGTTTGCATGTTGCATCTTGCCATGTCATCATGTGCATTGGATCATCATGTTTTAAAAACTTGCATTCGTCCAGGTTCCCCCAATTCCGTCCGTTGTCCGTTCTGAGCCCAGACACACTTGCACGCACCCGCGGCACGTCCGAAATATTATATTGTAAGTGGCCGGGAAAATGTTCTCGGAATGGGTTGAAAGTTGGCATGCAGTGTTGTTATGTTGTCAGTAGTCCGCCTGTCACGTTTCATCGCATTCGGAGTCCGTTTGACGCCCCAACGGATAACTATAGCGACATTATAGTCGATCAAATCGTCGGACGTTTTCGGTCTTCGGAAACAGTAGTCGGGTCTCTCTCTTATCTTCTCTCGGCCCAAGGCTTTCCGCACAGCCCACTACCAACCGCCAGGCGCAACCTAACCTCTCTCGTCAGCCCGCAGCTCTCCTCGCGCGCGCGTCCGAAAGCTGTCCCGGACCCGACCCGGACAGTCGTCACCGTTGGGTCTGGATCATCCCCTAACGGCTATAAAACATCTCCGTTTTATTATTTGGACGCCCTAAGCTTTTTATTTTGCGACCGTCTGATTCCGATCAGAGGGACCGAGGTAGCCCTTAACCTAATCTGTGATGTATATATAGTCCACCCTTAGTCATTTTGGACAAACCCTAAAATCTAGGGACTTTGTCTCGTCGAGCCGCCGCCACCTAGCGCATCTTCTTCAGGATCCCCATCACCCCAATCCAGCGCCTCCACTATTTTGTTTTCTTTTCCGATCCAATCTCCTCTGCCTCTACTCTCTTCCATCCAGCCGCCCGTCCCCGCAACAGAGCAAGTCGTGGCCATTCCTACACAGCCTCGTGCATGAGTGCCCAAGCCCTCGATCCAGCCCAGGAGTATGCCTCTGTGGATGCCAGGGACTCACCTATGCACTTCCTCCCTCCGTCGCGTCATCAGCCACACACGAGCTCGATCGGGAGAGGAGCCCCCAATCATGCGCGCCTCTGCCTCATTTCTGACCATCGCCGATGCTGCCGGCGTCCACCACCCGGGGCACTAGCACCCGTGCACCTCCTTGCTTCCTCCATCCATGGAGACGAGCTCCTTGAACCTAGGCCATGCCCCTACTTCCATCCGTCTTCCTCGAGTTCTCTCTCTCTCTCTCTGTCACTCAATCCCTCTCTGTTGTCTTGTCCCGCAGGACGTCACGGATGCACGAGCTCGGTCCTCGCTTGCTTGCACCTTCGTCTTCGACCCTCGTCGCCTCCGGCCAACAACAGGGAACTGACGCCGCCCCTGAGCTCCACCCGCGCCGTCGTTTCCCGGATCCAGCGCCGGCCAGCCGGATCCGCCCCGTTTGCACCTCGCCGGCTTTCCCTGGAGCCCGCTGCTGCTCGAGTCCGCCGCTGCATCCTCTTCTTCCCCTGCGCTACGTCCTCTTCTTCCCCCTGCATTGAGAGGAGCAGAGTGCCGCGCTGCAGTTGCGTTGACCGCAGCCTCCCAAGGCCCATGCTAGATCCGGCCTCTCGAGCCGGCCCACTCCTACACTGAACCGGGCCAAAGCCCATGAGTGAGGCCACCCCTAGTGCCTCCTTTTTTTCTGTACGCTTTGGGCCAGGCAGTTTCATCCAGATAATTTTTTTCCTGGTATGGATGATTTGTCTAATTTTTTTCCAGAGAGTGTTGTTCTACAGAAAACCCCCCAAGCATTATGCATTTCATAACTCACAAACGGTGCATCATATTAAAACAAATTATATATGTAAAATGCTTAGAATTTTTTGTAGATTAACAATATGCAACTTTCATCCATGTTTAAAATGTGTAAAATGTTGTTTGTATAAATTTGCTCCAATGCCATGTTAAAATGTTTTATTTCATAACTAAATAACCGTAACTTGGTTTTTAATAAACTTTATATGTAAATGACGTGCAGAAATGCCTAGTTTGACATGGTGCACTTTTCTTACATGTTTAACAACTCTAAAATATTGTTTAGGGCAGAACAATACCAATGCATATGGGGATTTACCGGAATTGCTGTTCGTTGTTTCCGGCTTCATTTAAACTTCCCTAGGTAGGTAGTTTTGTTATGCTTCACCTCTTGCCATGCTAACCAACATTTAATATTGTTGAGTACTTAAACGGGAGAGAACTAAATAATTATTGTGGTGTCGTTAATATGCAACTCGTTGCATATTGAGCTCCACTTAATTTGAAGGATTGTTTGCATTTTTGCCATGCCATGTTTCTTTAAACCGGACATGCATCATACTCGGTTGTGCATCATGCCATGTTTATGTGATGGTTGTTTACCATGTTGTTTGCTTCTTTCCGGTGTTGCTTCTTCTGGTTAGTTCCGATAACGTCGCATTTGTGAGGACTCGTTCGACTACATCCGTTTGTCTTCTTCATGGACTCATTCTTCTTCCTTGCGGGATTTTAGGCTAGATGACCATACCCTTGAAATCACTTCTATATTTGCTTGCTAGTTGCTCGCTCTATTGCTATGCTGCGATACCTACCACTTGCTATAACATGCCTCCCATATTGCCATGTCAAGCCTCTAACCCACCTTTCCTAGCAAACCGTTGTTTGGCTATGTTACCGCTTTGCTCGGCCCCTCTTATTGTGTTGCTAGTTGCAGGTGAAGCTGAAGTTTGTTCCATGTTGGAACATGGATATGTTGGGATATCACAATAACTCTTATTTAATTAATGCATCTATATACTTGGTAAAGGGTGGAAGGCTCGGCCTTATGCCTAGTGTTTTGTTCCACTCTTGCCGCCCTAGTTTCCATCATACCGGTGTTATGTTCCTTGATTTTGCATTCCTCACATGGTTGAGTGTTATGGGGACCACTTGACAGTTCGATTTAATAAAACTCCTCCAGCAAGGCCCAACCTTGGTTTTATGATTTGCCTCACCACCACCTACTTTTCCCATGGGAGTTGCGCCCTCGAGGGTCATCTTTATTTTAATCCCCCCAAGCCAGTGCTTTGTCTAAGTGTTGGTCCGAACCTGTTAGCCGACGGTGGCCACCAGGGGCAACTCTGGGTTGGCCTACCGGAAGTTTGGACAATCCGGTATTGCCCTGAGAACGAGATATGTGCAGCTCCTATTAGGATGTCTGCACATCGGGCCGCTTTGCTGGTCTTGTTCTACCATTGTCGAAATTTCTTGTAACCGGGATTCCGAGTCTGATTGGGTCTTCCTGGGAGAAGGAATATCCTTCATTAACCGTGAGAGCTTGTGATGGGCTAAGTTGGGACACCCCTGCAGGGTTTTGAACTTTCGAAAGCCGTGCCCGCGGTTATGGGCAGATGGGAATTTGTTAATATCCGGTTGTAGAGAACTTGACACTTAACTTAATTAAAATGCATCAACCGCGTGTGTAGCCGTGATGTCTCTTTCCGGCGGAGTCCAGGAAGTGAACACAGTTCTTGTGTTATGCTTGAACGTAAGTCGTTTCAGGATCACTTCTTGATCACTTCTAGTTCACGACCGTGCTTTGCTTCTCTTCTCGCTCTTATTTGCGTATGTTAACCACCATATATGCTTAGTGCTTCCTGCAGCTCCACCTCATTACCCTATCCTACACATAAGCTTAAATAGTCTTGATCTCGCGGTTGTGAGATTGCTGAGTCCTTGTGGCTCACAAATACTTCCAAACAGTTGCAGGTGTGATACTTCTCCAACGTATCTACTTTTCCAAACACTTTTGCCCTTGTTTTGGACTCTAACTTGCATGATTTGAATGGAACTAACCCGGACTGACGCTATTTTCAGCAGAACTACCATGGTGTTATTTATGTGCAGGAGCAAACGTTCTCGGAATGACCTGAAACTTCACGGAGACACTTTTCAGAAAATAAGAAAAATACCTGCCAAAGATGAAGGCCAGGGGGCCCACTGTCTTGCCACGAGGGTGGGGGCGCACCTCCTCCCCTAGGGCGCGCCCCCTACCTCGTGGGCCCCCTATTGCCTCTCCGACTCTAACTCCACCTCCATATATTGAGCTTCGATGAGAAAAAAATCAGAGAGAAGAAATCATCACGTTTTACGATACAGAGCCACCGCCAAGCCCTAAAACCTCTCGGGAGGGCTGATCTGGAGTCCGTTCGGGGCTCCGGAGAGGGGAATCCGTCGCCATCGTCATCATCAACCATCCTCCATCACCAATTTCATGATGCTCACCATCGTGCGTGAGTAATTCCATCGTAGGCTTGCTGGACGGTGATGGGTTGGATGGGATCTATCATGTAATCGAGTTAGTTTTGTTATGGTTTGATCCCTAGTGTCCACTATGTTCTGAGATTGATGTTGCTATGACTTTGCTATGCTTAATGCTTTTCACTAGGGCCCGAGTGCCATGATTTCAGATCTGAACCTATTATGTTTTCATCAATATATGAGTGTTCTTGATCCTATCTTGCAAGTCTATAGTCACCTATTATGTGTTATGATCCGTTAACCCCGAAGTGACAATAATCGGGATACTTACCGGTCATGACCGTAGTTTGAGGAGTTCATGCATTCACTATGTGTTAATGCTTTGTTCCGATTCTCTATTAAAAGGAGGCCTTAATATCCCTTAGTTTCTGTCAGGACCCCGCTGCCACGGGAGGGTAGGACAAAATATGTCATGCAAGTTCTTTTCCATAAGCACGTATGACTATGTTCGGAATACATGGCTACATTATATCAATGAACATGAGCTAGTTCTGTGTCACCCTAGGTTATGACTGTTACATGATGAACCGCATTCGGCATAACTCTCCATCACCGATCCATTGCCTACGAGCTTTCCATATATTGTGCTTTGCTTATTTACTTTTCCGTTCCTATTGCTATCATCACTTCAAAATACCAAAAACATTACTTTTATTACTTTTACCTTTTGTTACCGTTATCACTACTATCATATTACTTTGCTACTAAACACTTTGCTGCAGATATTAAGTTTCCAGGTGTGGTTGAATTGACAACTCAGTTGCTAATACTTGAGAATATTCTTTGGCTCCCCTTGTGTCGAATCAATAAATTTGGGTTGAATACTCTACCCTCGAAAACTGTTGCGATCCCCTATACTTGTTGGTTATCAAGACCATTTTCTGGCGCCGTTGCCAGGGAGCATAACTCTATTCTTTGAGTCACATGGGATATATATCTTCTTATCATTATGAAGAACTTGAGAGATCCCAAGACCAAGATCTATCCCTCAACTACGAGGGGAGGTAAGGAACTGCCATGTAGCTCTGCACTTGATTCACCTTCTGTTTTGAGTAAGCTTGCGACACCTACACCTGCTTCTGCTATTCGTTCTGATATGTCGCATGTTATTGATGATGCCACTTATTCTATGCATGATACTTATGATGAAACTACCTCTATGCCCGATACTACTATGCCACTTAGTGCTTTTCTTGATGAACAACTTCCTAGGGCTAGAGAAACTGAAAATATTGAATCTGATGATACTGATGAAAGTGATGATGAAGAACCACTTGCAATTCCTAAGGGTTATGTATTTGATCAAGATGCTTCTTTAGCCATTTTAGCTTGTAGAAATAGAACTGAACTTAAAAAATTATTAGCTAAATGGAGTAAGCAATCCCTAAATGATAGAATGAAACCTGACCCTGCTTTTGCTACTTCACCTATCTTTGTTACTGATAAGGATTATGAATTCTTGATCGTGATATAATTACTTTGGTTGAATCTGATCCTTTTCAGGGTTATGAATCTGAAACTGTTGTGGCACATCTTACTAAATTGAATGATATAGCGACCCTGTTCACTAAAGATGAGAGAACTTGCTACTTTTATATCCTTAAAATATTTCCGTTCTCATTAAAGGGTGATGCTAAGATATGGTTTAATTCTCTTGATCTTGGTTGTGTGCGTAGTCCGCAGGATATGATTTATTACTTCTCTGCTAAATATTTCCCTGCTCATAAGAAACAAGCTGTGTTAAGGGATATATATAATTTTGTGCAAATTGAAGAAAAGAGTCTCCCACAAGCTTGGGGGAGGCTTCTCCAATTACTTAATGCTTTGCCTGATCATCCTCTTAAGAATAATGAAATACTTGATATCTTTTATAATGGACTAACCGATGCCTCCAGAGATTTCCTGGATAGTTGTGCTGGTTCTGTTTTCAGGGAAAGGACGCCGGATGAAGCTGAAATTCTATTGAATAATATGTTGACAAATGAAAATAATTGGACACCACCGGAGCGAATTCCTGAGCCTATTCCTAAACCAACTCTGCAGAAGAGGGGTATTCTATTTCTCAGTCCTGAAGATATGCAAGAGGCAAAGAAATCTATGGAAGAAAAGGGTATTAAAGCTGAAGATGTTAAGAATTTACCTCCTATTGAAGAAATACATGGTCTTAATTTACCGCCTATTGAAGAAACATATAATCTTAATCCTTTACCTATTGAAGAAACTCATGGTCTTAATTTACCACCTGTTGAAGAAACATATAATCTTAATCCTTTACCTATTGAAGAAACTCATGGTCTTGATAACCCGACACAGGTAGTAAAGGTAAATTATCTCTGTAGATATGATAAAGCTGTAATCCAATTTACTAAATTTGCTAGCCCATGCTTAGATGAGTTTGATAAATTTATGGCTAAGCAAGAAGACTTTAATGCATATTTTGGTAGACAATTGAAATACAATTCAAATATGCTTGGACACTTGGGTGATTATATGGCCAATGTTAAAGGTGAACTTAAACTTATTAGTTAACATGCTTCTATGGTTACCACTCAAGTAGAACAAGTACTTAAAGCTCAGAATGATTTGCTCAATGAATTGAACAATAAGAATAATGATAATGCTGTTAGAGTTATGACTAGAGGTGGTAGAATGACTCAGGAACCTTTGTGTCCTGAAGGCCATCCTAAAAGAATTGAGCAAGATTCTCAGAGAAATAATATAGATGCACCTAGTTCTTCTATAAAGAAGAAAAAGAAAAATGATAGGACTTTGCATGCTTCTAGTGATCCTATTGTTGAAACACCTGAGAACCCGAATGATATTTCTATTTTTGATGCTGAAACTCAATCTGGTAATGAACCTGAAACTAGTGATAATGTTCATGATGATGCTCAACCTAGTAATGATAATGATATAGAAATTGAACCTGCTGTTGATCTTGATAACCCACAACCAAAGAATCAACGTTATGATAAGAAAGATTTTGTTGCTAGGAAACACGGTAAAGAAAGAGAGCCATGGGTTCAGAAACCCATGCCCTTTCCTCCTAAATCATCCAAGAAAAAGGATGATGAGGATTTTGAGCGCTTTGCTGAAATGATTAGACCTATCTTTTTACGTATGCGATTAACTGATATGCTCAAAACCAATCCTTATGCTAAGTATATGAAATATATTATTACAAATAAGAGAAAGATACCGGAAGCTGAAATTTCCACCATGCTTGCTAATTATACTTTTAAGGGTGCAATACCAAAGAAACTTGGAGATCCAAGAGTACCCACTATACCATGCTCCATTAAAAGAAACTATGTTCAAACTGCTTTATGTGATCTTGGAGCCGGTGTTAGCGTTATGCCTCTCTCTTTATATCGTAGACTTGATTTGAATAAGTTGACACCTACTGAAATATCTTTGCAAATGGCTGATAAATCAACTGCTATACCTGTCGGTATTTGTGAGGATGTGCCTGTTATAGTTGCAAACGTTACTATTTTAACAGACTTTGTTATTCTTGATATTCTCGAGGACGATAGTATGTCTATTATTATTGGAAGACCCTTTTTGAATACTGCAGGGGCTGTTATTGATTGCACTAAAGGCAATGTCACTTTTCATGTTACTGGTAATGAGCATACGGTACACTTTCCGAGGAAACAACCTCAAGTTCATAGTATCAACTCTATTGGAAAAATTCCATCGATTATATTTGGAGGTTTTGAATTTCCTCTTCCTACTGTCAAGAAGAAATATGATATTCTTATTATTGGGGATGTGCATATCCCCGTTGAGGTAACATAGTGTTATTCGAAATTTCTCTGGTTCCATGTTATTCGGAATGAGTTCGTTAACAAGACTTGATCAACCTTGTTAGTGGATTCCTTTTGATGATCATGAGATGGATGAAACTAGAAGGCACAACCTTCTGTACCCGACTTTTACTTTCTGTTATTTATATTAAATAAAATAAAAATAAATATTTTTCTGTCTGTTATCTGATTATCCGTGCAATATAAAAATACCTCAAAACTAAAAGTTCTCCAAATGCCCTGAAAATTAAATATGATTTTGTCTAGAATATTTGAGGATTTATGGAACAAAGAACACACCAGGGGGCCAACCACCTTGCCACGAGGGTGGAGGGCGCGCCCCCTTGCCTCATGGGCCCATGGTGGCCCTCCTCCACTTATTCTTGCACCCATACACTCCTTCTTCCTCCCCCAAACACGAAAAACCAGCTCAAACCCGAGTCCAAGCTCGTTTTGCTGCCATTTTCAATCTCCTTGCTCAAAGCACCTCTCACAAAACTGCTTGGGGAGATTGTTCCTTGGTATGTGACTCCTCCATTGGTCCAATTAGTTTTTTCTAGTGCTTTATTCATTGCAAATTTGTGTTGCTTAGGTGACCCTGTTCTTGAGCTTGCATGTCAAATTTATATGGTCAAAAGTAGTTTTGATGCATGATGTAGGCCCTAGGCACTTGAAGGAGTAGTTGCTATCAATATTATTGAGTTTGGTTTACTTTTATTTTGAAGTTACTAAATTTTTTAGAATTTTTCAGAAAATGAGGAGAAGACTTTTGAGGGGATCATTGAGCCAAAGCTCGAAGGAAAAGGAACCAAAGCCTAAGTATAATATGCCTCGCACTGCGGAGGTTCGGGCGTGTGAATGGCCTTTCGAGGATTTCTTGAGAGCAGCCGGGATTTATGAAGATTTTCATGAATTGGCTCAGACTGCAGGCCTTACCGCTTTCCTCCACGACCAATGCGATCAGTATCTCTTGCTCACAAATACCTTTGTGCAAAACATTCATTTCCATTCTAGGAACTCACCACCTACGGTGGAGTTTCATTTATATGATGAGCATAAGGAGACATCACTTTATGTTTTTTATCAGATCTGTTTAGTCCCTTTTGGGGGCAAGACAGAAGAACCACATTGTGATGATGTGGAGGGATTTATTGACACTATCACTGTAGGGGAAAACAAGGAAGGTTTCCGATGCACGAATCACTAGCATACATTTCCCTGTTTTTCGCTACTTTGCATTATTTGCTAGTCGTTGCTTAATTGGTCGCGGAAACTGTGGAAACCTGAGTATCCTTGATATTATTATTTTGCACCATGGTTTATACGATGATAACTCTTTTAGTATGGGCAGAATTGTTGCCAAACGGTTAAGTCTGAACCGTACCAAGGGCCCCATCTTTGGAGGCATCTATGCTACACACCTAGCTGTACATTTTAACATACCTATTAGGCATTATGAGAAGGAAGAAAAAGTGTTGCTTCGTGTTTATCTAGATTATAAAAGTATGGTGGCACATGATTTTATTGTTAAGAATATGGAAGGAGAGCTTAAATATCAATTGTTCTTTAATAAACATCATCCTAGGACTATTACCTTGCCTGCTCCTTCTTTGTTTGATTTGACTGTAGGCACATACCTTGTTCCGTTGATGGCTATCCACGCCTACCGGAACCCTGCACCAGCTGAGGAGCAAGAGGCGGAACCACAATTTGATCCTTCATGGCAGTCTAATTACTAGTGGGATCCGGAGATGATTGTCAGCCAGTGGCAATCTGAGCCTTCTTCTTCCTCATCATAGTACGACCCCAACTATTATTATGGATATCCGCCAGGCCAGCCGTGGCCATAGACCAACTTAGTCCAAAAGCCTAAGCTTGGGGGAGTATGTATTTCCCACCGACTTTACATTTATGTTCACACACTCATTGCTAAATCTCGGTGCTCATACTTTTTCATTGTGTCATCCATGCTAGTTTATTTTCCTTTTTATGCTTTCTTCTTGTGTGTTTAATAAACCTTAAGAAAAACCCAAAAAATTTAGTTGTAGCTTTTAATTAGTTCACTTTCCATGCTTGTAGTAGTAATTAAAAAGAAAACCCAAAAATATTTCATGTTCTTCTTTTGCTTGTTGGGAGCTTTCACGTGTAAATAGTTTTATTTCTTTTCTTTTCTTTGGGGGTCGATAGGAGAAGACCATTATTAAATTGTTGAAGTGGCTCTTATATGCATTATTGTTGATCTGACAAAAGAGCCCATATTGCCTTGTCTTCTCCTATTTATTGAATGTTTGCAGATTCTAGCTTAGTCCAATGCACGTGCACTATTATTATTATTCACACTATTCGGTCGTGCAAGTGAAAGGCAATTATGATGATATATGATGGACTGACTCAGATGAGAAAAGCTGGTATGAACTCGACCTCTTTTGTTTTTGTAAATATGATCAGTTCATCGTTCCTGATTCAGCCTATTATGAATAAACATGTTTGCAATGACAATTAGAGATCATAGTTTCTTGTGCCATGCTTGATTAGCTATGAGTTATAATGGTTTACCTTGCGTGCCAACATGCTATTGAGATGGTTATGATGTGGTATGATAGGGTGGCATCCTCCTCTGAATGATTTAAGTGACTTGACTTGGCACATGTTCACGCATGTAGTTGAAACAAAATCAACATAGCCTTCACGATATTTATGTTCATGATGGATTATATCCTACTCATGCTTGCATTTGATGTTGATTAATTTTAATGCATGTTCATGACTGTTGTCGCTCTCTAGCTGGTCGCTTCCCAGTCTTTTGCTAGCCTTCACCTGTACTAAGCGGGAATATTGCTTGTGCATCCAAACTCCATAAACCCCAAAGTTGTTCCACATGAGTCCACTATACCTACCTATTTACGGTATCTACCTGTCATTCCAAGTAAATTTGTATGTGCCAAACTCTAAACCTTCAAATAAATATCCTGTTTTGTACGCTCGAATGGCTCATGTATCAACTAGGGTTGTCTGTATCTTCCATGTTAGGCGGGTTATTCTCAAGAGGAGTGGACTCCGCTCCTCACTCACGAGATAAATGGCTGGTCACCGGGATGCCCAGTCCCATGCTTTATGCAAACTAAATCAAAATAATTGCAAACAAAACTCCCCCTGGGACTCTTGTTAGTTGGAGGCACTCGTTGTTTCGAGCAAGCCATGGATTGATGCTTGTGGTGGAAGGGGGAGTATAAACTTTACCATTCTGTTTGGGAACCACCTATAATGTGTGTAGCACGGAAGATATCGCCATCTCTTGGTTGTTATGTTGACAATGAAAGTATACTGCTCAAAATATTATTCACCTCTTTTTCAAAGCCGAGCTCTGGCACCTCTACAAATACCTGCTTCCCTCTGCGAAGGGCCTATCTATTTACTTTTATGCTGAGTCATCATCCTCTTATGAAAAAGCACCAGTTGGAGAGCACTGCTGTCACTTGCATTCATTACTGTTAGTTTACATTGAGTATGACTTGATTGGATCTCTTTTACTATGAATTACAATGTCTAGTCAGTCCTTGGTCTTTAAAGGTGCTCTGCATTTATGTTTTGCGGTCTCAGAAAGGGCTAGCAAGATACCACCCTATTATATCATATTATGATTGTTTTGAGAAAGTGTTGTCATCTGAGTTTTATTATTATGGCTCGCTAGTTGATTATGCTATTGATATGAGTAAACTTGAGACCTATGCGTTATTGCGAATGGGGTTAGTTATAATCTTTGCTGAAAACTTGGATGCTGGCTTTACATATTTACAACAACAAGAGCAAATAGAGTTTCTAACAGTTTTTCTTTATCACTTTCAGTTTGTCAACTGAATTGCTTGAGGACAAGCAAAGGTTTAAGCTTGGGGAGTTGATACGTCCCCAACGTATCTACTTTTCCAAACACTTTTGCCCTTGATTTGGACTCTAACTTGCATGATTTGAATGGAACTAACCCGGACTGACGTTGTTTTCAGCAGAACTACCATGGTGTTATTTATGTGCAGGAGCAAACGTTCTCGGAATGACCTGAAACTTCACGGAGACACTTTTCAGAAAATAAGAAAAATACCTACCAAAGATGAAGGCCAGGGGGCCCACCGTCTTTCCACGAGGGTGGGGGCGCACCTGCTCCCCTAGGGCGCGCCCCCTACCTCGTGGGCCCCCTGTTGCCTCTCTGACTCCAACTCCACCTCCATATATTGAGTTTCGATGAGAAAAAAATTAGAGAGAAGAAATCATCGCGTTTTACGATACGGAGCCGCCGCCTAGCCCTAAAACCTCTCAGGAGGGCTGATCTGGAGTCCGTTCAGGGCTCCGGAGAGGGGAATCCGTCGCCATCGTCATCATCAACCATCCTCCATCACCAATTTCATGATGCTCACCGTCGTGCATGAGTAATTCCATCGTAGGCTTGCTGGACGGTGATGGGTTGGATGGGATCTATCATGTAATCGAGTTAGTTTTGTTAGGGTTTGATCCCGTGTCCACTATGTTCTGAGATTGATGTTTCTATGACTTTGCTATGCTTAATGTTTGTCACTAGGGCCTGAGTGCCATGATTTTAGATCTGAACCTATTATGTTTTCATCAATATATGAGTGTTCTTGATCCTATCTTGCAAGTCTATAGTCACCTATTATGTGTTATGATCCATTAACCCCGAAGTGATAATAATCGGGATACTTACCGGTGATGACCGTAGTTTGAGGAGTTCATGTATTCACTGTGTGTTAATGCTTTGTTCCGGTTCTCCATTAAAAGGAGGCCTTAATATCCCTTAGTTTCCGTAAGGACCCAGCTGCCACGGGAGGGTAGGACAAAAGATGTCATGCAAGTTCTTTTCCATAAGCACGCATGACTATGTTCAGAATACATGACTACATTATATCAATGAACTGGAGCTAGTTCTGTGTCACCCTAGGTTATGACTGTTACATGATGAACCGCATCCGGCATAATTCTCCATCACCGACCCATTGCCTACGAGCTTTCCATATATTGTGCTTTGCTTATTTACTTTTCCATTGCTATTGCTATCATCACTACAAAATACCAAAAACATTACATTTATTACGGTTACCTTTTGTTACCGTTATCACTACTATCATATTACTTCGCTACTAAATACTTTGCTGCAGATATTAAGTTTCCAGGTGTGGTTGCATTGACAACTCAGCTACTAATACTTGAGAATATTCTTTGGCTCCCCTTGTATCGAATCAATAAATTTGGGTTGAATACTCTACCCTTGAAAACTGTTGTGACCCCCTATACTTGTGGGTTATCAAGGTGCCAATGATACCAGTGCAGATGACGCAACTGAGCTCAAGTGGGAGCTCGATGAAGATCGTGTTCGTTGTGTTGTTTCGTTTCCAGTTGATCAGTAGTGGAGCCCAGTCGGGACGATCGGGATTCTAGCATTTGGGGTTGTCTTTCTTTTATTTGGTTCCATAGTTGGACCTTGATTGTATTATGGATGATGTATGTTGTATTTATGTATTGTGTGAAGTGGCGATTGTAAGCCAACTCTTTATCCCTTTCTTATTCAGTACATGGGATGTGTAAAGATTACCCCTCTTGCGACATACCTACCATGCGGTTATGCCTCTAAGTCGTGCTCCGACACGTGGGAGATATAGCCGCATCGTGGGTGTTACAAGTTGGTATCAGAGCCATCCCCGACTTAGGAGCCCCTGCTTGATCGAACCACTGACGTTGTTGAGTCTAGAACAAAATGTTTCGAGTCTTAGGATTATATATATCGGAGAGTAGGATTATTTTTACTCCTCGGTCCCTTCGTCGCTCTGGTGAGGCCTCTTGACGTAGAGTTTTGACTCTTCTCTCCTTAAATTTCATGATTTTTTTAGGCTCACGCGGGTATCTTGGAATCGCTCCGATGGTTTTGTGACGAGAACATTGTTCTTGGTGCCTCCTGACATTTAGGGGTTGTGGCAGTGTCCCGGGGAGTTGAGCTCCGAGGTGTTGTCATCACAATTTTATCGTTGTAATTCTGGAATACCTGAGTTCGCCGACACCGAAAATCTCTTATATGAAGTTGTTGGTGAGATAACCTCGACGCCACCCAGTACTGGGGCGGGAGTTCGGAAGTATTGCCATAACTCGTATAACGGATGCTTTTCGAGGTTGAGGTAAATGATTTCCAAAGGTTTCTTGGTTATGTGTTGAAGGATGGATACAGCTGGATGTAGGTATTGTTAGTTTGGGTGAGATATTATGCTTCCCTTGTATACCCAACACCTGAGTGCATAACCAGAAAGTTTTGGGAGTTTATAAGTGGGAATTCAAGTAGCTCCTAGGATATCTTTTCGACAGATGTATGCTATGAAATTGGGGTACGACGTCTAGTGGTCCGCCTATCCACGGTTGGTTTTACAGTGGTCTCGTTGTGTTTTAAAGAGTCCTTGGCTATGCTGACTCGGGGACGCTTCGTATGTCATGTGCACTTCCTTGTACATGATGGTGCTATACGATCGCTGTGTCTTAAACCTCTATCATATGTTTGTTCCGGCTTATTTTGCAAGCCAATCCTTCGTTTTGTTTTGAGTTGTGGTATTCGAGTTGCTTCAGTGTCAAGTGTTGATTACCTTTCCTAAGCTATTTTCTGATACTTCTGTGTGAATACCAATCCTTCTTGATAATCGGGATTGTCATGTCAATCCTTTTTCAACCGGTGCGTTTCTCTTCAAGTGGATCTGATCATTTCAACATCCGCAAGATCAATTATCAGTTATCTCAACGATGCTTATTTCATCTGTCCCAAGCTGACTTTGTTTTCCCGCCCTCCCACCCTTTTCCTTCAAGGATTCGGATTTCTTAATCAACTATCATGTTATTGATGTGAAGTTTCTTCATTCTTTTCCTTCAAAGTTCTTACCCGTTGATTCTCATGAAGATGCTAAGGAAGCTTCAAGCTTATTATTCTTCGTTCTCTTTTCTTCTCCGGTGGATTTAGTTCAAGCTTTGTCAATCATATCTTTTCCTCGTTTTAATGTTTTCTCATGCCGGTGCACCTCTTAATCATTCCCTGCTTGCTATTCAATTGTTCCGGAGTGCTGAAGATATCTCGAAGATTCGTGTTTCCACTCTGTATTCATTCAAGCTCTTTGCAGTTTGTTATCTCATACAAGCTATTTAATTCAACCGGTGCAATCTCTCTTTGAAATTGTTCAACGGTGTTTCTTTTGAGTGGGCCCTAACCCACAGGTCTTTTCCCAGGATCTTACCCGACCCTTCTAATTTATCCGGAGTGATTCCCAATTTCTTTTCAAAGTATGACATAAGTTTGAATTGTCATCAGTCATATTTCTTTCTCCAAGAGCTTTCAAATTCTTTTCATTGTTGGCTCAACCTCTTCACTTTTCATTCTCCTGGAGTATCTCAACAATTCATGGTGGTGTTTCTCATTGTCATTCTCAACATTTGAAGACCTAAGAAGATTTTTCTCTCTCAATCTTGTCCATTCTCTCGAAGATTCATGATTCTAGCTTGATGCCATCCTCTCATAATTGTTTTCGATTGTGAGAATTCTTTTCAGCCATCCAGAACATTGCATGAGTTGTTTCTATTTCTTTCCTCTGAAGGCCATCTTCTCAAATATTATTCATTCCAGCTTTCAGCTCTCATTCTACAAATCTTACCGGTGCATCGTTCAAATACCCTCTAATCAGTTCATGATCTCTTCGTTCATTTGTATCTATATTCTCTCAAGTATCTTCATTCATTTTCTAATTCTTCCCGGTGTTTCGCTATCTTTTCTTTATTAAATTCTTATGGTGGTTCTTCCAAGATTCTTCTTCCTTCGTTTATCATATCAATTTATTCGTTGTTTCAATCCTACCGGTGGTTCGCTGAAGACCTTCCCAAGTTGGCGCTATATCTATCTTAATCCTTTCTACGAGAATAAGTAGTATGCCAAATCTGTTGCTTGTCATCAATTTAAATTGGTGAAGGATACGCATAATGTAATTCTTATTATTGTTTCATCCAAGTGATCTAGTTTTCTCTTTCTAGAGTTGTTCATCAGGTCTCATTTCTCGATTCGAGATCCTTCATCTTTTCTTTCCGGAGTTCCAAGTTTTTCTCGGTTATATCATCGCGAAGCTCCATCTAAATCATTGCAAGGCTTCACCTTGTGTTTTCAACCTCTCTTTCTTTTATCATCCTTATTACCACAGTTCTTCATGGTGGCTACATGTTGGTTCATCAATGATTTAATTCCTTCTCGAAGTGTTCATCGAGATTCTTTTCAGAGGAGTTCAATTATTCTTCACCTTACATTCCGACGTGCAATTCTTTCATATCTCATATTTTGAGGTGGTGTTATGTCATTGGTGATAATTTTCCTTCGTGTTCATGATTGACAAGTTGTCTGGAATGACATATTTTAAACCCATCATGAGATCCTTTGAAACCCATCAATCTCTTCGTTGGAGTTATCTTATGTCATGTTTCACTTTAAGCTTTCCCTAAGGATCATGCTATTTATGGTGCTCATAAATGACCCAAGTTCCTCATTTATCCTCCCGATGAAATAAGTTTCTCGTCTCCTTGTTCATATCAATCCAATCTTTTGTTTCGTTAGTGGCAGATTTTCACCTCAAGAGTTCAGATGTTCTCCATAAGCCCATAACAAGCTTACTCTTTTCGTTGTTGGTTTTCCAACAACTCTGTTCAACCCTTCTCCTAAAGATGCTTTTTCAAGCTCATTTGACGTAGAAGATGTTGTTTTCTTCTCCATCTTGTTTAATTCCATTCTTTTATTCTTCCTCTCGGAGACATTGTGATATTGCTCTTTTCAATCATCATCTCGAATTGCAAGGATCATGTTATTTTTCGTTCTTATCCATTTAACCGAAGTGTTGTGGCTATCATTCCTCTTCTAACCGGAGTCTCATCCAAGTGCTTTCATTTTGCCAAGTTCATATTCTATGCCTTCCATTTCCAACCGGACTGTTGTCGTAATTGCTCCTTATCGTTCCTTGTACAACTCATTTCTACCGGAGTGCTTGCATGTACTTCTTGTCCATTGCAACCCTTTCTTATGTCTTTCACCCTACAAGGTTCTAGTAATGTTCCTTGTTCCTCTTTTCTAATGAAGTGTTTTCAACTTCGTTCATCTCCGTTATATTCTTTCTTTCAATTTGTTCAACCACGCAAGGTTCTTTGGTTTTACTCATTGGTCAAGGAAGCAACTTATTTTTTCCTCTTCCCCTTCCTCTTCCGTTTTCTCCGGTGCCATCCCTAGGATCTCGGGTCGAGATCCTCTTGTAGTGGTGGAGTGTTGTGACGCCCTGAGACCTTTGCGCCAGGTGTCTTCCAGTTATTCGCTATCTTTGCCATGTCATTTGCTTGCGTATTGCATCTTGCCATGTCATCATTTGCATTGCATCTTCATGTTCTAAAAACTTGCATTCGTCCGGGTTCCCCCAGTTCCGTCCGTTGTCCGTTCTGAGCCCAGACACACTTGCACGCGCCCGCGGCACGTCCAAAATATTAGTTTTTAAGTGGCCGGGAAAATGTTCTCGGAATGGGTTGAAAGTTGGCAGCGGTGTTGTTATTTTGTCAGTAGGCCGTCTGTCAAGTTTCATCGCATTCGGAGTCCGTTTGACGCCCCAACGGATAACTATAGCGACATTATAGTCGGTCAAATCGTCGGACGTTTTCGGTCTCCGGAAACAGTCGTCGGGTCTCTCTCTTCTCTTCTCTTGGCCCAAGGCTTTGTGCACAGCCCACTACCTACCGGCAAGCCCAATCTAACCTCTCTCGTCAGCCCGCGACCCTCCTCGCGCGCGCGTCCGAAAGCTGTCCCGGACCCGACCAGGGCAGTCGTCACCGTTGGGTCCGGATCATCCCCTAACATCAATAAAACATCTCCATTTTATTATTTGGACTCCCTAAGATTTTTATTTCGCGACCGTCCGATTCCAATCAAAGGGACCGAGGTAGCCCGTAACATAATCTGTGATGTATATATAGTCCACCCTTAGTCATTTGGACAAACCCTAAAATCTAGGGACTTTGTCTCGTCGAGCCGCCACCACCTAGCGCATCTTCTTTGGGATCCCATCACCCCAATCCAGCGCCTCCACTATTTTGTTTTCTTTTCCGATCCAATCTCCTCCGCCTCCACTCTCTTCCATCCAGCCGCCCGTCCCCGCAACAGAGCAAGCCGCGGCCACTCCTACACAGCCTCGTGCATGAGTGCCCAAGCCCTTGATCCAGTCCAGGAGTACGCCGTCGTGGATGCCATGGACTCACCCGTGCGCCTCCTCCCTCCATCGCGTCATCAGCGATACACGAGCTCGATCGGGAGAGGATCTCCCGATCATGGGCGCCTCTGCCTCATTTCTGACCATCGCCGATGCTGCCGGCGTCCACCACCCGGGGCACCAGCACCCGTGCGCCTCCTCGCTTCCTCCATCCATGGAGACGAGCTCCTTGAACCAAGGCCATGCCCCTGGTTCCTTCCCGATTCCTCGAGCTCTCTCTCTCTGTCGCTCAATCCCTTTCTGTTGTCTTGTCCTGCTGGATGTCATGGATGCACGAGCTCGGTCCTCGCTTGCTCGCGCCTTCATGTTCGACACTCGTCGCCTCTGACCAATAGCAGGGAACCGACGCCGCCCCTGAGCTCCACCCGCACCGTTGTTTCCTGGATCCGGCGCCGGCCAGCCGGATCCGACCCGTCTGCACCTCGCCGGCGTTCCCTGGAGCCCGTTGCCGGTCGAGTCCGCCGCTGCATCCTCTTCTTCCCCTGCGCTGCGTCCTCTTCTCCCCCCTGCATCAAGAGGAGCATAGTGCCGCGTTGCAGTCGCGTTGACCGCAGCCTCCCAAGGCCCATGCCAGATCCGGCCTCTCGAGTCGGCCCACTCCTACACTGAACCGGGCCAAAGCCCATGGGTGAGGCCACCCCTAGCACCTCCTTTTTTCTGTATGGTTTGGGCCATGCAGTTTCAGCCCGATAAGTTTTTTTCCTGGTTTAGATGATTTGTCTAATTTTTTTTAGAGAGCGCTGTTCTGTAGAAAACCCCCCAAGCATTATGCATTTCATAACTCACAAACGGTGCATCATATTAAAACAAATTATATATGTAAAATGCTTAGAATTTTGTGTAGATTAATAGTATGCAACTTTCATCCATGTTTAAAATGTTTAAAATGCTGTTTGTATAAATTTGCTCCAATGCCATGTTAAAATGTTTTATTTCATAACTAAATAACCGTAACTCTGTTTTTAATAAACTTTATATGTAAATGGGGTGAAGAAATGCCTAGTTTAACATGGTGCACTTTTCTTACATGTTTAACAACTCTAAAATATTGTTTAGGGCAGAACAGTACCAACTTTGAAATATGCATATGAGGATTTACAAGAATTTTTGTTCGTTGTTTCCGGCCTCATTCAAACTTCCCTAGGTAGGTAGTTTTGTTATGCTTCACCTCTTGCCATGCTAACCAACATTTAATATTGTTGAGTTATTAAACAGGAGAGAACTAAATAATTATTGTGGTGTCGTCAATATGCAACTCGTTGCATATTGAGCTCCACTTAATTTGTAGGATTGTTTGTGCATTTTTGCCATGCCATGTTTCTTTAAACCGGACATGCATCATACTGGGTTGCTCATCATGCCATGTTTATGTGATGGTTGTTTACCATGTTGTTTGCTTCTTTCCGGTGTTGCTTCTTCTGGTTAGTTCCGATAACGTTGCGTTTGTGAGGATTCATTCGACTAAGTCTGTTGCTTTTCTAAGTGTTGGTCCGAACCTGTCAGCCGCCAGTGGCCACCAAGGGCAACTCTGGGCTGGCCTACCAGAAGTTTGGACAATCTGGTGTTTCCCTGAGAACGAGTTATGTGCAGCTCCTATCAGGATGCCGGCACATCGGGCGGCTTTGCTAGTCTTGTTTTACCATTGTCGAAATGTCTTGTAACCGGGATTCCGAGTCAGATCGGGTCTTCCTGGGAGAAGCAATATCCTTCGTTGACCGTGAGAGCTTGTGATGGGCTAAGTTGGGACACCCGTGCAGGGTTTTGAACTTTTGAAAGCCGTGCCCGCGGTTATGGGCAGATGGGAATTTGTTAATATCCGATTGTAGAGAAGTTGACACTTAACTTAATTAAAATGCATCAACCACGTGTGTAGCCGTGATGGTCTCTTTCCGGCGGAGTCCAGGAAGTGAACACGGTTCTTGTGTTATGCTGGAACGTAAGTAGTTTCGGGATCACTTCTTGATCACTTCTAGTTCACGACCGTGCTTTGCTTCTCTTCTCGCTCTTATTTGCGCATGTTAACCACCATATATGCTTAGTGCTTCCTGCAGCTCCACCTCATTACCCTATCCTACCCATAAGCTTAAATAGTCTTGATCTCGCGGGTGTGAGATTGCTGAGTCCTTGTGGCTCATAGATACTTCCAAACAGTTGCAGGTGCCGATGATACCAGTGCAGATGACGCAACTGAGCTCAAGTGGGAGCTCGATGAAGATCGTGTTTGTTGTGTTGTTTCGTTTCCAGTTGATCAGTAGTGGAGCCCAGTCGGGACAATCAGGGATCTAGCACTTGGGGTTGACTTTCTTTTATTTGGTTCCATAGTCGGACCTTGATTGTATTATGGATTATGTATGTTGTATTTATGTATTGTGTGAAGTGGCGATTGTGGCCAACTCTTTATCCCTTTCTTATTCAGTACATGGGATGTGTAAAGATTACCCCCCCTTGCGACATACCTACCACGCGGTTATGCCTCTAAGTCGTGCTGTGATAGTGGGGGATATAGCCGCATCATGGGTGTTACACTTGCACTACACGGTGTTTGAAAAACGGATGACCAAGACACAGTCTTTCAGAAGCATTAACTCTAACCCTGGGTAGACCGTACCAACCTAAATCCCCTACATCTGCTAGTCTACCACTTGAAGAGGTCATGCAACTTACTCCACTATGCCAGAGCCCATAATGGCTTGTGGCTACACACGGAAGTTACTAGCATGAATAATTTGATGATCCCTTTGATCCTGGGTGGCGGACCATAGGATGATCACACGGGTAATCCGGGATATCCTAGGACAACACTGGATTCTGCAGTTGCCCACAAGCAATCCACCCAGATGTGTATTAAAGTTGCCACCTTAAGTTGAACCATTAATTAACAACTCACATCTGTCATGGATACTCTCAAACCCAATCCACGTCTACGAGCATAGCATAGCAGTATAAACATAACATAGAAGTGACTCCCAAGGGTTTGATAATAAAACAGGTAATAGGTTCTACCTCATCATCTACTTCCCAAACCCACATGTTAAGGGATCCTACTCATGCAGTGTGTGAGGGTTGAAACTAATGCATAAAAACTAGGTAATAAAGGGGTATGATCAAAGTGTTTCTTTCCTTGCTGATGATCCGCAAAACCTAAAGACTCGTAGTAGCATGCTTCGCACTCCGGGTGTTCTATCGCAAACAAACAATAGCATACATAAGCAATCAAGCAAAGATGCACGGGTAAAACTCAAATAAACAGATCTAACTAGAAATTTCAACTGAAGAACTCCGGTTTGCAAAAAGAAACAAATCAAACGGAGCAACGAAACTCAAACTACGAAAGAAACAAGATCTGATTACTAATCTGGACTAAAGTCAAATTTTATAGAACCAAAATCTTGTTCAAGTTGGTTAAACATAAAGAGGGCTTCGAGACGAAGATCTAGGTGCTTGTTTCACCTGATTCGGATAAACGAGCGAAAAGTTATACTAGATTGAAGATTAGGGCAGAAATCACGATCGAAAATAATCGCGGAAAAACCCTGGAAAAAGAAAAGTTATGAACAGGCTAACGAACGAACGTTCGCTGTCTGCGGCTAACGGGTGAACGGCGTTCGTTAAAACGAATGTACGGACAAACATCCGCTATTTAACTAAACCAAGAAAAACCGAATAGAAACCGATCTAGTAAAAAAACAACTAGGGTTTTAAAAACCGAACGGTTTTCTTGTGAAAACCGGCGGCGGCGGCGCTCTAGGGTTTCGGGGGTGGGGCACGGCTTGGGCTGGGGCTCGGGTCGCAGGGTCCCGGTTTATAATGCCCCCGGCCGGAGGTTTCTGGCTCGGGTACGACCCGATTAGTCGGTTACTTTAAAAAAATCCTGACGTAGAAAAACAATTAAAAGAAATACTAAACGGACTCCAAAAATCCTGAAATAAATTTTCACGATCCTCTAATAATATTGCAGACAAAGTGAACATTTATTTGGACCTCTAATGCAATTGTGAAAAAAACATTTTTTTCCTAATTCAAATAAAATTGCAATAAGATCCAAATAAAAACCTTAATTGATTTTAATATTTTTTCTCCAATATTCATTTTATTTTGGAGAAGTCATATTATCTCCTCTCATATACTTTATTATGGAATATTTTTGGAGAGAAAAATAATTAAAACCAAATGATCCTCTTTTCAAAATTTCAGAACACTCAAATATGAAAATATCGAAATTCCCAACTCTCTCCACGGGTCCTTGAGTTGCTTAGAATTTCAAGGATTCGCGAGACAAAAATGCAATGAAATATGTTATGCATGAATGACTTGTGTATAACATTCCAAATTGAAAATTTGGGATGTTACATTATGACACGCTTCATCATTGTCATATTGCCTTGCATTATCATGTAGTTGACATCGTATTTGTGGAAAAGCCACCATGCATAATTTATCATACATGTCACTCTTGATTCATTGCCCTTCCCGGTACACTGCCGGAGGCGTTCATATAGAGTCATATTTTGTTCTAGTATCGAGTTGTAATCATTGAGTTGTAAATAAATAGAAGTGTGATGATGATCATTAATAGAGCATTGTCCCAAATAAAAAAAGGGGTGGAAAGGCCAAAAAAGGCCCAAAAAGAAGAGACACAAAAAGGGACAATGCTACTATGCTTTTTTCCACACTTGTGCTTCAAAGTAGCACCATGATCTTTATGATAGAGAGTCGCTTGTTTGTCACTTTCATATACTAGTGGGAATTTTTCATTATAGAACTTGGCTTGTATATTCCGACAATGGGCTTCCTCAAATGCCCTAGGTCTTCATCAGCAAGCAAGTTGGATGCACACACACTTAGTTTATTTTGTTGAGCTTTCATACATTTATAGCTCTAGTGCATCCGTTGCATGGCAATCCCTACTCCTTGCATTGACATCAATTGATGGGCATCTCCCTAGCCCATTGATTAGCCGCGTCGACATGAGACTTTCTCCTTTTTTGTCTTCTCCACATAACCCCCATCTTCATATTCTATTCCACCCATAGTGCTATATCCATGGCTCACGCTCATGTATTGCGTGAAAATTGAAAAAAGTTTGAGATTACTAAAGTATGAAACAATTGATTCGGTTGTCATCGGGGTTGTGCATGATGAGATCATTCTTGTGTGACAAAATGGAGCATGACCAAACTATATGATTTTGTAGGGATGAACTTTTTTGGCCATGTTATTTTGGGAAGACATGATTGCTTAGTTAGTATGCTTGAAGTATTATTATTTTTATGTCAATATTAAACTTTTGTCTTGAATCTCTCGGATCTAAATATTCATGCCACAATAAATAAGATTACATTGAGAATTACGCTAGGTAGCATTCCACATCAAAAATTCTGTTTTTATCATTTACCTACTCAAGGACAAGCAGGAATTAAGCTTGGGGATGCTTGATACGTCTCCAACACATCTATAATTTTTGATTATTCCATGCTATTATATTATCTGTTTTGGATGTTTAATGGGCTTTGTTATACACCTACTAACCCAAGGCCCAGTGCAAATTGTTTGTTTTTTGCCTATTTTAGTGTTTCGCAGAAAAGGAATATCAAACGGAATCCAAACGGAATGAAACCTTCGGGATTTTGGAACAAACGTGATCCAGGGGACTTGGAGTAGATGTCGTGGTTCTAAGCCTGACAGTAGAGTGGGGGTAGGTATGGAGAGGCAAGGTCCTAGCTATGGATGGTTGTAAGCACAAAGGATGTACGAGTTCAGGCCCTTCTCGGAAGAAGTAACAGCCCTACGTCTCGGAGCCCGGAGGTGGTCGAGTGGATTATGAGTATATGAGCTACAAAGTGCCGAACCCTTCTGCCTGTGGAGGGGGGTGGCTTATATAGAGTGCGCCAGGACCCCAGCCAGCCCACGTAGGAGAGGGTTTAAGGTGAGTTAAGTCTGGGGCGTTACTGGTAACACCCCACATAAAGTGCCTTTACTATCATAAAGTCTACTTGATTACAGGCCATTGCAGTGCAGAGTGCCTCTTGACCTCCTGGTGGTCGAGTGAGTCTTCGTGGTCGAGTCCTTCAGGCTAGTCGAGTGAATCCTAGTTGGTCGACTGGAAGGCGACCTCCTCTAAGGATGTCCTGGGGTAAGTTACTTGGATCAGGTCCATGACCCTACCCTAGGTACATAACCCCATCATTATCCCCCGAATGGATTGAGGCTTCGAGTGAAGAAGGAGTTGATGTCGTTTCCGATTAACTTTTGCGCTCCGGTTGTGCGTTGTTCTGGACCAAAGAATCTCTTCGTCGACAGGAAGCAACTTGCCTTCAGTCGACTCGATCCATTCTGTTTTTGCGTCGAGTGATCTTTCAGGCTTCGACGATCTCCGAGCGACGGATCGCCGGAAACACCGCGCTTGACAGACTGATTTGCTGTTCGCGGATTCCGCGGGATGCGAAATTTGGGGACGCGCGCGAAACGGGGCGGACCGCGGCGTTCGGATGGGACGGGGCATGGACGCCTCGATCTCCGCGCCGCCTTTTTCGCCATGTATCCCGTCTGCATAACTGCTCCAGATATGATTAGATCGACCGGGCCCACCTGTCATCCACTCGGAAGGGACCTTATAAATGTGCCCGGCGAGGATTTCTATGCTGCGCCTTAGCATTCTCCCCCTCTCTCTGCTTCCTTCCTCCCTGCTCAGCGTGCTCGCTCTCGCCCCCGCACCACTTCCCTTCGCGCATCTCGCCGGCGACCATGGCCAAGGAGAAGACGGCGGCGCTGGAGCATGCAAAGAAGGCGTCGGCATCGGAGAAGGCGAAGGGGAGATCCACCAGCCGCGGAGGGTCCTCGTCCAGATCCCGCCTGCCGAAGGGCTGGGTCCAAGGAGACTGGATCCAGTCGACCATCACGGAGAATGACCTCCTCGACATGGCCAACGAGGGCTTGATCCCCCACGGAGCTGCGAGGCTTCTGGGGAAGGAGTGGCAGCCCCAGCCAGAAGAGGGTGAGTGTGTGCTTTTGGCCACCCATGTTGATCGTGGGTTTTCCTTGCCGCCGAGTGTTTTCTTTCGTGGCTTCTTGAACTTCTTCGGAGCGCAGCTCCACCACTTTACCCCAAACTCTATTGCCTATCTTGCTGCGTTCGTGTCCATGTGTGAGGGTTTCTTGGGCTGTCGACCGCACTGGGGTTTGTTCAAACATATATTCACGTGTCGATCTCAGACCGTGAAGAAGGCGAGCCCAGGTGATGAGAGAACCCGAGTCGTCCAAATGTGCGGGGGTCTGGGGATTCAGGTGAGGAATAAGAGCACCTTCCCGCCCATGACCTTTCCCGAGTCCGTCAGAGGCTGGCAGTCGACTTGGTTCTACTGCCAGGTCCAGTCGACGCCAGGGCAGTCGAGTGGACTCCCTCCGTTCACCATGGACCGAGTGAGCAAGCCTTCCCCTCTGAAGCTGATTCCGGAGGAGAAAGCTGACGTGAAGATGTTGATGGAGCGCGTGGTGCAGTTGGTTCGGGAGGGAGTGACGGGCATGGACCTCCTGGAGGTTTTCCTCAGGCGTCGCATCCAGCCTCTCCAGTTCCGGAGCCACTGCATGTGGTTGTACTGTGGGACCGAAGACGAGACTAGAGTCCATCCAGAAGCAGTCGACGATGTCACTCTGGAAAGATGGATGGCAGCCGTCACCGGAAACAAGGACAACCCACGCGGAGCCAGAAGGATTCCTCCACTCGACCACAACAGCGACTCAAACAAGGTACACTTGCCCTGCTCTCCACTGCGCCCTTGTCGTATTCATTTCTGTTAACCCTGCCGACTGGTCGACTGATCCCTGTCTGGGCATCTGCTAGGCCCTCACCGAGCTGTACTCGATGCCCAATGGGGCACAAGCTTCGACTGAGGAGGGCGAGGCGAGCGGGGGCGAGAGCCAGGAAGAGGAGGAATGGGACTCGGATGTTGCAGAGGATGATGACGACGATGATGATGATGACGGTGATGAAGACGACGTCGAGGACGAGGAAGAAGAGGAGGAGGAGGTCGTACCACCGCGCTCAGAAAGGCGGTCGAAGCTTGTCCACGATCCTTCGACCGAACGTGGTAAGGGGGTTGTGACCGCCGCTCAGTCGACCAAGCGCCCTCGGACCACCTCTCCGGTGCCGACTGAAAAGGCGCCGAAGCAGCCCAGGGCGGCCTCGTCGAAGCCGATCAAGCTCTTGCCGAAGATGAAGGTGTCCATCCCCACCATATCAGGGTAACCGTGCTGCTCATATTTTCTTATTCTGTGTGAACTTTATCTCTGGTCGACGCTGAAGTTAGTCGACTGATCCTTTGGAGTTGCAGTGCTGCTACTTCTGAAACCTCGGCCCGGGCTGATGACCACGAGATGGAGGACGCAGCAACTTCGAACCCAGGTACTGTATTCTTAACACCGTTCTTAGTCGACTGACTCGCGATCTCTGATCCTGATTCTTCTCCGCAGCTCCACCCAATACTGTTATCAATCTCCCTGATGACGACGAGGATGAAGAACCACTGGCACGCAGGAGGAGTCGGAAAGCGTCCGCCAGTAAGGTGCCTCAGGATGTGACGGCGCCTGAGATTCTGACTGTGGAGGAAGAGAACACCACTCGACACACGGTGTCCTTCGCAAATCCACTGACGAGTGCTCAGCAGCCCTCCCTCTTCACGACGCACCACGTCCCAGAGGACCAAGCTGGCGCAGCGAAGGAAGCAATACGCCAGGCGGGACTCATGATGGAGCAGCTGAAGACCATCCGGGACGCGAGCCAGGCAGCTTATGACGCCAGCTCTGCCCTCCAAAGCAATGTCCAGGTTAGTCGACCGCTGTTTGTTCTGTTGGATATGCTACCAAAAACTTTTCTTTTCCGGAATTTATAGTAGTCACCCACTGGGTGTGTCGAATAAACTCCGTGTTAGCGGGGGCACGCTGAGTGCACCCGCTGGGTGTAGTCCCCAAGGCTAAGGTCGACTGCTGGCAGTCGGCCTTAGGCTTTATGATGTCAATCTTTCTGTCAGTCGACTGGTCGACTGGATTTCACAAACCGGTGGGGGCACGCTGAGTGCACCCACTGGGTGTAGTCCCCAAGGCTAAGGTCGACTGCTGGCAGTCGGCCTTAGGCTTTATGATGTCAATCTTTCTGTCAGTCGACTGGTCGACTGGATTCCACAAACCGGTGGGGGCACGCTGAGTGCACCCACTAGGTGTAGTCCCCGAGACTGTGGTCGACTGCTTGCAGTTGATCACAGTCTTAGAGAATGCATTTTTTTTTGAGGTCGACTGGTCGACTTTGTCTTCAACAGGATTAGTGGGGGCACGCTGAGTGCACCCACTGGGTGTAGTCCCCGAGACTACGGTCGAATGCTTGTATTTGGCTGTAGTCTTAGAAACGTATGTTTTTCCCTTTTTCACTCGGAAGTGAATTATATTTGACATTTAGTCGATTGGTTCTTCGCAGAACTCCTGTGATCTTGTGGCTCGCTACTCAGAGCTGGAACAAAAACATACTCAAGTCGAGCTGAGCTTGAAGCTGGTTCAGGAGAAGCTGACAAAGGCAAAGGAGGAGACCGAAGGTATGTTTGGTGAGATCCTGACGACTGCTTTTCCCCTTGCTTGTTCCAAAATCTGATCTTGCTGTGACTTGTAGGTAAGGTAAGGGAGGCCCAGCAGAAGAAAGACCTTGAGCTAGCTGAGAAGATCAAGCTTGCCGACGAGAAGTTAGCTTCAGTCACCAAGCTTGAACAAGACAATGCCAATCTGAAAGCTGCTCTTGGGATTGCCAACAAGGAGATCAGTCGACTGAAAACTGATAAAGCTGCCCTGACCGACCAAGTCAGCAAATTGACTGGGAAGAAAACTGATCTGGAGGCTTTCCTGAGTGGACTTGCCAAGAAGCTGTTTCTTATGCTTGAAGGTAAATCTCTATGCTTGGCAGACGTTTCCAATCGTGATTTTTCCATTCGACCATCCCCTTGACTTAGTGACCACCCTTGCAGAATTTTGTCAAAACTTTGAAGAAGAAACTAGCCGGCTGGAGCCAAACCTCGACCCCGTCAATTCTCCGGTGAACGACGAAGTTGCCATGGAAGTTTTCCGACTGGAGTCCCGTGTTGCAGCTGTCGTGGACTATCTCGCAAAGCTGAAGGCCGCCACATGGCGCATCGACTCGACGCTCTGGCCTGAGGAGACACTTCAGAATGACCTTGAGTCGCTGATGGCCCGCTTGAACACGATCCCTGGTCGAGTGCAGGAGTGGAAGAAGTCCTCGGCTCGGTGTGGTGCAGATGTCGCTCTGTGTCTGGCCCGAGTCCACTTCAAAGATGCGCGAGAGGAGAAGCTGGCGGCCCTTCGGGTGGCCAATACCAAGAAGCACGACTTCAGGTCCTTTATGGAGACTTTCCTTGCAGCTGCCACTCAGATCGCCGACGGAATTGACCTTGATGAATTTGTTGCACCTTCCAGCCCTCCACAGGAGGGGTAAAAAACTTCTTCTGGCTCGACGCTTTAAATTTGCCTCGGTATGCCGAGTGGAATTGTAACCGACAAACCTTAACGGGCTTGACGCCTGAGCACTTTCGGTTCCCTTAGATATCGATTCAAACTTGAATTTGGCGCTTGAATATGATTGCCTTCGGCTCAAAATGTCTTTTGCAGGTTCAAAGCAAGGCGCCTTTACTGCAATCGACTTATTCTTTAGTCCACTTAGGCGAGCACTGGGCTGCGGCTAAGCCCCCGAGTAAGAAGTTTTACTCTTCACTCGGTAGGATTTCGATAACTTAGGCGAGTGCTTGGACTGCAGCTAAGCCCCCGAGTGAGAGGGTTGCTCTTCACTCGGTAGGATTTTTATAACTTAGGCGAGCACATGGCAGCAGCTAAGCCTCCGAGTGAGAGGGTTGCTCCACACTCGGTAGGATTTTTATAACTTAGGCGAGTGCTTGGACTGCAGCTAAGCCCCCGTGTGAGAGGGTTGCTCTTCACT